>NC_064924.1:87740119-88415119 GCF_023897955.1 Schistocerca gregaria | reverse complement strand
GCGCCAAACACGCATGCGACCATCACTGGCACCAAGGCAGAAGCGACTCTCATCGCTGAAGACGACACATCTCCATTCGTCCCTCCATTCACGCCTGTCGCGACGCCACTGGAGGCGGGCTGCACGATGTTGGGGCGTGAGCGGAAGACGGCCTAACAGTGTGCAGGACCGTAGCCCAGCTTCATGGAGACGGTTGCGAATGGTCCTCGCCGATACCCCAGGAGCAACAGTGTCCCTAATTTGCTGGGTTGTGGCGGTGCGGTCCCCTACGGCACTGCGTAGGATCCTACGGTCTTGGTGTACATCCGTGCGTCGCTGCGGTCCGGTCCCAGGTCTACGGGCACGTGCACCTTCCGCCGACCACTGGCGACAACATCGATGTACTGTGGAGACCTCACGCCCCACGTGAGCAATTCGGCGGTACGTCCACCCGGCCTCCCGCATGCCCACTATACGCCCTCGCTCGAAGTCCGTCAACTGCACATACGGTTCACGTCCACGCTGTCGCGGCATGCTACCAGTGTTAAAGACTGCGATGGAGCTCCGTATGCCACGGCAAACTGGCTGACACTGACGGCGGCGGTGCACAAATGCTGCGCAGCTAGCGCCATTCGACGGCCAACACCGCGGTTCCTGGTGTATCCGCTGTGTCGTGCGTGTGATCATTGCTTGTACAGCCCTCTCGCAGTGTCCGGAGCAAGTATGGTGGGTCTGACACACCGGTGTCAATGTGTTCTTTTTTCCATTTCCAGGAGTGTAGCTTCGCAACAGTGAAGAATCCTGTGGTATTCAGTAACCAAAACTTACATCACACAACACAGAGTAATACAACAATCCAGAATCGAAACACTGGCGAAGCGAAACAGCGCACAGTGATGCCGTTACCGTCACTGCGATGACGGCGTCGTTGTGGCGCTCTGCCATTGCATTCACTGAACACACAGACGAGGTGCACGTCTGCCAACTCTTCATCAGTAGAAATATACAAACTACTGTGTATCAGTGTTAACGCACAACTAACATTGTGAGAAAAACAAAACCCTTGACAGTACAGAGCAGTACCGAATGCAGACTTGAGGGGAATGAGTATGGAGGACGTGCCTATCGTCAACAGCAGGTAGTGCAAGCAAAAGGACACAAGACACTCAGGTAACCCTCGACGTTTTCATTGGCGCTCACTTATTCTGCAGCAACACAGACACAAAGCTAACTGGTGCAAGAAACCAAACTAAATGTAATAACTCTGTAATGAGATCCGGAAACGTGGGTCTCTTGCATCCGAATAGGCTCTAAGACAAAGAGCACGACGCACCACGAAGGAATAATCCGAATTCGCCGGAAATCCGTAGATGTGATGTATATGTGCAAAAAAAAAAAAATCATTACAATTGGAGAAAAATTGGATTATTTATTCAAGAGAAAGAGAGGTTGGTTGTGGGATGAGACCAGACAGCGAGGTCATCGGTCTCATTGGAGTAGGGAAGGAGACGGAAGGAAGCCGGCCGTGCTCTTTCAAAGGAACCATCCCGGCATTTGCCTGGCCGCTATCGACAGGGGATCTCAAGTTGATTCCGTATTTCTAGATTTCCGGAAAGCTTTTGACACCGTTCCTCACAAGCGACTTCTAATCAAGCTGCGGAGCTATGGGGTAGCGTCTCAGTTGTGCGACTGGATTCGTGATTTCCTGTCAGGAAGGTCGCAGTTCGTAGTAATAGACGGCAAATCATCGAGTAAAACTGAAGTGATATCAGGTGTTCCCCAGGGAAGCGTTCTGGGACCTCTGCTGTTCCTGATCTATATAAATGATCTGGGTGACAATCTGAGCAGTTCTCTTAGATTGTTCGCAGATGATGCTGTAATTTACCGTCTAGTAAGGTCATCCGAAGACCAGTATCAGTTGCAAACGCTTTAGAAAAGATTGCTGTATGGTGTGTCAGGTGGCAGCTGACGCTAAATAACGAAAAGTGTGAGATGATCCACATGAGTTCCAAAAGAAATCCGTTGGAATTCGATTACTCGATAAATGGTACAATTCTCAAGGCTGTCAATTCAACTAAGTACCTGGGTGTTAAAATTACGAACAACTTCAGTTGGAAAGACCACATAGATAATATTGTGGGGAAGGCGAGCCAAAGGTTGCATTTCATTGGCAGGACACTTAGAAGATGCAACAAGTCCACTAAAGAGACAGCTTACACTACACTCGTTCGTCCTGTGTCAGAATATTGCTGCGCGGTGTGGGATCCTTACCAGGTGGGATTGACGGAGGACATCGAAAGGGTGCAAAAAAGGGCAGCTCGTTTTGTATTATCACGTTATAGGGGAGAGAGTGTGGCAGATATGATACACGAGTTGGGATGGAAGTCATTACAGCATAGACGTTTTTAGTCGCGGCGAGACCTTTTTACGAAATTTCAGTCACCAACTTTCTCTTCCGAATGCGAAAATATTTTGTTGAGCCCAACCTACATAGGTAGGAATGATCATCAAAATAAAATAAGAGAAATCAGAGCTCGAACAGAAAGGTTTAGGTGTTCGTTTTTCCCGCTCGCTGTTCGGGAGTGGAATAGTAGAGAGATAGTATGATTGTGGTTCGATGAACCCTCTGCCAAGGACTTAAATGTGAATTGCAGAGTAGTCATGTAGATGTAGATGTAGACTGATTTAGGGAAATCACGAACAACCTAAATCAGAATGGACACGGGATTGAACCGTCGTCTTCCCAAGAGAAAGGGATTCACAAACTGATCAAGTTAGTAATGCGTTGATCCACCACTCGCCGTCATGCAAGTAGTTGTTCGGCTTGGCATTGAATGACGGCGTTGATGGATATCCTCCTGAACGATATCGAGGCTAATTATGTAAATTGGCGCGATAGATGTCAAAATCTCGAAGTGGTTGGAGGGCCGTGCCCACCATGCTCCAAATGTTCTCAGTCGGGAAGACTGCACGAAGACAGGCAGTAGGAACTCTCGCCGTGTGCTGGTGGGCATTATCTTGCCGATGGCTTGGCATGAAGGATCAAAATGTGGTGTAGATTACTGCCGCCGTACTGCTGTGCTGTAAGAGTGCCGCGGATGGCAACTAAAGAGGTCCTGCTACGAAATGAAATGGCTTCCCAGACCACCACTCCCGGCTGTCGGGCCGTACAGCAGGCGACAGTCAGGTTGGACATCCCACTGCTGTATGGAGCGTCTCCAGACACGCTCTCGTTGGTCATCGGGGCTCAGTCCGAAAAACAGCAGTGGCACCCACACTTCGTGATCCCGCCATACTGCTCTGTGACGTCAGTGACAGTGCCATTTCTTTCCATAGCAGACTCCTTTGCCTGTCATCTGCGGCGACCTTACAGCTTATCAGTACGTCGACGATATTCTGTACATCATTTTGTTGTATTTCACGGAAAGCAGTTCTGGGCTTACATTTCAGCAAGACATCCTACTGCTTTCTTCGTGCTTGCTAAACCAACGATCTAAAGCTCCATTTGGACAGAATTTTGCACTATATCCATCAGGAGGACATGCAGCAAACCTCTCAGTAAACGCCAATCCAAGTAACAGCGTGCATAAGGACCATACTTGCTCAATTTGTAAAGCTCTTTTTCCTGATTAAATCATCCAATGTTTCTGAAAGTGTAGTAATTTGTTTGTCTGGATATGTACATCATTTCCAGTGATTTCAGTGGCATTCGGATAATTGCTTCGTGGTGCGCCTCTTTATTTTATTTATTTTTTTTTTCTTTTACCTGTGATGGACTCAGAAGATACACTCAAACAACCGTTAAATCCCATAGGGCTCAGAGCCATCTGAACCAACCTAGGCTAGGGCCTTCCATCGGTAGACCGGTCGTCCGGTGCAAGTCTTTTGAGTTGACGTCGCTTTGGCGACTTGTGTGTCAATGGGGATGAGATGATGATAACACAAAAACCAGTCTTGGAGCGGAGAAAATCTCCAACCCAGCCGGGAATCGAACCCAGACCCCTTTGCATGGCACTCCATCGCACTGATCACTCAGCTATCGGGGCGCACGGTACACAAAAGTGGTGATGAGGAAATCCTGATTGTAAAGATGATGGTTCGGGAATGTATTTAGTAGTGTGGCTCTTATTTATTTATATTTATTGATCATTAAACTTACATCTTTTCCAGGATATACCTAAGAAGTTGCTGAGGTAGCAAACTGATTATGTCTACAACTAATATAAGACAGATATACACTTTAGATGATAAGGGGTACAACTACAGGTGTGTGGCTGAATCAACTTTTACACCACGTTAATAGCACAGTATCGGCATTCTACATATACAATAGAAAGTCGAATTACTATACATACTTGAAGTGCCTGAAATATACAATCACCAAAGAAAACAAAATCATTCCTGTTTTTAACAGCAGCTTAAATTATCAAACACTCACAGACACAGTCACAGACAGACAGACACACATACACAATATCAACTTAATATAAATATGATTACATGTTTCTATAAAATTTGCCGCTATCAGCAGCGATATTATTCTCGTATGTTTTTTGCACATGCAGCTCCTAAAACCCCATCTTTGCTTAGTTTAGTATATTGTATGCAATGTACATACAACTGGAAAAGCATCATATGTTCGCTGAAAATTATTTTAATTTATATTACTGTTCACCAATCTAATCAAAATGTCTGCATCAGTTTGAGTTTTGTACTAAAATATTTTGTCTTTTGCTGCCAGGCAATGTCAGAGTTTCCCCAGAACTCATACACAGAATACATTCATATTTCTTTACGTACTGGAACAAGATGTAATAAAAAATGGAGGTTCCTATTTTAAAGAAACGCGGTTGATATCCGTTTGACCTATGGCAGCGCCATGTAGCGGGCCAACCATATCGCCATCTGCTTTCATCCTTCAAGGTAGACAAGTTTCGTTCTTTGCAGTTTTTTTGTTTGACGCTTATTTCGTGAGATCAGTGGACCACTCTGTACATATATGGTTGTGCGTGTGTGTGTGTGTGTGTGTGTGTGTGTGTGTGTGTGTGTGTGTGTTCCACATCTCCTCCTATACACTGGACTGATTTCAGCCAAGCTTGGTACACATTTACGTTACTGTCAGACAGTAACACGTGTATTCTCAGCCTACATTCATCCACTATTTGAATATGAGAGCACTTAGTGACTTGTAACAAACTTCACACATAATTTCAAACCTTTACGAAATTTTTTCTCGCTAAGAACACCGACAAAATTATGAAAGGAGGAAAGTCAATCGATTCCTACTTTTCCGCTCGCCGTTCATGCAGTAAAAGTAACGCGTCAGACACGACATAATTTGTTACTTCTTCATTACTAACTGTATTGGCGACGCATTTTGCAGACAGTATGCTCGTACACCATTGACTGTAACTGCATATAATACCATCGTATACCACATAATTCGGGAGGTATGACGTCATAAAGAATGCGATACGTGAAAAACTGCCACAACATGCATGACGTATCAATTTATCATTTCTTTACTATTAATTCTATTCGTAATAAATTTCGCACACAGTATCCATATATACCGCTGAATGTGCCTACAATATTGTATCATTGTACGCAGAGATACCACTGTCATAAGAGGTGACATGCCTGAAAAACTGCGGCTTTAATTTTTTTACTTCATTGCTACTAACTTAATTAGCAACACATTTTGCAGACGGTAACCACATACGCCACTGAATGTACCCACGAAATTCTATCACTGTCCGACACATAGTTGAGGAGATATGACGTCATAAACATGACGCACAAGACCAGACGCTGCGTGGAAGCACAGCTATAAATATATACCTGCGCAACGCCGGGTTTCTCTGCTAGTACATAATAAACGTAAGCATGGTTTGTCCTCATCTGCCGCCATAAGTCCACAACCCACACCTGTAGGCTTATGCATTGTATGGATTGCTAGTCCTCCAACCCTCATACAAGCAAAAAGTTTCGGTTTGGAGCTGCAGGGGTTGGACTCGAAGACATGAGTGTTAAAGTAGCACATCGCGCTGGTGGACTTCTTATGGGAAGTCGGTGAACCAACAGGAGGCTGAGTGCCAAATAGTTAAATCGTTGGGGAATGATGGAGAACATGAATGTTCCAGAACGCAATGGAATCTTCGAGGAGGTTCGATAATGTTCAAACACCCCCATAGAAAAATTATAAATGACTGTGCTTAAACTGACACACAAAATTTTTTGCGCAACGCAATCTGACTTTCAAAAATCCCTACAAAAGAATGGCCCTGACTAACAATAACCTATACCTTTCATGAGTCACTTACCTCACAAAAATCTTCGTTATTCAAACTACTGCAATATAGCGTGCGCCAATACTGCCAGCTGAATAAAAGATTCTAACTACTGAAGGCACTAACTACTGATAGGCATAGTTAGTAAATGAAAGATTTTGATAGGGAACAAACAATGTATTTACCTTAATAGTTTTCAAAAGTTATATATATATATATATATATATATATATATATATATATATATATATATATATATATATATATATATCAGTTCATGATATCCATTATTACAAATTTACTCTTTCTGGCGGACACACGTTCAGATCGTCCGCTCTGCTCTTAAAATTCTGCCATCTCTCTCCCCACGTCCCCCACTGCTGACCGCTCAGCTCCAACTGCACAACGCTGTGCGCTGTTCACATCCAACTGCCCACCACTACAATAGCGAATATTTCAACAACGCCAACCAGCCACAGACTGCACACGGCACAGTCAGTGATTTTCATACGGAGCGCTACGTGGCGTTACCAACATAGAAACCTAAACAGCCTACTTACAATGTTCTACAGTTTTCTTTACCGTTCTTGAATATTTTTGAATGTTTTTAAATGTTTTCGAAGGTTTTGGAATGTTCTTGGAGTCCTATAAAGAAATGTATTCTCGAGTGATGTAGTATGTTCTCAGAAAACATACGAAAACAAAGATCAATATGTGTGTTTTTCAACTAGTAAATAACATTTTACAGAGCATGAAGAAATGTGATTCTCCAACTTCTTAAGATGTAATTTATGATGTAGTAGTACACGGGTATCGGTACCCAACGCGTTCGATAAGTTCGGCAAACGACCCCGTTGCCACCTTCAGGTGTCTGACAAACTGATTGCGTAGGCCTCAGTACTCATTCAAAGTCTTGCTACTTTTGGCTGCACATACACATTCAAACACACATTCTCACACCGGGTTTTAGAGATTGTGAATGACTTCTCTGGGAGATGTGGGAATTCTTACGTGATTTTGAGGCTAGAAGTGATGGGAATGTTCTTCTTGAGGTAGGAGGGATGTGCAGGTCTTATTCTTGAAGATAACGATGTTGATAAGAAGTTCTTCCTAATGAGGAAGGTTTATGCTGTTAATAGCAGATCTTTTAGTAATAAGTCTTCTAATTTTTGCTGTAGCGTCTTTTTTTTTGTTTTTTCTTCTTTTTTTCGTATTCATTCGGAAACCAACACACTCGTAAATCTAATGGTGGCTTTTGGGGCGCCATCCAGAATGCTGTATAGTGTCACCAGCTTTTCAGCGCATCAGGACAGCCTGTCAGGAGACATGAGACGCACAGCCGCCATGGGGTCAGTCGAACTCTGGCACATACACTGAGGTGACAAAAGTCATGGGGATACCTCCTCATGTTGTGTTGGGCCTCCTTTTGCCCAGCGTAGAGCAACGATTCGACTTGGCATGGACTCAACAAGTCGTTGGGATTCCCCTGTAGAAATACTAGCCACGCTGCCTCTATAGACGTCCATAGCTGCGGAAGTGTTGCCACTGCAGGATGTTGGGCATGAACTGATTTCTCGATTATGTCCCACAAATATTCGATGAGATTCATGTCGGACGATCTGAGTGGGCGAATCATGCGCTCGAATTGTCCGCAATGTTGTTCAAACCAATCACAAATACTTGTGGGCTGTTGACAAGGTACACCGTCATCCACGAAAAATTGCATCATTGTTTGGAAACATGAAGACCATGAATGGCTGGAAATGGTCTCCAGGTAGCCGAACACAACCATTTCCTGCCAATGAACGGTTCAGTCCATTCCATGCAACCACAGCCCATACCATTACTGCTTGCTTGTTCAGTGCATTGTTGACATCTTGGGCCCATGGTTTCCTGGGCGCCATACTCGATCCCTAGCATCACCTCATACCAACTGAAACTGGGACTCGTCTGACAGGCCACAGTTTTCCAGTTGTGTAGGGTCCAACCGAAGTGGCCACGAGTCCAGGAGAGGTGCTTGAGGCGATTTCGTGCTGTTAGCAAAGGCATTCGCGTCGGTCGACTGGTATCATGACCAGCGAACGCGAAATTTTCCCCACACAGTTCTTTAGGATACGTTCGTCGTATGTCCCACATTGATTTCTACGGTTATTTCATGCACTGGTGCAGGTCTGTTAGCACTGACAACTCTACGCAAACGTTGCTGCTCTCGGTCGTTAAGTGATCGCCGTAGGCCACTCCATTGTCCATACTGAAGGGTACTGCCTAAAATTCGGAATACTCGACACACTCTTGACACTGTGAATCTCGGAATATTGAATTCCGTAACGATTTCCGAAGCGAAATGCTCCAAGCGTCTAGCTCCACCTACCATTCCACATTCAAAGTCTTAATTCCCGTCGTGTAGCCATAATCACACTGGAAACTTTTTCACGTTGAACACCTCAGCACAAATGACATCTCGGCCAATACACTGCCTTTTTGTACCTTGTACATGACACTACCGCCGTCTGTATACCTACAGTCATACTCAGAAGTATCCGAACGACCTGAATTGCATTTCGCCTGATTCGCATGCAACCCACATATCGCAGCTGCCTAGCAGGTCCTCTAATCGCTCCTTGATACAGTCGTTTGACTATTGAGCATGGTTCCAACAAGTCACCACTAGAAAACACTGCTCTGTATCGCAATAACTCAAGATGTAAAGTAATACTACGATACTACAAATATCAGGGAACACCTTATCACAGATGAGACTGTCCTTAAGGCTTGTAAGCTAACATTTATTACAATAAATGACATACCTGAAATGTCAGCACTCTCATTATTACGTAGTTGAAACGTTCATGATTTTGAGTTTGTTTTTTGGTCATGTACTGCCAAACCTTTATCCAAAAGTCGTACATACAATATGTCCATGCCTTATTAAGTGACATAAATTTACTAGATGATGTAATCTCCTGACCTACATAGAAGAAAGTATAATTTAACAAATGTAATAGGTTGCTATTCGTAATAGTGATGGTAAAGCTCACCTAAAATATTAACATTTATAGATAAGAAATCCCTAAGTTCTTCTCATATTGCATGGGAGGACAAAGCATGTGGAAAATATTACCTAAAGGAGGACAAGTCTTGGTCATAAAGAGGGAGCCATGGAGTCCAAACATTGTAGGTCAACTCAGAGGTTGGAACATACACTACAAATATTTAAGGATGTTCGGTGTACGTACCACTCTGAGACGAAGAGATTAGCACAGATGAGAAATATCAAGCAGCCACAAAGCAGATCAAGGAAAACAATTGACAGAGCTAAGAAACGATAGCAAGGTGAACAATGCGTCACTGATACTTCAATTATTGTCTGTCAAGTTCTGATGGTGATGGAGAAGACTACAGACAAAGTCCAGAATGAGATTTTCACTCTGCAGCGGAGTGTGCGCTGATGTGAAACTTCCTGGCAGATTAAAACTGTGTGCCCGACCGAGACTCGAACTCGGGATCTTTGCCTTTCGCGGGCAAGTGCTCTACCATCTGAGCTACCGAAGCACGACTCACGCCCGGTACTCACAGCTTTATCTCTGCCAGTACCTCGTCTCCTACCTTCCAAACTTTACAGAAGCTCTCCTGCGAACCATGCAGAACTAGCACTCCTGAAACAAAGGATATTGCGGAGACATGGCTTAGCCATAGCCTGGGGGATCTTCCCAGAATGAGATTTTCACTCTGCAGCGCAGTGTGCGCTGATATGAAACTTCCTGGCAGATTAAAACTGTGTGCCCGACCGAGACTCGAACTCGGGACCTTTGCCTTTCGCGGGCAAGTGCTCTACCATCTGAGCTACCGAAGACGAAAATTTAATAGTCATGGGTGACTGGAATTCGTCAGTAGGAAAAGGGAGAGAAGGAAACATAGTAGGTGATTATGGATTGGGGCTAAGAAATAAAAGAGGAAGCCGTCTGGTAGAATTTTACACAGAGCATAACTTAATCATAGCTAACACTTGGTTCAAGAATCATAAAAGAAGATTGTATACATGGAGGAATCCTGGAGATACTAAACGGTATCAGATAGATTGTATAATGGTAAGACAGAGATTTAGGAATCAGGTTTTAAATTGTAGGACATTTCCAGGGGCAGATGTGGACTCTGACCACAATCTATTGGTTATGATCTGTAGATTAAAACTGAAGAAGCTGCAAAAAGGTGGGAATTTAAGGACATGGGATCTGGATAAGCTGAAAGAACCAGAGGTTGTACAGAGTTTCAAGGAGAGCATACGGGAACAATTGACAGGAATGGGGGAAAGAAAAACAGTAGAAGACGAATGGGTAGCTCTGAGGGATGAAGTAGTGAAGGCACAGAGGATAAAGTAGGTAAAAAGACGAGGCTGCTATAAATCCTTGGGTAACAGAAGAAATATTGAATTTAATTGATGAAAGGAGAAAATATAAAAATGCAGTAAATGAAGCAGGCAAAAAGGAATACAAACGTCTCAAAAATGAGATCGACAGGAAGTGCAAAATGGCTAAGCAGGGATGGCTAGAGGACAAATGTAAGGATGTAGAAGCTTATCTCACTAGGGGTAAGATAGATACTGCCTACAGGAAAATTAAAGAGACCTTTGGAGAGAAGAGAACCACGTGTATGAATATCAAGAGCTCAGATGGCAACCCAGTTCTAAGCAAAGAAGGAAGGCAAAAAGGTGGAAGGAGTATATAGAAAGTTTATACAAGGGCGATGTACTTGAGGACAATATTATGGAAATGGAAGAGGATGTAGATGAAGACGAAATGGGTGATAAGATACTGTGTGAAGAGTTTGACAGAGCACTGAAAGACCTGAGTCGAAACAAGGCCCCCGGAATAGACAACATTCCATTAGAACTACTGACGGCCTTGGGAGAGCCAGTCCTGACAAAACTCTACCATCTGGTGAGCAAGATGTATGAGACAGGCGAAATACCATCAGACTTCAAGAAGAATATAATAATTCCAATACCAAAGAAAGCAGGTGCTGACAGATGTGAAAATTATCGAACTATCAGTTAAATAAGTCACAGCTGCAAAATACTAACGCGAATTCTTTACAGACGAATGGGAAAACTGGTAGATGCGGACCTCGGGGAGGATCAGTTTGGATTCCGTAGAAATGTTGGAACACGTGAGGCAATACTGACCTTACGACTTACCTTAGAAGAAAGATTAAGAAAAGACGAACTTACGTTTCTAGCATTTGTAGATTTAGAGAAAGCTTTAGACTATGTTGACTGGAATACTCTCTTTCAAATTCTGAAGGTGGCGGGGGTAAAATACAGGGAGCGAAAGGCTATTTACAATTTGTACCGAAACCAGATGGCAGTCATAAGAGTCGAGGGGCATGAAAGGGAACCAGTGGTTGGGAAAGGAGTGAGACAGGGTTGTAGCCTCTCCCCGATGTTATTCAATCTGTATATTGAGCAAGCAGTAAAGGAAACAAAAGAAAAATTCGGAGTAGGTATTAAAATGCATGGAGAAGAAGTAAAAACTTTGAGGTTCGCCGATGACATTGTAATTCTGTCAGAGACGGCAAAGGACTTGGAAGAGCAGTTGAACGGAATGGACAGTGTCTTGAAAGGAGGATATAAGATGAACATCAACAAAAGCAAAACGAGGATAATGGAATGTAGTCAGATTAAATCGGGTGATGCTGAGGGAATTAGATTAGGAAATGAGACACTTAAAGTAGTAAAGGAGTTTTGCTATTTAGGAAGTAAAATAACTGATGATGGTCGAAGTAGAGAGGATATAAAATGTAGACTGGCAACGGCAAGGAAAGCGTTTCTGAATAAGAGAAATTTGTTAACATCGAATATAGATTTATGTATCAGGAAGTAGTTTCTGAAAGTATTTGTTTCAGCGTAGCCATGTATGTAAGTGAAACATGGACGATAACTAGTTTGGACAAGAAGAGAATAGAAGCTTTCGAAATGTGGTGCTACAGAAGAATGCTGAAGATAAGGTGGATAGATCACGTAACTAATGAGGAGGTATTGAATAGGATTGGGGAGAAGAGAAGTTTGTGGCACAACTTGACTAGAAGAAGGGATCGGTTGATAGGACATGTTTTGAGGCATCAAGGGATCACAAATTTAGCATTGGAGGGCAGTGTGGAGGGTAAAATCGTAGAGGGAGACCAAGAGATGAATACAGTAAGCAGATTTAGAAGGATGTAGGTTGCAATAGGTACTGGGAGATGAAGAAGGTTGCACAGGATAGAGTAGCATGGAGAGCTGCATCAAACCAGTCTCAGGACTGAAGACAACAACAACAACAACAACAACAACATGTGGGAGTGTAGAAGATTTTCCATGAAATTGTGAGGTGTGTGTGTGTGTGTGTGTGTGTGTGTGTGTGTGTGTGTGTGTGTGTGTGTGTGTGTTTGTGTGTGTGTAACAAGGGTTGGGGGGGGGGGGGGGAGTCGGAGGTAGGGTGGATATATGGTATATGGTAGGCCGGGGGCTGGCTGCTTTTAACAAGGCAGCAAACAAAGCTACCTCATAAATGCTTCGACAAGGCAACCATAGAATCATGTTCCTACGTTTGTTCCTCTGTACCTGCCTAATTCTAAGTCTTTATAGATCCAAGGGAGAAACAAAACTGGCATCCTAAGGATCAGAGCATGGAATGTCAGATTCCTTAATCGGGTATTTAGAAAGAAAATTTAAAAAGAAAAATGGATAGGTGAAAGTTAGATACAATGGGAATTAGTGAAGTCTGGTAACAAGAGGAACAAAACATCTAGTCAGGTGAATATAGAGTTATAAATACAAAATATAACGGTAATACGGAAGTAGGTTTAATAATGAATAAAAATAGGAACGTGGATAACCTACTACTCAGAGAATAGTAAACGCATTATTATAGCCAAGATAGACATGAAGCTCACGCCTACTACACTAGTACCAGTTTATATCAAAATTAGTTCCGCAGTTGATGAAGAGCCTGAAGAAATGTGCGATAAAAGGAATTTTTCGGATAGTTAAGGGGGACGAAAATTTAATAGTCATGGCGGACTGGAATTCGACAGTAGGAAAAGGAAGAGAAAGAAAAGTAATAGGTGAATATGGACTGGGTGTAAGGAATGAAAGAGGAAGCCACCTGGTAGTATTTTGCACATAGCATAATTTATCATAACTAACACTTGGTTTAAGAATCATGAAAGAAGATTGTATAAGTGGAAGAGGCCTGGAGACACTGGGAGGTTTCAGATAGATTGTATAACGGTAAGACAGAGATTTAGGAACCACGTTTTAAATTGTAAGACATTTCCAGGGGCAAATGTAGACTCTGATTCTAATTTACTGGTTATGAACTGTACATTAAAACTGAAGAAACCGCAAAAAGGTAGAAATTTAAGAACATGTGAGCTGGATAAATTGAAAGAACTAGAGGTCGTAGAGAGTTTCAGAGAGAGCATTAGAGAACGATTGACAAGATCAGGGGAAAGAAATACAAACAAGAAGAATGGGTGGATTTGAGAGATGAAATAGTGAAGGCAGTAAAGGATCAAGTAGGTAAAAAAACGAGGGCTGGTAAAAATGTTTGGGTAACAGAAGAGATATTGAATTTAATTGATGAAGGGAGAAAATATAAAAATGGAGCAAATGATGTAGGCAAAAAGGAATACAAACGTCTCATAAATGAGATCGACAGAAAGTGAAAAATGGCTAAGCAGCGAAGGCTAGAGGAAAAATGTAAGGATGTAGGGGCATATATCACTATGGGTAAGATAGATACTGCCTACAGGAAAATTAAAGAGACTTTTGGAGAAAAAAGAACCACCTGTATGAATATCAAAAGCTCAGATGGAAAACCAGTGCCAAGTAAAGAAGAGAAAGCAGAAAGGTGGAAGGAGTATATAGAGGGTGTATACAAGGGCGATGTACTTGAGAGGAATATTATGAAAAGAGGACGTAGATGAAGATGAAATGGGAGATATGATACCGCGTGAAGAAATTGACAGAGTACTGAAAGACCTAAGTCGAAATAAGACCCAGGGCGTAGACAACATTTCATTAGAACTACTAATAGCCTTGGGTGAGCCAGCCATGGTGAGCAAGATGTATGAGGCAGGCGAAATACCCTCCGACTTCGATAAGAATATAATAATGCCAATCCCAAAGAAATCACGTGTTCGCAGGTGTGAATATTACCGAACTATCAGTTTAATATGTCACGGTTGCAAAATACTAACACGAATTCTTTACAAACGAATGGAAAAACTGGTAGAAGCTGGATTTGATGGGTTCTATAGGAATTATGGAACACGGGAAGCAATATTGACCCTATGACTTCTCAAAGAAATAGGTTAAGGAAAGGTAAACTTACGTTTCTAGCATTTGTAGACTTAGAGAAAGCTTTTGACTGTATCGACTGGAATATCCTCTTTCAAATTCTAAAGATGGCGAAGGTAAAATACAGGGAGCGAAAGGCTCTCTGCAATTTGTACAGAAACCAAATGGCAGTTATAAGAGTCAAGGGGCACGAAAGGGAAGAAGTGATTGAGAAGGGAGTGAGACAGAATTGTAGCATATCCTAGATGTTATTCAATCTGTATATTGAGCAAGCAGTAAAGGAAACAAAAGAAAAATTTGGAGCAGGAATTAAATTCCATGGAGAAGAAATAAAAGCTTTGAGGTTTGCCAACGACATTATAATTCTGTCAGAGACTGTAAAGGACCTGCAAGAGCAGTTGAAGGGAACGGACCGTGGCTTGAAAGAAGGATATAAGATGAACATCAACGAAAGCAAAAGAAATATATTGGAATGTTGTCGAATTAAATCAGGTGATGCTGAGGGAATTAGATTAAGAAATGAGACACTTAGATGAGTTTTGTTACCTGGGAAGCAAAATAACTGATGATGGTCGAAGTAGAAAGGATACAAAATGTAGACTCTATATGGCAAGGAAAGCAGTTTTGAAGAAGAGAAATTTGTTAACATTGAATACAGATATAAGTGTCGCGAAGTCCTTTCTGAAAGTATTTTTATGGATTGTAACTATGTATGGAAGTGAAACGTGGACGATAAATAGTTTAGACAAGAAGAGAATAGAAGCTTTCGAAATGTAGTGCTACAGAAGAACGTATACGATTAGATAGGTAGATCACGTAACTAATGAGGAGGTAGTTTACAGAATTCTGGAGAAGAGGAATTTGTGGCACAACTTGACTCTAAAAATGAATCGGTTTGTAGGACATGTTGTGAGGCATCAAGGTATCACCAATTTGGTATTGGAGGCAAGCGTGGAGGCAGACCAAGAGATCAGAGGGATGTAGATTGCTGTAGTTACTTAGAGATGAAGAGGCTACACAGGATAGATCGGCATGGAGAGCAGCATCAAACTAGTCTCTGGACTGAAGACCACAACAGCCAGCCAGTGTGGCCAGCGCTTCAGTCTGGAGCCGCGCGACTGCTACGGTCGCAGGTTCGAATCCTGCCTCGGGAATGGATGTGTGTGATGTCCTTAGGTTAGTTAGTTTTAAGTAGTTCTAAGTTCTAGGGTACTGATGACCTCAGAGTCATTTGAACCATTTTTTGAAGACCGCAACAACAACATGGATCCAACATCAACCACAACAATTTTCTGTAATCCTCGTCGTCCTAAAGCTACTTCTAGTGAGAGCAGACTTCAGGACAACGGCCTTTTAGATTGTACTCCACAGTACTCCTTCATCGGTCACGTTCCACAGCCAGCTGTCAGACTGCACGTGAAATAGTTGATTATTTAACGGGAAAAAGCAAGGAATTAATGTATTATTTCACATATTCGATTGGTTTATTGCGTAACATTTTATTTTCTTCGCTTAAGCTAACCAAAGAAAGCATGTACCGCGATTTTCCTCATCTAAAGTAGTTTTCAAATGCTTTCAAAGCTAGGTTTTTGAATTATAAAGAATAGAGCGGAAAAAAGTTTCTAGTACCGGTTTGAACGAAAGTGTAACTGCATAAATATTAAAAGGTAATATTTGTGAGAAACAATGAAACAGTTCCTAACAAAAAATGGATTTACCTCTTCGTTTTTGTAAAAATTTAAACGTAACAATTATATTTTTGCAGTCGCTTTGTGTGAGATGTCTGCTCGTGGGTCGACATAGAATATCATAAATTTCCTTTACTTCGCGTCTATGGTCAATGTTTTTTTTTTTTTTTTTGCATAAGTGTGCCGGTTTCGGTCTACTATGACCATCTTCAGATCAGCAGCAAAATATCCGAAAAAATAAAAATACACTATTAGATTGTCTACAGCTTAAAACAATAAAACATACCATAATGAAAAGTACTACTGACATACATATGCATTTGTGCGCTTTAAATATGAAGAGACATTCCTGTTTTATAAAAACGTGTCCTAATAGAGTGCCATAGTGGCGTTGTCAAAAGTTAAACACAAAATCAGCACCAGCTTCGTCAAATATACATAAATAATAGCATATGCCAGAGTCATCTTATCAGCAGTACTACTGTTCAAAGCAGCCTACCGTACAGTAGCCATAAAAATGTTTGTATTATAAGTTCACCAGATGTAGCTGCTGTAGGCACACACATATTCTTCAGGGATTAATTGTACCGTAAAATAAAGGGAGATGCAATCGTATAGTCTGTAATCGGCTTATAAGTTGTAAAGTGGGAGATGTAAGCCGATTACATTGAAGAATATTTGTATACGTACAGTAGCGACATTTGCTGAATTTGCAAAACAAAAAGTTTGTGTCTACTGTACGGCACTTTGTATTGAACAGTAGTACTGCTGAGAAGATAACGCTTGCATATGCTGTTATTCATATATATTTGACGATTCTGGTGCTGATTTCGTGCTTAACTTTTGACAACGCCACTATGGCACTATATTAGGACACGTTTTTATAAAACAGGAATGCCTCTTCATATTTAAAGCGCACAAATGCACACGTATGTCAGTAGTACTTTTTATTATGGTCTATTTTATTGTTTTAAGCTGTAGACAATCTACTAGTGTATTTGAATTTTCCCCATATTTTGCTGCAGATCTGAAGATGGCAATTGTAGACTGAAACTGGTAGTCTGATGGCAGAAACATTTCTGACTATAGACGTGAAGTAAAGGAAATTTATTGTATATCCGGGTCATTGTTTTATTCGCGACAGTGTCGTAGCTTGCAGGGAATATTAAATGATTAGTGCAGCATAACAGCTTTATACACTACTGGCCATTAAAATTGCTACACCAAGAAGAGATGCAGATGATAAACGGGTATTCATTGGACAAATATATTATACTATAACTGACATGTGATTACATTTTCACGAAATTTGGGTGCATAGATCCTGAGAAATCAGTACCAGAACAACCACCTCTGGCCGTAATAACGGCCTTGATACGCCTGGGCATTGAGTTAAACTAAGCTTGGATGGCGTGTAGACGTACAGCTGCCCATGCAGCTTCGACACGATATCACAGTTCATGAGGAGTAGTGCCTGGCGTTCTGTGACGAGCCAGTTGCTCGGCCACCATTGACGAGACGTTTTCAATTGGTGTGAGATCTGGAGAATGTGCTGGCCAGGACAGCAGTCGAACATTTTCTGATCCAGAAAGGCCCGAACAGGACCTGCAACATGCGGTCGTGCATTATCCGGCTGAAATATAGGGTTTCGCAGGGGTCGAATGAAGGGTAGAGCCACGGGTAATAACACATCTGAAATGTAGCGTCCACTGTTCAAAGTGCCGTCAATGCGAACAAGAGGTGACCGAGATGTGTAACGAATGGCACCCTATACGATCACGCCGCGTGATACGCCAGTATGGCGACGACGAATAGAGGCTTCCAATGTGCGTTCACCGAGATGTCGACAAACACGGATGCGACCATCATGATGCTGTAAACAGAACCTGGATTCATCGGAAAAAATAACTTTTTGCCATTCTTGCACCCAGGATCGTCGTTGAGTACACCATTGCAGGCGCTCCTCTCTGTGATGCAGCGTCAAGGGTAACCGCAGACATGGTCTCCGAGCTGATAGTCCAAACTGGTGCAGACGTCGTCGAGCTGTTCGTGCTGGTGGTTATTGTCTTGCAAAAACAGACACCTTCACGATCCGTTAGAGCCATGGGGATAAAATGTCTACAGTCATTGGATCTCGACCAACGCGAGCAGCAGCGTCGCGATACGATAAACCTCAATCGCGATAGGCTACAATCCGACCTTTATCAAAGTCGGAAACGTCATGGTACGCATTTCTCCTCCTTACACGAGGCATCACAACAACGTTTGACCAGGCAACGCCGGTCAACTGCAGTTTGTGTATGAGAAATCGGTTGGAAACTTTCCTCGTGTCAGCACTTGTAGGTGTCGCCACCGGCGCCAACCTTGTGTGAATGCTCTGAAAAGCTAATCATTTGCATATCACAGCATCTTCTTCCTGTCGGTTAAATTTCACTTCAGTAGCAAATCTTCGTGGTGTAGCAATTTTATTGGCCAGTAGTGTATCTTCATACGTGCTAGAACACTAATACTGCTAATCAGTAAAATGCAATACTACACCAGAAGAACGTCAACAACAGTTAACACCACTGGACGTAACGTTGTCTTCAAATTTAATAATGCTGCATAGTTCTCTCTACTTTTCTAGACAGTGAGTAGTGGGTGCCTAGCGAGCCGAGGTGTCTTGTGGTGGCCCACCTGGAGGATGTAGAAGAGCGTGACGCCGTTGGCCTGGGCCCGCGGACGGGCGCCCCTGGAGTCTCGCTGGTAGCGGCGCCGCATCTCCAGCAGCAGGCCGAGCAGCAGCTGCATGCGGCCGCGCTGCCCCATGAACGACCAGATCTGCAACGCAGACCGCACTCGTGTGAGACCAGCACGTCTGGTGATAGGCTACTGCACAACACCGGCACAGGTCCCCGTACCGCGTCTGAGCAGCTTCCCAATCTGCACTACGCGACTTGTAATGGAAAACACGTAAATAAGTTACATGAATGTGTGGTGACATTTCTTTTGGACATGTCCGAAAGAACAGACACAACGCATTCACCAAATTGATTCACCTCGATGGGCAATGAATCAACAACATTCAGAGCGGAAGCAGAATATCGTTCGATCTCCAAGCGGGCTCGGAGGATACGGAAGGGTACAGTGGATAGGTGGCTAAAGGTGGGAATGTGGGTCAGCCTGGTAGCGTGACGAGACAGTCTGTGCAATTGTGATGAACACCGTGTCTGGATGGCACAATAGTTAACGCAACTGCCTAGTATGCATGAGATCCTGAGTTCGAGACCCTGACCAGTATATCTTTTCTCTCCTAGCCACCGATTCCCCACAAAGTCCAAATGCAACTCCACCTTCAATTTACATAATAAGCAAAGAGACACCATAATGAGAAACTTCCCTGAGGCTGTGGCTAAGTCATGTCTCAGTATTATCCTTTCTTTCAGGAGTGCTAGTTCTGCAAAGTTCGCAGGAAAGCTTCTGTTGAGTTTGGAAGATAGGAGACGAGGTACTGGCAGAAGTAAAGCTGTGAGGACGGGGCGTGAGTTGTTCTTATGTGGCTCAGATGGTAGAGCACTTGCCCGCGAAAGGCAAAGGTCCCGAGTTCGGGTCTTAATCTGCCAGGAAGTTTCAAACAGACACCTTGTTTGAACTAAAATTTCAGGTACATTGGAACTGTGTACCAGACTGGGACCCTTTCCTTTCGCAGGTAAGTGCTCTACTGACTGAACTATCAGAGCATGGCTCGTCACCCGCCTGCACAGCTTTGCTTCAACCAGTACCTTTCCTCCCACGGGTGATAGCCAAAATAATGTCAACACTGGTAGTAATGGGATGGTTGTGTTTGACGGTCAGCAACGCAGGTAAGACAAGTGTTACGCTGGACTGTACATGTTCAGTACGGACTATGCATCAGTGCAGGTTGTTTACGAGTAGTGCACACTTCGTGTTTGCATTCAGAGGCCTTCGTCGACGGGCTATGGAAGGCCTAACAGAGGGCGAAGAGGACAAATTGTGGGGCCTGGTTGGCTGGAGCATCAGTAATGAAGGCAGGCAACTTATTGAATGTTTCGGGAGCAACTGTTTCGTCATGACAGCCTACAGAAAAAAGGGAAAGACATCGTCCTGTAAACGTAATAGTGGGCGCAAATCAGAACTAAATGACAGAGATCGTCGTGCGCTCACACGAATTGTTTCAAAACAACACAAAACTACTGCGAGACCCCGTATCTATCGACAATGTCCACCGAGAACTCCATAAAGCGAATATTCGTGGTCAAGCTGCTATACCGAAACCATTAGTGACGACAACCAACGCAAAGAATCGTAAAATATGGTGGTAGGGCCGGCCGGAGTGGCCGAGCGGTTCTAGGCGCTACAGTCTTGAACCCCCGACCGCTACGGTCGCAGGTTCGAATCCTGCCTCGGGCATGGGTGTGTGTGATGTCCTTAGGTTAGTTAGGTTTAATTAGTTCTAAGTTCTAGGTGACTGATGACCTCAGAAGTTAAGTCCTATAGTGCTCAGAGCCATTTGAACCATGGTGGCAGGAGCATAAATCATGGACGGCTGAGCAGTGGGCAAGGAGTCAACGTTTTCGTTATTCACAACACCAGGCAGGGTTTGCGTTAGGAGAACGCCAAAAGAAGCCTGCAATCTTGATTGCTTGAGTCCAAAGCTTAAGGATGGATGGGGAAGTGTGGTGGTGTAGGCAGCCATATCATTATATTCTGCTGGTTCGATCATTACTCTCGAAGGACGTGTTACGTCAACGATTATGTGAACGTTTTAGGTGATCAGGTACACCCTATGATTCAAATGTTTTCCCCCAATAATGGTGCCATATTTCAGGACGATAATGCATCCATTCACACAGCCAGAACAGTACAATCGTGGTATGAGGAGCATGCAACTGAACTGAAGCGTCTTCCGTGATCAGCACAGACCCTGGACTTAAACATTGTGGAAGCTTGTGGGCGGTAGCAGATTTCTGCCTCCCTCGTCACTACAATGGTTGGAAGTGGTTCTGATAGGAGAGTGGCAGAACATTCCATGATTATATGCCAGTATTCCAAGAAGAATCGCAGCTGTATTATGGGCAAATGGAGATCCAACTCCGTATTAATAAACCATTCCAAAGTAAGTACAGGTGCTGACATTATTTTGCCTATCCCTTGTACCTTCTCCATAATATCCTTTCTTTCAGGACTATTAGTCTCACAAAGTATGTTAGCCAACTTTTGTGAAGCTTGGGAGGTAGGCGAATAGGTACTGGTCAAAGTACGGCTGACAGTGGGTCACAAATCGTGCTTGGATAGTTCAGTCAGGAGATCACTTGCCCGTGAAAAGCAAAGGTCCCTGTTCCAGCCTGGTGCACAGTTTGAATCTGCCAGGAAGTTTCAAATCAGTCCATATACTGCTGCTGGAATCTAGTTTTCATGTCAGGTGCTGTGATTGCCGTCAAAAATGGTGCGAATTCTGGTTCATCAGTGGGAATTATACATGAGGCATTGACACACGATTGAAAGATTTGGAATCCGCAATCCCTCTTTGCATGTGGTGCATTGATAAGGCTGTAGTGAAACTTATTGTGGTTGTGAGTGTTAATTACTTGATTGTGGAATTCAGTGGACCAAGGTCTGGTTTTTACTGAGGAAACGCGATCAACATCTACCTCTACCTTCAAATCTATGCCTTGTCACTCTATGGTTGCACCTACCACACTGCGTGCAACATGTAAAACAATTTCTGCAGGGGGTAGAAGAACGCAGAGACCCACCAGCCTTCCATCCCAGAATAAACAATGTTAAGTCTACTCAAAACTCATTCTGTTAATTCTATCTCAAGCAACCTAAAATACATTTCTGTAGCTACCATCTTGTAAGTCCTATACCTATCCTAGTCTGCTACTATAAGCACTAAAACGGATAAGCCACGAATTGCTTACCACATGAGCAGACCATGAAACATCATCGTGGTTATGTTGTGAATTATCGGAGTCAAATGCAAGCGGCGTTGCAGGCCACGAGACTTCACAACAAGTGTTTTGCGTGACCAATGTTCTCTCCTGACCCACTCACACAACGAGTGACATGACATGCCTCCAATCAGGGTGCTATTGCCAGCGATTCAGGGAGCGGGCTATGTACCCGCTGACACAACCCGCCTTCCAGTGGTCTTCAGGAGTGCAATGAAGCTGCCCATTCTGGGACAACAAGGTAATCCAGTATTCATACGTGCATGTTAGCGGATACAAGCCGACTATCATTTTGATGACGACCTATTCTGTGGACTTGGCCTAAGCTCGATGATTTTTTTTTCCTCACAGCATTACGGCGGGCTTGGGCCCTACACCACGGTTGTGCCACAGCCAGCCAGAAGCTTCTATTGTGTGCCGAACTCCTAATGCGCATAGAAAATGTAAATATAGGCCAATTAAAAATACTTGATAGCTGACGTCTGTCACCATTACAGTGTTGCCAAAACGGCTGCCGCTCAGTTAAAGGTGACATGCGAACACAGTTGGTTACTTCACAAATGCTGAAGGTCTGTTCATGTAACGCAGATCAATTTCGTCAGCGGTTGCCGTCGGAAAGGAGTAGAACGCGAGGAACTTTGCTGACAGCTGATTTCCAGTGACCAACGACTGAACTGCAGCAGACGAGGTGTTTTTTTTTTTTTGCCAAGAATTTAGACTCGTGTCTTAACCTAATCACAACCTTGTGATGTGCAATGCATCTGAGAAAACAGCATTCAATAACCTGCGGCAGAATGATTAATAACACTCACTTTGTTGATGGCAAGCGTTTAAAGTAGAACTCTACGAGCAAACAAAGACAGAAAAATTTCAGTTTCAGCACTAAAAGCGAACAATTTCTTCTGGCTTTCGTCAGTTATCTGAAACTACCCTCATACTGGCTATAGGAGCTGACGCTATACCAACCGATCAGTCCTGGTTAACACTCGGTTACACGTTTTACAGGTTATAGGCGATACAGGCAGACTCCAAACAAAAAATGATACGGAGGAAAAATAAGAGCAAATAAAAAATGATGAAAATTGTGTGACAAAAGATTGAAAATAAAAACTATATTTAAGCCACCTAATTGGAAATAATAATAATCAGAGTCGATTTGATAAAGATTCTTAAATACAAAAAAAATTAAAGTTGAAGAGATTAGAACCTAAGACTTCCCGCACAGGAAGCTTGTTACTTTTGCACTACTTCAGCAAGTAGAGTGATAGTCATATAACAGAACCAGTTGCATCCATGATTGCTGCCGTCAAAACGTTTGGCCTCATGTCATGTCTGATGAAGGTTGTCTGCTGTAGGCCAATCTCTGTGATGATAATATTTCAGTATGCTACAATGAATCGCGTCTTGTGCGAAAAGATCCAGTACTGTTTGGCTAATGCTGAGAATGAAACGCCATTGGTTTGTGTGTGTGTGTGTGTGTGTGTGTGTCTGTGTGTCTGTGTTGTTTTTGGAGTGGTTATCATTACTGATGAAATGCGTAATAAAAGGAACAGACCCAGGACTCGGTATCCAAACACAGCAACAACAAAAGCCAGACAAGGAATTGGAAGTGAACTGACCGTTTTTTGTGGCCGTCTGGCAACGGCACACAATTCGGAGGTGACGTTGAGCGCAGTGATTAGAGGAAGACAGCTCCAACGCGTGGAGAGTCAACTATCAAGTAATTTTAATCAGACTGTATATAGTGTTCTTGTTCAAACAAAGCGAACTGCAACGCCATTGAAACACAGTGGTCGGTACCTCCCTCCACATTAATTGTTCTTATAATGTAATTTCTAATGTGCTTTGGGATTTAAAAAAAGCAATAATTTTGTCAGGTCATTTTGAGGGAGGCGGAAACTCTTTGCCCACTTGTCTTGAATTATAGAAGCACGTTCTTTTTTTTTTTTTTAAAAAAAATAGAGCGTATACAAATTAGAAGCAAGGCTACGATTCTAGCGCTTGGATTTGATGAAAACTGGTTGTTTTTAGGCGCGCAGGGTCTGTTCAACTGTCGCGACCTTTCCCACAGGGAAGCAACAGTTTTGTTGGCGCCTACTTGTGGCGCACGCCACACGGGTACAGCGCTAACATAGCACAAGTCTGGGTCTCTATTCCAGGCTGCATATCCAGGCATGGCTGATGCCTGTTCATGGCTGGTCAATACGAGGGCTGTCCAGAAAGTAAGTTACGATTGATCGCGAAATGAAAATCACAGTGAAAATCAGAAACCTTTCATTTGTAACAGTTAGCTATACCTTTCAGTTACTTCTCTACGTAGTCGCCGTTCTGACTCAGACATTCGTCGTAGCGTTGTACCAACTTTCCAATACCCTCCTCATAGAAGGCAGCCGCCAGTGCTTTCCGCCAATTCTCTACACTGGCCTAAAGCTCGTTTTCTGTGCCAAAATGTTGAATTCATAGCCAGCGGTTCGTTTGAGCAGAGATGAAACGCAGTGGGAGACAATTACGGGCTGTATTGTGGGTAACCAATCATTTCCAATTGAAACGATGCAGCAACATCTTCATTGCCCCTGCAGAATGAGGCTGAGAATTGCCTTGAAGAATAAACCGCACGACAGTTATGTAATGTTGGTTGCATAGCTTCAGGTGAAAATTCTCACCAGGCCCTCGTACTTGGCGGGAGACACTATTTTCTATAACATCTTTACGCGCTCACTAAGAGCTCAGGAATGAAAAGAGCGACATAATTCTACCTAGAGTCGTACTAGAGACACTGCCCAACACATCTTTGCAAAGCTTTATCGGATTTTCATAGTCGTTTCCATTTCGCGACCGATCGTAACTTACTTTCTGGACATCCCGCGTATTATCAGCTTCTTAACCGCAGTTCACACCATCTAGAACGACCGCAGCACTTTATATTAAAATATCTGGTCTCGTTAGTTATGTATTCTGTTCCATTACCATATATAGGAGGTACGAAGCGATACCGACAATATTTTAAATTCTATGAAGGGTGCGCTGGGGAAAGAGCAAGACAGCAACCATCGTCCGGAATCGACGCTACTGAGAGTCATGTTCGTAGGAACTAACGGCTGTCTCTAGGCCATACAAGTATGAGTTTCTGGCAGAGGCGACAAACTTTATTCCAGCCTGCCTGCCTCTGTCTCCGCCGCAACCACTTTACGAGAGCCGTTCAGCCGGCTGCAACTGACAACAAGTTGCGCTATCAAGCCAACGTATCCATGTCAGTCCAGAATGGCCAGGTGTATGGTCGCGTCCGGAGTTTCTCTGCATCTCGTTTATCATAACGATGGAACCAGCAAAATGAACAAACCAAACTTGAAGGAGAGTGAGGAGAAATTAAGAATTGTGGAACATGCACCAGCCACGAAAAAGGGGCCAAGCCCAGCTGTGGAAATGATGTAGTGTGCTTATGAGACAGCTTCAGACAAATCAGGAGGTGTTTCCCAACGCAAATCCTGCAAAAAGTTACTAAATACTCATTCGGGAACCTCGAGTATGTTAAGACATGTTTGTAAATTTTGATCAGCAATTTCCTCACTCCATAAATATTTTGAAAGAGGACAAATATCTAGTGGCTGACATGTGTGGAAATATGTGCTGTGGACTTGAGGTCATTTAAGAGTAAATGGGCTTTGTACATTGAGGGCAACCATTACCTGAAAGAGAAAAGAAAATGCGGCTCAGTGGATATTAAAAACCACCTTCAGGTGGTATGCAACGAAAGATCATTATGAAAGAAAAGCTTCTTCTTTCAGACTGGTACTTTTTAGATCAACATAATTTTAAAAAAGAAGTTTGGGTTTGCAAAAACGCATTTGGGGAATTTAGAATAATCTGGGTTGTGCACAGCTTGGCTTGGATGTGAGTAAATCAGCTTGTCCCTTCTGCTGATAACGTGCCTGGCTAACAGGCAAGCATGGGCACGTTAAACGCATGTACTCACTTTATAATGTTTTCATCTTCCTGTAAAAATAAACGTCGCAGGGTTGCACCAACGCAGTACTTTTTGGAGAAATTACTTTAATACTGGACTTTGGCAGACCCTCTCTATTCTGAAAAATTTCGTCGTAGAAAACCGGGTTCGTTTGCTATCCCCATGAATCGAGCAGCAAAAGAAATTGTTCTTCTCTCACGTACGGCCGCAAGATGTCAATTAGAAATTTCCTGTATAGATAGTACTGACGTGAGCTTTACGGACTTTGAAGATGTTATCATAACGTTTTTGTATTTGTGTGCACACACATCTGCTACGTTTTGCAACCTTGTTCCAAATGAGCCAGTGGTCTCCTGCAAGCAAACGAATACCGTTGGTAGTAATTTTCCCGATAAGGTGCTAGGCTATTGTGCAGTGTAGAAATGTGTCACCTTGTGCACATCGTTTCGCTGCACAAGAAACACCTCTGTTCCGCATTCGTCAAGAGTTCGCTCATCAGATTATTGATATTCGAAGCCTAGAACGAGCATTCATAAATTAGCATTGCATGGTTTATAACAATACTAGTGCAACTGATGTAAATGAAGCAGGTACTTTTGTGTGTAATACCTGTTTGATGAATGTTAATAACAAAATCTTTGTCGTGGTTTGGTATGAGGGCTCGAGTCTGCATTCGAAAATTTACTGCTGCATTAACGAGCTGTTTCAGTGAAGCGCTTTTCCCCTTTGATTGTGCTCTGGTGATTTTTATCTGACGAATCCGATGTCTTCGTTTGAAGAGCACGACCCACGAGTGAGATGCTTGAAAATTTAAATCAGGAAATTGTCTAGCAGCAGCTGGAGCCCATTGCTGCAGGCTTCTCGTCGTCATCTGCTGATCATATTCTCGAGCTTCTATGAAACGATCACAGGCCAACGAATTAATTGTTTTTAAGTTGTCCATGCCTTGTTCCACCTTGTTTTATATGTTCTTCTCGCCTCTTCAAACCTATCATGCTTTTGAGATGTGAAGCTCCCCTTCAAACTGGTTCCTAACTCCAGCCTGGATGCTCTCTTCAAGATTGACGACCCTAATCTTGTAATACTGCAGAACATAATCGCTGTCCATTTTCGACTGCTTCTCCTCGGCCTCGTAATCGTCTGATGAAGATGAAGCAACTTCTTCAGTTTCTTCAGATACACCCTCTTCTTCAATGTCCTAGTGTGCAATTAGTTTGTCTTGTACGACGACTTGTTTCTCCGCTAGCATTTCGAAAATTCTTCGAAATATTTCCATGTGTTATTGTGTTTTTGCTGCAGAAGGTTTCAAAGCGATCAGATTGTTTTGGGGAAGCAGTTGTTCATTGTACACAAGTACCGTTTTTCATCGTACTTTTGAAACTTCAAGGCTTCACTATCAGTATCACGTTCTCTTGCTGTTGAAGTACCTGGCGCATAAAACATTTACGCGTAAAACCAGACATGTTGGAGCGTTGACATGTAGTTACCTCTGGGGCTAACAAACAAATGAAGTACTCCTCGTAATTGTAACCATGTTCCTTTTCTCCTTCCACCAACCGAAAGTTGTTGGTGCACATGTAACTGTCTATGGTGCGTCAAAACTAACTGCAACATTACGGGGAAAATGTGTTCATACGGTGAGTCGCACGCATCTGTACCTATACTGGGAAAATGGGCTCATGTTGAATTGAAACGTACCTGCAGGGATAAAGTTATAATGGTAAACTATTTCCAAAATGTAAAAAAAAATCGAAATTTTCAAGGTAAAGATTATTTACCAATAAAAGTTTCCTTAGATACTGATAATTTGCCCAGTCCTATCGAATCTGTTATTAGAATTACGTGGGAACGAAGAAAAAAAAGATTTTTTTTCTAGCGAACCGCGACGAGAGCACAGAGAGAGTACGACAGGGGTCGACACTCGAGTCACGCCCATCCCTTCGCCACTCCCACACAACGTGCTCTAGGATCAGGGAGAGGATTAAGCATGTTTATTTATTTATTTTATTAACAAAACATCTTACGACTTCCGTAGCGAGCGTCCGAGTCATCTTCTCCTTTGTTGGTAGGGGTTCCCCCTTATTCCGTCCGTGGGGGATCAACATGCTCCAGGATTCTTCTTCAGTAACAGTGTCTCATACTCCCTAATGAGCAGCAGGGTTCGCATCCACTGAACCTAAACGGCATTCGTCTTGGACAGAGGAAAATACACTCCGTCGAGGCGCAATATGTCGTCAGCGGAGATCGGAAATCGCAGCAAAAGTAATACCAGCAGTTTCTGGTCTACGACGGATTCCTTTGTGCAGTTTTGGAATGCATGGGCCTCTCTCCAGAGTCTTCGGAGGTGGTCACTCGATTGATCCACAGGGTGTGTTCTCACATGATGGTCAACAGCTAACAGTCTGGTCACACTGTTGTTAGATGGTCAGTGCGAACATGATGCCCCTTGTCGGGCATATCATTTGCAGCAGCGCTCGAACCAGCTTTGCATGGTCTTGACGGCATTTAGCAGTCATCTGCATATGGGACGTGACCTTTCGTTGTGGTGCATTCGGTCATGTCGTGGCGTTCCAGGCCAGATCAGGGGATTAAATACACTTGGCGCTTCAGTGGCTACGCCAGTGCGGGGCGGTTGCTGGGAGCGTCATCAGTCTGAAGAAGAATAAATACATAAATGTCGGAGGAGGGCTTACCAAAAACAGCAGCGATGCCTTTTGACAAGGTGCCTGCACTCTGGGGGTGCGGTTTCCTAGCACTACTACACCAGGCATGTGCTCTGATACGGAGCAACAAATTGCTAATTATTCTTCTTCAGACAGATGATTCTCCCAGCAACCGCCCCGTACTAGCGTAGCCACTGAAGCACCATGTGTATTTCAACCCCTGATCTGGCCTGGAATGCCACGTCATGAGCGAAAGCACCACAATGATAGGTCACGTGCCATATGCAGATGACTGCTAAATGCCGTCAAGACCATGCAAAGCTGGTTCGAGCGCTGCTGCAAATACACTACTGGCCATTAAAATTGCTACACTAAGAAGAAATGCAGATGATAAACGGGTATTCATTGGACAAATGACATGTGATTACATTTTCACGTAATTTGAGTGCATAGATCTTGAGAAATCAGTATTCAGAACAGTCATATCTGGCCGTAATAACGGCCTTGATATGCTTGGTCATTGAGTCAAACAGAGCTTGGATGGCGTGTACAGGTACAGCTGCCCATGTAGCTTCAACACGGTACCACAGTTCATCAAGAGTAGTGACTGACGTATTGTGACGAGCTACTTGCTCGGCTACCCTTGACCAGACGTTTTCAGTTGGTGAGAGATTTGGAGAATGTGCTGGCCACGTCAGCAGTCGAAAATTATCTGTATCCAAAAAGGCCCGTACAGCACCTGCAACATGCGGTCGTGCATTATCCTGCTGAAATGTAAGGTTTGCAGGCATCGAACGAAGTGTAGAGCCACGGGTCGTAACGCATCTGAAATGTTACGTCCACTGTTCAAAGTACCGTCAATGCGAACAAGAGGTGAGCGAGACGTTTAAACAATGGCACCCTATACCATCACTCCGGGTGATACGCCAGTTGGCGATGACGAATACACGCTTCCAATATGCGTACACCGCGATGTCTCTAAACACGGATGCGGCCATCGTGATGCTGTAAACAGAACCTGGATACATCAGAAAAAATGACGTTTTGCCATTCGTACACCCAGGTTCGTCGTTGAGTACACCATCGCAGGCGCTCCTGTCTGTGATGCAGCGTCAAGGGTAACCGCAGCCATGGTCTCCGAGCTGATAGTCCATGCTGCTTTAAACGTCGTCGAACTGTTCGTGCAGGTGGTTGTTGTCTTGCAAACGTCCCCATCTGTTGTCTCAGGGATCGAGACGTGGCTGCACGATCCGTTACAGCCATGCGGATAAGATGCCTGTCATCTCGAGTGCTAGTGATACGAGGCCGTTGGGATCCAGCACGGCGTTCCGTATTACCCTCCTGAACCCACCGATTCCATATTCTGCTAACAGTCATTGGATCTCGACCAACTCGAGCAGCGATGTCGCGATACTGTAAACCGTAATCGCGATAGGCTACAATCCGACCTTTATCAAAGTCGGAAACGTGATCGTACGCATTTCTCTTCCTTACACGAGGCATCACAACAACGTTTGACCAGGCAACGCCGGTCAACTGCTGTTGACAAAATCGGTTGGAAACTTTCCTCATGTCAGCACTTGTAGGTGTCGACACCGGCGCCAACCTTGTGTGAATGCTCTGAAAAGCTAATTATTTGCATATCACAGCATCTACTTCCTGTCGGTTAAATTTCGCCTCTGTAACAGGTCATCTTCGTGGTGTAGCATTTTTAGTGGCCAGTAGTGTAATATGCCCGACAAGGGGCATCATATTCACACTAAACATTCAACAACAATGCGACCAGACTGCTAACTGTTGACCATCATGTTAGAACACGCCCTGTGGATCAATTGAGTGACCACCGCCGAAGACTTCGGAGAGAGGCTTATGCATTCCAAAACTGCACATAGGAATCCGTTGTCGACTCAGTCGAATGCATGGCTGAAATCGACAACGACAATGGCGTTCCATATTCTGTAAGCCTTCACCAATGTTATTACGTCGCAGCTTGCTCCTAACGCTTTATGGATGTTTCTGACACCACCTAAACAGGTCTTATCGGTATGGATTGTTTTCCCGATAGCCGGGTGGAGATGCGCACGGAGGATGTGGGCAAAGATCTTGTAGTCGACGATGAGGAGGCTGAATGGGCGAAAGTCCTGCAACTTACAACTACTATTCGGTTTAATACGTCAAGGATCCGCCTCAGTTGCGAAAAGCTACATGTCTTTGTCCAGGTTTTAGCTAGAGTAATCAAGCCTTCTTCAGAAGCATAAAATAAAGTAATAGATGCCAGAATAAGGCACGGCCAAACATAACAAGCTAAAGTACCGTGGTACCATGTCAAGCTACGTCACTTAGCTGAGGAACAGCCCCGGCCCCACTTCATGGAAAGCGGTCGGTTAGGCGCGAACGCTGCGTTGGAACTGTACTGAGCCAGACGGAGGATTACGGGCATGCGAGCACGCAAAGTCAAAAGAGCCTACTACTGGTGGTGGTGGTGTGTTGGGGCTTATGGGCGCTCAACATCGAGGTCATCAGCGCCCTGACACACATTAAAAGGAACGAATGTGGACAGACCTAGGAAAACTAAAGCACACATTCAAAGAAAGCAGGAAAAGAAGGAAAATGCTACATAAGAAAGTAAAACCTAAGGAAAGGAGAAACATAGCAAGAAGAATGTCACAGGAAATTGTTATTGGCTGGCCACTTACATAAAATATGGGCGAGCTTGTCACATAGTGAGCAAATTAAGATCCCCTCCCTAAAATCTTTGTAAAAACATTTGACATGGCACAGAACTTTAAAACTTTAGCCACATTCGTCCTAGTGTTGCCTAAAAGAGATGGCAGGTCCGCTGGCAAGTCAGCCGCGGCCCGCTGGTCAGAAAATAAAACGCAATCCAATAAAACGTGGCGCACAGTGACCTGGACGCCACAAACACCACACATTGGAGGGTCCTCTCGCAGGAGCAGGAAGCCATGGATCATAGGGCTGTGGTCTATCCGAAGCCGAGTGAGGACAACCTCGTCCCGTCGATGGGTCTGAAAGGAAGAACACCACACACGCGTTTCGGGCTTGACTATACGGAGATTATTGTCAGTCACTTCCACCCACTGATCCTCCCCCCGACGCATAACCCGTTAGCTCAACAGCGAGGTGAGTGCTTGCAGGGGGATAGCACACTGAGATACTTGTGGGGCGAGACACGCCTCCTTGGCTAAGAGATCTGCTCTTTCATTCCCAGCAATGCCTACATGCCCCGGAACCCAGCAGAAAGCTACAGCCTTCCCCAGTCGCTGTAGTCGGAGGAGGGCATCCTGGATACTCTGGACAATTTTGTCTGCCGGATACAAACGTTGCAATAAGTGAAGGGCACTGAGTGAATCGGAACAGGCAAGAAGTTTAGGAGAGGAAGAATGTCTCATGTGCTCCAGTGCCCGCAAGATGCAGACAATTCTGCATAAAAGACAGTAAAAGTCTGAGGCAGTCGGACCTTGAGGACACGATCCGGAAAAACAACTGAGCAACCAACAGAATCCCCTTGTTTCGACCCATCCGTAAAAACAGCTTTATAATCGTGGTGCTCAGATAAAATGGCAGAAAACGCTGCATTAAAAACGGTGGCAGGAGTGCAATCTCTCTTGTACAGCAATAAATGTAAAATCACTCCGGGCCTCTTCAGTAACCAGGGTGGCAGGCGGTTAAAACCCTGGATTTGGGGTTGTACAGACTCCACACCGAGGGACTCTAGTGCACGTTGCACACGGATCCCAAACGGGAACGTAGCCCGGGGACGGCGGGAAATAAGGCGGTCCAGAGGTGGATGGGCAACAAATGGTGAGCAGGCGAGCTGGGAGCTGCAAGAAACTGACAAGCCTGGCGCACCAGCAGGAGCTGCCGCCGGATGGTAAGTGGCGGTTTGCCAGTCTCAGCGCAGAGGCTGGGTACGGGACTGGTCCGATAAGCACCCGTGGCCAGTCGAATCCCAGCATGGTGGACATCGTCAAGGATCTGCAAATAAGACGGCCTCGCTGACCCGTACACTTTGCACCCATACTCCAACCGTGAACGCACGAAAGCTCGGTAAAACTGAAGGAGACGCGCCCTGTCCGCTCCCCAAGACCTGTGGCTCAGGCACTTGAGGATGTTGAGTGCCTTCAGGGTTCTGGCTTTCAAGTCACGTAGGTGTGGCAGCCATGACAACCTGGAGTCAAAAATTAGGCCCAGAAACCGCACTGTGTCTCTAAAATGTAGGACAGTATCCCCCATATGCAAGGTAGGCAAAGTAAAAAGACGGCGAGAACGATTAAAATGAACACAACACACTTATCGGCAGAAAACCGAAAACCCGTCTTTGCAGCCCACTCCTCTAACCGCCGCACTGTTAGCTGCAACTGACGGCTCACGGTTGCAACCCTGGAGGAGGAACAGAAAAAAGCAAAGTCGTCCACAAATAAGGAGCACTGTACTGGACTCCTTACTATAGACGTTATACTGTTGATGGCTATGGCAAAGAGGGTAACGCTTAAAACACTGCCCTGGGGGACACCGTTCTCTTGCTCAAAGCGATCAGACAGTGTGTTACTAACGCGGGTCCGAAAAAACCGCTGAGACAGGAAAGACCGAATGAAAATCGGGAGGCGGCCTCGAAAGCCCCATTGATGCAGTTGTGCAAGAATACAGTGTCTCCAAGTAGTATCATATGCGTTACTGAAGATACCGATACAGTGATGCTGACGGAGAAAAGCCTGATGAATAGCCGTCTGTAGGAGGGTCAGGTTGTCGACCGTGGACCGAAATTTTCGGAATCCATACTGAAAGAGGCTAAGGAGCTGTCTGGTCTCTTAACAGCCAGACCAGACGCCGGTTGACCATCCGTTCCAGGTTCTTCCGACACAGCTTGTCAAGGCGATACTACGATAACTACTGGGACATGTGCGGTCCTTTCCTGGTTTGAGGAGAGGGATGAGGATTGCCTCCCTCCACGAGGTGGGGAACACTCCTGCCTGCCATATGAGATTAAAACATTCGAGGAGGATTTCCTTTGACGCCGCTGGCAGATGTCGAAGCTTGGAGTACCGGATGCGGTCGTAACCTGGTGCAGTGTTAGAAGTCTCAATAAGTGCCGATTCAAGTTCCCACATGGAAAACGGGGAATTGTAGGTCTCAGAACTATTCGACCGAAAGTCCAAGGTCGTTCTTTCAACAGTCGCACGGTAGCGACGAAACGCTGGATCCTGATTTGCAGTGGCAGTACTTTGTGCAAAATGCTCTGCCAGGGTCTGAGCAATGGCTCTGGGTGTCGTTTGGAGGCAACCCTGGTTCAGGACAGCAGCTATTGGTAAATGGCTATGTTTACCGGAAATCCTCCGGATGGCTTCCCATACTTTTGTGGAACAGTTGTTGGAGTCCAGGCACTCCTGCCATGATATTTTATTGCTCTCTTTAATGACACGACGTGCCCTGGCTCTCGCGATTCGAAAGGCGGTAAGATTGACCGCTGTTGGACGGCATTTAAATCGGCGAAGAGCCGCACGCCTGTCCCGGATGACTGAACGGCACTCTTCTGTCCACCAAGGCACAAGGCGCCGCTTAAGAGTGCCTGAAGACTGTGGTATGGACAGGTCAGCAGCATGATGGATCACAAGCGTGATGTGATCCACCCATTCCTGTACGCTATTGTGGCGGTCAAAGACAGCCAACCGAGTGAACAGTGGCCAGTTAGCCCTGCCAATCATCCACGATGGCCAGCACATTCTCCATATCGCTCACCAACTGAAAACGTCTGGTCAATGGTGGCCGAGCAACTGGCTCGTCACAATACGCCAGTCACTACTCTTGATGAACTGTGGTATCGTGTTGAAGCTGCATCGGCAGCTGTACCTGTACACGGCATCCGAGCACTATTTGACTCAATGCACAGGCGTATCAAAGGTGGTTGTTCTGGGTACTAATTTCTCAGGATCTATGCACCCAAATTGGTGAAAATTTAATCACTTGTCAGTTCTAGTATAATATATCTGTCAAATGAATACCTGTGTATCATCTGCATTTCTTCTTGGTGTAGCAATTTTAATGGCCAGTATTATACATCCAGTTTGAATACTACACACTCCAAGCCCACTTCTCCTGAGTGAGTAACGTGGATACAGTCACCGCAAGGAACCTTTCCTGGGAGTCAAGTAGCTTGTTTTCGACTCACAAACACACATTTACTGTCCGCTCTCTTCCTCACTTTGGCGAACCAGCACGAAAATTGCACTGCGATTGAATACCACAGGCCCCATGACATCTCTTGGAGACTAACGTGGCTACGGTCACTAAACGCAACCACTCCTGGGTGTGCATTAGCTAGCTTCAGATGCACCACAATCCATTTACTGTAACCCTCACACACACACAAATTAACGATGCAACACAGAAATTGCGTGGCACTTGAACACTACTGGTTCCATGACGACTTCCTTCTGAGGGACTCAATTACATACATCCACAGCTTGTAATCGCCCCTGGGAGACCAGTCTTGCATCCTCCACTGGTAGACCAGTAGCTTGGTCCTGATGCACCACAACCTATTTACTGTAACTCTTGCACCTTCACATTGAAGATGTAACACAGAAATTTCGCCGCGATTAAGTAATACAGGCCCCAAGACGATGTCTCTCCGAGGGACTCATGTGGATATGGCCACTGCTTGTAACCTCTCCAGGGAGACAGTAGCTAATTTCCGATGCACCACAAATTGTTTACTGTAAACCTTACACCCACACTATGGTGATGCAACACAGATTTTGCATCTGCGCTTAAGTACTATACAGGCTCCATGCTGACCCCTCTCCGGAGTACTCACGTCGATTAGACCACTGCTTGTAATCTACCCTGGGAGGGCAGTACCTTGGTCCAATGCACCACAACCCATTTACTAAAACCCTCGCACCATCACTTTGACGATGCAACACAGAAATTTCGTTGCGATTTAATGCTACGGGCTCCAAGCCGACTTCTCTTCGAGAGACTCATGTGGCCATGGCCACTGCCTGTAACATCCACTGGGTGACCAGTACCATGTTTCCATTGCACCACAACCCATTTACTCTGACTCTCGCACAATCACAAAGACGATGCGACACAGAAAGTCCGTCGTGACTGTGTACTACAGGCTCCTCTATGTTTTATTTCTGAGGGGCTCACGTTTACTGTAACACTCGCACCGTCACTTTTACTATGAAACATAGAATTTACTTTGCAATTGAGTACTACACGTTCCAAGACGGCGTATCTCCAACAGAATCGCTTGTATACTACCAGTCCTTGTAACCTCCGTTAGGAGACCAGTAGGTTGCTTTCAATGCATCCAAATAATATTAACTGTACCACTCACAACAAAAAGATGCGTCGCAACCGAACACTAAAGGCACCATACCGACTACTCGCTAAGCGAATCACGTAGATATGGCCGCTACTTGCAACCTCCTCTGGGAGACCAGTAGCTTGTATCCGATCAATGACAACATAAATACTGTAACCCTAACATCCCACATTGCCGATGCAAGAAAAAAACTGCGTTGCGATTGAATACTACAGGATCCTGAGCGACTTCCCTCCACGGAACTCGAGTGGATATGGTCACTGATTGTAACCTCACCTGGGAGACCTGAACATGTTTCCGTTGCATAACAAATCGTTTACTGTAGCTCTCGAACCCTCATATTGAAGATGCAACACAGAAATTGCGTCGCGATTGAATACTGCAGGCTCCATGGGGACTTTTCGCCAAGCAACACGAGTGCTTACGGCCACAGCTCCTAGCCACCCCTGGGAGATCTCAACTTGTTTCCCATGCATACCATATCGTTTACTGTAACTCTCAAACCCTTATACTGATAATGCAACACAGAAATTGAGTGGCGATTGAATACCGCAGACTCAATGGTGACTTTACTCCAAGGGACACGAGTGCTTACCGACACTGCTTGTAGCCTTCCAGGGAGAACTGAGCATGTTTCTGATGCATAACAAATCGTTTACTGTAACTCCCGAACCCTCATATTATTGAGGAACACAGAAATGGCGTCGCGATTAAATACTGCATGTCCATGGCGACTTTTCTCCAAGGGACATGAATGCTTACTGCCACTGTTTGTAGCCTCCCGTGGAAGACCTGTGTTTGATTTCCATGCATAAAGAATCGTTTACTGTAACTCTTGAACACTCATATTGATGATGCAAACACAGAAACTCCATCGCTATTGAATACTGCAGGGTTCATGGCGACTTTTCTCCAAGGGACACGAGTGCTTACAGCCACTGTTTGTAGCTTTCCCTGGAAGAACAGAGCTTGTTTCCGATGCATTACAAAACATATACAGTAACTCTCAATCCCTCAATTTATGATCCAACACAGAAATTCCGTCACGATTGAATATAGCAGGGTACATGGCGACTTTTCACCAAGGGACACGAGTTATTACCGACACTGCTTGTATCCTCCCCTGGGAGTCGTGTGCTTGTCTCCGATGAATACCAAGTCGGATACTGAAACTCACGAAAACTTCAACCTGATGATGAAACACAGAAATTGAGTGGCGATTGAATGCCGCAGACTTCATGGCGACTTTTCTCCAAGGGACACAAGTGCTTACAGCCACTGCTTGTTGCTTCCGCTGGGAGACCTCAGCTTGTTCCTGATGCACAACTAATCGTTTACTGTAACTCTCGAACCTTCATAATGGTTATGCAACATAGAAATTGCATCATGATTGAATACTGCAGAGTCCATGGGGACTTTTCTCCAACGGACACGAGTCCTTACGGCTACTGTTTGTAGCCTCCCCTGAGAATCCTGTGCTTCTTTCCAATCCATAACAAATCGTTTACTGTAACGCTTGAACACTCATATTGATGATCCAACACAGAAATTCCGTCCCAATTGAATACTGCAGGGTACATGGCGACTTTTCGCCAAGGGACACGAGGTATTACCTACCCTGCTTGTAACTTTCCCTGGGAGACCTGTGTTTGCCTCCGATGCATATCAAATCGTATACTGCAATACTCCAACCCTCATACTGATGATGCAACACAGAAATTGAGTGGCGACTGAAGACCGCAGAGTCCATGGCGACTTTTCTCCAAGACACACGAGTGCTTACGGCCACTGTTTGTGGCCTCCCCTGGAAGAAATGTGCTTGTTTCCGATGCATAACAAATTGTTTACTGTATCTCCCACACCCTCATATTGATGATGCAACACATAATGTGCTACGCTATTGAATACTGCAGGGTCATAGCGACTTTTCTCCAAGGAACGCATGTGCTTACGGCCACTGTTTGTAGCCTCCTCTGGAAGACCTGTGCTTGTTTCCGATGCATAACAAATCGTTTACTGTAACTCATGAACCCTCATGTTGATGATGCAACACACAATTTGCGTCGCTATTGAGTACTGCGGGGTCCATTGCGACATTTCTCCAAATGATACGAGCGCTTACGGGCACTGTTTGTACCATCCCCTGGGAGAACTGTGCTTATTTCCGTTTAATGTAAGTCCCGAACCCTCATATTGATGATACAAAACATAATTTGTGTCGCTATTGAATACTGCAGGGTTCATGGCGACTTTTCTCCAAGAGACACGACTGCTTGCGGCCGCTCCTTGTAGCCTCCCCTGGGGGAACTGTGCTTGTCTACGATGCATAACAAATCGTTTACTGTAACTCTCGAACACTTATATTGATGATGCAACACAGAAATTCCGTCGCGATTGAATACTGCAGGGTCCATGGCTACTTTTCACCTCGGGACACGAGTGCTTACCGACACTGCTTGTAGCTTCCCCTGGAAGAACAGAGCTTGTTTCCGGTGCATTACAAAACGTTTACTGTAACTCCCGTACCCTCATATTGATGATGCAACACATAATTTGCGTCGCTGTTGAATTCTGCAGGGTCCATGGCGACTTTTCTCCAAGGGACATGAGTGCTTATGGCCACTGTTCGTAGCCTCTTCTGGAAGATCTGTGCTTGTTTCCGATTTATAACAAATCGTTTACTGTAACTCCTGAACCCTAATATTGGTGATGTAACACAGAAATTGAGTGGCGATTGAACACCGCAAAGTCAATGGCGACTTTTCTCCAAGGGACACGAGTGCTTACGGCCACTGTTTGCTGCCTCCCCTGGGAGAACTGAGCATGTTTCTGATGCATTAAAATCGTTTACTGTAACTCCCGAACCCTCATACTGATGATCCAACACATAATTTGCGTCGCTATTGAATACTGCAGGGTCCATGGCGACTTTTCTCCAAGTAACACGAGTGATTAGGGATACGTTTTGTAGCCTCCCCGGAAGACCTGTAGTTGTATCCAATGCATAACAAATCATTTACTGTAAATCCTGAACTCTCATATTGTTGCTGCAACACATAATTTGCGTCGCTATTGAATACTGCAACTCTCGAACACTCACAGTCATGATGCAACTCCTAAATTGATTGGCGATTGAATACCGCAGAGTCCATGGCGACTTTTCTCCAAGGGACACGAGTGCTTACGGCCTCTGTTTGTAGACTCCACTGGGAGATGTCTGCTTCTTTCCGATGCATGACAAATCGTTTACTGTAACTCTGGAACACTCATATTGATGATGCAACACAGAAATTTCGTCGCGATTGAATCCTGCAGAGTCCATGGCTACTTTTAACCTAGGGACACGAGTGCTTACCGACACTGCTTGAAGACGCCCCTGGGAGACCTGTGCTTGTCTCAGATGCGTACCAAAAACGTATACTGCAACTCTCGAACCCTCATACTGATGATGCAACACAGAAATTGAGTGGCGATTGAATACCGCAGAGTCAATGGCGACTTTTCTCCAATAGACACGATTGCTTACTGCCACAGTTTGTAGCCTCCCCTGGGAGACCTGTGCTTGTTTCCGTTTACTGAAACTCCCGACCTCTCATAGTGATGATGCAACACTTAATTTGCGTCGCTTTTGAATACTGCAGGGACCATGGTGACTTTTCTCCAAGAGACACGAGTAATTACGGCCACTGTCTGTAGTTTCCCCTCGAAGACTTGGGTTTGTTTCCGATGCATAACAAATCGTTTACTGTAACTCCCGAACCCTCATATTAATGATCCAACACATGATTTGCGTCGCTATTGAATACTGCAGGGTTCATGGTGACTTATCTCCAAGGGACACGAGTGCTTACGACCATTGCTTTTAGCCTCTCCTGGGAAAACTGTGCTTGTCACAGATGCATACCAAATCGTATACTGCAACTCTCGAAACCTGATACTGATGATGCAACACAGAAATTGAGGTGCGATTGAATACTACTGGTTCCATGACGACTTCCTTCTGAGGGACTCAATTACATACATCCACTGCTTCTAATCGCCGCTGGGAGACCAGTCTTGCATCCTCCACTGGTAGACCAGTAGTTTGATCCTGATGCACCACAACCTATTTACTGGAACTCTTGCATCTTCACATTGAAGATGTAACACAGAAATTTCGCCGTTATTAAGTACTACAGGCCCCAAGACGATGTCTCTCCGAGGGACTCATGTGGATATGGCCACTGCTTGTAACCTCTCCAGGTAGACAGTAGCTAATTTCCGATGCACCACAAATTGTTTACTGTAAACCTTTCACCCTCACTATGATGATGCAACACAGATTTTGCATCTGCGCTTAAGTACTATACAGGCTCCATGCTGACCCCTCTCTGGAGTACTCACGTCGATTAGACCACTGCTTGTAATCTACCCTGGGAGGGCAGTACCTTTATCCAATGCACCACAACCCATTTACTAAAACCCTCGCACCCTCACTTTGACGATGCAACACAGAAATTTCGTTGCGATTTAATACTCTCTGAGAGACTCCTGTGTCCATGGCCACTGCCTGTAACATCCACTGGGTGACCAGTACCATGTTTCCAATGCACCACAACCCATTTACTCTGACTCTCGCACAATCACAAAGACGATGCGACACAGAAAGTCCGTCGTGACTGTGTACTACAGGCTCCTCTATGTTTTATTTCTGAGGGGCTCACGTTTACTGTAACACTCGCACCGTCACTTTTACTATGAAACATAGAATTTACTTTGCAATTGAATACTACACGTTCCAAGACGGCGTATCTCCAAATAATCCCTTGTATACTGCCACTCCTTGTAACCTCCGTTGGGAGACCAGTAGTTTGCTTTCAATGCATCCAAATAACATTAACTGTACCACTCACAACATCAAATTGAGAATGTAACAAAGAGATGCGTCGCAGCTGAACAGTAAAGACACCATACCGACTACTCTCCATGCGAATCACGTAAATATGGCCACTACTTGCCACCTCCTCTGGAAGGCCAGTAGCTTGTATCCGATCAACGACAACATAAATACTGTAACCCTAACATCCCACATTGCCGACGCAACAAAGAAACTGCGACGCGATTGAATACTACAGGGTCCTGAGCGACTTCTCTCCACGAAACTCGAGTGGATTTGGCCACTGATTTTAACCGCACATGGGAGACCTGAGCATGTTTCCATTGCATAACAAATCGTTTACTGTAGCTCTCGAACCCTCATATTGAAGGTGCAACACAGATATCGAGTGGCGATTGAATACCGCAGAGCCCATGGTGAGTTTACTCCAAGGGACACGAGTGCTTACTGACACTGCTTGTAGTCTCCCCTGGGAGAACTGAGCATGTTTCTGATGCATAAAAATCGTTTACTGTAACTCCCGAACCCTCATATTGATGATCCAACACATGATTTGCGTCGCTATTGAATACTGCAGGGTTCATGGCGACTTATCTCCAAGGGACACGAGTGCTTACAGCCACTGTTTGTAGCTTTCCCTGGAAGAACAGAGCTTGTTTCCGATGCATTACAAAACGTTTACTGTAACTCTCAAACCCTCATATGTATGATCCAAACCAGAAATTCCGTCGCGATTGAATACAGCAGGGCACATGGCGACTTTTCACCAAGGGACACGAGTTATTACAGACACTGCTTGTATCCTGACCTGGGAGACCTGTGCTTGTCTCCGATGCATACCAAGTCGTATACTGAAACTCTCGAACCCTCATACTGATGATGCAAAAAAAAATTTATGGCAATTGAATACCGCAGAGTCCATGGCGACTTTTGTCCAAGGTACACAAGTGCTTACAGCCACTGCTTCTAGCTTCCACTGGGAGACCTCAGCTTGTTTCCCATGCACAACTAATCGTTTACTGTAACTCTCGAACCCTCATTATGGTTATGCAACACAGAAACTGTATCATGATTGAATACTGCAGAGTCCACGGGGAACTTTCTCCAACGGACACGAGTCCTTATGGCCACTGTTTGTAGCCTCCACTGGGAAACCTGTGCTTCTTTCCGATGCATAACAAATCGTTCACTGTAACTCTTGAACACTCATATTGACACAGAAATACAACCCCAATTGAATACTGCAGAGTACATGGCGACTTTTCACCAAGGGACACGAGTTATTACCTTCCCTTCTTGTAGCCTCCCCGGAAGACCTGTGGTTGTATCCAATGCATAACAAATCATTTACTGTAAATCCCGAACTCTCATATTGATGCTGCAACACATAATTTGTGTCGCTATTGAATACTGCAGGGTTCATGGTGACTTTCACCTAGGGACACGAGTGCTTACCGACACTGCTTGAAGCCTCCCCTGGGCGACCTGTGCTTGTTTCCGATGCATAACAAATCGTTTACTGTAACTCTCGAACACTTATATTGATGATGCAACACAGAAATTCCGTCGCGATTGAATACTGCAGGGTCCATGGCGACTTTTGTCCAAGGTACACAAGTGTTTACAGCCACTGCTTGTAACTTCCCCTGGGAGACCTCAGCTTGTTTCCCATGCACAACTAATCGTTTACTGTAACTCTCGAACCCTCATATTTATGATGCAACACAGAAATTACGTCGCGATTGAATACCGCAGGATCCATGGCAACTCTTCTGCAAGCTCCACGAGACCTTACGGCCACTTATTGCAGCCTCCCCTGGGAGACTTGTGCTTGTTTCCGATGCATAACAAATCGTTTACTGTAACTGCCAAACCCTCATATTGATGATGGAACACGAAAATTGCGTCGCGATTGAATACCGCGGGCTCCATGGCGACTTTTCTCCAAGGGCCACAAGTGCTTAAGGACACTGCTTGTAGTTTCCCCTGCAAGGCTTGTGCTTTTTCCCGATGCATAAGAAATCGTTTACTGTAATTCTAGATCCCTCATATTCATGATGGAACACAGAAATCTCGTCGCGATTGAATACTGCAGTGTCCATGGCTACGTTTCTCCAAGGGACAAGAGTGCATACGGCCACTGCTTGTAGCCTCTCCTGGGAGAACTGAGCTTGTTTCCGATGCATAACAAATCGTTTACTGTAACTGCCAAACCCTCATATTGATGATGGAACACGAAAATTGCGTCGCGATTGAATACCGCGGGCTCCATGGCGACTTTTCTCCAAGGGCCACAAGTGCTTAAGGACACTGCTTGTAGTTTCCCCTGCAAGGCTTGTGCTTTTTCCCGATGCATAAGAAATCGTTTACTGTAATTCCAGATCCCTCATATTCATGATGGAACACAGAAATCTCGTCGTGATTGAATACTGCAGTGTCCATGGCGAATTTTCTCCGAGGGCCACAAGTGCTTTCGGTCACTACTTGTAGCCTCCCCTGGGAGACTTTTGCTTGTTTCCGATGCATAACAAGTCGTTTACTGTAACTCCCAAACGCTCAAATTGATGATGGAACACAGAAATTGCGTCGCGATTGAATACCGCACGCTCCAAGGCGACTTCTCTGCAAGTTCCACAAGAGCTTACCGCCACTGCTTGCAGCCTCCCCTGGGAGACTTGTGCTTGTTCACCGATGCATAACAAATCCTTTATAGTAATTCTCGAACCCTCATATTGATTATGCAACAGAGATATTCCGTCGTGATTGAATACCGCAGCCACCATGCCGACTTTTCTGCAAGGGCCACAAGTGCTTACGGCCACTACTTGTATCCTCCCCTGGGAGACTTGCATAACAAATCGTTTATTGCAAATCTCGAAACCTCATATTGCTTATGTAACACAGAAATTGCGTCGCGATTGAATACCGCAGGCTCCATGGCAACTTTTCTCCAAGGGTCACAAGTGCTTACAGACACTGCTTGTAGTTTCCCCTGCAAGACTTGTACATGTTCCCGATGCAAAATAAACCGTTTACTGTAATTCTCGAACCCTCATATTCATGATGGAACACAGAAATGTCGTCGCGATTGAATACTGCAGTGTCCATGGCACATTTCTCCAACGGACACAAGTGCTTACGGCGACTCCTTGCTGCGTGTCTTGAGAGAACTGAGCTTGTTCCCGATGCATAACAAATCGTTACTGTAATCCTCCACCCCTCACATTGATTATATATCACAGAAATTGCGTCGCGATTGAATACCGCAAGCTCCATGGCGAATTTTCTGCAAGTGCCACGAGAGCTTACGGCCACTTATTGCAGCCTTCCATGGGAGACTTGTGCTTGTTCCCGATGCATAACAAATCGTTTACTGTAATTCTGAAACCCTCAGATTGAAGATGCCACACAGAAATTAAGTCGCGATTGAATACCGCAGGCTCATTGGCCAGTTTTCTACAAGAGACACGAGTGTTTACGGCCACTGCTTGTAGCCACACCTGGGAGATTTGTGCTTGTTTCCGATGCATAACAAAACGTTTACTCTAACTCCCAAACCCTCATATTGATGATACAACACAGAAATTACGTTGCGATTGAATACCGCAGGATCCATGGCAACTCTTCTGCAAGTTCCACGAGACCCTACGGCCACTTATTGCAGCCTCCCCTGGGAGACTTGTGTTTGTTTCCGATGCATAACAAATCGTTCAATGTAATTCTCGAACACTCATATTGATGATGCTACACAGAAATTGCGTCGTGGTTGAATACCGCGTGCTCCATGGCGACTTTTCTCCAAGGGCCACAAGTGCTTACGGACACTGCTTGAAGCTTCCCCTACTAAGCTTGTGCTTGTTCCCGATGCATAACAAATCGTTTACTGTAACTCTCGAACCCACATATAGATGATGCAACACAGGAATTGCGTTGCGATTAAATGCAGCAGGGTCAATGGAGACTTTTCTCCAAGGGATGCGAGTGCTTACGGCCACTGCTTGTAGCCTCCCATGCGAGGCTTGTGCTTGTTCCCGATGCATAACAAATCGTTTACTGTAACTCTCGAACCCACATATTGATGATGCAACACAGAAATTGCGACGTGATCGAATACCGCAGGCTCCATGCCGACTTTTCTGCAAGGGCCACAAGTGCTTACATCCACTAATTGTAGCCTTCCATGGGAAACTTGTGCTTGTATGCGATGCATAACAAATCGTTACTGTAACTCCCAAACCCTCATTTTGATGATGGAACACAGAAATTGCGTCGCGATTGTATACCGCAGGCTTCATGGCGACTTTTCTCCAAGGGCCACAAGTGATTACGGCCACTACTTGTAGTCTCCCCTGGGAAACTTGTGCTTGTTCCCGATGCATAAGAAATCGTTTACTATAACTCTCGAACCCTCATATTGATGATCCAACACAGAAAAAGCGACTTGATTGAATACCGCAACCTCTTGACGACTTATCTGCAATGCCCACAAGTGCTTAGTACCACTACTTGTTGCCTCTCCTGGGAGAACTGAGCTTGTTCCCGATGCATAACAAATCGTTTACTATAACTCTCGAACCCTCATATAGATGACGCAACACAGAAATTGGGTCGCGATTGAATATTGCATAGTACTTGGCAAATTTTCTCCAAGGGCCACAAGTGCTTACGGCCACTGCTTCTAGTTGCCTCTGCGAGGCTTGTGCTTGTTTCCGATGCATAGAAAATCATTTACTGTAACTCTCGAACCCTCATAATGATGATGCAACACAGAAATATCGTCGCGATTGAATACTACAGGATTTATGGCGACTTTACTCCATGGGACACGAGTGCTTTCGGTGACTCTTTGTTGCCTCTTCTGGGAGAACTGAGCTTGTTCCCGATGCATAACAAATTGTTTACTGTAACTCTCGAACCCTCATATTGATGATGCAACACAGAAATAACGTCACGATTGAATACGGCATGGTGCCTGGCGACTTTTCTCCAAGGGACACTAGTGCTTTCGGTGACTATTTTTTGCGTGTCCTGGTAGAACTGAGCTTGTTCCCGATACATACCAAATCGTTTACTGTAACTCTCGGACATTCATAATTATGATGCAACTCAGAAATTCTGTCGCGATTGAATAGTGCAGGATACATGGCGACTTTTTCTCCAAGGGCCACAGGTGCTTACGCCCACTGTTTGTAGGTGCCGCTGCAAGGCTTGTCCTTGTTCCCGATGCATAACAAATCGTTTACTGTAACTCTCGAACCCTCATAATGAGGAGCAACACAGAAATTCGGTCGCGATTGAATACTGCAGGATCGATGGACGCTTTTCTCAAAGGCACACGAGTGCTTTCGATGACTTCTTGATGCCTCTCCTGGGAGAACTGAGCTTGTTCCCGATGCATAACAAATCGTTTACTGTAACTCTCGAACCCTCATATTGATAATGCAACACAGAAATAGTGTCGCGATTAAATACTGCAGGGTCCATGGCGACTTACCTCCAAGGTAGACGAGTGCTTATGGTCACTGCTTGTAGCATCCTCTGCAAGGTTTGTGCTTGTTCCCGAGGTATAACAAATCGATTACTGTAACTCTCGTACATTCATATTGATGATGCAACACACAAATTGCGTAGCGGTTAAATACTGCAGGGTCCATGGCGACTATTTTCCAAGGGACACGAGTGTTTACGGCCACTGCTTTTAGCCTCCCCTGCGATGCTTGTGCTTGTTCCCGATGCATAACAAATCGTTTACTGTAACTCTCGAACCCTCATATTGATGATGCAACACAGAAATAGTGTCGCGATTAAATACTGCAGGGTCCATGGCGACTTACCTCCAAGGTACACGAGTGCTTATGGTCACTGTTTGTAGCATCCTCTGCAAGGTTTGTGCTTGTTCCCGAGGTATAATAAATCGATTACTGTAACTCTCGTACATTCATATCGATGATGCAACACACAAATTGCGTCGCGATTAAATACTGCAGGGTCCATGGCGACTATTTTCCAAGGGACACGAGTCTTTACGGCCACTGCTTTTAGCCTCCCCTGCGATGCTTGTGCTTGTTCCCGATGCATAACAAATCGTTTACTGTAACTCTCGAACCCTCATATTGATGATGCAACACAGAAATAGTGTCGCGATTAAATACTGCAGGGACCATGGCGACTTACCTCCAAGGTACACGAGTGCTTATGGTCACTGCTTGTAGCATCCTCTGCAAGGTTTGTGCTTGTTCCCGAGGTATAACAAATCGATTACTGTAACTCTCGTACATTCATATTGATGATGCAACACACAAATTGCGTAGCGGTTAAATACTGCAGGGTCCATGGCGACTATTTTCCAAGGGACACGAGTGTTTACGGCCACTGCTTTTAGCCTCCCCTGCGAGGTTTGTGCTTGTTCCCGATGCATAACAAATCGTTTACTGTAACTCTCGAACCCTCATATTGATGATGCAACACAGAAATAGTGTCGCGATTAAATACTGCAGGATCCATTGCGATTTACCTCCAAGGTACACGAGTGCTTATGGTCACTGCTTGTAGCATCCTCTGCAAGGTTTGTGCTTGTTCCCGAGGTATAACAAATCGATTACTGTAACTCTCGTACATTCATATTGATGATGCAACACACAAATTACGTCGCGATTAAATACTGTAGGGTCCATGGCGACTATTTTCCAAGGGACACTAGTGTTTACGGCCATAGCTTTTAGCCTCCCCTGCGAGGTTTGTGTTTGTTCCCGATGCATAACAAATCGTTTACTGTAACTCTCGAACCCTCATATTGATGATGCAACACAGAAATTGTGTTGCGATTAAATACTGCAGGGTCCATGGCGACTTATATACAAGGTAGACGAGTGCTTATGGTCTTTGGTGGTAGCATCCTCTGCAAGGTTTGTGCTTGTCCCCGAGATATAACAAATCGATTACTGTCACTCTCGTACATTCATATTGATGATGCAACACACAAATTGCGTCGCGATTAAATACTGCAGGGTCCATGGCGACTATTTTCCAAGGGACACGAGTGTTTACGGCCACTGCTTGTAGCCTCCCCTGCGAGGCTTGTGCTTGTTCTTGATGCATCACAAATCGATTACTGTAACGCTTGAACCTCATATTGATGATCCAACACAGAAATTGCGTCGCGATTAAATATTGCACGGTTAATGGCGACTTTTCTGCAAGGGGCACGGGTCCTTACGGCCGCTGCTTGTAGCCTCCAATGCGAGGCTCGTCCTTGTTCCCGTTGCATAACAAATCGATAACTGTAACGCTCGAACCCTCATATTGATGATTCAACACAGAAATTGCGTCGAGATAAAATACTGCAGGGTGCCTGGCGACTTTTCTCCAAGGGACAGGGGTGCTTACGGCCACTGCTTGTAGCCTACCATGCGAGGGTTTTGCTTGTCACCGATTCATAACAAATCGATTACTGTAACTCTCAAACCCTCATATTGATGATGCAGCACAGAAATTGTGTCGCGATTAAATACTGCAGGGTCAATGGCGACATTTCTCAAGGGACACGAGTGCTTACGGGCACTGCTTGTAGCCTCACATGCAAGGCTTGTCCTTGTTCCCGATGCATAACAAATCGTTTACTGTAACTCTCGTACCCTCATATTGATGATGCAAGGCAGAAACTGCGTCGCGATTAAATACTGCAGGGTGCCTGGCGACATATCTCCAAGGTACGCGAGTGCTTATGGTCACAACTTGTAGCCTCCCATCGAGGATTACCCTTCTTCCCGATGCATAACAAATCAATTACTGTAACTCTCGAACCCTCATATTGATGATGCAACACAAAAATTGCAGCGCGATTAAATACTGCAAAGTGCCTGGTGATATAACTCCAAGGTACGCGAGTGCTTATGGTCACTATTTGGAACCTCCCATGCGAGGCTTGTGCTTGTTCCCGATGCATAACAAATCGATTACTGTATCGTTCGAACCCTCATATTGATGATGCAACACAGAAATTGCGTCGCGATTAAATACTGCAGGATGCCTGGCGACTTTTCTCCAAGGGACACGAGTGCTTACGGCCACTACTTGTAGACTCCCATGCGAGACTTGTGCTTGCTCCTGATGCATAACAAATCCATAACTGTAACTCTCGTACCCTCATACTGATGATGCAAGGCAAAAACTGCGTCGCGATTAAATACTGCAGGGTGCCTGGCGACTTTTCTCCAAGGGACACGAGTGCTTACGGCCACCGCTTGTAGACTGTCCTGTGAGGTTTGTGCTTGTTCCCGTTGCATATCAAATCGTTTATTTAATCCTCGAACACTCATATTGATGATGCAACACAGAAATTGCATCGTGATTAAATACTGCATGGTATATGGCGACTTATATCCAAGGTACACGAGTGCTTATGGTCACTGCTTATAGCATCCCCTGCGAGGCTTGTGCTTGTTCCCGACTCGTAACAAACTGTTTACTGGAACTCACGAACCCTCATATTGATGATGCAACACAGAAATTGTGTCGCGATTAAATACTGCAGCGTCCATGGTGACATATCTCCAAGGTACGTGAGGGCTTACGGCCACTGCTTGTAGCATCCCCTGGGAGGCTTGTGCTTGTTCCCGATGCATAACTAAACGTTAACTGTAACTCTCGAACCCTCATATTGATGACGCAACACAGATATTGCGTTGCGAATGAATACTGCACGGTCCATGCCGACTTATCTCCAAGGTACACGAGTGCTTATGGTCAGTGCTTGTAGACTTTCCTGTGATGTTTGTGCTTGTTCCCGATGAATAACAAATCCTTGACTGTAACCCTCGAACCCTCATATTGATGATGCAACACAAAAATTGCGTCGCGATTAAATACTGCATGGTGCCTGGTCACTTTATTCCAAGGGACACGAGTGCTTACGGCCACAGCTTGTAGCCTCCCATGCGAGGCTTGTGCTTGTTCCCGATGCATAACAAATCGGTTACTGTAGCTCTCGAACCCTCATATTGATGATGCAACACAGAAATTGCGTCGTGATTAAATACTGCAGGGTCCATGGCGACTTATCACCAAAGTACATGAGTGCTTATGGTCACTGCTAGTAGCCTATCCTGCGAGGCTTGTACTTGTTCCTGATGAATAACAAATCGTTAACTTTAACCCTCGAAACCTCATATTGATGACGCACCACAGACATTGCGTCGCGATTGAACACTGCATTGTCATAGGCGACTTATCTCCAAGGTACTAGAGTGCTTATGGTCACTGCTTATAGCATCCCCTGTGAGGCTTGTGCTTGTTCCCGAGGCATAACAAACTGTTTACTGTAACTCTCGAACCCTCATATTGATGATGCAACACAGAAATTGGGTCGCGATTAAATACTGCAGGGACCATGGCGACTTATCTCCAAGATACACGAGCGCTTATGGTAACTGCTTGTAGCATCCCATGCAGGGCTTGTGCATGTTCCCAAAGCATAACAAATCGTGTACTGTAACTTTCGAACCCTCATATTGATGATGCAACACAAAGTTGCGTCGCAATTAAATACTGCAGGGTGCCTGGTAACATATCTCCTAGGTACAAGAGTGCTTATGGTCACTACTTGTAGCCTCCCATGCGAGTCTTGTCCTTGTACCCGATGAATAACAAATTGATAACTGTAACTCTCGAAACATCATATTGATGATGCAACACAGAAATTGCGTTGCGATTAAATACTGCAGGGTCAATGGCGACTTTTCCCAAAGGGACGAGAGTGCTTAGAGCCACTGCTTATAGCCTCCCATGCGAGGCTTGTGCTTGTTCCAGATGCATCACAAATCGATTACTGTAACGCTTGAACCTCATATTGATGATCCAACACAGAAATTGCGTAGCGATTAAATATTGCAGGGTTGATGGCGACTTTTCTCCAAGGGACAAGAGTGGTTATGGCCACTGCTTGTAGCCTCCCATGCGAGGCTTGTGCTTGTTCCCGATGAATAACAAATCGATTACTGTAACTCTCGAACCCTCGTATTGATGATGCAACACAGAAATTGCGTCGAGATTAAATACTGCAGGGTGCCTGGCGACTTTTCTCCAAGGGACAGGAGTGCTTACGGCCACTGCTTGTAGCCTACCACGCGAGGTTTTTGCTTGTCCCCGAATCATAACAAATCGATTACTGTAACTCTCGAACCCTCATATTGAAGATGCGACAAAGAATATGCGTCGCGATTAAATACTGCAGGGTTAATGGCGACTTATCACCAAAGTACACGAGTGCTTATGGTAACTGCTAGTAGCCTATCCTGCGAGGCTTGTGCTTGTTCCTGATGAATAACAAATCGTTAACTTTAACCCTCGAAACCTCATATTGATGACGCAACACAGATATTGCATCGCGATTGAACACTGCAGGGTCATTGGCGACTTATCTCCAAGGTACTCGAGTGCTTATGGTCACTGCTTATAGCATCCCCTGCGAGGCTTGTGCTTGTTCCCGAGGCTGAACAAACAGTTTACTGTAACTCTCGAACCCTCATATTGATGATGCAACACAGAAATTGGCTCGCGATTAAATACTGCAGGGACCATGGCGACTTATCTCCAAGATACACGAGCGCTTATGGTCACTGCTTGTAGCATCCCATGCAGGGCTTGTGCATGTTCCCAAAGCATAACAAATCGTGTACTGTAACTTTCGAACCCTCATATTGATGATGCAACACAGAAATTGCGTCGCGATTAAATACTGCATGGTATATGGCGACTTATCACTAAGGTACACGTGTGGTTATCGTCAATGTTTGTAGCCTATCCTGCGAGGTTTGTGCTTGTTCCCAATGAATAATAAATCGTTGACTGTAACCCTCGAACCCTCATATTGATGATGCACCACAGAAATTGCGTAGCGATTAAATACTGCAGGATGCCTGGTGACTTTTCCCCATGGGACACGAGTGCTTACAGCCACTGCTTGTAGATTCCCGTGCGAGGGTTGGGCTTGTTCCCGATGCATAACAAATCGTTTACTGTAACTCTCGTACCCTCATATTGATGAAGCAACACAAAGTTGCGTCGCAATTAAATACTGCAGGGTGCCTGGTAACATATCTCCTAGGTACAAGAGTGCTTATGGTCACTACTTGTAGCCTCCCATGCGAGTCTTGTCCTTGTACCCGATGAATAACAAATTGATAACTGTAACTCGCGAAACATCATATTGATGATGCAACACAGAAATTTCGTCACTATTAAATACTGCAGGGTGCCTGGCGACATATTTCCAAAGTACGCGAGGTCTTATGGTCACTAATTGTAGCCTCCCATGCGAGGCTTGTTCTTGTTCCCGATGCATAACAAATCGATTACTGTAACTCTCGAACCCTCATTTTGATGATGCAACACAGAAATTGGGTCGCCATTAAATACTGCAGGATGGCTGGCGACTTTTCTCCAAGTTACGCGAGTGCTTATGGTCCCTACTTGTAGCCTCCCATGCGAGGCTTTTGCCTGTTCTCGATGCATAACAATTCGATTACTGTAACTCTCGAACCCTCATATTGAAGATGCAACAAAGAATATGCGCCGCGATTAAATACTGCAGTGTCAATGGCGACTTTTCTCCAAGGGAAACAAGTGCTTACGGCGACAGCTTGTAGCCTCCCATGCCAGGGTTGTCCTTGTTCCCAATGCATAACAAATCGATTACTGTAACTCTCGAAACCTCATTCGATGATGCAACACAGAAATTGCGTTGCGATTAAATACTACAGGGTCAATGGCGACTTTACCCCAAGGGACGCGAGTGTTTACAGCCACTGCTTGTAGCCTCCCATGCGAGGCTTGTGCTCTTTCCCGATGCATAACAAATCGATTACTGTAACTCTCGAACCCTCATATTGATGACGCAACACAGAAATTGCGTCGCGATTAAATACTGCAGGGTGCATGGCGACATATCTCCAAGGTAAGCGAGTGCTCATTTTCACAAGTTGTAGCCTCCCATGCGATTCTTGTGCTTGTTTCCGATGCATAACAAATCGATTACTGTAACGCTCGACCCTCATATTGATGATGCAACACAGAAATTGCGTCGCCATTAAATACTGCAGGGTCAATGGCGACTTTTCCCCAAGGAATGCGACTGTTTACAGCCACTGCTTGTAGCCTCCCATGCGAGGCTTGTGCTTGTTCCAGATGCGTAATAAATCGATTACTGTAACGCTAGAACCCTCATATTGATGATGCAACACAGAAATTGCGTCGCGATTAAATACTGCAGGAGAGTGGCGACTTTTCTCCAAGGGACACGAGTGGTTACGGCCACTGCTTGTAGCCTCGCATGCGAGGCTTTAGCTTGCTCCCGATGCATAACAAATCGATTACTGTAACTCTCGAACCCTCGTATTGATGATGCAACACAGAAATTGCGTCGCGATTAAATACTGTAGGGTCAATGGCGACTTTTCTCCAAGGACACGCGTGGTTACGGCCACTGCTTGTACACTCCCATGCGAGATGTGTCCTTGTTCCCGATGCATAACAAATCGATTACTGAAACTCTCGAACCCTCATATTGACGACGCAACACAGATATTGCGTCGCGATTAAATACTGCAGGATACCCTCCGATTTTTCTCCAAGGGACACGAGTGCTTACGGCCACTGCTTGTAGACTCCCATGCGAGGGTTGTCCTTGTTCCCGTTGCATAACAAATCGAATACTACAACTCTCGAACTTTCATGTTGATGATGGAACACAGAAATTGCGTCGCCTTTAAATACTGCAGGATGCCTGGCGACTCTTCTCCAAGTTACGCGAGTGCTTATGGTCACTACTTGTAGCCTCCCATGGGAGGCTTGTCCTTGTTCCCGATGCATAACTAATCGATTAGTGTAACTCTGGAACCCTCAACACAGAATATGCGTCGCGATTAAATACTGCAGTGTGCCTGGCAACATTTCTCCAAGGGACACGAGTGCTTACGGCCACTGCTTGTAGCCTCACATGCGAGGCTTTTGCATGTTCCCGATGAAGAACAATTCGAATACTGTAACTCTCGAACGCTCGTATTGATGATGCAACACAGAAATTGCGTCGCGATTAAATACTACAGGGTTAATGGCGACTTTTCTCCAAAGGACACGTGTTTTTACGGCCATTGCTTGTAGAATCCCATTCAAGGCTTGTGCTTGTTTCCAATGCATAACAAATCGATGACTGTAACGCTCGAACTCTCATATTGATGATGCAACACAGAAATTGCGTCGCGATTAAATACTGCAGGGAGCCTGGCGACTTTTCTCCAAGTGACACGAGTGCATACAGCCACTGCTTGTAGCCTCCCATGCGAGGCTTGTGCTTGTTCACGATGCATAACAAATCGTTTATTGTAACTCTCGTACCCTAATACTAATGATGCAACACAAAGTTGTGTCACGATTAAATACTGCAGTGTGCCTGGTGACATATCTCCTAGGTTCAAGAGTGCTTATGGTCACTACTTGTAGCCTCCCATGCAGGTCTTGTCCTTGTTCCCGATGAATAACAAATCTATACCTGTAACACTCGAATCCTCATATTGCTGATGCAACCCAGAAATTGCGTCGCGATTAAATACTGCAGGGTGCCTGGCGACTTTTCTCCAAGGGACACGAGTGCTTACGGCCACTGCTTGTAGCCTGTAATGCTAGGCTTGTGCTTGTTCCCGATGAATAACAAATCCTTGACTGTAACCCTCGAACCCTCATATTGATGATGCAACACAAAAATTGCGTCGCGATTAAATACTGCATGGTGCCTGGCCACTTTATTCCAAGGGACACGAGTGCTTACGGCCACAGCTTGTAGCCTCCCATGCGAGGCTTGTGCTTGTTCCCGATGCATAACAAATCGGTTACTGTAGCTCTCGAACCCTCATATTGATGATGCAACACAGAAATTGCGTCGTGATTAAATACTGCAGGGTCCATGGCGACTTATCACCAAAGTACACGAGTCCTTATGGTCACTGCTAGTAGCCTATCCTGCGAGGCTTGTACTTGTTCCTGATGAATAACAAATCGTTAACTTTAACCCTCGAAACCTCATATTGATGACGCAACACAGACATTGCGTCGCGATTGAACACTGCATTGTCATAGGCGACTTATCTCCAAGGTACTAGAGTGCTTATGGTCACTGCTTATAGCATCCCCTGTGAGGCTTGTGCTTGTTCCCGAGGCATAACAAACTGTTTACTGTAACTCTCGAACCCTCATATTGATGATGCAACACAGAAATTGGGTCGCGATTAAATACTGCAGGGACCATGGCGACTTATCTCCAAGATACACGAGCGCTTATGTAGCATCCCATGCAGGGCTTGTGCATGTTCCCAAAGCATAACAAATCGTGTACTGTAACTTTCGAACCCTCATATTGATGATGCAACACAGAAATTGCGTCGCGATTAAATACTGCAGGATGCTTGGTGACTTTTCTCCAAGGGACACGAGTGCTTACAGACACTGCTTGTAGATTCCCGTGCGAGGGTTGGGCTTGTTCCCGATGCATAACAAATCGTTTACTGTAACTCTCGTACCCTCATATTGATGATGCAACACAAAGTTGCGTCGCAATTAAATACTGCAGGGTGCCTGGTAACATATCTCCTAGGTACAAGAGTGCTTATGGTCACTACTTGTAGCCTCCCATGCGAGGCTTGTCCTTGTACCCGATGAATAACAAATTGATAACTGTAACTCTCGAAACATCATATTGATGATGCAACACAGAAATTGCGTTGCGATTAAATACTGCAGGGTCAATGGCGACTTTTCCCAAAGGGACGAGAGTGCTTAGAGCCACTGCTTATAGCCTCCCATGCGAGGCTTGTGCTTGTTCCAGATGCATCACAAATCGATTACTGTAACGCTTGAACCTCATATTGATGATCCAACACAGAAATTGCGTAGCGATTAAATATTGCAGGTTTGATGGCGACTTTTCTCCAAGGGACAAGAGTGGTTATGGCCACTGCTTGTAGCCTCCCATGCGAGGCTTGTGCTTGTTCCCGATGAATAACAAATCGATTACTGTAACTCTCGAACCCTCGTATTGATGATGCAACACAGAAATTGCGTCGAGATTAAATACTGCAGGGTGCCTGGCGACTTTTCTCCAAGGGACAGGAGTGCTTACGGCCACTGCTTGTAGCCTACCACGCGAGGTTTTTGCTTGTCCCCGAATCATAACAAATCGATTACTGTAACTCTCGAACCCTCATATTGAAGATGCGACAAAGAATATGCGTCGCGATTAAATACTGCAGGGTTAATGGCGACTTATCACCAAAGTACACGAGTGCTTATGGTAACTGCTAGTAGCCTATCCTGCGAGGCTTGTGCTTGTTCCTGATGAATAACAAATCGTTAACTTTAACCCTCGAAACCTCATATTGATGACGCAACACAGATATTGCATCGCGATTGAACACTGCAGGGTCATTGGCGACTTATCTCCAAGGTACTCGAGTGCTTATGGTCACTGCTTATAGCATCCCCTGCGAGGCTTGTGCTTGTTCCCGAGGCAGAACAAACAGTTTACTGTAACTCTCGAACCCTCATATTGATGATGCAACACAGAAATTGGCTCGCGATTAAATACTGCAGGGACCATGGCGACGTATCTCCAAGATACACGAGCGCTTATGGTCACTGCTTGTAGCATCCCATGCAGGGCTTGTGCATGTTCCCAAAGCATAACAAATCGTGTACTGTAACTTTCGAACCCTCATATTGATGATGCAACACAGAAATTGCGTCGTGATTAAATACTGCAGGGTCCATGGCGACTTATCACCAAAGTACACGAGTGCTTATGGTCACTGCTAGTAGCCTATCCTGCGAGGCTTGTACTTGTTCCTGATGAATAACAAATCGTTAACTTTAACTCTCGAAACCTCATATTGATGACGCAACACAGACATTGCGTCGCGATTGAACACTGCATTGTCATAGGCGACTTATCTCCAAGGTACTAGAGTGCTTATGGTCACTGCTTATAGCATCCCCTGTGAGGCTTGTGCTTGTTCCCGATGCATAACAAATAGTTTACTTTATCTCACGTACTTTCATACTGATGATGCAACACAAAAATTGCGTCGCGATTAAATACTGCAGGGTGCCTGGCGACATATTTCCAAAGTACGCGAGGTCTTATGGTCACTAATTGTAGCCTCCCATGCGAGGCTTGTTCTTGTTCCCGATGCATAACAAATCGATTACTGTAACTCTCGAACCCTCATTTTGATGATGCAACACAGAAATTGGGTCGCCATTAAATACTGCAGGATGGCTGGCGACTTTTCTCCAAGTTACGCGAGTGCTTATGGTCCCTACTTGTAGCCTCCCATGCGAGGCTTTTGCCTGTTCTCGATGCATAACAATTCGATTACTGTAACTCTCGAACCCTCATATTGAAGATGCAACAAAGAATATGCGCCGCGATTAAATACTGCAGTGTCAATGGCGACTTTTATCCAAGGGAAACAAGTGCTTACGGCGACAGCTTGTAGCCTCCCATGCGAGGGTTGTCCTTGTTCCCAATGCATAACAAATCGATTACTGTAACTCTCGAAACCTCATTCGATGATGCAACACAGAAATTGCGTTGCGATTAAATACTGCAGGGTGCATGGCGACATATCTCCAAGGTAAGCGAGTGCTCATTTTCACAAGTTGTAGCCTCCCATGCGATTCTTGTGCTTGTTTCCGATGCATAACAAATCGATTACTGTAACGCTCGACCCTCATATTGATGATGCAACACAGAAATTGCGTCGCCATTAAATACTGCAGGGTCAATGGCGCCTTTCCTCCAAGGGACACGAGTGCTTACGGCCACTGCTTGTAGACTCCCATGCGAGTGTTGTCCTTGTACCCGATGCATAACAAATCGATTACTGTAACTCTCGAACCCTCATATTGATGACGCTACACAGAAATTGCTTAGCCATTAAATACTGCAGGGTCAATGGCGACTTTTCCCCAAGGAATGCGACTGTTTACAGCCACTGCTTGTAGCCTCCCATGCGAGGCTTGTGCTTGTTCCAGATGCGTAACAAATCGATTACTGTAACGCTAGAACCCTCATATTGATGATGCAACACAGAAATTGCGTCGCGATTAAATACTGCAGGAGAGTTGCGACTTTTCTCCAAGGGACACGAGTGGTTACGGCCACTGCTTGTAGCCTCGCATGCGAGGCTTTAGCTTGTTCCCGATGCATAACAAATCGATTACTGTAACTCTCGAACCCTCGTATTGATGATGCAACACAGAAATTGCGTCGCGATTAAATACTGTAGGGTCAATGGCGACTTTTCTCCAAGGACACGCGTGGTTACGGCCACTGCTTGTACACTCCCATGCGAGATGTGTCCTTGTTCCCGATGCATAACAAATCGATTACTGAAACTCTCGAACCCTCATATTGATGACGCAACACAGATATTGCGTCGCGATTAAATACTGCAGGATACCCTCCGATTTTTATCCAAGGGACACGAGTGCTTACGGCCACTGCTTGTAGACTCCCATGCGAGGGTTGTCCTTGTTCCCGATGCATAACAAATCGAATACTACAACTCTCGAACTTTCATGTTGATGATGGAACACAGAAATTGCGTCGCCATTAAATACTGCAGGATGCCTGGCGACTCTTCTCCAAGTTACGCAAGTGCTTATGGTCACTACTTGTAGCCTCCCATGGGAGGCTTGTCCTTGTTCCCGATGCATAACTAATCGATTAGTGTAACTCTGGAACCCTCAACACAGAATATGCGTCGCGATTAAATACTGCAGTGTGCCTGGCAACATTTCTCCAAGGGACACGAGTGCTTACGGCCACTGCTTGTAGCCTCACATGCGAGGCTTTTGCATGTTCCCGATGAAGAACAATTCGATTACTGTAACTCTCGAACGCTCGTATTGATGATGCAACACAGAAATTGCGTCGCGATTAAATACTGCAGGGAGCCTGGCGACTTTTCTCCAAGTGACACGAGTGCATACAGCCACTGCTTGTAGCCTCCCGTGCGAGGCTTGTGCTTGTTCACGATGCATAACAAATCGTTTATTGTAACTCTCGTACCCTAATACTAATGATGCAACACAAAGTTGCGTCACGATTAAATACTGCAGTGTGCCTGGTGACATATCTCCTAGGTTCAAGAGTGCTTATGGTCACTACTTGTAGCCTCTCATGCAGGTCTTGTCCTTGTTCCCGATGAATAACAAATCTATAACTGTACCACTCGAATCCTCATATTGGAGATGCAACCCAGAAATTGCGTCGCGATTAAATACTGCAGGGTGCCTGGCGACTTTTCTCCAAGGGACACGAGTGCTTACGGCCACTGCTTGTAGCCTGTAATGCTAGGCTTGTGCTTGATCCCGTTTCATTACAAATCGATTACTGTAACTCTCGAGCCCTCATGTTGATGATGCAACTTAGAAATTGCGTCACGATTAAATACTGCAGGGTGCCTGGCGACGTTTCGTCAAATGACACGAGTGCTTACGCCCACTCCTTGTAGCCTCCCATGCAAGGTTTGCCCTTGTCCCTGATGCATAAGATATCGATTACTGTAACTCTTGAACCCTCATAGTGATCATGCAACACATAAATTGTGTCGCGATTAAATACTGCAGGGTCAATGGCGACTTTTCTCCAAGTGACACGAGTGCATACAGCCACTGCTTGTAGCCTCCCGTGCGAGGCTTGTGCTTGTTCACGATGCATAACAAATCGTTTATTGTAACTCTCGTACCCTAATACTAATGATGCAACACAAAGTTGCGTCACGATTAAATACTGCAGTGTGCCTGGTGACATATCTCCTAGGTTCAAGAGTGCTTATGGTCACTACTTGTAGCCTCTCATGCAGGTCTTGTCCTTGTTCCCGATGAATAACAAATCTATAACTGTACCACTCGAATCCTCATATTGGAGATGCAACCCAGAAATTGCGTCGCGATTAAATACTGCAGGGTGCCTGGCGACTTTTCTCCAAGGGACACGAGTGCTTACGGCCACTGCTTGTAGCCTGTAATGCTAGGCTTGTGCTTGATCCCGTTTCATTACAAATCGATTACTGTAACTCTCGAGCCCTCATGTTGATGATGCAACTTAGAAATTGCGTCACGATTAAATACTGCAGGGTGCCTGGCGACGTTTCGCCAAATGACACGAGTGCTTACGCCCACTCCTTGTAGCCTCCCATGCAAGGTTTGCCCTTGTCCCTGATGCATAAGATATCGATTACTGTAACTCTTGAACCCTCATAGTGATCATGCAACACATAAATTGTGTCGCGATTAAATACTGCAGGGTCAATGGCGACTTTTCTCCAAGGGACACGAGTGCTTACGGCCACTGCTTGTAGCCTCCCATGCGAGGCTTGTGCTTGTTCACGATGCATAACAAATCGTTTACTGTAACTTTCGTATCCTAATACTAATGATGCAACACAAAGTTGTGTCGCGATTGAATACTGCAGGGTGCCTGGCGACCTTTCTCTAAGGGACACTAGTGCTTACGGCCGCTGCTTGCAACTCCCCATGCGAGGCTCGTGCTTGTTCCCGATGCGTAACCAATCGAATATTGTAACTCTCGAACCCTCATATTGAGGATGCTACACAGAAATTGCGTCGCGATTAAATACTGCATTCTGCCTGAGGACGTTTCGCCAAGGGTCACTATTGCATACGGCCACTGCTTGTAGATTCCAATGCGAGGTTTGTCCTTGTTGCCGATGCATAACCTATCGATTACTGTAACTCTCGAACCCTCATATTAATGATGCAACACAGAAATTGCGTCGCGATTAAATACTGCAGGGTTAATGGCGACTTTTTCTCTAAAGGACACGTGTTTTTACGGCCATTGCTTGTAGCCTCCCATTCAGGGCTTGTGCTTGTTCCCAATGCATAACAAATCGAATACTGCAACTCTCGAACCCTCATATTGATGATGCAACAAACAAATTGCGTCGCGATTAAATACTTCAGGGTGCCTGGTGACTTTTCTCCAAGGGACACGAGTGCTTAGGGCCACTGCTTGTAGCCTCCCAAGCGAGGCTTGCGCTTGTTCCCGATGCATAACAAATCGATAACTGTAACGCTCGAACTCTCATATTGATGATGCAACACAGAAAATGCGTCGCGATTAAATACTGCAGGGTGCCTGCCGACTTTTCTCCAAGGGACACCAGTGCATACAGTCACTGCTTGTAGCCTCCCATGCGAGGCTTGTGCTTGTTCACAATGCATAACAAATCGTTTATTGTAACTCTCGTACCCTAATACTAATGATGCAACACAAAGTTGCGTCGCGATGAAATACTGCAGTGTGCCTGGCGACTTTTCTCCAAGGACACGAGTGCATACACCAACTGCTTGTAGCCTGTAATTCTAGGATTGTGCATGATCCCGATGCATTACAAATCGATTACTGTAACTCTCGAACTCTCATGTTGATGATGCAACTTAGAAATTGCGTCACGATTAAATACTGCAGAGTGCCTGGCGACGTTTCGCCAAATGACACGAGTGCTTAGGCCCACTGCTTGTAGCCTCCCATGCGAGGTTTGCCCTTGATCCTGATGCATAACCTATGGATTAATGTAACTCTCGAAGCCTCATAGTGAATATGCAACACATAAATTGCGTCGCGATTAAATACTGCAGGGTCAATGGCGACTTTTATCCAATGGACACGAGTGCTTACGGCCACTGCTTGTAGCCTCCCATGCGAGGCTTGTCCTCGTTCCGGATGCATAGCAAATCGATTTCCGTGACTCTCGAACCCTCATATTGATGATGCAACACAGGAATTGCGTCGTGATTAAATACTGCAGGGTGCCTGACGATATATCTCCAAGGTACGCGAGTGCTTATGGTCACTGATTGTAGCCTCCCATGCAAGGCTTGTGCTTGTTCCCAATGCATTACAAATCGAGTACTGCAGCTCTCGAACCCTCATATTGATGATACAACACAGCAATTGCGTCGCGATTAAATACTTCAGGGTGCCTGGTGACTTATCTCCAAGGGACACGAGTGCTTACAGGCCCTGCTTGTAGCGTCCCATGCGAGGCTTGTCCTTGTTCCCAATGCATAACAAATCGATTACTGTAACTCTCGTACCCTCATATTGATGATGTAACACAAAAACTGCGTCACGATTAAATAAAGTAGGGTGCCATGGGACATATCTCTAAGGTGCGCGAGTGCTTATGGTCACAACTTGTAGCCTCCCATGCGAGGCTTGTCCTTGTTCCAGATGCATAACTAATCGATTACTGTAACTCTCGAACCCTCATATTGATGATGCTACACAGAAATTGCGTCGCGATTAAATACTGCAGGGTGCCTGGCGACTTTTCTCCAAGGGACACGAGTGCTTATGGCCACTGCTTGTAACCTCCCATGCAAGGCTTTTGCTTGTTCCCGATGCATAATAAATCGATTACTGTAACTCTCGAACCCTCATATTGATGATGCAACACAGAAATTGCGTCGCGATTAAATACTGCAGGGCGCATGGCGACTTTTCTCCAAGGTACACGAGTGCTTACGGCCACTGCATTTAGATTCCCATTGGTGGCTTGTCCTTGTTCCCAATGCATAAAAAATCGTTTACTGTAACATTCGAACCAACATATTGATGACGGAACACAGAAATTGCGTCGCGATTAAATACTGCAGAGTGCCTGGCGACTTTTCTCAAAGGGACCCGAGTGCTTACGGCCACTGCTTGTAGCCGCCCATGCGAAGCCTGTGCTTGTTTCCGATGCATAACAAATCGATTACTGTTAGTCTCATACCCTCATATTGATGATGCAACACAAAAATTGCGTCGCGATTAAATACTGCAGGGTGCCTGGAGACTTTTCTCCAAGGGACACAAGTGCTTACGGCCACGTCTTGTAGCCTCTCATGCGAGGCTTGTGCTTGTTCCCAATGCATAACAAATCGATTACTGTAACTCTCGAACCCTCGTATTGATGATGATACACAGAAATTGCGTAGCGATAAAATACTATAGGGTGCCTGGCGACGTTTCTTTAAGGGACACGAGTGCTTACGGCCACTGCTTGTAGCCTCCCATGCAAGGATTGTCCTTGTTCCCGATGCATAACTAATCGATTAGTGTAACTCTGGAACCCTCAACACAGAATATGCGTCGTGATTAAATACTGCAGGGTCAATGGCGATTTTTATCCAAGGGACACGAGTGCCTATGGCCACTGCTTGTAGCATCACATGCGAGACTTGTCCTTCTTCCCAATGCATAACAAATCGATTACTGTAACTCTCGAACCCTCATATTGTTGATGCAACACAGAAATTGCGTTGCGATTAAATACTGCAGGGTCAATGGCGACTTTTCCCCAAGGGACGCGAGTGTTTACAGCCACTGCTTGTAGCCTCCCATGCGAGGCTCGTGCTTGTTCCCGATGCATAACAAATCGATTACTGTAACGCTCGAACCCTCATATTGATGACGCAACACAGAAATTGCGTCGTGATTAAATACTGCAGGATGCCTGGCGACTTTTCTCCAAGGGACACGAGTGCGTACGGCCACTGCTTGTAACCTCCAATGCGAGGCCTTAGCTTGTTCAGGATGCATAACAAATCGATTACAGTAACTCTCGAACCCTCATATTAATGATGCAACACAGATATTGCGTCGTGATTAAATACTGCAGGGCCCATTTCGCCTTTTCTGCAAGGGACACAAGTGCTTACGGCCTTTTCTTGTAGCTTCCCATGCGAGGCTTGTCCTTCTCACCGATGCATAACAAATCGATTAGTGTAACTCTGGAACCCTCATATTAATGATGCAACACAAAAATTGCGTCGCGATTAAATACTGCAGGGTGCCTGGCGACTTTTCTCCAAGGGTCACGAGGGCTTACGGCCACTGCTTGTAGCCTACCATGCGAGTCTTTTGCTTGTTCCCGATGCATAACAAATCGATTACTGTAACTCACGAACCCTCATATTGATGATGCAACACAGAACTTTCGTCGCGATTAAGTACTGCAGGGTGCCTGGTGACTTTTCTCCAAGGGACACGAGGGCTTACGGCCACATCTTGTAGCCTCTGATGGGAGGCTTGTGCTTGTTCCCAATGCATAACAAATCGATTACTGTAACTCTCGAACCCTCATATTGATGATGCAACACAGATATTGCGTCGTGATTAAATACTGCAGGGTCAATTTCGACTTTTCTGCAAGGGACACGAGTGCTTACGGCCACTTCTTTTAGCTTCCCATGCGAGGTTTGTCCTTGTTACCGATGCATAACAAATCGATTAGTGTAACTCTGGAACCCTCATATTGATGATGCGACACAAAAATAACGTCGCGATTAAATACTACAGGGTGCCTGGCGACTTTTCTCCAAGGGACACGAGTGCTTACGGCCACTACTTGTAGCATACCATGCGAGGCTTTTGCTTGTTGCCGATGCATAACAAATCGATAACTGTAACTCTCGAACCCTCATATTGAAGATGCAACACAGAAATTTCGTTGCGATTAAATACTGCACGGTCAATGGCGACTTTACTCCACAGGACACGAGTGCTTACTTCCACTGCTTGTAGCCTCCCGTGCGAAGCTTGTGCTTGTTCCCGATGCATAACAAATCGTTTGCTGTAACTCTCAAACCCTCATATTGATAATGCAATACAGATATTGCGTCGTGATTAAATACTGCAGGGTCAATTTCGACTTTTCTCCAAGGGACACGAGTGCTTACGGCCACTGCTTGTAGCCTCCCATACGGGGCTTGTCCTTGTTACCGATTCATAACAAATCGATTAGTGTAACTCTGGAACCCTCATATTGATGATGCAACACTGAAATTGCGTCGCGATTAAGTACTGCAGGGTCAATCGCTACTTTTCTCCAAGGGACACGAGGGCTTACGGCCACTGCTTGTAGCCTCCCATCGAGGCTTTTGCTTTTTCCCGATGCATAACAAATCGACTACTGTAACTCACGAACCCTCATATTGATGATGCAACACAGAAATTGCGTTGTGATTAAATAAAGCAGGGTGCCTGGCGTCATATCTCCAAGGTACACGAGTGCTTATGGTCACAACTTGTAGGCTCCCATGCGAGGCTTGTCCCTGTTCACGATGCATAACTAATCGATTACTGTAACTCTCAAAGCCTCATCTTGATGATGCTACACAGAAATTGAGTCGCGATTAAATACTGCAGGGTCAAAGGCGACTTTTATCCAAGTGACACGAGTGCTTATGGCCACTGTTTGTAGCATCTCATGAAAGGCTTGTACTTGTTCCCGATGCATAACAAATCGATTACTGAAACTCTCGAGACCTCATATTGATGTTGCAACACAGAAATTGCGTCGCGATTAAATATTTCAGGGTGCCTGGCGACTTTTCTCCAAGGTACACGAGTGCTTACGGCCACTGCTTGTAGCCTCCCATGCGAGGCTTGTGCTTGTTTCCGATGCATAACAAATCGATTACTTTAACTCACTTACCCTCAAATTGATGATGCAACACAAAAACTGCGTCGCGATTAAATACTGCAGGGTGCCTGGCGTCATATCTCCAAGGTACGCGAGTGCTTATGGTCACAACTTGTAGGCTCCCATGCGAGGCTTGTCCTTGTTCACGATGCATAACTAATCGATTACTGTAAATCTCGAACACCCTTATTGATGATGCAACACAGAAATTGCATCCCGATTCAATACTGCTGGATGCCTTGCGACATACCTCCGAGGTACGCGAGTGTTTATGGTCACAAATTATAGCCCCCCATGCGAGGCTTGTCCCTGTTCCCGATGCATAACAAATCAATTACTGTAACTCTCGAACCCTCATATTGATGGTGCAACACAGAAATTGCCTCGCGATTAAATACTGCAGGGTGCCTGTCGACTTTTCTCCAAGGGACAGGAGTGCTTACGACCACTGCTTGTAGCCTCCCATGCAAGGCTTGTCCTTGTTCCCGATGCGTAACAAATCGATTACTGTAACTCCGGACCCTCATATTGATGATGCAACACAGTAATTGCGTCTCGATTAAATACTGCAGGCTGCCTGGAGACATATCTCCAAAGTACGCTAGTGCTTATGGTCACAACATATAACCTCCCATGCGATTCTTGTCCTCGTTCCCGATGCATAACAAATCGATAACTGTAACTCTCGACCCCTCATATTGAAGACGCAACACAGAAATTGCGTCGAGATTAAATATTGCAGGGTGCCTGGCGACTTTTCTCCAAGGTACACGAGTGCTTACGGCCACTGCTTGTAGCCTCCCATGCGAGGCTTGTGCTTCTTCCCAATGCATAACAAATCGATTAATTTAACTCTCTTACCCTCATATTGATGATGCAACACAAAAACTGCGTCGCGATTAAATACTGCAGGGTGCCTGGCGACATATCTCCAAGGTAAGCAAGTGCTTATGGTCACCACTTGCAGCCTCCCAAGCAAAACTTGTCCTTGTTCCCGATGCATAACAAATCGATTACTGTAACTCTCGAACCCTCATATTGATGATGCAGCACAGAAATTGCGTCGCGATTAAATACTGCAGGGTGTCTGGCGACATACCTCCAAGGTACGCGAGTGTTTTTGTTCACAACTTGTAGCCTCCCATGCGAGGCTTGTCCTTGTTCCCGATGCATAGCAAATCAATTACTGTAACTCTCGAACCCTTATATTGATGATGCAACACAGAAATTGCCTCGCGATTAAATATTTCAGGGTGCCTGTCGATTTTTCTCCAAGGGGCACGAGTGCTTACGACCACTGATTGTAGCCTCCCATGCAAGGCTTGTCCTTGTTCCCGATGCATAACAAATCGATTACTGTAACTCATGTACCCTCATATTGAAGATGCAACACAGAAATTGCGTCGCGATTAAATACTGCAGGGTCAATGGCGACTTTTATCAAATGGACACCAGTGCTTACGGCCACTGCTTGTAGCCTCCCGTGCGAGACTTGTCCTTGTTCCCGTTGCATAACAAATCGATAACTGTAACTCTCGAATCCTCATATTGCTGATGCAACACAGAAATTGCGTCGCGATGAAATACTGCAGGGTGCCTATCGAAATACCTCCAAAGTACGCGAGTGTTTATGGTCACAACTTATAGCCTCCCATGCGTGGCTTGTCCTTGTCCGCGATGCATAACAAATCGATAACTGTAACTCTCGAACCCTCATATCCATGATGCAACACAGAAATTGCGTCGCGATTAAATACTGCAGGGTGCCTGGCGACTTTTCCCCAAGGGCCACGAGTGCTTACGGCCACTGCTTGTAGCCTCCCATGCAAGGTTTGTCCTTGTTCCCGATGCATAACAAATCGATAACTATAACTCTCGAACCCTCATATTGATGATGCATCACAGAAATTGCGTCGCGATTAAATACTGCAGGGTGCCGGAAGACATACCTCCAAGGTAAGCGAGTGTTTATGGTCACAACTTGTAGAATCCCATGCAAGGCTTGTCCTTGTTCCCGATGCATAACAAATCAATTATTGTAACTCTCGAACCCTCATATTGATGATGCAACACAGAAATTACCTCGCGATTATATACTGCAGGATGCCTGGCGACTTTTCTCCAAGGTACGCGAGTGCTTATGGTCACCACTTGTAGCCTCCCATGCAAGGCTTGTCCTTGTTACCGATGCATAACAAATCGATTACTCTAACTCTCGAACCCACATATTGATGATGCAACACAGAAATTGCGTCTCGATTAAATACTGCAGGGTGCCTGGCGACATACCTCCAAGGAAAGCGAGTGTTTGTGGTCACAATTCATAGCCTCCCACGCGAAGCTTGTTTTTGTTTCCGATGCATAACAAATCAATTACTGTAACTCTCAAACCCTCATATTGATGATGCAACACAGAAATTGCCTCGCGATTATATACTGCCGGGTGCCTGTCGACTTTTCTCCAAGGGACACGAGTGCTTACGACCACTGCTTGTAGCCTCCCATGCAAGGCTTGTCCTTGTTCCAACTGCATAACAAATTGATTACTGTAACTCTCGAACCCTCATATGGATGCTGCAATTCAGAAATTGCCTCGCGATTAATAACTGCAGGGTGCCAATCGACTTTTCTCCAAGGGACACGAGTGCTTACGACCACTGTTGTAGCCTCCCATGCAAGGCATGTCCTTGTTCCCGATGCATAACAAATCGATTACTGTAACTCTCGAACCCTCATATTGATGATGCAACACAGAAATTGCGTCGCGATTCAATACTGCAGGGTGCCTGGCGACTTTTCTCCAAATGACACGAGTGCTTACGGCAACTGCTTGTAGCCTACCGTTCGAGGGTTGTGCTTGTTCCCGTTCCATAACAAATCGATTACTGTAACTCTCGACCCCTCATATTGATGATGCAACACAGAAATAGCGTCGCGATTAAATACTGCAGGTTGCGCGGCAACTTTTCCGCCAGGGACACGAGTGCTTACGGCCACTGCTTGTAGCCTCCCATGCGAGGCTTGTCCTTGTTCCCGATGCATAACAAATCGATTACGGTAACTCTCGAACAATCATATTGATGAAGCAACACAGAAATTGCGTCGCGATTAAATACTGCAGTGTGCCTATCGAAATACCTCCATGGTTCGCGAGTGCTTATAGTCACATCTTATGGCCTCCAGTGCGAGGCTTGTCCTTGTTCCCGATGCATAACAAATCGATAACTGTAACTCTCGAACCCTCATATTGATGATGCAACACAGAAATTGCGTCGCGATTAAATACTGCATGGTGCCTATCGAATTACCTCCATTTTACGCGAGTGCTTATGGTCACAACTTATAGCCTCCCATGCGAGGCTTGTCCTTGTTCCCGATGCATAACACATCGATAACTGTAACTCTCGAACCTTCATATTGATGATGCAACAATGAAATTGCGTCACGATGAAATACTGCAGGATGCCCGGCGACATACCTCCAAGGTACGCGAGTGTTTGTGGTCACTACTTATAGCCTCCCATGCGAGGCTCGTCCTTGTTCCCGATACATAACAAATCAATTACTGTAACTCTCGAACCCTCATAGTGATGATGCAACACAGAAATCGCCTCGCGATTATATACTTCAGGGTGCCTGTCGACTTTTCCCCAAGGGACACGAGTGCTTACGGCCACTGCTTGTACCCTCCCATGCAAGGCTTGTCCTTGTTCCCGATGCATAACAAATCGATTACTGTAACTCTCGAACCCTCATATTGATGATGCAACACAGAAATTGCCTCGCGATTATTTACTGCAGGCTGCCTGTCGACTTTTCGCCTAGGGACACGAATGCTTACGACCACTGATTGTAGCCTCTCATGCAAGGTTTGTCCTTGTTCCCGAAGCATAACAAATCGCTAACTGTATCGCCCGAAAGCTCATATTGATGATGAAACAAAGAAATTGCGTCGCGATTAAATACTGCAGGGTGCCTATCGACATATCTCCAAGGTACGCGAGTGCTTATGTTCACCACTTGTAGCCTCCCATGCAAGGTTCGTCCTTGTTCCCGATGCATAATAAATCGATTACTGTAACTCTCGAACCCTCATATTGATGACGCAACACAGAAATTGCGTCGCGATTAAATACTGCAGGGTGCCTGGCGAATTTTTCCCAAGGGACACGAGTGCTTACGGCCACAGCTTGTAGCCTCCCATGCAAGTCTTGGCCTTGTTCAAGCTGCATAACAAATTGATTACTTTAACTCTCGAACCCTCATATTGATGATGCAACACAGAAATTGCCTGGCGATTAAATACTGCAGGGTGCCTGTCGACTTTTCTCCAAGGGACACGGGTGCTTACGGCACCTGCTTGTAGCCTCCCGTTCGAGGCTTGTCCTTGTTCACGATGCAAAACTAATCGATTACTGTAACTCTCGAACCCTCATATTGATGATGCAACACAGAAATTGCGTCTCAATTAAATACTGCAGCGTGCCTGGCGACATACCTCCAAGGTACGCGAGTGTTTGTGGACACAACTTATAGCCTCCCATGCGAGGCTTGTCCTTCTTCCCGATGCATAACAAATCAATTACTGTAACTCTCGAACCCTCATATTGATGATACAACACAGAAATTGCCTCGCGATTATATACTGCAAGTGCCTGTCTACTTTTCGCCAAGGGACACGAGTGCTTACGACCACTGATTGTAGCCTCTCATGCAAGGCTTGCCCTTGTTCCCGATGCATAACAAATCGATTACTGTAACTTTAGAAAGCTCATATTGATTATGAAACACAGAAATTGCGTCGCGATTAAATACTGCAGGGTGCCAGGCGACTTTTCTCCAAGGGACACGAGTGCTTATGGCCACTCCTTGTAGCCTCCCGTGCGCGACTTGTCCTTGTTCCCTTTGCATAACAAATCCATTACTGTAACTCACGAACCCTCATATTGATGATGCAACACAGAAATAGCGTCGCGATTAAATACTACAGGGTGGCTATCGAAATACCGCCAAGGTACGCGAGTGTTTATGGTCACAATTTATAGCCTCCCATGCGAGGCTTGTCCTTGTTCCCGATTCATAACAAATCGATTACTGTTACTCTCGAACCCTCATATTGACGACGCAACACAGAAATTGCGTCACGATTAAATACAGCAGGGTGCCTGGCGACTTTTCCCCAAGGGACACGAGTGTTTACGGCCACTGCTTGTAGCCTCCCATGCAAGGCTTGTCCTTTTTCCCGATGCATAACAAATCGATTACTGTAACTCTCGAACCCTAATATTGATGATGCAACACAGAAATTACGTCGCGATTAAATACTGCAGCGTGCGTGGCGACTTTTCCCCCAGGGACACGAGTGCTTACGGCAACTGCTTGTAGGCTCCCATGCAAGGCTTGTCCTTGTTCCCGATGCATAACAAATCAATAACTGTAACTCTCGAACCCTCATATTGATGATGCAACACAGAAATTGCCTCGCGATTATATACTGCAGGCTGCCTGTCGACTTTTCGCCTAGGTACACGAGTGCTTACGACCACTGATTGTAGCCTCTCATGCAAGGCTTGTCCTTGTTCCCGATGCATAACAAATCGATTACTCTAACTCTCGAACCCTCATATTGATGATGCAACACAGAAATTGCGTCTCGATTAAATACTGCAGGGTGCCTGGCGACATACCTCCAAGGTACGCGAGTGTTTGTAGTCACATCTTATAGCCTCCCATGCGAGGCTTCTCCTTGTTCCCGGTGCATAACAAATCAATTACTGTAACTCTCGAACCCTCATGTTGATGACGCAACACAGAAATTGCGCCGCGATTTTATACTGCAGGGTGCCTGGCGACTTTTCCGCAAGGGACACGAGTGCTTACGGCCACTGCTTGTAGCCTCACATGCAAGGATTGTCCTTGTTCCCGATGCATAACAAATCGATTACTGAAACACTCGAACCCTCATATTAATGATGCAACACAGAAATTGCGTCGCGATTAAATACTGCAGGGTCAATGGCGACATACCTCCAAGGTACGCGAGTGTTTGTGGTCACATCTTATAGCCTCAAATGCGAGGCTTCTCCTTGTTCCCGATGCATAACAAATCAATTACTGTAACTCTCGAACCCTCATATTGATGATGCAACACAGAAATTGCGTCTCGATTAAATACTGCAGGGTGCCTGGCGACATACCTCCAAGGTACGCGAGTGTTTGTGGTCACATCTTATAGCCTCCCATGCGAGGCTTCTCCTTGTTCCCGATGCATAACAAATCAATTACTGTAACTCTCGAACCCTCATGTTGATGACGCAACACAGAAATTGCGCCGCGATTTTATACTGCAGGATGCCTGGCGACTTTTCCGCAAGGGACACGAGTGCTTACGGCCACTGCTTGTAGCCTCACATGCAAGGCTTGTCCTTGTTCCCGATGCATAACAAATCGATTACTGTAACACTCGAACCCTCATATTAATGATGCAACACAGAAATTGCGTCGCGATTAAATACTGCAGGGTCAATGGCGACATACCTCCAAGGTACGCGAGTGCTTATGGTCACAACTGATAGTCTCCCATGCCAGGCTTGTCCTTGTTCCCGATGCATAACAAATCGATAAGTGCAACTCTCGAACCCTCATATTGATGATGCAATACAGAAATTGCGTCGCCATTAAATACTGGAGGGTGCCTGGCGACATATCTCCAAGGAACTCGAGTGCTTATGGTCACAACTTATAGTCTCCCATGCGAGGCTCGTCCTTGTTCCCGATGCATAACAAATTAATTACTGTAACTCTCGAACCCTCATATTGATGATGCAACACAGAATTTACGTCGCGATGAAATCCTGCAGGACGCCTGGCGACTTTTCTCCAAGGGACACGAGTGCTTATGGTCACCACTTGTAGCCTCCCATGCAAGGTTTGTCCTTGTTCCCGATGCATAACAAATCGATTACTGTAACTCTCAAACCCTCATATTGATGATGCAACACAGAAATTGCGTAGCGATTAAATACTGCAGGTTGTCTGGCGACATATCTCCACGGTACGCTAGTGCTTATGGTAAATACTTGTAGCCTCCCATGCAAGTCTTGGCCTTGTTCCCGCTGCATAACAAATTGATTACTGTAACTCTCGAAACCTCATATTGATGATGCAACACAGAAATTGCGGCGTTGTTCAATACTGCAGGGTGCCTGGCGACTTTTCTACAAGGGACACGAGTGCTTACGGCACCTGCTTGTAGCCTGCCGTTCGAGGCTTGTCCTTGTTCCCGTGTCATAACAAATCGATTACTGTAACTCTCGAACCCTCATATTGATGATGCAACACAGAAATTGCGTCGCGATTAAATACTGGAGGGTGCCTGGCGACATATCTCCAAGGAACTCGAGTGCTTATGGTCACAACTTATAGTCTCCCATGCGAGGCTTGTCCTTGTTCCCGATGCATAACAAATCGATAACTGTAACTCTCAAACCCTCATATTGATGATGCAACACAGAAATTGCGTCGCGATTAAATACTGCAGGGTGTCTGGCGACATATCTCCACGGTACACGAGTGCTTATTTTAAATACTTGTAGCCTCCCACGCAAGTCTTGGCCTTGTTCCCGCTGCATAACAAATTGATTACTGTAACTCTCGAACCCTCATATTGACGATGCAACACAGAAATTGCCTGGCGATTAAATACTGCAGGGTGCCTGTCGACTTTTCTCCAAGGGACACAAGTGCTTATGGCCACTCCTTGTAGCCTCCCGTTGAATAACAAATCGATTACTGTAACTCACGAACCCTCATTATGATGATGCAACACAGAAATAGCGTCGCGATTAAATACTACAGGGTGGCTATCGAAATACCGCCAAGGTACGCGAGTGTTTATGGTCACAATTTATAGCCTCCCATGCGAGGCTTGTCCTTGTTCCCGATTCATAACAAATCGATTACTGTTACTCTCGAACCCTCATAGTGATGATGCAACACAGAAATTGCGTCGCGATTAAATACAGCAGGGTGCCTGGCGACTTTTCCCCAAGGGACACGAGTGTTTACGGCCACTGCTTGTAGCCTCCCATGCAAAGCTTGTCCTTGTTCCCGATGCATAACAAATCGATTACTGTAACTCTCGAACCCTAATATTGATGATGCAACACAGAAATTGCGTCGCGATTAAATACTGCAGGGTGCGTGGCGACTTTTCCCCCAGGGACAAGAGTGCTTATGGCCACTGCTTGTAGCCTCCCATGCAAGGCTTGTCCTTGTTCCCGATGCATAACAAATCGATTATTGTAACTCTCGAACCCTCATATTGACGATGCAAAACAGAAATTGCGTCGCGATTAAATACTGCAAGGTGTCTGGCGACATATCTCCACGGTAAGCGAGTGCTTATGGTAAATACTTGTAGCCCCCATGCAAGTCTTGGCCTTGTTCCCGCTGCATAACAAATTGATTACTGTAACTCTCGAATCCTCATATTGATGATGCAACACAGAAATTGCCTCTCGATTAAATACTGCAGGGTGCCTGTCGACTTTTCTCCAAGTGACACGAGTGCTTACGACCACTGATTGTAGCCTCTCATGCAAGGCTTTTCCATGTTCACGATGCATAACAAATCGATTACTCTAACTCTCGAACCCTGATATTGATGATGCAACACAGAAATTGCGTCGCGATGAAATACTGCAGGACGCCTGGCGCCTTTTCTCCAAGGGACACGAGTGTTTACGGCCACTGCTTGTAGCCTCCCATGCAAAGCTTGTCCTTGTTCCCGATGCATAACAAATCGATTACTGTAACTCTCGAACCCTAATATTGATGATGCAACACAGAAATTACGTCGCGATTAAATACTGCAGGTTGCGTGGCGACTTTTCCCCCAGGGACACGAGTGCTTACGGCCACTACTTGTAGCCTCCCATGCAAGGCTTGTCCTTGTTCCCGATGCATAACAAATCGATTATTGTAACTCTCGAACCCTCATATTGATGATGCAAAACAGAAATTGCGTCGCGATTAAATACTGCAAGATGTCTGGCGACATATCTCCACGGTACACGAGTGCTTATGGTAAATACTTGTAGCCTCCCATGCAAGTCTTGGCCTTTTTCCCGCAGCATATCAAATAGATTACTGTAACTCTGGAACCCTCATATTGATGATGCAACACAGAAATTGCCTCTCGATTAAATACTGCAGGGTGCCTGTCGACTTATCTCCAAGGGCCACGAGTGCTTACGACCACTGATTGTAGCCTCTCATGCAAGGCTTTTACATGTTCACGATGCATAACAAATCGATTACTCTAACTCTCGAACCCTCATATTGATGATGCAACACAGAAATTGCGTCGCGATGAAATACTGCAGGACGCCTGGCGCCTTTTCTCCAAGGGACACGAGTGCTTATGGTCACCACTTGTAGCCTCCCATGCAAGGCCTGTCCTTGTTCCCGATGCATAACAAAATCGATGACTGTAACTCTCGAGCCATCATGTTGATGACGCAACACAGAAATTGCGTCGCGATTAAATACTGCAGGGTGCCTGGCGACTTTTCCGCAAGGGACACGAGTGCTTACGGCCACTGCTTGTAGCCTCACTTGCAAGGCTTGTCCTTGTACCCGATGCATAACAAATCGATAACTGTAACACTCCAACCCTCATATTAATGATGCAACACAGAAATTGCGTCGCGATTAAATACTGGAGGGTGCCTAGCGACATATCTCCAAGGTACTCAAGTGCATATGGTCACAAATTATAGTCTCCCATGCAAGGCTTGTCCTTGTTCCCGATGCATAACAAAACGGTAACTGCAACTCTCGAACCCTCATATTGATGATGCAACACAGAAATGGCGTCGCGATTAAATACTGCAGGGTGCCTGGCGACATATCTCCACGGTACGAGAGTGCTTATGGTAAATACTTGTAGCCTCCCATGCAAGTTTTGGCCTTGTTCCCGCTGCATAACAAATTGATTACTGTAACTCTCGAACCCTCATATTGATGATACAACACAGAAATTGCCACGCAATTAAATACTGCAGGGTGCCTGACGACTTCTCTCCAACGGACGCGAGTGCTTACGACAACTGTCGTAGCCTCCCATGCAAGGCTTGTCCTTGTTCCCGGTGCATAACAAATCGATTACTGTAACTCTCGAAACCTCATTTTGAAGATGCAACACAGAAATTGCGGCGCTATTCAATACTGCAGGGTGCCTATCGACTTTTCTACAAAGGACACGAGTGCTTACGGCCACTGCTTGTAGCCTCCCATGCAACGCTTGTCCTTGTTCCCGATGCATAACAAATCGATTACTGTAACTCTCGAACAATCATATTGATGATGCAACACAGAAACTGCGTCGCGATTAAATACTGCAGGATGCCTGGCGACTTTTCTCCACGTGACACGCGTGCTTACGGCCACTGCTTGTAGCCTCCCATGCAAGGCCTGGCCCTGTTCCCGATGCATAAGAAATCGATTACTGTAACTCTCGAACCATCATATTGATGATGCAACACAGAAATTGCCTAGCGATTAAATACTGGAGGGTGCCTGGAGACATATCTCCAAGGTTCTCGAGTTCTTATGGTCACAACTTATAGCCTTCCATGCGAGGCTTGTCCTTGTTCCCGATGCATAACAAATCGATAACTGTAACTCTCGAACCCTCATATTGATGATGCAACACAGAAATTGCGTCACGATGAAATACTGCAGGATGCCTGGCGACTTTTCTCCAATGTACGCGAGTGCTTATGGTCACCACTTGTAGCCTCCCATGCAAGGGTTGTCCTTGTTCCCGATGCATAACAAATCGATTACTGTAACTCTCGAACCCTCATATTGATGATGCAACACAGAAATTGCGTCTCAATTAAGTACTGCAGCGTGCCTGGCGACATACCTCCAAGGTACGCGAGTGTTTGTGGTCACAACTTATAGCCTCCCATGCAATGCTTGTCCTTGATCCCGATACATAACAAATCGATTACTGTAACTCTCGAACCCTCATATTGATGATGCAACACAGAAATCGCCTCGCGATTAAATACTGCAGGGTGCCTGTCGACTTTTCTCAAAGGGACACGAGTGCTTACGACCACTGCTGTAGCCTCCCATGCAAGGCTTGTCCTTGTTCACGAAGCATAACAAATCGATTACTGTAACTCGCGGAAGCTCATATTGATGATGCAACACAGAAATTGGGTCGCGATAGAATACTGGAGAGTGCCTGGCGACATATCTCCAAGGTACTCGAGTGCTTATGGTCACAACTTATAGCCTCCCATGCGAGGCTTCTCCTTGTTCCCGATGCATAACAAATCGATAACTGTAACTCTCGATCCCTCATATTGATGATGCAACACAGAAATTGGGCCGCGATTAAATACTGCAGGATGCCTGGCGACTTTTCTCAAAGGTACGCGAGTGCTTATGGTCACCACTTGCAGCTTCCCATCAAGGCTTGACCTTGTTCCCGATGCATAACAAATCGAATATTGTAACTCTCGAACTCTCATATTGATGATGCAACACAGAAATTGTGTCGCGATTCAATACTGCAGGGTGCCTGGCGACTTTTCCCCAAGGGACTCGAGTGCTTACAGCCACTGCTTGTAGCCTCCCATGCAAGGCTTGTCGTTGTTCCCGATGCATAACAAATCGATTACTGTAACTCTCGAACCCTCATATTGATGATGCAACACAGAAATTGCGTCGCGATTAAGTACTGCAGGGTCAATGGCGACTTTTCTCCAAGTGACACGAGTGCTTACGGCCACTGCTTGTAGCCTCCCTTGCATGGCTTGTCCTTGTTCCCGATACATAACAAATCGATTACTGTAACTCTCGAACCCTCATATTGATGATGTAACACAGAAATTGCGTCGCGATTAAATACTGCAGGGTCAATTGCGACTTTTCTCCAAAGTTCACGAGTGCTTACGGCAACTGCTTGTAGGCTCCCGTGCGACGCATTGTCCTTATTCCGTTGCATAACAAATCGTTTACTGTAACTCTCGAACCCTCATATTGATGATGCAACACAGAAATTGCGTCGCGATTATATACTGCAGGTAGCCTAACGACTTTTCTCCAAGGGACACGAGTGCTTACGTCCACTGCTTGTAGCCTCCCATGCGAGGCTTGTGCTTGTTCCCGATGCATAACAAATCGTTTGCTGTAACTCTTGAACCCTCATATTGATAATGCAACACAGATATTGCGACGTGATTAAACACTGCAGTGTCAATTTAGACTTTCCTTCAAGGGACACGAGTGTTTACGGCCACTTCTTGTAGCCTCCCATGCGAGTCTTTTCCTTGTTACCGATGCATAACAAATCGATTAGTGTAACTCTTTAACCCTCATATTGATGATGCAACTCAGAAATTGCGTCGCGATTAAGTACTGCAGGGTCAATGGCGACTTTTCTCCAAGTGACACGAGTGCTTACGGCCACTGCTTTTAGCCTCCCATGCAAGGCTTGTCCTTGTTACCGATGCATAACAAATCGATTACTGTAACTCTCGGACCCTCATATTGATGATGCAACTCAGAAATTGCGTCGCGATTAAGTACTGCAAGGTCAATGGCGACTTTTCTCCAAGTGACACGAGTGCTTACGGCCACTGCTTGTAGCCTCCCATGCAAGGCTTGTCCTTGTTACCGATGCATAACAAATCGATTACTGTAACTCTCGGACCCTTATATTGATGATGCAACTCAGAAATTGCGTCGCGATTAAATACTGCAGGGTGAATTGCGACTTTTCTCCAAGGTTCACGAGTGCTTACGGCAACTGCTTGTAGGCTCCCGTGCGACGCTTGCCCTTATTCCGTTGCATAACAAATCGTTTACTGTTACTCTCGAACCCTCATATTGATGATGCAACACAGAAATTGCGTCGCGATTATATACTGCAGGTAGCCTGGCGACTTTTCTCCAAGGGACACGAGTGCTTACCTCCACTGCTTGTAGCCTCCCATGCGAGGCTTGTGCTTGTTCCCGATGCATAACAAATCTCTTAGTGTAACTCTTTAACCCTCATATTGATGATGCAAATCAGAAATTGCGTCGCGATTAAGTACTGCAGGGTCAAGGGCGACTTTTCTCCAACTGACACGAGTGCTTACGGCCACTGCTTGTAGCCTCCCAATGCGAGGCTTGCGCCTGTTCCCGTTGCATAACAAATCGTTTGCTGTAACTCTCGAACTCTCATATTGATAATGCAACACAGATATTGCGACGTGATTAAATACTGCAGTGTCAATTTATACTTTCCTTCAAGGGACACGAGTGCTTACGGCCACTTCTTGTTGCCTCCCATGCGAGTCTTGTCCTTGTTACCGATGCATAACAAATCGATTAGTGTAACTCTTTAACCCTCATATTGATGATGCAACTCAGAAATTGCGTCGCGATTAAGTACTGCAGGGTCAAGGGCGACTTTTCTCCAAGTGACACGAGTGCTTACGGCCACTGCTTGTAGCCTCCCATGCAAGGCTTGTCCTTGTTAACGATGTATAACAAATCGATTACTGTAACTCTCGGACCCTCATATTGATGATGCAACACAGAAATTGCGTCGCGATTAAATACTGCAGGGTGCCTGGGGACTTTTCTTTTAGGGACAAGAGTGCTTACGGGCCCTGCTTGTAGCTTCCAATGTGAGGCTTTTGCTTGCTCCTGATGCATAACAAATCGATTACTGTAACTCTCGAACTCTCATATTGATGATGCACCACAGAAATTGCGTCGCGATTAAATACTGCAGGCTCAAAGGTGACTTTTCTCCAAGGGACACAAGTTTTTACGGGCACTGATTGTAGCCTCCCATGCAAGGCTTCTCCTTGTTCCCCATGCATAACAAATCGATTACTGTAACTCTCGAAGCCTCATATTGATGATGCAACACAGAAATTGCGTCTCGATTAAATACTGCAGTTTGAATGGCGACGTTTCGCCGAGGGACACGAGTGCTTACGGCCACTGCTTGTAGCCTCTGATGCGAGGCTTGTCCTTGTTAACGATGCATAACAAATCGATTACTGTAACTCTCGAAGCCTTATATTGACGATGCAACACAGAAATTGCGTTGCGATTAAATACTGCAGGGTTCCTGGCGACTTTTCTTCAAGGGAAACGAGTGCTTACGTCCACTGCTTGTAGCCTCGCCTGCGAGGCTTGTGCTTGTTCATGATGCATAACAAATCGTTTGCTGTAACTCTCCAACCATCATATTGATAATGCAAGACAGAAATTGCGTCGTGATTAAATACTGCAGATTCAATTTCAACATTTTTCCAAGGAACATGAGTGCGTACGGCCACGTCTTGTAGCCTCCCATGCGAGGCTTGTCCTTATTACCGATTCATAACAAATCGATTTGTGTAACTCAGGAACTTTCATATTGATGATGCAACACAGTGATTGCGTCGCGGTTAAATACTGCAGGTTGCCTTTCGAATTTTCTCCATGGGACACGAGTGCTTACGGCCACCGCTTGTAGCCTCCCATGCGAGGCTTGTCCTTGTTCCCTATGCATAAAAAATCGTTTACTTTAACTAACGTACCCTCATATTGATGATGCAACACAAAAATTGCGGCGCTATTAAATACTGCAGGTTGCCTTGCGACACAACTCCAAGGTACGCGAGTGCTTATGGTCACTAATTGTAGCCTCCCATGCGAGGCTTGTGCTAGTTCCTGATGAATAACAAATAGATTACTGTAACTCTCGAACCCTCGTATTGATGATGCAACACAGAAATTTCGTCGCGATTAAATACTGCTGGGTGCCTGGCGACTATTCTCCAAGGGACACGAGTGCTTACGGCCCCTGGTTGTAGCCTCCCATGTGAGGCTTGTTCTTGTTCCCGATGCATAACAAAACGTGTACTGTAACTCTCGTACCCTCATATTGATCATGCAACACAAAAATAGCGTCGCGATTAAACACTGCAGGGTGCCTGGCGACATATTTCCAAGGTACGCGAGTTCTTATTGTCACTACTTGTAGCCTCCCATGCGAGGCTTGTCCTTGTTCAGGATGCATAACAAATCGATAAGTGTAACTCTGGAACCCTCATATTGATGATGCAACACATAAATTGCGTCGCGATTAAATACTGCAGGGTGCCTGGCGACTTTTCTCCAAGGGACATGAGTGCTTACGGCCACTGCTTGTAGCCTCCCATGCGAGGCTTCTGCTTGTTCCCGATGCATAACAAATCGATTACTGGAACGCTCGAACCCTCATATTGATGATGCAACACAGAATTTGCGTCGCAATTAAATACTGCATGGTGCCTGGCGACTTGTCTCCAAGGGAAACGAGTGCTTACGTCCACTGCTTGTAGCCTTGCATGCGAGGCTTGTGCTTGTTCTCGATGCATAACAAGTCGTTTGCTGTAACTCTCCAACCATCATATTGATAATGCAACACAGAAATTGCGTCGTGATTAAATACTGCAGATTCAATTTCAACATTTCTCCAAAGGACACGAGTGCGTACGGCCACGTCTTGTAGCCTCCCATGCGAGGCTTGTCCTTGTTACCGATGCATAACAAATCGATTTGTGTATCTCTGGAACCCTCGTATTAGTGATGCGACACAGTAATTGCATCTCGATTAAATACTGCAGGGTGCCTTTCGTATTTTCTCCATGGGACACGAGTGCTTACGACCACCGCTTGTAACCTCCCATGCGAGGCTTGTCCTTGTTCCCTATGCATAAAAAATCGTTTACTTTAACTAACGTACCCTCATATTGATGATGCAACACAAAAATTGCGGCGCTATTGAATACTGCAGGTTGCCTGGCGACACAACTCCAAAGTACGCGAGTGCTTATGGTCACTACTTGTAGCCTCCCATGCGAGGCTTGTGCTAGTTCCTGATGAATAACAAATAGATTACTGTAACGCTCGAACCCTCGTATTGATGATGCAACACAGAAAGTTCGTCGCGATTAAATACTGCAGGGTGCCTGGCGACTTTTCTCCAAGGGACAGGAGTGCTCACAGCCACTGCATGTAGCCTCCCATGCGAGGCATCTGCTTTTTCCCGATGCATGACAAATCGATTACTGGAACGCTCGAACCCTCATATTGATGATGCAACACAGAAATTGCGTCGCGATTAAATACTGCAGGGTGCCTGGGGACTTTTCTTTTAGGGACACGAGTGCTTACGGCCACTGCATGTAGCCCCCCATGTGAGGCTTGTGCTTGTTCCCGATGCATAACTAATCGATTACTGTAACTCTCGATCCCTTATATTGATGATGCAACACAGAAATTGCCTCGCGATAAAATACAGCAGGGTGCCTGGCGACATTTCTCCAAGGGACAGAAGTGCTTACGGCCACTGCTTGTAAACTCCCATGCGAGACTTGTGCTTGTTCCTGATGCATAACAAATCGATTACTGTAACGCTCGAACCATCATATTGATGATGCAACAAAGAAATTGCGTCGCGATTAAATACTACATGGTGCATTGCGACTTTTCTCCAAGGGACACGAGTGCTTAGGGCCACTGATTGTAGACTCCCATGCGAGGGTTGTCCTTGTTCCCGATGCATAACAAAACGATTACTGTAAGTCTCCAACCCTCATATTGATGGTGCAACACAGAAATTACCTCGCGATTAAATACTGTAGGGTGCCTGGCGACTTTTCTCCAAGGGACACAAGTGCTTAAGGCCACTGCTTGTAGTCTCCCATGCGAGGGTCGTCCTTGTTCCCGATGCATAACAAATCGATAACTGTAACACTCGAACCCACAAAATGATGATGCAACACAGAAATTGCGTCACGATTAAATACTGCAGGGTGCCTGGCGACTTTTCTCAAAGGGACACGAGTGCTTACGGCCACTGCTTGCAGACTCGCATGCGGGGCTTGTGCTTGTTCCCGATGAATAACAAATTGATTACTGTAACACTCGTAACTTCATATTGATGATGCAACACAAAAACTGCGTCGCGATTAAATACTGCAGGGTGCCTGGCGACATATCTCCAAGGTACGCATGTGCTTATGGTCACAACTTGTAGCCTCAAATGCGAGGCTTGTCCTTGTTCCCGATGCATAACAAATCGATTCCTGTCACTCTCGAACCCTCATATTGTTGATGCAACACAGAAATTGTGTCGCGATTAAATACTGCAAGGTGCCTTGCGACATATCTCGAAGGTACGCGAGTGCTTATGGTCACTAATTGCAACCTCTCATGCGAGGCTTGTGCTTGTTCCCTATGCATAACTAATCGATTAATGCAACTCTCGAACCCTCATATTGATGATGCAACACAGGACTTGCGTCGCGATTAAATACTGCACGGTGCCTGGCGACTTTTCTCCAAGGGACAGGAGTGCTTACAGACACTGGTTGCAGCCTCCCTTGCGAGGCTTGTGCTTGTTCCCGATGCATAACAAATCGATAACTGTAACACTCGTAACCTCATATTGATGATGCAACACAAAAACTGCGTCGCTATTAAATACTGCAGGGTCAATGGCGACTTTTCTCCAAGGGATACGAGTGCTTACAGCCACTGCTTGTAGCCTCCCATGCGAGGCTTGTCCTTGTTTTCGATGCATAAAGAATCGATTACTGTAACTCTCGAACCCTCATATTGATGATGCAACACAGAAATTGCGCGCGATTAAATACTGCAGGGTCAATGGCGCCTTTCTCCAAGGGATACGAGTGCTTACAGCCAATGCTTGTAGCCTCCCATGCGAGGCTCGTCCTTGTTGCCGATGCATAAAAAATCGATTACTGTATCTCTCGAACCCTCATATTGATGATGCAACACAGAAATTGCGCCATGATTAAATACTTCAGAGTGCCTGGTGACATACCACCAAGGTATGCGAGTGCTTATGGTCACTACGTGTAGCCTCCCATTTGAAGCTTGGCATTGTTCCCGATGCATAACATATCGATTACTGTAACTCTCGAACCCTCGTATTGTTGATGGAACACAGAAATTGCGACGTGATTAAATACTGCAGAGAGCCTGGTGACATATCTCCAAGGTAAGCGAGTGCTTATGGTCAATATTTGTAGCCTCCCATGCGAGGCTTGGCCTTGTTCCCGATGCATAACAAACCGATTACTGTAACTCTCGAACCCTCATATTGATGATGCAACACAGAAATTGCGTCGCGATAAAATACTGCAGGGACAATAGCGACTTTTCTCCAAGGGACACGAGTGCCTCCGGACACTGCATGTAGCCTCCCTTGCGAGGCTTGTCCTTGTTTACGATGCATAGCAAATCGATTACTGTCACTCTCTAACCCTCAAATTGATGATGCAACACAGAAATTGCGTCGCGATTAAATACTGCAGGAGGCCTTGCGACATACCTCCAAGGTACGCGAGTGCTTATGGTCAATACTTGTAGCCTCCCATGCGAGACTTGGCCTTGTTCCCGCTGGAAAACAAATTGATTACTGTAGCTCTCGAACCCTTATATTGATGATGCAACACATAAATTGCGTCTCGATTAAATACTGCAGGGTCAATGGCGACTTTTCTCCAAGTTACACGATTGCTAACAGCCGGCTTGTAGCCTCCCATGCGAGGCTTGTGCTTGTTCCCGATGCATAACAAATCGATTACTGTAACTGTCGAACCCTCATATTGATGATGCAACACAGCAATTGCGTCGTGATTAAATACTGCAGAGTGCCTGGTGACATACCACCAAGGTAAGCGAGTGCTTATGGTCAATATTTGTAGCCTCCCATGTGAGGCTTGGCCTTCTTCCCGATGCATAACAAATTGATTACTGTAACTCTCGAACCCACATATTGATGATGCAACACAGAAATTGCGTCCCGATAAAATACTGCAGGGTCAATAGCGACTTTTCTCCAAGGGACACGAGTGCCTCCGGCCACTGCATGTAGCCTCTCATGCGAAGCTTGTCCTTGTTCTCGATCCATAAAAAATCGATTACTGTAACTCTCGAACCCTCATATTGATAATGCAACACAGAAATTGCGTGGCGATTAAGTACTGCAGGGTCAATAGCGACTTTTCTCCAAGGGACACGAGTGCCTCCGGCCACTACATGTAGCCTCTCATGCGAGGCTTGTCCTTGTTCCCGATGTATAACAAATCGATTACTGTCACTCTCTAACCCTCATATTGATGATGCAACACAGGAATTGCGTCGCGATTAAATACTGCAGGGTGCCTGGCGACTTCTCTCCAAGGGACAGGAGTGCTTACGGCCACTGCTTGTAGCCTCTCATGCGAGGATTGTGCTTGTTGCCGATGCATAACAAATCGATTACTGTAACGCTCGAACCCTCATATTGATGATGCAACACAGAAATTGCGTCGCGAGTAAATACTGCAGGGTGCCTTGCGACTTTTCTCAAAGGGACACAAGTGCTTACGGCCACAGGTTGTAGCCTCCCATGCGATGCTTGTCCTTGTTCACGATGCATAACAAATCGATTACTGTAACTCTCGAACCCTCATATTGATGATGCAACACAGAAATTGTGTCGCGTTTAAATACTGCCGGGTCAATGGCGACTTTTCCAAGGGCCCGAGTGCTTACGGCCACTGCTTGTAGCCTCCCATCGAGGCTTATCCTTGTTGCCGATGCATAACAAATCGATTGCTGTAACTCTGGAACCCTCATATAGACGATGCAACACAGAAATTGCATCGTGATTAAGTACTGCAGGTTGCCTGGCGACATATCTCCACGGTACGCGAGTGCTTATGGTCAATACTTGTAGCCTCCCATGCAAGTCTTGGCCTTGTTCCCGCTGCATAACATATTGATTACTGTAACTCTCGAACCCTCATATTGATGATGCAACACAGAAATTGCTTCGCGATTAAATACTGCAGGGTCAATGGCGACTTTTCTCCAAGGGACACGAGTGCTTATGGCAACTGCTTGTAGCCTCCCATGCGAAGCTTGTCCTTGTTCCCGATGCATAACTAATCGATTACTGTAACTCTCTAACCCTCATATTGATGATGCAGCACAGAAATTGCGTCGCGATTAAATGCTGCAGGGTGCCTGGCGACTTTTCCCCAAGGGACACGAGTGCTTACGGCCACGGCTTGCAGCCTCCCATGCGAGGCTTGTGCTTGTTCCCGATGCAAAACAAATCGATTACTGTAACTCTCGAACCCTCATATTGATGATGCAACACAGCAATTGCGTCGTGATTAAATACTGCAGAGTGCCTGGTGACATACCATCAAGGTATGCGAGTGCTTATGGTCACTACGTGTAGCCTCCCATTTGAAGCTTGGCATTGTTCCCGATGCATAACATATCGATTACTGTAACTGTCGAACCCTCGTATTGATGATGCAACACAGAAATTGCGTCGTGATTAAATACTGCAGAGAGCCTGGTGACATATCTCCAAGGTAAGCGAGTGCTTATGGTCAATATTTGTAGCCTCCCATGCGAGGCTTGGCCTTGTTCCCGATGCATAACAAATCGATTACTGTAACTCTCGGACCTTCATATTGATGATGCAACACAGAAATTGCGTCACGATAAAATACTTTAGGGTCAATGGCAACTTTTCTCCAAGGGACACGAGTGCTTCTGGCCAATGCTTGTAGCCTCCCATGCGAGGCTCGTCCTTGTTGCCGATGCATAACAAATCGATTACTGTAACGCTCGAACCCTCATATTGATGATGCAACACAGAAATTGCGTCGCGATTAAATACTGCAGGGTGCCTTGCGACTTTTCTCCAAGGGACACAAGTGCTTACGGCCACAGGTTGTAGCCTCCCATGCGATGCTTGTCCTTGTTCACGATGCATAACAAATCGATTACTGTAACTCTCGAACCCTCATATTGATGATGCAACACAGAAATTGTGTCGCGTTTAAATACTGCCGTGTGAATGGCGACTTTTCCAAGGGCCCGAGTGCTTACGGCCACTGCTTGTAGCCTCCCATCGAGGCTTGTCCTTGTTGCCGATGCATAACAAATCGATTACTGTAACTCTGGAACCCTCATATAGACGATGCAACACAGAAATTGCACCGTGATTAAGTACTGCAGGTTACCTGGCGACATATCTCCACGGTACGCGAGTGCTTATGGTCAATACTTGTAGCCTCCCATGCAAGTCTTGGCCTTGTTCCCGCTGCATAACAAATTGATTACTGTAACTCTCGAACCCTCATATTGATGATGCAACACAGAAATTGCTTCGCGATTAAATACTGCAGGGTCAATGGCGACTTTTCTCCAAGGGACACGAGTGCTTATGGCAACTGCTTGTAGCCTCCCATGCGAAGCTTTTCCTTATTCTCGATGCATAACAAATCGATTACTGTAACTCTGGAACCCTCATATTGATGACGCAACACAGAAATTGCGGCGCGATTAAATACTGCAGGGTCAATGGCGACTTTTCTCCAAGGGACATGAGTGCTTACGGCCACTGCTTGTAGACTCCCATGCGAGGCATGTCCTTGTTCCCGATGCATAACAAATCGATTACTGTAACTCTCGAACCATCATAGTGATGATGCAACATATTAATTGCGTCGCGATTAAATACTGCAGGATCAATGGCAACTTTTCTCCAAGGGACACGAGTGCTTATGGCAAATGCTTGTAGCCTCCCATGCGAAGCTTGTCCTTGTTCTCGATGCATAACAAATCGATTACTGTAACACTCGAACCCTCATTAATGATGATGCGACACAGAAATTGCGTCGCGATTAAATACTGCAGAGTGCCTGGTGACATATTTTTAAGGTACACGAGTGATTATGATCACTACTTGCAGCCTCCCAGGCGAGGCTTGTCCTTGTTCCCGATGCATAACTAATCGATTACTGTAACTCTCTAACCCTCATATTGATGATGCAGCACAGAAATTGCGTCGCGATTAAATGCTGCAGGGTGCCTGGCGACTTTTCTCCAAGGGACACAAGTGCTTACGGCCACGGCTTGCAGCCTCCCATGCGAGGCTTGTGCTTGTTCCCGATGCAGAACAAATCGATTACTGTAACTCTCGAACCCTCATATTGATGATGCAACACAGCAATTTCGTCGTGATTAAATACTGCAGAGTGCCTGGTGACATACCATCAAGGTATGCGAGTGCTTACAGGCACTACTTGTAGCCTCCCATGAAAGGCTAGTATTTGTTCCCGATACATAACAAATCGATTACTGCAACTGTCAAACCCTCATATTGATGATGCCACACAGAAATTGCGTCGCGTTTAAATCCTGCAGGGTCAATGGCGACTTTTCTCCAAGGGACACGAGTGCTTACGGCCAATGCTTGTAGCCTCCCATGCGAGGCTCGTCCTTGTTGCCGATGCATAACAAATCGATTACTGTATCTCTCGAACCCTCATATTGATGATGCAACACAGAAATTGCGCCATGATTAAATACTGCAGGGTGCCTGGTGACATATTTCCACAGTACGCGAGTGCTTATGGTCAATACTTGTAGCCTCCCATGCGAGACTTGGCCTAGTTCCCGCTGCAGAACAAATTGATTACTGTAGCTCTCGATCCCTCATATTGATGATGCAACACATAAATTGCATCTCGATTAAATACTGCAGGGTCAATGGCGACTTTTCTCCAAGTTACACGATTGCTTACAGCCTGCTTGTAGCCTCCCATGCGAGGCTTGTGCTTGTTCCCGATGCATAACAAATCGATTACTGTAACTCTCTAAAAGTCATATTGATGATGCAACACAGCAATTGCGTCGTGATTAAATACTGCAGAGTGCCTGGTGACGTATCTCCAAGGTACGTGAGTGCTTATGGTCAGTAGTTGTAGATTCCCATTCGAGGCTTGGCCTTGTTCGCGATGCACAACAAATCGATAACTGTAACTCTCGAAGCCTCATATTGATGACGCAACACAGAAATTGCGTCGCGATTAAATACTGCAGGGTCAATGGCGACTTTTCTCCAAGGGACACGAGTGCTTATGGCCACTGCTTGTAGCCTCCCATGCGAAGCTTGTCCTTATTCTCGATGCATAACAAATCGATTACTGTAACTCTGGAACCCTCATATTGATGATGCAACACAGAAATTGCGTCGCGATTAAATACTGCATGGTCAGTGTCGACTTTTCTCCAAGGGACACGAGTGCTTATTGAAACTGTTTGTAGACTCCCATGCGAAGCTTGTCCTTGTTCTCGATCCATAACAAATCGATTACTGTAACTCTCGAACCCTCATATTGATAATGCAACACAGAAATTGCGTGGCGATTAAGTACTGAAGGGTCAATAGCGACTTTTCTCCAAGGGACACGAGTGCCTAGGTCCACTACATGTAGCCTCTCATGCGACGCTTGTCCTTGTTCCCGATGTATAACAAATCGATTACTGTCACTCTCGAACCCTCATATTGATGATGCAACACAGAAATTGTGTCGCGTTTAAATACTGCCGGGTCAATGGCGACTTTTCCAAGGGACCCGAGTGCTTACGGCAACTGCTTGTAGCGTCCCATTGAGGCTTGTCCTTGTTGCCGATGCATAACAAATCGATTACTGTAACTCTGGAACCCTTATATAGACGATGCAACACAGAAATTGCACCGTGATTAAGTACTGCAGGTTGCCTGGCGACATATCTCCGCGGTACGCGAGTGCTTATGGTCAATACTTGTAGCCTCCCATGCAAGTCTTGGCCTTGTTCCCGCTGCATAACAAATTGATTACTGTAACTCTCGAACCCTCATATTGATGATGCAACACAGAAATTGCTCCTCGATTAAATACTGCAGGGTCAATGGCGGCTTTTCTCCAAGGGACACGAGTGCTTATGGCAACTGCTTGTAGCCTCCCATGCGAAGCTTGTCCTTATTCTCGATGCATAACAAATCGATTACTTAACTCTGGAACCCTCATATTGATGACGCAACACAGAAATTGCGGCGCGATTAAATCCTGCACGGTCAATGGCGACTTTTCTCCAAGGGACATGAGTGCTTACGGCCACTGCTTGTAGACTCCCTTGCGAGGTTTTACCTTGTTCCTGATGCATAACAAATCGATTACTGTAACTCTCTAACCCTCATAGTGATGATGCAACACATGAATTGCGTCGCGATTAAATACTGCAGGGTCAATGGCGACTTTTCTCCAAGGGACACGAGTGCTTATGGCAAATTCTTGTAGCCTCCCATTCGAAGCTTGTCCTTATTCTCGATGCATAACAAATCGTTTACTGTAACTCTCGAACCCTCATGTTCATGATGCAATACAGAAATTGTGTCGTGATTAAAAACTGCAGGGTGCCTGGCGACATATCTCCAAGATACGCAAGTGCTTATGGTCACTAATTGTAGCCTCCCATGCGATGCTAGTCCTTCTTTCCGATGCATAACTAATCGATTACTGCAACTCTCGAACCCTCATGTTCATGATGCAACACAGAAATTGCGTCGCGATTAAGTACTGCAGGGTCAATGGCGACTTTCCTCCTAGGGACACGAGTGCTTACGGCCACTGCTTGTAGCCTTCCATGCGAGGCTTGTCCTTGTTCCCGATGCATAACTAATCGATTACTGTATTTCTCGACCCCTCATGGTGATGATGCAACACATAAATTGCGTCGCGATTAAATACTGCAGGTTCAATGGCGACTTTTCTCCAAGGGACACGAGTGATTACGGCCACTGCTTGTAGCCTCCCATGCGAATCTTGTCCTTGTTCTCGATGCATAACAAATCGATTACTGTAACTCTCGAACCCTCATATTGATGATGCAACACAGAAATTGCGTCGCGATTAAATACTCCAGGGTCAATGGCGACTTTTCTCCAAGGGACACGAGTGCTTACGGCCACTGCTTGTAGCCTCCCATGCGAGGCTTGTCCCTGTTCCCGATGCATTACAAATCGATTAATGTAACTCTTGAACCCTCATATTGATGATGCAACACAGAAATTGTGTCGTGATTAAAAACTGAAGGGTGCCTGGCGACATATCTCCAAGGCACACGAGTGCTTAAGGCCACTGCTTGTAGCCTCCCATGCGAATCTTGTCCTTGTTCTCGATGCATAACAAATCGATTACTGTAACTCTCGAACCTTCATATTGATGATGCAACATAGAAGTGGCGCAGTAATTAAATACTCCAGGGTCATTGGCGACTTTTCTCCAAGGGACACGAGTGTTTTTGCCACTGCTTGTAGCCTCCCATGCGACGCTTGTCCTTGTTCCCGATGCATAACAAATCGTTTACTGTAACTCTCGAACCCTCATATTGATGATGCAACAGAGAAATTGCATTGCGATTAAATACTGCAGGGTCGATGGCGACTTTTCCCCAAGGGACACGAGTGCTTACGGCCACTGTTTGTAGCCTCCAATGCGCGGATTGTGCTTGTTCCCGATGCATAACAAATCCATTACTGTAACTCTCGAACCCTCATATTGATAATGCAACACAGAAATTGCGCCGCGATTAAATACTGCAGGGTGCCTGGCGACGTATCTGCAAGGTACGAGTGTGCTTACGGTCACTATTTGTAGCCTGCTATGCGAGGCTTGTGCTTGTTCCCGGTGCATATCAAATCGATTCCTGTAACTCTCGAACACTCATATTGATGATGCAAAACAGAAATTGCTTCGCGATTAAATACTGCAGGGTCAATGGCGACTTTTTTCGAAGAGACACGAAGGCTTACGGCCACGGCTTGTAGCCTTCCATGCGGGGCTTATCCTTGTTCTCGATGTATAACAAATCGATTACTGTAACTCTCGAACCCTCATATTGATGATGCAACACAGAAATTGCTTCGTGATTAAATACTAAAGGGTCAATGGCGACTTTAATCCAAGGGACACGAGTGCTTACGGCAACTGCTTGTAGCCTCCCATGTGAGGCTTGTCCTTGTTCCCGATGCATAACAAATCGAATACTGTAACACTCGAACCCTCATATTGAAGAAGCAACACAGAAATATCGCAGCGTTTAAATACTGCAGGGTCAATGGCGACTTTCCTCCAGGGGACACGAGTGCTTACGGCAACTGCTTGTAGCCTTCCATGCGAGGCTTGTCCTTGTACTCGATGCATAACAAATCGATTACTGTAACTCTCGAACGCTCATATTGATGATGCAACTCAGAAATTGCGTCGCGATTAAATACTGCAGTGTCAATGGCGACTTTACTCCAAGGGACTCGAGTGCTTACGGCAACTGCTTGTAGCCTCCCATGTGAGGCTTGTCCTTGTTCCCGATGCATTACAAATCGATTACTGTATCTCTCGAACAGTTATATTGATGATGCAACACATAAAATGCGTCGCGATTAAATACTGCAGGGTCAATGGCGACTTTCCTCCAATTGACACGAGTGCTTACGGCAACTGCTTGTAGCCTTCCATGCGAGCCTTATCCTTGTTCTCGATGCATAACAAATCGATTACTGTAACTCTCGAATCCTCATATTGATGATGCAACACAGAAATTGCGTCGCGATTAAAAACTGCAGGGTCAATGGCGACTTTTCAACAAGGGACATGACTGCTTATGGCCACTGCTTGTAGTCTCGCATGGGAGGCCTGTCCTTGTTTCCGATGCATAACAAATCGATTACTTAAACTCTTGAACCCTCTTATTGATGATGCAACACAGAAATTGCGTCGCGATTAAATACTGCAGGGTCAATGGCGAATTTTCTCCAAGGGTCAAGAGTGCTTACGGCCACTGCTTGTAGCCTCCCATGCGAGGCTTGTTCTTATTCCCGTTGCATGACAAATCGATTACAGTAACTCTCAAACCCTAATATTGATGATGCAACACAGAAATTGCGTCGCGATTAAATATTGCTGGATCAATGGTGACTTTTTCCAAGGGACTCGAGTGCTTACAAATACTGCTTGTAGCCAACCATGCGAGGCTTGTCCTTGTTCCCGATGTATAACAAATCGTTTACTGTAACACTCGAACACTCATATTGATGATGCAACAGAGAAATTGCATTGCCATTAAATACTGCAGGGTCAATGGCGACTTTGCGCCAAGGGACACGAGTGCTTACATCCACTGTTTGTAGCCTCCAATGCGAGGCTTGTGCTTGTTCCTGATGCATAACAAGTCGATAACTGTAACTCTCGAACCCTCATATTGATGATGCAACACAGAAATTGCGCCGCGATTAAATACTGCAGGGTGCCTGGCGACGTATCTGCAGGGTACGGGTGTGCTTACGGTCACTACTTGTAGCCTCCCATGCGAATCTTGTGCATGTTCCCGTTGCATATCAAACCGATTGCTGTACTCTCGAACACTCATATTGATGATGCAAAACAGAAACTGCGTCCTGAATAAATACTGCAGGGTCAATGGCGACTTTTTTCGAAGAGACACGAGTGCTTACGGCCAGGGTTTGTAGCCTCCCATGCGGGGCTTCTCCTTGTTCTCGATGCATAACAAATCGATTACTGTAACTCTCGAACCTTCATATTGATGATGCAACAAAGAAATTGCGTCGTGATTAAATACTGCATGCTCAATGGCGACTTTACTCCAAGGGACACGAGTGCTTACAGCAACTGCGTGAAGAATTCATGCGAGGCTTGTCCCTGTTCTTGATGCATAACAAATCGGTTACTGTAACTCTCGAACCCTCATATTGATGATGCAACTCAGAAATTGCGTCACGATTAAATACTGCAGTGTCAACGGCGACTTTTCTCCAAGGGACACGAGTGCTTACGGCAACAGCATGTAGCCACGCATGCGAGGCTTGTCCTTGTTCCCGATGGATAACAAATCGATTACTGTAACTCCTGAACCCTCATATTAATGATATAACACAGAAATTGTGTCGCTATTAAATACTGCAGGGGTGCCTGGCGACTTTTCTCCAAGGGACACGAGTGCCTACAGCCACTGCTTGTAGGCTCCCATGGGAGTCTTGTCCTTGTTCCCAATGCATAACAAATCGATTACTGTAACTCTCGAACCCTCATATTGATGATGCAACACAGAAATTGCGTCGCGATTAAATACTGCAGTGTCAATGGCAACTTTTCTCTAAGGGTCACGAGTGCTTACGGCCACTGCTTGTAGCCTCCCATGCTAGGCTTGTCCTTGTTCCCGATGCATAAAAATCGATTACTGTAACTCTCGAACCCTCATATTGATGATGCAACACAGAGATTGCTTCGTGATTAAATACTTCAGGGTGCCTGGCGACATATTTCCAAGGTACGCGAGTGCTTACGGTCACTAATTGTAGGCTCCCATTCGAGGCTTGTGCTTGTTCCCGATGTATAACAAATCGATCACTGTAACTCTCGAACCCTCATATTGATGATGCAACACAGTAAGTGCTTCGCGATAAAAATCTGCAGGGTCAATTGCGACTTATCTCCAAGGGTCACGAGTGCTAAAGGCCGCTGCTTGTAGCCTCCCATGCGAGGCATGTCCTTGTTCCCTATGCATAACAAATCGATTACTGTAACTCTCAAACCCTCATATTGATGATGCAATACAGAAATTGCGTCGCGATTAAATACTGTAGGGTCAATGGCGACTTTTCTCCAAGGGACAGGAGAATTACGGCCACTGCTTGTAGCCTCCCATGCTAGGCTTGTCCTTGTTCCCGATGCAGAAAAATCGATTACTGTAACTCTCGAACCCTCATATTGATGATGCAACACAGAAATTGCTACGTGATTAGAAACTGCAGGGTGCCTGGCGACATACCTCCAAGGTACGCGAGTGCTTACGGTCACTACTTGTAGCCTTCCATGTGAGGCTTGTGCTTGTTCCCGATGCACAACAAATCGATTACTGTAACTCTCGGAGCCTCATATTGATGATGCAACACAGAAATTGCGTCGCGATTAAATACTGCAGTGTCAATGGCGACTTCTCTCCACGGGCACGAGTACTTACGGGCACTGCTTGTAGCCTCCAATGCGATGCTTGTCCTTGTTTCCAATGCATGACAAATACATTACTGTAACTCTCGGACCCTCATATTGATGATGCAACACAGAAATTGCGTCGCGATTAAATACTGCTGTGTCAATGGCGACTTACTCCAAGGGCACGAGTACTTACGGGCACTGCTTGTAGCCTCCAATGCGATGCTTCTCCTTGTTTCCAATGCATGACAAATACATTACTGTAAATCTCGAACCCTCATAATGATGATGCAACACAGAAATTGTGTCGCGATTAAATACTGCAGTGTCAATGGCAACTTTCCTCAAAGGGACACGAGCGCTTACGGCCACTGCTCTTAGCTTCCCATGCGAGGCTTGTCCTTGTTCCCGTTGTATAACAAATCGATTTCTGTAACTCTCGAACCCTCATGTTGATGATGCAACACAGAAATTGCGTCGCGATTAAATACTGCAGGGCGCCTGGCGACATAACTTGAAGGTACGCGAGTGCTTACGGCCACTACTTGTAGCCTCCTATGCGAGGCTTGTGCTTGTTCCTGATCCATAACAAATCCATTACTGTAACTCTCGAACCCTCATATTGATGATGCAACACAGAAATTGTGTCGCGATTAAATACTGCAGTGTCAATGGCGACTTTTCTCCAAGGGGCACGAGTGCTCACGGGTACTGATTGTAGCCCCCCATGCGAGGCTTGTCGTTGTTCCCGGTGCATAACAAATCGATTACTGTAACTCTCGAACCCTCATATTGATGATGCAACACAGAAATTGCGTCGCGATTAAATACTGCATGGTCAAAGGCGACTTTCCTCCAATTGACACGAGTGCTTACGATCACTGCTTGTAGCCCCCCATGTGAGGCTTGTCTTTGTTCCCGATGCATAACAATTCGATTACTGTAACTCTCGAACCCTCATATTGATGATGCAACACAGAAATTGCGTCGCGATGAAATACTGCAGTGTCAATGGCGACTTTTCACCAAGGGGAGCGAGTGCTTACGGTCACTGCTTGTAGCCTCCAATGCGAGGCTTGTCCTTGTTTCCAATGCATAACAAATAGATTACTGTAACTCTGGAACCCTCGTATTGATGATGCAACACAAAAATTGCGTCTTGATTAAATACTTCAGGATGCCTGGCGACATATCTCCAAGGTACGCGAGTGCTTACGGTCACTACTTGTAGGCCCCCATTCGAGGCTTGTGCTTGTTCCCGATGCATAACAAATCGATTACTGTAACTCTCGAACCCTCATATTTAGGATGCAACACAGAAAGTGCGTCGCGATTAAAAACTGCAGGGCCAATGGCGACTTATCTATAAGGGTCACGAGTGCTTAAGGCCGCTGCTTGTAGCCTTCCATGCGAGGCTTGTCCTTGTTCCCGATGCATAACAAATCGATTACTGTAACTCTTGAACCCTCATATTGATGATGCAACACAAAAATTGCGTCGCGATTAAATACTGTAGGGTCAATGGCGACTTTTCTCCAAGGGACAGGAGTGCTTACGGCCACTGCTTGTAGCCACCCATGAGAGGCTTGTCCTTGTTCCCGATGCATAACAAATCGATTACTGTAACTCTCGGACCCTCATATTGATGATGCAACACAGAAATTGCGTCCCGATTAAATACTGCAGGGTCGATGGCGACTTCTCTCCAAGGGACACGAGTGCTTACGGCAACTGCTTGTAGCCTCCCATGCGAGGCATCTCCTTCTTCCCGATGCATAAGAAATCGATTACTGTAATTCTCGAACCCTCATATTGATGATGCAACACAGAAATTACGTCGTGATTAAATACTGCAGGGCCAATGGCGACTTTTCTGCAAGGGACACGAGTGCTTACAGCCGTGGTTGCAGCCTCCCATGCGTGGCTTGTCCTTATTCCCGATGCATAACAAATCAATTACTATAACTCTCGAACAATCATATTGATGATGCAACACAGAAATTGCGTCTTGATTAAATACTTCAGGATGCCTGGCGACATATCTCCAAGGTACGCGAGTGCTTACGGTCACTACTTGTAGGCCCCCATTCGAGGCTTGTGGTTGTTCCCGATGCATAACAAATCGATTACTGTAACTCTCGAACCCTCATATTTAGGATGCAACACAGAAAGTGCGTCGCGATTAAAAACTGCAGGGCCAATGGCGACTTATCTATAAGGGTCACGAGTGCTTAAGGCCGCTGCTTGTAGCCTTCCATGGGAGGCTTGTCCCTGTTCCCGATGCATAACAAATCGATTACTGTAACTCTTGAACCCTCATATTGATGATGCAACACAGAAATTGCGTCGCGATTAAATACTGTAGGGTCAATGGCGACTTTTCTCCAAGGGACAGGAGTGCTTACGGCCACTGCTTGTAGCCACCCATGAGAGGCTTGTCCTTGTTCCCGATGCATAACAAATCGATTACTGTAACTCTCGGACCCTCATATTGATGATGCAACACAGAAATTGCGTCCCGATTAAATACTGCAGGGTCGATGGCGACTTCTCTCCAAGGGACACGAGTGCTTACGGCCACTGGTTATAGCTTCCCATCCGAGGATAGTGCCTGTTCCCGATGAATAACAAATCGATTACTGTACTCTATAAACCTCATATTGATGATGCAACACAGAAAATGCGAAGCGATTAAATACTGCAAGGTCAATGGCGACTTTTCTCCAAGGGACACGAGTCTTGACCTTGTTCCCGATGCATAACAAATCGATTACTGTAACTCTCGAACCCTCATATTGATGATGCAACACAGAAATTATGTCGTGATTAAATACTGCAGGGTTCCTGTGGACATATCTCCAATGAACGCGAGTACTTACCGTCACTACTTGTAGCCTCCCTTGCGAGGCTCGTCCTTGTTCCCGATGCATAACAAATCGATTACTATAAGTCTGGAACCCTTATATTGATGATGAAACACAGAAATTGCGTCGCGATTAAATACTGCAGGGTCACTGGCGACTATTCTCCAAGGGACACGAGTGCTTACGGCCACTGTTTGTAGCCTCCCATGCGACGCTTGTCCTTGTTCCCGATGGATAACAAATCGATTACTGTAACTCTCGAACCCTCATATTAATGATGCAACACAGAAATTGTGTCGCTATTAAATACTGCAGGGGTGCCTGGCGACTTTTCTCCAAGGGACACGAGTGCCTACAGCCACTGCTTGTAGCCTCCCATGGGAGTCTCGTCCTTGTTCCCAATGCGTAACAAATCGATTACTGTAACTCTCGAACCCTCATATTGATGATGCAACACAGAAATTGCGTCGCGATTAAATACTGCAGTGTCAATGGCAACTTTTCTCTAAGGGTCACGAGTGCTTACGGGCACTGCTTGTAGCCTCCCATGCTAGGCTTGTGCTTGTTCCCGATGCAAAACAAATCGATTACTGTAACTCTCGAACCCTCAGATTGATGATGCACCACAGAAATTTCATCGCGATTAAATACTGCAGGGTCAATCGCGACTTTTCTCCAAGGGACATGAGTGCTTACGGCCACTGCGTTTAGCCTCCCATGGGAGGTTTATCGTTGTTCCCGATGCATAACAAATCGATTACTGTAACTCTCGAACCCTCATATTGATGATGCAACACAGTAAGTGCGTCGCGATAAAAATCTGCAGGGTCAATGGCGACTTATCTCCAAGGGTCACGAGTGCTAAAGGCCGCTGCTTGTAGCCTCCCATGCGAGGCTTGTCCTTGTTCCCGATGCATAAGAAATCGATTACTGTTACTCTCGAACCCTCATATTGATGATGCAACACAGAAATATCGCCGCGATTAAATACCTCAGGGACAATAGCGACTTCTATCCAAGGGACACGAGTGCTTACGACCACTGCTTGTAGCCTACCAGGCGAGGCTTGTCCTTGTTCCTGATGCACAACAAATCGATAACTGTAACACTCGAACCCTCATATTGATGATGCAACACAGAATTTGTGTCGCGATTAAATACTGCAGGGTCAATGGCGACTTTTCTCCAAGGGACACGATTGCTTACGGCCACTGCTTGTAGTCTCCCATGCGAGGCTTGAACTGGTTCCCATTAAATAACAAATCGATTACTGTAACTCTCGAACCCTCATATTGATGATGCAACACAGATTTTGTGTCGTGATTAAATACTGCAGGGTTCCTGGCGACATATCTCCAATGAACGCGAGTACTTACCGTCACTACTTGTAGCCTCCCTTGCGAGGCTTGTCCTTGTTCCCGATGCATAACAAATCGATTACTGTAAGTCTCGAACGCTCATATTGATGATGAAACACAGAAATTGCGTCGCGAATAAATACTGGAGGGTCACTGGCGACTATTCTCCAAGGGACACGAGTGCTTACGGCCACTGCTTGTAGCCTCCCATGCGAGGCTTGTCCTTGTTCCCGATGGATAACAAATAGATTACTGTAACTCTCGTACCCTCATATTAATGATGCAACACAGAAATTGTGTCGCTATTAAATACTGCAGAGGTGCCTGGCGACTTTTCTCCAAGGGACACGAGTGCCTACAGCCACTGCTTGTAGCCTCCCATGGGAGTCTTGTCCTTGTTCCCAATGCATAACAAATCGATTACTGTTACTCTCGAACCCTCATATTGATGATGCAACACAGAAATTGCGTCGCGATTAAATACTGCAGTGTCAATGGCAACTTTTCTCTAAGGGTCACGAGTGCTTACGGGCACTGCTTGTAGCCTCCCATGCTAGGCTTGTGCTTGTTCCCGATGCAAAACAAATCGCTTACTGTAACTCTCGAACCCTCATATTGATGATGCAACACAGAAATTGCGTCGCGATTAAATAACGCAGGGTCAATTGCGACTTTTCTCCAAGAGAAACGAGTGCTTACGGTCACTACTTGTAGCCTCTCATGCGAGGCTTGTGCTTGTTCCCGATGCATAACAAATCGATTACTGTAACTCTCCAACCCTCATATTGATGATGCAACACAGAAATTGTGTCGCGATTAAATACTGCAGTGTCAATATCGACTTTTCTCCAAGGGGCACGAGTGCTTACGGGTACTGATTGTTGGCCTCCCATGCGAGGCTTGTCCTTGTTCCCGATGCATAACAAATCGATTACTGTAACTCTCGAACCCTCATATTGATGATGCAACACAGAAATTGCGTCGCGATTAAATACTGCGTGGTCAAAGGCGACTTTCCTCTAATTGACACGAGTGCTTACGATCATTCCTTGTAGCCTCCCATGTGAGGCTTGTCTTTGTTCCCGATGCATAACAATTCGATTACTGTAACTCTCGAACTCTCATATTGATGATGCAACACAGAAATTGCGTCGCGATTAAATACTGCAGTGTCAATGGCGACTTTTCTCCAAGGGGCACGAGTGCTTACGGTCACTGCTTGTAGCCTCCAATGCGAGGCTTGTCCTTGTTTCCAATGCATAACAAATAGATTACTGTAACTCAGGAACCCTCATATTGATGATGCAACACAGAAATTGCGTCTTGGTTAAATACTTCAGGATGCCTGGTGACATATCTCCACGGTACGCGAGTGCTTACGGCCACTACTTGTAGCCTCCCATGCGAGGGTTTTGCTTGTTCCCAATGCATAAAAAATCGATTACGGTAACTCTCGAGAACTCATATTGATGATGGAACACAGAAATTGCGTTGCGATTAAATACTGAAGGGTCAGTGGCGACTTTTTTCAGAAGGATACGAATGCTTACAGCCACTGCTTGTAGCATCCCATGCATGGCTTATCCTTGTTCTCGATGCATAACAAATCGATTACTGTAGCTCTCGAAATTTCTTATTGATGTTGCAACACAGAAATTGTGTCGCGAATAAATACTGCACGGTGCCTGGCGCTATATATCCAAGGTACGCGAGTGCTAATGGTCACTACTTGTAGCCTCCCATGCGAGGCTTGTGCTTGTTCCCGATGCATAACAAATCGATTACTGTAACTCTTGATCCTGATATTGATGACGGAACACAGAAATTGTGTCGTGATTAAAAACGGCAGGGTGCCTGGCGACATAATACCAAGGTTCGAGAGTGCTTACGGTCACTACTTGTAGCCTCCCATGCGAGGCTTGTCCTTATTCCCGATGCATAGCAAATCCATTACTGTAAATCTCGAACCCTCATATTGATGATGCAACACAGAAATTGCGTCGCGATTAAATACTGCAGGGTCAATGGCGACTTTTCTCCAAGGGACACGAGCGCTTACGGCCACTGCTTGTAGCCCCCATGGGTTCCTTGTCCTTGTTCCCGATGCATAACAAATCGATTACTATAACTCTCGAATCCTCATATTGATAATGCAACATAGAAATTGCGTCGCGATTATATACTGCAGGGTCAATGGCGACTTTTCTCCAAGGGACACGAGTGCTTACGGCCACTGCTTGTAGCCCCCATGGGATCCTTGTCCTTGTTCCCGATGCATAACAAATCGATTACTATAACATTCGAACCCCCATATTGATTATGCAACACAGATATTGCGTCGCCATTAAATACTGTAGGGTGCCTGACGACATATCTCCAAGGTACGCGTGTGGTTATGGTCACTACTTGTAGCCATCATGCGAGGCTTGTGTTTATTCCCGATGCATAAGAAATCGATCACTGTAAATCTCGAACCATCATATTGATGATACAGCACAGAAATTGCATTGCGATTAAATACTGCACGGTCAAAGGCGACTTTTCTCCAAGAGACACGAGTGCTTACGGCCAAAGGTTGTAGCCTCCCATGCGAGGCTTGTCCTTGTTCCCGATGCATAACAAATTGATTACTGTAACTCTAGAACCATCATATTGATGACGCAACACAGAAATTGCGTTGCAATTAAATACTGCAGGGTGAATGGCGACTTTTCTCCAAGGGACACGAGTGCTTACGGCCACTGCTTGTAGCCTCATATGCGAGGCTTGTCCTTGTTCCCGATGCATAACAAATCGGTTACTGTAACTCTCGAACCCTCATATTGATGATGCAATACAGAAATTGCGTCGCGATTAAGTACTGCAGGGTACTTGGCGACATATCAAGAAGATACGCTAGCGCTTATGGTTCCTACATGTAGCCTCCCATGAGAGGCTTGTCCTAGTCCCCGATGCATAACAAATCGATTACTGTAACTCTCGAACCCTCATATTGATAATGCAACACAGAAATTGCGTCGCGATTAAATACTGCTGGGTGCCTGGAGACTTTACTCCAAGGGACGCGAGTGCTTACGGCCGCTGCTTGTAGCCTCCCATGCGAGGCATGTCCTTGTTATCAATGCATAACAAATCGATTACTGTAACTCTCGAACCCTCATATTGATGATGTAACACAGAAATTGCGTCGCGATGAAATACTGCAGGGTGCCTGGCGACATATCTCCAAGGTACGCGATTGTTATGGTCACTACTTGTAGCCTCCTATGCGAGACTTGTCCTTGATCCCGTTGCATAACAAATCAATTACTATAACCCTCGAACAATCATATTGATGATGCAACACAGAAATAGCGCCGCGATTAAATACTGCAGGGTGCCTGGCGACTTTTCTCCAAGGGACAAGAGTGCTTACGGCCACTGCTTGCAGCCTCCCATGCGAGGCTTGTGCTTGTTCCCGATGCATAACAAATCGATTACTGTAACTCTAGAACCCTCATGTTGAAGATGCAACACAGAAATTGCGTCGCGATTAAATACTGCAGTGTCAATGGCGACTTTGGTCCAAGGGACACGAGTGCTTACAGCCACTGCTTGTAAAATCCCATGCGAGGCTTTTCCTTGTTCCCGATGCATAACAAATCGTTTACTGTAACTCTCGAACCCTCATATTGATGATGCAACACTGAAATTGCTTCGCGATTAAATACTGGAGGATCAATGGCGACTTTCTACAAGGGACCCGAGTGCTTACGGCCACTGCTTGTAGCCTTCCATGCGAGGCTTGTCCATGTTCCCGATGCATAACAAATCGATTACTGTAACTCTCGAACCCTCATATTGATGATCCAACACAGAAATTGAGTCCCGATTAAACACTAAAGGGTCAATGGCGACTTTATTCCAAGGGACACGAGAGCTTATTGGCACTGCTTGAGCATCCCATGAGAGACTTGTCCTTGTTCCCGATGCATAACAAATCGATTACTGTAACTCTCGTACCCTCAGTTTGATGATTTAACACGGAATTTGCGTCGCGATTAAATACTGCTGGGTGCCTGGCGACTTTTCTCCAAGGGACACGACTTCTTACGGCCACTGATTGTAGCCTCCAATGCGTGGCACGTCATTGTTCCCAATGCATAACAAATCGATTACTGTAACTCTTGAACCCTCATATTGATGATGCAACACAGAAATTGTGTCACGATTAAATACTGCACAGTCCCTGGCGTCATATATCCAAGGTACGCGAGTGCTTATGGTCACTCCTTGTAGCCTCCCATGCGAGGCTTGTGCTTGTTCCCGATGCATAACAAATCACGTACTGTAGCTCTCGAACCCTCATATTGATGATGCAACACAGAAACTGCGTCGCGATTAAATACTTCAGGGTTCCCGGCGACTTTTCTCCAAGGGACACGACTTCTTACGGCCACTGATTGTAGCCTCCAATGCGGGGCTCGTGCTTGTTACCGATGCATAACAAATCGATTACTGTAACTGTCGAACCCTCATATTGATGATTCAACAAAGAAATTGCGTCGCGATGAAATACTGCAGTGTGCCTGGCGACTTTTCTCCAAGGGACACGAGTGCATACGGACACTGCTTGTAGCCTCCCGTGCGAGGCTTGTCCTTGATCCCGATGCATAACAAATCGATTACTGTAATTCTCGAACCCTCATATTGCTGATGCAACACCGAAATTTCGTCGCGATTAAATACTGCAGTATGCCTGGCGACTTTTCTCCAAAGGACACAAGTGCTTAAGGTCACAGATTGTAGATTCCCATGCGAGGCTTGTCCTTCTTCCCGATGCATAACAAATCGATTACTGTAACTCTCGAACCCTCATATTGATGATGCAACACATAAATTGCGTCACGATTAAATACTGCAGGGTGCCTGAAGTTTTTTATCCAAGAATCAAGAGTGCTTGCCGCCACTGCTTGTAGCCTCCCATGCGAGGCTTGTCCTTGTTCCCAATGCATAACAAATCGATTACTGTAACTCTCGAACCCTCATATTGTTGATGCAAAACAGAAATTATGTTGCGATTAAACACTGCAGATTGAATGGCTATTTTCCTCCAAGGGACACGAGTGCTTACGGACACTGCTTGTAGCCTCCCATGCGAGGCTTGTAATTGTTCCCGATGCATAACAAATCTATAACTGAAACTCTCGAACCCTCATATTGATGATGCAACACATAAATTGCGTCACGATTAAATACTGCAGGGTGCCTGAAGTTTTTTATCCAAGAATCAAGAGTGCTTGCCGCCACTGCATGTAGCCCCCCAATGCTAGGCTTGTCCTTGTACCTGATGCATATCAAATCGATTACTGTAACTCTCAAACCCTCATATTGATGATGCAACACAGAAACTGTGTCGCGATTAAATACTGCAGGGTGCCTGGCGACTTTTCTCCAAGGGACACGAGTGCTCACGGACACTGCTTGTAGCCTCCCATGGGAGGCTTTTCCTTGATCCCGATGCATAACAAATCGATTACTGTAACTCTCGAACCCTCATATTGATGATGCAACACAGAAATTGCGTCGCGATTAAATACTGCAGGGTGCCTGGCGACTTTTCTCCAAGGGACACGAGTGCTCACGGACACTGCTTGTAGCCTCCCATGGGAGGCTTTTCCTTGATCCCGATGCATAACAAATCGATTACTGTAATTCTCGAACCCTCATATTGCTGATGCAACACCGAAATTTCGTCGCGATTAAATACTGCAGGGTGCCTGGCGACTTTCTCCTAGGGACACGAGTGCTTACGGCCACGGATTGTAGATTCCCATGCGAGGCTTGTCCTTGTTCCCGATGCATAACGAATCGATTACTGTAACTCTCGAACCCTCATATTGATGATGCAACACCGAAATTTCGTCGCGATTAAACAGTGCAGGGTGCCTGGCGACTTTTCTCCAAGGGACACGAGTGCTTACCGCCACTGCTTGCAGCCTCCCATGCGACGCTTGTGCTTGTTCCCAATGTATAACAAATCGATTACGGTAACTCTCGAAACCTCTTATTGATGATGCAACACAGAAATCGCGTCGCGATTAAATACTGAAAGGTCAATGGCTACTTTTCTTCAAGGGATACGAGTGTTTACGGCCACTGCTTGTAGCTTCCCATGCGAGGCTTGTCCTTGTTCTCGATGCATAACAAATCGATTACTGTAACTCTCGAAACCTCTTATTGATGATGCAACACAGAAATTGGGTCGCGATTAAATACTGCACGGTGCCTGGCGTCATATATCCAAGGTACGCGAGTGCTTATGGTCACTACTTGTAGCCTCCCATGCGAGGCTTGTCCTTGTGCTCGATGCATAACAAATCGATTACTGTAACTCTCGAAACCTCTTATTGATGATGCAACACAGAAATTGGGTCGCGATTAAATACTGCACGGTGCCTGGCGACATATCTCCAAGGTACACGATTATTTACGGTCACTACATGTAGCCTCCAATGGGAGGCTTGTCCTTGTTCCCGATGCATAACAAATCGATGACATTAACTCTCGAACCCTCATATTGATGATGCAAAACAGAAATTGCGTCGCGATTAAATACTGCAAAGTCAATGGCGACATTCCTACAAGGGACACGAGTGCTTACAGCCACTGCTTGTAAACTCCCATGCGAGGCTTGTCCTTGTTTCCGATGCATAACATATCGATTACTATAAGTCTCAAAAACTCATATTAATGATGCAACACAGAAATTGCGTCACGATTAAATATTGCAGGATGACTGGCGACTTTTCTTCAAGGTACACGAGTGCTTATGGCCTCTACTTGAAGCCTCCCATGCGAAGCTTGTCCTTGGTCCCGATGCTTAACAAATCAATTACTGTAACTCTCGAACGATCATATTGATGATGCAACACAGAAATTGCGTCAAGAATTAATACTGCAGAGTCAATGGCGACATTTCTCCAAGGGACACTAGTTCTTAGAGACACTGATTGTAGCCTCGCATGCTAGGCTTGTCCTTGTTCCCGATGCATAACAAATCGATTACTGTAACTCTCGACACCTCATATTGATGATGCAACACAGAAATTGCGTCGCGATTAAATACTACAGGGTCCATGGCGACTTTCCTCCAACGTACACGATTGCTTACGGTCACTACTTGTAGCATCCTCTGTCAGGCTTGTCCTTGTTCCCGATGCATAACTAATCGATAACTGTAACTCTCGAACCCTCATATTGATGATGCAATACATAAATTGCGTCACGATTAAATACTGAGGGGTACCTGGTGTCATTTATCCAAGAATCAAGAGTGCTTAAGGCCACTGCTTGTAGCCTCCCATGCGAGGATTGTCCTTGTTCCTGATGCATATCAAATCGATTAATGTAACTCTCGAACCCTCATATTGATGATGCAACACTGATATTGCGTCCCGATTAAATACTGCAGGGTGCCAGGCGACTTTTCTCAAGGGACATGGGTGCTTACGGCCACTGCTTGTAGCCTCCCATGCGAGGCTTGTCCTTGTTCCCTATGCATAACAAAACGATCACTATAACTCTCGAAAACTCATATTGATGATGCAACACAGAAATTGCGTCGCGATTGAATACTGAGGGGGCCTGGCGACATACCTCCAAAGTACACGAGTGCTTATGGTTACTACTTGTAGCCTCCCATGCGAGGATTGTAATTGTTCCCGATGCATAACAAATCAATTACTGTAACTCTCTAACCCTCATATTGATGATGAAACACAGAAATTGCGTCAAGAATTAATACTGCAGAAGTAATGTCGACATTTCTACAAGGGACACGAGTGCTTACGGCCACTGCTTTTATCCTCCCAATGCGAGGCTTGACCTTGTTCCCGATGCATAACAAATCGATTACTGTAACTCTCGAACCCTCATATTGATGATGCAACACAGAAACTGCGTCGCGATTAAATACTGCAAGGTGCCTGGCGACTTTTCTCCAAGGGACACGACTTCTTACGGCCACTGATTGTAGCCTCCAATGCGGGGCTCGTGCTTGTTACCGATGCATAACAAATCGATTACTGTAACTCTCGAACCCTCATATTGATGATTCAACAAAAAAATTGCGTCGCGATGAAATACTGCAGTGTGCCTGGCGACTTTTCTCCAAGGGACACGAGTGCTCACGGACACTGCTTGTAGCCTCCCATGCGAGGCTTGTCCTTGATCCCGATGCATAACAAATCGATTACTGTAATTCTCGAACCCTCATATTGCTGATGCAACACCGAAATTTCGTCGCGATTAAATACTGCAGGGTGCCTGGAGACTTATCTCCAAGGGACACAAGTGCTTACGGCCACAGATTGTAGATTCCCATGCGAGGCTTGTCCTTGTTCCCGATGCATAACAAATCGATTACTGTAACTCTATAACCCTCATATTAATGATGCAACACAGAAATTGCGCCGCGATTAAATACTGCAGGTTACATGGCGACTTTTCTCCATGGGACACGAGTGCTTACGGCCACTGATTGTAGCCTCCAATGCGGGGCTCGTGCTTGTTACCGATGCATAACAAATCGATTACTGTAACTCTCGAACCCTCATATTGATGATGCAACACAGAAATCGCGTCGCGATTAAACACAAAAGTGTCCATGGAGACCTTACTCCAACGTACACGATTGCTAACGGTCACTACTTGTAGCATCCCCTGTCATGCTTGTGCTTGTTCCCAATGCATAACTAATCGATTACTGTAACTTTTGAACCCTCATATTGATGATGCAACACAGAAATCTCATCAAGAATTAATACTGCTGGACAATGGTGACTTTTCTCCAAGGGACACTAGTTCTTACGGACACTGCTTGTAGCCTCCCATGCTAGGCTTGTCCTTGTTCCCGATGCATAACAAATCGATTACTGTAACTCTCGAACCCTCATACTGAAGATACAACACAGACATTGCGTCGCGATTAAATACTGCTGGGTGCCTGGAGACTTATCTCCAAGGGACACAAGTGCTTACAGCCACAGATTGTAGATTCCCATGCGAGGCTTGTCCTTGTTCCCGATGCATAACAAATCGATTACTGTAACTCTATAACCCTCATATTGATGATGCAACACAGAAATTGCGATGCGATTAAATACTGCAGGTTACATGGCGACTTTTCTCCATGGGACACGAGTGCTTACGGCCACTGATTGTAGCCTCCAATGCGGGGCTCGTGCTTGTTCCCAATGCATAACAAATCGATTACTGTAACTCTCGAACCCTCATATTGATGATGCAAAACAGAAATTGTGTTGCGATTAAATACTACAGATTGAATGGCTATTTTCCTCCAAGGGACACGAGTGCTTACGGCCACTGCTTGTAAACTCCCATGCGAGGCTTGTCCTTGTTCCCGATGCATAAAAATTCGATTAATGTAACTCTCGAACCCTCATATTGATGATGCAACACAGAAATTGCGTCGCCATTAAATACTGCAGGGCGCCTGGCGACTTATCTCCAAGGTATGCGAGTGCTTATGTTCACTACCTGTAGTATCCCATGCGAGGCTTGTCCTTGTTCCCGGTGCATAATAAAACGATTACTGTAACTCTCGAACCCTCATATTGATGATGCAACACAGAAATTTCATCAAGAATTAATACTGCAGGACAATGGTGACTTTTCTCCAAGGGACACTAGTTCTTACGGCCACTGCTTGTAGCCTCCCATGCTAGGCTTGTCCTCGTTCCCGTTGCATAACAAATCGATTACTGTAACTCTCGAACCCTCATATTGAAGATACAACACAGACATTGCCTCGCGATTAAATACTGCAGGGTGCCTGGAGACCTTTCTCCAAGGGAAAAGATTGCTTACAGCTACTGCTTGTAGCCAGCCATGCGATGCTTTTGCTTGTTCCCGATGCATAACAAATCGATTACTGTAACTCTCGACCCCTCATATTGATGATGCAACACAGAAATTGCGTCGCGATTAAATACTGCAGAATCAAAGTCGACTTTTCTCCAAGGGACACGAGTGCTTACGGCCACTGCTTGTAGCCTCCCATGCGAGACTTGTCCTTGTTCCCGATGCATAACAAATCGATTACTGTAACTCTCGAACCCTCTTATTGATGATGCAACACAGAAATTGTGTCGCGATTAAATACTGCAGGGTGCCTGCCGACTTTTCTCCAAGGGACACGAGTGCTTACCGCCACTGCTTGCAGCCTCCCATGCGACGCTTGTGCTTGTTCCCAATGTATAACAAATAGATTACGGTAACTCTCGAAATCTCTTATTGATGATGCAACACAGAAATTGGGTCGCGGTTAAATACTGCACGGTGCCTCTCGTCATATATCCAAGGTACGCGAGTGCTTATGGTCACTACTTGTAGCCTCCCATGCAAGGCTTGTGCTTGTTTCTGATGTATAACAAATCGATTACGGTAACTCTCGAACCCTCATGTTGATGATACAACACAGAAATTGCGTTGCGATGGAATACTGCACTGTCAATGGCGACTTTTCTCCAAGGGACACGAGTGATTACTGCCTCTGCTTGTAAACTCCCATGCGAGGCTTGTCCTTCTTACCGATGCATAACAAATCGATTACTGTAACTCTCGAAAACTCATATTGATGATGCAACACAGAAATTGCGTCGCGATTAAATATTGCAGGGTGCCTGGCGACTTTTCTCCAAGGCACGCGATCGCTTATGGTCTCAACTTGAAGCTTCCCATGCGAAGCTTGTCCTTGGTACCGGTGCTTAACAAATCGATTTTGTAACTCTCGAACGATCATATTGATGATGCAACACAGATATTGCGTCGCGATTAAATACTGCAGGGTGCCTGGCGACATATCTCCAAGGTACACGATTCCTTACGTTCACTACATGTAGCCTCCAAAGCGAGGCTTGTCCTTGTTCCTGATGCTTAACCAATCGATGACATTAACTCTCGAACCCTCATATTGATGATGCAACACAGAAATTGCGTCGCGATTAAATACTGCAGGGTGCCTGGCGACATATATCCAAAGTACACGACTGCTTATGGTTACTACTTGTAGCCTCCCATGCGAGGCTTGTAATTGTTCCTGATGCATAACAAATCAATTACTGTAACTCTCTAACCCTCATATTGATGATGCAACACAGAAATTGCGTCAAGAATTAATACTGCAGGGTCAATGGCGACTTTTCTCCAAGGGACACTAGTTCTTACAGACACTGATTGTAGCCTCCCATGCTAGGCTTGTCCTTGTTCCCAATGCATAACAAATCGATTACTGTAACTCTCGAACCCTCATGTTTATGATGCAGCACAGAAATTGCGTTGCGATTAAATACTGCAGGGTCAATGGCGACTTTTCTCCAAGGGACACGAGTACTTACAGCCACTGCTTGTAGCCCCTCATGCAAAGCTTGTGCTTGTTCCAGACGCATAACAAGTCGTTTACCGTAACTCTCGAACCCTCATACTGATGATGCAACACAGAAATTGCGTCGCGATTAAATACTACAGGGTCCAAAGCGACTTTCCTCCAACGTACACGATTGCTTACGGTCACTACTTGTAGCATCCCCTGTCAGGATTGTCCTTGTTCCCGATGCATAACTAATCGATAACTGTAACTCTCGAACCCTCATATTGATGATGCAACACATAAATTGCGTCACGATTAAATACTGCAGGGTGCCTGAAGTTTTTTATCCAAGAATCAAGAGTGCTTGCCGCCACTGCTTGTACCCTCCCATGCGAGGCTTGTCCTTGTACCTGATGCATATCAAATCCATTAATGTAACTCTCGAACCCTCATATTGATGATGCAACACAGATATTGCGTCCCGATTAAATACTGCAAGGTGCCTGGCGGCTTTTCCCAAGGGACATGGGTGCTTACGGCAACTGCTTGTAGCCTCCCATGCGAGGCTTGTCCTTGTTCCCGATGCATAACAAATCGATTGCTGTAACTCTCGAACCCCCATATTGACGATGCAAAACAGAAATTGCGTCGCGATTAAATACTGCAGAGTCAATGGCGACTTTCCTCCAAGGGACACGAGTGCTTACGGCCACTGCTTGTAAACTTCCATGCGAGGCTTGTCCTTGTTCCCGATGCATAACAAATCGATTGCTATAAGTCTCGAAAACTCATATTGATGATGCAACACAGAAATTGCGTCGCGATTAAATACTGCAGGGCGCCTGGCGACTTTTGCTCCAATTTACGCGAGCGCTTATGGTCTTTACTTGAAGAATCCCATGCGAGACTTGTCCTAGCTCCCGATGCTTAACAAATCGATTACTGTAACTCTCGAACGATCATATTGATGATGCAACACAGATATTGCATCGCGATTAAATACTGCAGGGTGCCTGGCGACATATATCCAAAGTACACGAGTGCTTATGGTTACTACTTGTAGCCTCCCATGCGAGGCTTGTAATTGTTCCCGATGCATAACGAATCAATTACTGTAACTCTCTAACCCTCATATTAATGATGCAACACAGAAATTGCGTCAAGAATTAATACTGCAGAATCAATGTCGACATTTCTACAAGGGACACAAGTGCTTACGGCCACTGCTTGTATCCTCCCATGCGCGGCTTGTCCTTGTTCCCGATGCATAACAAATCTATTACTGTAACTCTCGAACCCTCATATTGATGATGCAACACAGAACTGCGTCGCTATTAAATACTGCAGGGTGCCTGGCGACTTTTCTCCAAGGGACACGACTTCTTACGGCCACTGGTTGTAGCCTCCAATGCGGGGCTCGTGCTTGTTCCCGATGCATAACAAATCGATTACTGTAAGTCTCGATCCCTCTTATTGATGATGCAACACAGAAATTGCGTCGCGATTAAATACTGCACGGTGCCTGGCGACTTTTCTCCAAGGGACACGAGTGCTCACGGCCACTGCTTGTAGCCTCCCATGCGAGGCTTGTCCTTGTTCCCCATGCATAACAAATCGATTACTGTAACTCTCGAACCATCATATTTCTGATGCAACACCGAAATTTCGTCGCGATTAAACAGTGCAGGGTGCCTGGCGACTTTTCTCCAAGGGACACGAGTGCTTACCGCCACTGCTTGCAGCCTCCCATGCGACGCTCGTGCTTGTTCCCAATGTATAACAAATCGATTACTGTAACTCTCGTACCCTCATGTTGATGATGCAACACAGAAATTGCGTCGCAATAAAATACTGCACTGTCAATGGCGACTTTTCTCCAACAGACATAAGTGATTACGGCATCTGCTTGTAAACTCCCATGCGAGGATTGTCCTTGTTCCCGATGCATAACAAATCGATTACTGTAACTCTCGTACCCTCATATTGATGATGCAACGCAGATATTGCGTCGCGATTAAATACTGCAGGGTGCCTGGCGACATACCTCCAAGGTACGCGATTCCTTGCGGTCACTACATGTAGCCTCCAATGCGAGGCTTGTCCTTGTTCTCGATGCATAACAAATCGATTACATAAACCCTCGAACCCTCATATTGATGATGCAACACAGAAATTGCGTCTCGATTAAATACTGCGGGTTGCCTGGCGACATATCTCCAAAGTACACGAGTGTTTATCGTTACAACTTGTAGCCTACCATGCGAGGCTTGTCCTTGTTCCCGATGCATAACAAATCAATAACTGTGAATCTGGACCCCTCATATTGGTGATGCAACACAGAAATTGCGTCGCGATTAAATACTGCAGGGTCAATGGCGACTTTTCTCCAAGGGACAGGACTACTTACGGCCACTGCTTGTAGCCTCCCATGCGAGGCTTGTCCTCGTTCCCGATGCATAACAAATCGATTACTGTAACTCTAGAACCCTCATATTGAAGATACAACACAGACATTGCGTCGCGATTAAATACTGCAGGGTGCCAGGAGACTTTTCTCCAAGGGAAAACGTTGCTTACGGCCACTGCTTGTAGCTAGCCATGCGATGCTTGTGCTTGTTCCCGATGCATAACAAATCGATTACTGTAACTCTCGACCCCTCATATTGATGATGCAACACAGAAATTGCGTCGCGATTAAATACTGCAGAATCAAAGTCGACTTTTCTCTAAGGGACACGAGTGCTTACGGCCACTGCTTGTAGCCTCCCATGCGAGGCTTGTCCTTGTTCCCGATGCATAACAAATCGATTACTGTAACTCTCGAACCCTCTTATTGATGATGCAACACAGAAATTGCGTCGCGATTAAATACTGCAGGGTGCCTGGCGATTTTTCTCCAAGGGACACGAGTGCTTACCGCCACTGCTCTCAGCCTCCCATGCGACGCTTGTACTTGTTCCCAATGTATAACAAATCGATTACGGTAACTCTCGAAACCTCTTATTGAAGATGCAACACAGAAATTGGGTCGCGATTAAATACTGCACGGTGCCTGGCGTCATATATCCAAGGCACGCGAGTGCTTATGGTCACTACTTGTAGCCTCCCATGCAAGGCTTGTGCTTGTTTCTGATGCATAACAAATCGATTACAGCAACTCTCGAACCTTCATGTTGATGATGCAACACAGAATTTGCGTCGTGATAGAATACTGCACTGTCAATGGTGACTTTTCTCCAAGGGACACGAGTGATTACTGCCTCTGCTTGTAAACTCCCATGCGAGGCTTGTCCTTGTTTCCGATGCATAACAAATCGATTACTATAAGTCTCAAAAACTCATATTAATGATGCAACACAGAAATTGCGTCGCGATTAAATATTGCAGGATGCCTGGCGACTTTTCTTCAAGGTACGCGAGCGCTTATGGCCTCTACTTGAAGCCTCCCATGCGAAGCTTGTCCTTGTTCCCGATGCATAACAAATCGATTACTGTAACTCTCGAACCGTCATATTGAAGATACAACACAGACATTGCGTCGCGATTAAATACTGCAGGGTGCCTGGAGACTTTTCTCCAAGGGAAAACATTGCTTACGGCCACTGCTTGTAGCTAGCCATGCGATGCTTGTGCTTGTTCCCGATGCATAACAAATCGATTACTGTAACTCTCGACCCCTCATATTGATGATGCAACACAGAAATTGCGTCGCGATTAAATACTGCAGAATCAAAGTCGACTTTTCTCTAAGGGACACGAGTGCTTACGGCCACTGCTTGTAGCCTCCCATGCGAGGCTTGTCCTTGTTCCCGATGCATAACAAATCGATTACTGTAACTCTCGAACCCTCTTATTGATGATGCAACACAGAAATTGCGTCGCGATCAAATACTGCAGGGTGCCTGGGGATTTTTCTCCAAGGGACACGAGTGCTTACCGCCACTGCTCTCAGCCTCCCATGCGACGCTTGTACTTGTTCCCAATGTATAACAAATCGATTACGGTAACTCTCGAAACCTCTTATTGAAGATGCAACACAGAAATTGGGTCGCGATTAAATACTGCACGGTGCCTGGCGTCATATATCCAAGGTACGCGAGTGCTTATGGTCACTACTTGTAGCCTCCCATGCAAGGCTTGTGCTTGTTTCTGATGCATAACAAATCGATTACGGTAACTCTCGAACCCTCATGTTGATGATGCAACACAGAAATTGCGTCGAGATAGAATACTGCACTGTCAATGGCGACTTTTCTCCAAGGGACACGAGTGATTACTGCCTCTGCTTGTAAACTCCCATGCGAGGCTTGTCCTTGTTTCCGATGCATAACAAATCGATTACTATAAGTCTCAAAAACTCATATTAATGATGCAACACAGAAATTGCGTCGCGATTAAATATTGCAGGATGCCTGGCGAGTTTTCTTCAAGGTACGCGAGCGCTTATGGCCTCTACTTGAAGCCTCCCATGCGAAGCTTGTCCTTGTTCCCGATGCATAACAAATCGATTACTGTAACTCTCGAACCGCCATATTGAAGATACAACACAGACATTGCGTCGCGATTAAATACTGCAGTGTGCCTGGAGACTTTTCTCCAAGGGAAGACATTGCTTACGGCCGCTGCTTGTAGCTAGCCATGCGATGCTTGTGCTTGTTCCCGATGCATAACAAATCGATTACTGTAACTCTCGACCCCTCATATTGATGATGCAACACAGAAATTGCGTCGCGATTAAATACTGCAGAATCAAAGTCGACTTTTCTCTAAGGGACACGAGTGCTTACGGCCACTGCTTGTAGCCTCCCATGCGAGGCTTGTCCTTGTTCCCGATGCATAACAAATCGATTACTGTAACTCTCGAACCCTCTTATTGATGATGCAACACAGAAATTGCGTCGCGATCAAATACTGCAGGAAGCCTGAGGATTTTTCTCCAAGGGACACGAGTGCTTACCGCCACTGCTCTCAGCCTCCCATGCGACGCTTGTACTTGTTCCCAATGTATAACAAATCGATTACGGTAACTCTCGAAACCTCTTATTGAAGATGCAACACAGAAATTGGGTCGCGATTAAATACTGCACGGTGCCCGGCGTCATATATCCAAGGTACGCGAGTGCTTATGGTCACTACTTGTAGCCTCCCATGCAAGGCTTGTGCTTGTTTCTGATGCATAACAAATCGATTACGGTAACTCTCGAACCCTCATGTTGATGATGCAACACAGAAATTGCGTCGTGATAGAATACTGCACTGTCAATGGCGACTTTTCTCCAAGGGACACGAGTGATTACTGCCTCTGCTTGTAAACTCCCATGCGAGGCTTGTCCTTGTTCCCGATGCATAACAAATCGATTACTGTAACTCTCGAAAACTCATATTGATGATGCAACACAGAAATTGCGTCGCGATTAAATATTGCAGGGTGCCTGGCGACTTTTCTCCAAGGCACGCGAGCGCTTATGGCCTCAACTTGAAGCCTCCCATGCGAAGCTTGTCCTTTGTCCCGATGCTTAACAAATCGATTTTGTAACTCTCGATTGATCATATTGATGATGCAACACAGATATTGCGTCGCGATTAAATACTACAGGGTGCCTGGCGTCATATATCCAAGGTACACGATTCCTTACGGTCAGTACATGTAGCCTCCAATACGAGGCTTGTCCTTGTTCCCGATGTATAACAAATCGATGACATTAACTCTCGAACCCTCGTATTGATGATGCAAAACAGAAATTGCGTCGCTATTAAATACTGCAGGTTTCCCGGCGACGTATCTCCAAGGTACACGATTCCTTACAGTCACTACATGTAGCCTCCTATGCGAGGCTTGTCCTTGATCCCGATGCATAACAAATCGATTACATTAACTCTCGAACCCTCATATTGATGATGCAACACAGAAATTGCGTCGGGATTAAATACTGCAGGGTGCCTGGCGACATATCTCCAAAGTACACGAGTGCTTATGGTTAACTACTTGTAGCCTCCCATGCGAGGCTTGTAATTGTTCCCGATGCATAACAAATCAATTACTGTAACTCTCGAACCCTCATATTGATGATGCAACACAGATATTGCGTCAAGAATTAATACTGCAGAGTCAATGGCGACATTTCTCCAAGGGACACTAGTTCTTACAGACAATGATTGTAGCCTCGCATGCTAGGCTTGTCCTTGTTCCCGATGCATAACAAATCGATTACTATAACTCTCGAAAAATCATATTGATGATGCTAGACATAAATTGCGTCACGATTAAATACTGCAGGCTACCTGGTGTCATTTATCCAAGAATCAAGAGTGCTTACGGCCACTGCTTGTAGCCTCCCAAGCGAGGATTGTCCTTGTTCCTGATGCATATCAAATCGATTAATGTAACTCGCGAACCCTCATATTGATGATGCAACACAGATATTGCGTCCCGATTAAATACTGCAGGGTGCCAGGCGACTTTTCTCAAGGGACATGGGTGCTTACGACCACTCCTTGTAGCCTCCCATGCGAGGCTTGTCCTTGTTCCCGATGCATAAAAAATCGATTACTGTAAATCTAGAACCGTCATATTGATGATGCAAAACAGAAATTGCGTCGCGATTAAATACTGCAGAGTCAACAGCGACTTTACTCCAAGCGACACGAGTGCTTCCGGCCACTGCTTGTAAACTCCCATGCGAGGCATGTCCTTGTTCCCTATGCATAACAAAACGATTACTATAACTCTCGAAAACTCATATTGATGATGCAACACAGAAATGGCGTCGCGATTAAATACTGCAGGGTGCCTGGCGACTTTTCTCAGAGATACGCGAGTGCTTATGGTCTCTACTTGAAGCCTCCCATGCGAGGCTTGTCCTTGCTCCCGATGCTTAATAAATCGATTACTGTAACTCTCGAACGTTCATATTGATGAAACAACACAGAAATTGCGTCGCGATTAAATACTGCAGGGTGCCTGGTGACATATCTCCAAAGTACACGAGTGCTTATGGTTACTACTTGTAGCCTCCCATGCGAGGCTTGTAATTGTTCCCGATGCATAACAAATCAATTAATGTAACTCTCTAACCCTCATATTGATGATGCAACACAGAAATTGCGTCAAGAATTAATACTGCAGGGTCAATGGCGACTTTTTTCAAGGGACACTAGTTCTTACAGACACTGATTGTAGCCTCCCATGCTAAGCTTGTCCTTGTTCCCAATGCATAACAAATCGATTACTGTAACTCTCGAACCCTCATGTTGATGATGCAACACAGAAATTGCGTTGCGATTAAATACTGCAGGGTCAATGGCGACTTTTCTCCGAGGGACACGAGTGCTTACGGCGACTGTTTGTAGCCTCCCATGAGAGGCTTCTCCTTGTTTCCGATGCATAACAAATCGATTAATGTGACTCTCGAACCCACATTTTGATGAGTTAACAAGGAATTTGCGTCGCGATTAAATACTGCAGGTTGCCTGGCGCTTTTCTCAATGGACATGAGTGCTTACGGCCACTGCTGTAGCCTCCCTTGCGAGGCTTGTTTTTGTTTCCGATGCATAACAAATCGATTACTGTAACTCTAGAACCCTCATATTGATGATGCAAAACAGAAATTGCGTCGCGATTAAATACTGCAGAGCCAATGGCGACTTTCCTACAAGGGACACGAGTGCTTACGGCCACTGCTTGTAAACTCCCATGCGAGGCTTGTCCTTGTTTCCGATGCATAACAAATCGATTACTGTTAGTCTCGAAAACTCATATTGATGATGCAACACAGAAATTGCGTCGCGATAAAATATTGCAGGGTGCCTGGCGACTTTTCTCCAAGGTACGCTAGTGCTTATGGCCTCTACTTGAAGCCTCCCATGCGAAGCTTGTCCTTGGTCCCGATGCTTAACAAATTACTTACTGTAACTCTCGAACGATCATATTGATGATGCAACACAGATATTGCGACCCGATTAAATATTGCAGGATGCCTGGCGACATATCTCCAAGGTACACGATTCCTAACGGTCACTACATGTAGCCTCCAATGCGAGGCTTGTCCTTGTTCCCGATGCATAACAAATCCATTACATTAACTCTCGAACCCTCATATTGATGATGCAACACAGTAATTGCGTTGGGATTAAATACTACAGGGTGCCTGGCGACATATCGCCAAAGTGCACGAGTGCTTATGGTTACTACTTGTAGCCTCCCATGCGAGGCTTGTAATTGTTCCCGATGCATAACAAATCAATTACTGTAACTCTCTAACCCTCGTATTGATGATGCAACACAGAAATTGCGTCAAGAATTAATACTGCAGGGTGCCCGGCGACTTTTCTCCAAGGGACACGAGTACTTACAGCCACTGCTTGTAGCCTCCCATGCGAGGCTTGTCCTTGCTCCCGTTGCTTAATAAATCGATTACTGTAACTCTCGAACGTTCATATTGATGAAGCAACACAGATATTGCGTCGCGATTAAATACTGCAGGGTGCCTGGCGACAAATCTCCAAATACACGATTCCTTACGTTCACTACATGTAGCCTCCAATGCGAGGCTTGTCCTTGTTCCTGATGCATAACATATCGATGACATTAACTCTTGAACCCTCATATTGATGATGCAACACAGAAATTGCGTCGCGATTAAATACTGCAGGGTGCCTGGCGACATATCTCCAAAGTACACGAGTGCTTATGGTTACTACTTGTAGCCTCCCATGCGAGGCTTGTAATTGTTCCCGATGCATAACAAATCAATTAATGTAACTTTCTAACCCTCATATTGATGATGCAACGCAGAAATTGCGTCAAGAATTAATACTGCAGGGTCAATGGCGACTTTTCTACAAGGAACACTAGTTCTTACAGACACTGATTGTAGCCTCCCATGCTAAGCTTGTCCTTGTTCCCAATGCATAACAAATCGATTACTGTAACTCTCGAACCCTCATGTTGATGATGCAACACAGAAATTGCGTTGCGATTAAATACTGCAGGGTCAATATCGACTTTTCTCCTTGGGACACGAGTGCTTACGGCGACTGCTTGTAGCCTACCATGAGAGGCTTGTCCTTGTTCCCGATGCATAACAAATCGATTAATGTAACTCTCGAACCCTCATTTTGATGAGTTAACACGGAATTTGCGTCGCGATTAAATACTGCAGGGTGCCTGGCGCTTTTCTCAATGGACATGAGTGCTTACGGCCAATGCTGTAGCCTCCCTTGCGAGGCTTTTTTGTGTTTCCGATGCATAACAAATCGATTACTGTAACTCTAGAAACCTCATATTGATGAATCAAAACAGAAATTGCGTCGCGATTAAATACTGCAGAGTCAATGGCGACTTTCCTACAAGGGACAAGAGTGCTTACGGCCACTGATTGTAGCCTCCAATGCGGTGCTCGTCCTTGTTACCGATGCATAACAAATCGATTACTGTAACTCTCGAAACATCATATTGATGATGCACCACAGAAATCGCGTCGCGGTTAAACACTACAGGGTCCATGGAGACCTTCCTCCAACGTACACGATTGCTAACGGTCACTACTTGTAGCATCCCCTGTCATGCTTGTGCCTGTTCCTAATGCATAACTAATCGATTACTGTAACTTTTGAACCCTCATATTGATGATGCAACACAGAAATTGAGTCACGATTAAATACTGCAGGATGCCTGGCGACTTTTATCCAAGAAACAAGAATGCTTACGGCCACTGATTGTAGCCTCCCATGCGAGGCTTGTCCTTGTTCCCGATGCATAACAAATCGATTACTGTAACTCTCGAACCCTCATATTGATGATGCAAAACAGAAATTGAGTTGCGATTAAATACTGCAGATTCAATGGCGATTTTCCTCCAAGGGACACTAGTTCTTACGGACACTGCTTGTAGACTCCCATGCTAGGCTTGTCCTTGTTCCCGATGCATAACAAATCGATTACTGTAACTCTCGAAACCTCTTATTGATGATGCAACACAGAAATTGCGTCGCGATAAAATACTGCACTGTCAATGGCGACTTTACTCCAACGGACACGAGTGATTACGGCCTCTGCTTGTAAAATCCCATGCGAGGATTGTCCATGTTCTCGATGCATAACAAATCGATTACTGTAACTCTCGTACCCTCATATTGATGATGCAACACAGATATTGTGTCGCGATTAAATACTGCAGGGTGCCTGGCGACATATCTACAAGGTACGCGATTCCTTACGGTCACTACATGTAGCCTCCAATGCGGGGCTTGTCCTTGTTCCCGATGCATAACAAATCGATTACATAAACTCTCGAACCCTCATATTGATGTTGCAACACTGAAATTGCGTCTCGATTAAATACTGCGGGGTGCCTGGCGACATATCTCCAAAGTACACGAGTGTTTATCGTTACTACTTGTAGAATCCCATGCGAGGCTTCTCCTTGTTCCCGATGCATAACCAATCAATAACTGTGAATCTCGACTCCTCATATTGGTGATGCAACACAGAAATTGCGTCGCGATTAAATACTGCAGGGTCATTGGCGACTTTTCTCCAAGGGACAGGACTACTTACGGCCACTGCTTGTAGCCTCCCATGCGAGGCTTGTCCTTGTTCCCGATGCATAACAAATCGATTACAGTAACTCTCGAACCCTCATATTGATGATGCAACACAGAAATTGCGTCGCGATTAAATACTACTGGCTCCATGGTGACTTACCTCCATCGTACACAATTGCTTACGGTCACAACTTGTAGCATCCCCTGTGAGGCTTGTGCTTGTTCCCTATGCATAACAAATCAATAACTGTGAATTTCGACCCCTCATATTGGTGATGCAACACAGAAATTGCGTCGCGATTAAATACTGCTGGGTCAATGGCGACTTTTCTCCAAGGGACACGAGTGCTTACGGCGACTGCTTGTAGCCTCCCATGAGAGGTTTGTCCTTGTTCCCGATGCATAACAAATCGATTAATGTAACTCTCGAACACTCATTTTGATGAGTTAACACGGAATTTGCGTCGCGATTAAATACTACAGGGTCCATGGCGACTTTCCTCCAACGTACACGATTGCTTACGGTCACTACTTGTAGCATCCCCTGTCAGGCTTGTCCTGGTTCCCGATGCATAACTAATCGATAACTGTAACTCTCGAACCCTCATATTGATGATGCAACACATAAATTGCGTCACGATTAAATACTGCAGGGTGCCTGAAGTCTTTTATCTAAGAATCAAGAGTGCTTACCGCCACTGCATGTAGCCTCCCATGCGAGGTTTGTCCTTGTACCTGATGCATATCAAATCGATTAATGTAACTCTCGAACCCTCATATTGATGATGCAACACAGATATTGCGTCCCGATTAAATACTGCAAGGTGCCTGGCGACTTTTCTCAAGGGACATGGGTGCTTACGGCCACTGCTTGTAGCCTACCATTGGAGGCTTGTCCTTGTTCCTGATGCATAAAAAATCGATTACTGTAACTCTAGAACCGTCATATTGATGATGGAACACAGATATTGCGTCCCGATTAAATACTGCAGAGTGCCTGGCGACTTTTCTCAAGGGACATGGGTGCTTACGGCAACTGCTTATAGCCTCCAATACGAGGCTTGTCCTTGTTCCCGATGCATAACAAATCGATTGCTGTAACTCTCGAACCCTCATATTGACGATGCAAAACAGAAATTGCGTCGCGATTAAATACTGCAGAGTCAATGGCGACTTTCCTCCAAGGGACACGAGTGCTTACGGCCACTGCTTGTAAACTCCCATGCGAGGCTTGTCCTTGTTCCCGATGCAAAACAAATCGATTGCTATAAGTCTCGAAAACTCATATTGATGATGCAACACAGACATTGCGTCCCGATTAACTACTGCAGGGCGCCTGGCGACTTTTCTCCAATATACGCGAGCGCTTATGGTCTCTACTTGTAGCCTCCCATGCGAGGCTTGTCCTTGTGTCTGATGCATAACAAATCAATTACTGTAACTCTCTAATCCTCATATTAATGATGCAACACAGAAATTGCGTCACGATTAAATACTGCAGGATGCCTGGCGACTTTTATCCAACAATCAAGAGTGCTTACGGCCACTGATTGTAGCCTCCCATGCGAGGCGTGTCCTTGTTCCCAATGCATAACAAATGTATTACTGTAACTCTCGAACCCTCATATTGATGATGCAAAACAGAAATTGCGTTGCGATTAAATACTGCAGATTCAATGGCGATTTTCCTCCAAGGGACAGAAGTGCTTACGGCCAATGCTTGTAAACTCTCATGCGAGGCTTGTCCTTGTTCCCGATGCATAACAAATCGATTAATGAAACTCTCGAACCCTCATATTGATGATGCAACAGAGAAATTGCGTCGCGCTTAAATACTGCAGGGCCCCTGGCGACTTATTTGCAAGGTATGCGAGTGCTTATGGTCACTACTTGTAGTATCCCATGCGAGGCTTGTCCTTGTTCCCGATGCATAATAAATCGATTACTGTAACTCTCGAACCCTCATATTGATGATGCAACACAGAAATTTCATCAAGAATTAATACTGCAGGGCAATGGTGCCTTTTCTTCAAGGGACACTAGTTCTTACGGACACTGCTTGTACCCTCCCATGCTAGGCTTGTCCTTGTTCCTGATGCATAGCAAATCGATTACTGTAACACTCGAAACCTCTTATTGATGATGCAACACAGAAATTGCGTCGCGATTAAATACTGCAGGGTGCCTGGCGACTTTTCTAATAGGGACACGAGTGCTCACAGCCACTGCGTGTAGCCTCCCATGCGAGGCTTGTCCTTGTTCCCCATGCATAACAAATCGATTACTGTAACTCTCGAACCATCATATTGCTGATGCAACACCGAAATTTCGTCGCGATTAAACAGTGCAGGGTGCCTGGTGACTTTTCTCCAAGGGACACGAGTGCTTACCGCCACTGCTTGCAGCCTCCCATGCGACGCTTGTGCTTGTTCCCAATGTATAACAAATCGATTACGGTAACTCTCGAAACCTCTTATTGATGATGCAACACAGAAATTGGGTCGCGATTAAATACAGAAGGGTAAATGGCGACTTTTCTTCAAGGGATACGAGTGTTTACGGCCACTGCTTGTAGCATCCCATGCGAGGCTTGTCCTTGTTCTCGATGCATAACAAATCGATTACTGTAACTCTCGAAACCTCTTATTGATGATGCAACACAGAAATTGGGTCGCGATTAAATACTGCACGGTGCCTGGCGTCATATATCCAAGGTACGCGAGTGCTTATGGTCACTACTTGTAGCCTCCCATGCAAGGCTTGTGCTTGTTTCTGATGCATAACAAATCGATTACAGTAACTCTCGAACCCTCATGTTGATGATGCAACACAGAAATTGCGTCGCGATAAAATACTGCACTGTCAATGGCGACTTTTCTCCAACGGACACGAGTGATTACTGCCTGTGCTTGTAAACTCCCATGCGAGGCTTGTCCTTGTTACCGATGCATAACAAATCGATTACTGTAACTCTCGAAACCTCTTATTGACGATGCAACACAGAAATTGGGTCGCGATTAAATACTGCACGGTGCCTGGCGTCATATATCCACGGTACGCGAGTGCTTATGGTCACTACTTGTAGCCTCACATGCAAGGCTTGTGCTTGTTTCTGATGCATTACAAATCGATTACAGTAACTCTCGAACCCTCATATTGATGATGCAACACCGAAATTGCGTCGCGATTAAATACTACAGGCTCCATGGTGACTTACTTCCAACGTACACGATTGCTTACGGTCACTACTTGTAGCATCACCTGTGAGGCTTGTGCTTGTTCCCTATGCATAACAAATCGATAACTGCAACTCTCGAACCCTCATATTGATGATGCAACACAAAAATTGCGTCACGAATAAATACTGCAGGGTGCCTGGCGACTTTTCTCCATGGGACGAGAGTGCTTACGGCCACTGCTTGTAGCCTCCCATGCGAGGCTTGTCCTTGTTCCCGATGCATATCAAATCGATTACTGTAACTCTCGAAACCTCATATTGATGATGCAACACAGATATTGCGTCCCGATTAAATACTGCAGGGTGCCTGGCGACTTTTCACAAATGCACGGGTGCTTACGGCCACTACTTGTAGCCACCCATGCGAGGCTTGTGTTTGTTCCCGATGCATAACAAATCGATTACTGTCACTCTCGAACCCTCATATTGATGATGCAACACAGAAATTGCGTCGCGATTAAATACTGCAGGATCAATATCGACTTTTCTCTAAGGGACAGGACTACTTACGGCCACTGCTTATAGCCTCCCATGCGAATCTTGTCCTTGTTCCCGATGCATAACACATCGATTACAGTAACTCTCGATCCCTCATATTGATGATGCAACACAGAAATTGCGTCGCGATTAAATACCGCAGGCTCCATGGTGACTTACCTCCAACGTACAGGATTGCTTACGGTCACTACTTGTAGCATCCCCTGTGAGGCTTGTGCTTGTTCCCTATGCATAACAAATCGATAACTGCAACTCTCGAAACCTCATATTGACGATGCAACACAGAAATTGCGTCAAGAATTAATACTGCAGGGTCAATGGCGACTTTTCACCAAGGGACACTAGTTCTTACTGACACTGCTTATAGCCTCCCATGCTAGGCTTGTCCTTGTTCCCGATGCATTACAAATCGATTACTATAATTCTCGAACCCCCATATTGTAGATGCAACACAGAAATCGCGTCGCGATTAAATACTGCAGGCTGCCTCGAGACTTTTCTCCAAGGGACACGAGTGCTTACGGCCACTGATTGTAGCGAGCCATGCGATGCTTGTGCTTGTTCGAGATGCATAACAAATCGATTACTGTAACTCTCGACCCCTCATATTGATGAAGCAACAGAGAAATTGCGTCGCGATTAAATACTGCAGGGTCAATGGCGACTATTCTCCAAAGGACGGGAGTACTTACGGCCACTGCTTGTAGCCTCACATGCGAGGGTTGTCCTTGTTCCCGATGCATAACAAGTCGGTTACTGTAACTCTCGAACCCTCATATTGATGACGCAACACAGAAATTGCGTCGCGATTAAATACTGCAGGATGTCTGGTGACTTATCTCCAAGGGACATGAGTGCTTACGGCCACTGCTTGTAGCCTCCCTTGCGAGGCATGTCCTTGTTCAAAATGCATATCAAATCGTTTACTGTAACTCTCGAACCCTCATATTGATGATGCAACACAGAAATTGCGTCGTGATTAAATACTGCAGGATCAATGTCGACTTTTCTCCAAGGGACACGAGTGCTTACGGCCACTGCTTGTAGCCTTCCATGCGAGGCTTGTGCTTGTTCCCAATGCATAACAAATCGATTACGGTAACTCTCGAACCCTCATATAGATGATGCAACATAGAAAATACGTTGCGATTAAATACTGCAGGGTGCCTGGTGACTTTTCTCCAAGGGACACGAGTGCTTACGGCCACTGCTTGTAGCCTCCCATGCGACGCTTGTCCTTGTTCCTAATGCATCACAAATCGATTACTGTAACTGTCGCACCCTCATAAGGATGATGCAACACAAAAATTGGGTCGTGATTAAATATTGCAGGGTCAATGGCGACTTTTCTATAAGGGACACGAGTGCTTACGGCCACTGATTGTAGCCTCCCATGCGAGACTTGTCCTTGTTCCCGATGCATGAAAAATCGATTACTGTAACTCTCGAACCCTCATATTGATGAAGCAACGCAGAAAGTGCGACGCAATGAAATACTGGAGAGTGCCTGGCGACATATCTCTAAGGTACGCGAGTGCTTATGGTGACTACATGTAGCCTACCATGCAGGGCCCGTCCTTGTTCCCGATGCACAACAAATCGATAACTGTAACTCTCGAACCCTAATATTGATTATGCAACACAGAAATTGCGTCGCGATTAAGTACTGCATGTTCTATGCCGACTTTTCTCCAAGGGACACGAGTGCTTACGGCCACTGCTTTTAGCCTCTCATGCGAGGCTTGTACTTGTCCCCGATGCATAACAAATCGATTACTGTATTTCGTGAACCCTCATATTGATGATGCAACACAGAAATTACGTCGCGATTAAATACTGCATGGTCAATGCCGACTTTTACCCAAGGGACACGAGTGTTTACGGCCACTACTTGTAGCCTCTCATGCGAGGCTTGTGCTTGTTGCCGATGCATAACAAATCGATCACTGTAACACTCGAACCCTCATGTTGATGATGCAACACAGAAATTGCGTCGCAATTAAATACCTCAGGGTGCCTGGCGACTTTTCTCCAAGGGACACGAATGCTTACGGCCACTGCTTGTAGCCTCCCATGCGAGGCTTGTGCTTGTCCCCAACGCATAACAAATCATTTATTGTAACTCTCGAATCCTCATATTGATGATGCAACACAGAAATTGCGTCGCGATTAAATACTACGGGGCCCATGGCGACATACATCCAAGTACACGATTGCTTACGGTCACTACTTGTAGCATCCCCTGCAAGGCTTGTGCTAGCTCCTGATGCATAACAAATCGATTAGTGTAACTTTCGAACAGTCATATTGATGATGTAACACAGAAATTACGTCGCGATTAAATACTACAAGGTGCCTGGCGACTTTTCTCCAAGGGACACGAATGCTTACGGCCACTGCTTGTAGCCTCCCATGCGAGGCTTGTCCTTGTTCCCGATGCATAACAAATCGATTACTGTATTTCTCGAACCCTCATATTGATGATGCAACACAGAAATTGCGTCGCGATTAAATGCAGCAGGGTCAATGGCGACTTTCCTCCAAGGGACACGAGTGCTTACAGCCACTGCTTGTAGCCTCCCATGCGAGGCTTGTGCTTGTTCCCGATGCATAACAAATCGTTTACTGTAACTCTCGTACCCTCGTAAGGATGATGCAACACAAAAATTGGGTCTCGATTAAATACTGCAGGGTCAATGGCGACTTTTCTCCAAGGGACACAAGTGCTTATGGGCACTGCTTGTAGATTCCCATGCGAGTCTTGTGCCTGTTCCCGATGCAGAACAAATCGATTACTGAAACTCTTGAACCCTCATATTGATGATGCAACACAGAAATTGCGTCGCGATTAAATACTGCAGGGTGCCTGGCGACTTTTCTCCAGGGGACACGAGTGCTTACCGCCTTTGCTTGTAGCCTCTCATGCGAGGCTTGTGCTTGTTAGCGATGCATCAGAAACAGATTATTGTAACTCTCGAACCCTCATATTGATGATGCAACACAAAAATTGCGTCGCGATTAAATACTGCAGGGTGCCTGGCGACATATCTCCATGGTACGCGAGTGCTTATGGTCACTACTAGTAGCTTCCCATGCAAGGCTTGTCCTTGTTCTCGATGCATTACAAGTCGATTACTGTAACTCTCGAACTCACATATTGATGATGCAACACAGAAATTGCGTCGCGATTAAATACTGCAGCGTCAATGTCGACATTTCTCCAGGTGACACGAGTGCTTACGGCCACTGCTTGTAGCCTCCCATGCGAGGCTTGTCCTTGTTCCTGATGCATAACAAATCGATTACTGTATTTCTCGAACCCTCATATTGATGATGCAACACAGAAATTGCGTCGCGATTAAATACTGCAGGGTGCCTGGCGACTTTTCTCCAAGGGACACGAGTGCTTACGGCCTTTGCTTGTAGCCTCTCATGCGAGGCTTGTGCTTGTTCCCGATGCATAACAAATCGATTACTGTATTTCGCGAGCCCTCATATTGATGATGCAACACAGTTATTGCGTCGCGATTAAATACTGCAGGGTGCCTGGCGTCTTTCCTCCAAGGGACACGACTGCTTACAGCCACTGCTTGTAGCCCCCCACGCGAGGCTTGTGCTTGTTCCCGATGCAGAACAAATCGATTACTGTAACTCTTGACGCTCATATTGATGATGCAACACAGAAGTTGCGTCGCGATTAAATACTGCAGGTTGCCTGGCGACTTTTCTCCAAGGGACACGAGTGTTTACGGCCACTGCTTGTAGATTCCCATGCGAGGCTTGTGCTTGTTTCCGATGCAAAAAAATCGATTACTGTAACTCTTGAACCCTCATATTGATAATGCAACACAGAAATTACGTCGCGATTAAATACTGCAGGGTGCCTGGCGACTTTTCTCCAAGGGACCCGAGTGCTTTCGGCCTTTGATTGTAGCCTCTCAAGCGAGGCTTGTGCTTGTTCCCGATGCATAACAAATCGATTACTGTAACTCTCAAACCCTCATACTGATGACGCAACACAGAAATTGCATAGCGATTAAATACTGCAAGGTGCCTGGCGACTTTTCTCCAAGGGACACGAGTCCTTACGGCTGCTGCTTGTAGCCTCCCATGCTAGGCTTGTGCTTGTTCCCAATGCATCACAAACAGATTACTGTAACTCTCGGACCCTCATATTGATGATGCAATACAGAAATTGTGTCACGATTAAATACTGCAGGGTGCCTGGCGACATATCTCCAAGGTACGCGAGTGCTTATGGTCACTACTTGTAGCTTCGCATGCAAGGCTTGTCATTGTTCCCGATGCATTACAAATCGATTACTGTAACTCTCGAACCCTCATATTGACGATGCAACACAGAAATTGCATCGCGATTAAATACTGCATGGTGCATGGCGACTTTTCCCCATGGGACACGAGTGCTTACGGCCACTGATTGTAGCCTCCCATGCGAGGCTTGTGTTTGTTGCCGATGCATAACAAATCGATTACTCTATCTCTTGAACCCTCATATTGATGAGGCAACACAGAAATTGCGTCGCGATTAAATACTGCATGGTCAATGCCGACTTTTACCCAAGGGACACGAGTGTTTACGGCCACTACTTGTAGCCTCTCATGCGAGGCTTGTGCTTGTTGCCGATGCATAACAAATCGATCACTGTAACACTCGAACCCTCATGTTGATGATGCAACACAGAAATTGCGTCGCAATTAAATACCTCAGGGTGCCTGGCGACTTTTCTCCAAGGGACACGAATGCTTATGGCCACTGCTTGTAGCCTCCCATGCGAGGCTTGTGCTTGTCCCCAACGCATAACATATCATTTATTGTAACTCTCGAATCCTCATATTGATGATGCAACACAGAAATTGCGTCGCGCTTAAATACTACGGGGCCCATGGCGACATACATCCTAGTACACGATTGCTTACGGTCACTACTTGTAGCATACCCTTCAAGGCTTGTGCTAGTTCCTCATGCATAACAAATCGATTAGTGTAACTTTCGAACAGTCATATTGATGATGTAACACAGAAATTACGTCGCGATTAAATACTACAAGGTGCCTGGCGACTTTTCTCCAAGGGACACGAGTGCTTACGGCCACTGCTTGTAGCCTCCCATGCGAGGCTTGTCCTTGTTCCGATTGCATAACAAATCGATTACTGTATTTCTCGAACCCTCATATTGATGATGCAACACAGAAATTGCGTCGCGATTAAATGCAGCAGGGTCAATGGCGACTTTCCTCCAAGGGACACGAGTGCTTACAGCCACTGCTTGTAGCCTCCCATGCGAGGCTTGTGCTTGTTCCCGATGCATAACAAATCGTTTACTGTAACTCTCGTACCCTCTTAAGGATGATGCAACACAAAAATTTGGTCTCGATTAAATACTGCAGGGTCAATGGCGACTTTTCTCCAAGGGACACAAGTGCTTATGGGCACTGCTTGTAGATTCCCATGCGAGTCTTGTGCCTGTTCCCGATGCAGAACAAATCGATTACTGAAACTCTTGAACCCTCATATTGATGATGCAACACAGAAATTGCGTTGCGATTAAATACTGCAGGGTGCCTGGCGACTTTTCTCCAAGGGACACGAGTGCTTACGGCCTTTGCTTGTAGCCTCTCATGCGAGGCTTGTGCTTGTTAGCGATGCATCAGAAACAGATTATTGTAACTCTCGAACCCTCATATTGATGATGCAACACAAAAATTGCGTCGCGATTAAATACTGCAGGGTGCCTGGCGACTTATCTCCAAGGTACGCGAGTGCTTATGTTCACTACTTGTAGCTTCCCATGCAAGGCTTGTCCTTGTTCTCGATGCATTACAAGTCGATTACTGTAACTCTCGAACTCACATATTGATGATGCAACACAGAAATTGCGTCGCGATTAAATACTGCAGCGTCAATGTCGACATTTCTCCAGGTGACACGAGTGCTTACGGCCACTGCTTGTAGCCTCCCATGCGAGGCTTGTCCTTGTTCCTGATGCATAACAAATCGATTACTGTATTTCTCGAACCCTCATATTGATGATGCAACACAGAAATTGCGTCGCGATTAAATACTGCAGGGTGCCTGGCGACTTTTCTCCAAGGGACACGAGTGCTTACGGCCTTTGCTTGTAGCCTCTCATGCGAGGCTTGTCCTTGTTCCCGATGCATAACAAATGGATTACTGTATTTCGCGAACCCTCATATTGATGATGCAACACAGAAATTGCGTCGCGATTAAATACTGCAGGGTGCCTGGCGTCTTTCCTCCAAGGGACACGACTGCTTACAGCCACTGCTTGTAGCCCCCCACGCGAGGCTTGTGCTTGGTCCCGATGCATAACAAATCGTTTACTGTAACTCTCGTACCCTCATAATGATGATACAACACAAAAATTGCGTCGCGATTAAATACTGCAGGGTCAATGGCGACTTTTCTCCAAGTTACACGAGTGCTTACGGCCACTGCTTGTAGATTCCCATGCGAGGCTTTTGCTTGTTCCCGATGCAGAACAAATCGATTACTGTAACTCTTGACCCTCATATTGATGATGCAACACAGAAGTTGCGTCGCGATTAAATACTGCAGGGTGCCTGGCGACTTTTCTCCAAGGGACACGAGTGTTTACGGCCACTGCTTGTAGATTCCCATGCGAGGCTTGTGCTTGTTCCCGATGCAGAACAAATCGATTACTATAACTCTTGAACCCTCATATTGATGATGCAACACAGAAATTGCGTCGCGATTAAATACTGCAGGGAGCCTGGCGACTTTTCTCCATGGGACACGAGTGCTTACGACCTTTGCTTGTAGCCTCTCATGCGAGGCTTGTGCTTGTTCCTGAGGCATATCAAATCGATTACTTAACTCTCGAACCCTCATACTGATGATGCAACACAGAAATTGCGTCGCGATTAAATACTACAAGGTGCCTGGCGACTTTTCTCCTCGGGACACGAGTGCCTACAGCCACTGCTTGTAGCCTCCCATGCGAGGCTTGTCCTTGTTCCCGATATATAACAAATTGATTACTGTATTTCTCGAAACCTCATAAGGATGATGCAACACAAAAATTGGGTCGCGATTAAATACTGCAGGGTCAATGGCGACTTCTCTCCAAGTTACACGAAAGCTTACGGCCACTATTTGTAGACTCCCATGCGAGGCTTGTGCTTGTTCCCGATGCAGAACAAATCGATTACTGTAACTCTTGACCCTCATATTGATGATGCAACACAGAAGTTGCGTCGCGATTAAATACTGCAGGTTGCCTGGCGACTTTTCTCCAAGGGACACGAGTGCTTTCGGCCTTTGATTGTAGCCTCTCAAGCGAGGCTTGTGCTTGTTCCCGATGCATAACAAATCGATTACAGTAACTCTGAAACCCTCATACTGATGACGCAACACAGAAATTGCATAGCGATTAAATACTGCAAGGTGCCTGGCGACTTTTCTCCAAGGGACACGAGTGCTTACGGCTGCTGCTTGTAGCCTCCCATGCTGGGCTTGTGCTTGTTCCCAATGCATCACAAACAGATTACTGTAACTCTCGGACCCTCATATTGATGATGCAATAAAGAAATTGTGTCACGATTAAATACTGCAGGGTGTCTGGCGACATACATCCAAGTACACGATTGCTTACGGTCACTACTTGTAGCATCCCCTGCAAGGCTTGTGCTAGTTCCTGATGCATAACAAATCGATTAGTGTAACTTGCGAACAGTCATATTGATGATGTAACACAGAAATTACGTCGCGATTAAATACTACAAGGTGCCTGGCGACTTTTCTCCAAGGGACACGAGTGCTTACGGCCACTGCTTGTAGCCTCCCATGCGAGGCTTGTCCTTGTTCCCGATGCATAACAAATCGATTACTGTATTTCTCGAACCCTCATATTGATGATGCAACACAGAAATTGCGTCGCGATTAAATGCAGCAGGGTCAATGGCGACTTTCCTCCAAGGGACACGAGTCCTTACAGCCACTGCTTGTAGCCTCCCATGCGAGGCTTGTGCTTGTTCCCGATGCATAACAAATCGTTTACTGTAACTCTCTTACCCTCGTAAGGATGATGCAACACAAAAATTGGGTCTCGATTAAATACTGCAGGGTCAATGGCGACTTTTCTCCAAGGGACACAAGTGCTTATGGGCACTGCTTGTAGATTCCCATGCGAGTCTTGTGCCTGTTCCCGATGCAGAACAAATCGATTACTGAAACTCTTGAACCCTCATATTGATGATGCAACACAGAAATTGCGTCGCGACTAAATACTGCAGGGTGCCTGGCGACATATCTCCAAGGTACGCGAGTGCTTATGGTCACTACTTGTAGCTTCCCATGCAAGGCTTGTCCTTGTTCTCGATGCATTACAAGTCGATTACTGTAACTCTCGAACTCACATATTGATGATGCAACACAGAAATTGCGTCGCGATTAAATACTGCAGCGTCAATGTCGACATTTCTCCAGGTGACACGAGTGCTTACGGCCACTGCTTGTAGCCTCCCATGCGAGGCTTGTCCTTGTTCCTGATGCATAACAAATCGATTACTGTATTTCTCGAATCCTCATATTGATGATGCAACACTGAAATTGCGTCGCGATTAAATACTGCAGGGTGCCTGGCGACTTTTCTCCAAGGGACACGAGTGCTTACGGCCTTTGCTTGTAGCCTCTCATGCGATCCTTGTGCTTGTTCCCGATGCATAACAAATCGATTACTGTATTTCGCGAACCCTCATATTGATGATGCAACACAGAAATTGCGTCGCGATTAAATACTGCAGGGTGCCTGGCGTCTTTCCTCCAAGGGACACGACTGCTTAAAGCCACTGCTTGTAGCCCCCCACGCGAGGCTTGTGCTTGGTCCCGATGCATAACAAATCGTTTACTGTAACTCTCGTACCCTCATAAAGATGATGCAACACAAAAATTGCGTCGCGATTAAATACTGCAGGGTCAATGGCGACTTTTCTCCAAGTTACACGAGTGCTTACGGCCACTGCTTGTAGATTCCCATGCGAGGCTTTTGCTTGTTCCCGATGCAGAACAAATCGATTACTATAACTCTTGAACCCTCATATTGATGATGCAACACAGAAATTGCGTCGCGATTAAATACTGCAGGGAGCCTGGCGACTTTTCTCCATGGGACACGAGTGCTTACGACCTTTGCTTGTAGCCTCTCATGCGAGGCTTGTGCTTGTTCCTGAGGCATATCAAATCGATTACTGTAACTCTCGAACCCTCATACTGATGATGCAACACAGAAATTGCGTCGCGATTAAATACTACAAGGTGCCTGGCGACTTTTCTCCTCGGGACACAAGTGATTACAGCCACTGCTTGTAGCCTACCATGCGAGGCTTGTCCTTGTTCCCGATATATAACAAATTGATTACTGTATTTCTCGAAACCTCATAAGGGTGATGCAACACAGAAATTGCGTCGCGATTAAATACTGCAGGGTGCCTGGCGACTTTCCTCCAAGGGACACGAGTGCTTACGGCCACTGCTTGTAGCCTCCAATGCGAGGCTTGTGCTTGGTCCCGATGCATAACAAATCGTTTACTGTAACTCTCGTAACCTCATAAGGATGATGCAACACAAAAATTGGGTCGCGATTAAATACTGCAGGGTCAATGGCGACTTCTCTCCAAGTTACACGAAAGCTTACGGCCACTATTTGTAGACTCCCATGCGAGATTTGTGCTTGTTCCCGATGCAGAACAAATCGATTACTGTAACTCTTCAACCCTCATATTGATGATGCAACACAGAAATTGCGTCGCGATTAAATACTGCAGGCTGCCTGGCGACTTTTCTCCAAGGGACACGAGTGCTTACGGCCTTTGCTTGTAGCCTCTCATGCGAAGCTTGTGCTTGTTTCCGATGCATAACAAATCGATTACTGTAACTCTCGAACCCTCATACTGATGATGCAACACAGAAATTGCGTCGCGATTAAATACTTCAAGGTGCCTGGCGACTTTTCTCCAAGGGACACGAGTGCTTATGGCCACCGCTTGTAGCCTCCCATGCGAGGCTTGTCCTTGTTCCCGATGCATAACAAATCGATTACTGTATTTCTCGAACCCTCATATTGATGATGCAACACAAAATTGCGTCGCGATTAAATACTGCAGGGTGCCTGGCGACTTTTCTCCAAGGGACACAAATGCTTACGGCCACTGCTTGTAGCCTTCCATGCGAGGCTTGTGCTTGTTCCCGATGCATATCAAATCGATTACTGTAACTGTCGAACCCTCATATTGATCATGCAACACAGAGAATGCGTCCCGATTAAATACTGCAGGGTCAATGTAGACTTTTCTCCAAGGAACACGAGTGCTTACGGAGACTGCTTGTAGCCCCCCATGCGAGGCTTGTCCCTGTTCCCAATGCTTAACAAATCGATAACTGTAACTCTCGAACCCTCATATTGATGATGCAACACAGAAATTGTGTCGCGATTAAATACTGCAGGGTCAATGTCGACTTTCATCCAGGTGACACCAGTGCTTACGGCGACTGCTTGTAGCCTCCCATGCTATGCTTGTCCTTGTTCCTGACGCATAACAAATCGATTACTATAACTGTCGAACCCTCATATTGATGGTGCAACACAGAAATTGGGTCGCGATTAAATACTGCAGGGTGCCTGGCAACTTTTCTCCAAGGGACACGAGTGCTTATGGCCACCGCTTGTAGCCTCCCATGCGAGGCTTGTGCTTGTTCCCGATGCTTAACAAATCGATTACTATAACTCTCGTACCCTCATAGGGATGATACAACACAGAAATTGCGTCGCGATTAAATACTGCAGGCTGCCTGGCGACTTTTCTCCAAGGGACACGAGTGCTTACGGCCTTTGCTTGTAGCCTCTCATGCGAAGCTTGTGCTTGTTCCCGATGCATAACAAATCGATTACTGTAACTCTCGTACCCTCATAGGGATGATGCAACACAAAAATTGGGTCACGATTAAATACTGCAGGGTCAATGGCGACTTTTCTCCAAGAGACTCGAGTGCTTACGGCCACTGCTTGTAGCCTCCCGTGCGAGGCTTGTGCTTGTTCCCGATGCATAACAAATCGATTACTATAACTCTCGAACCCTCATACTGATGATGCACACAGAAATTGCGTCACGATTAAATACTACAAGGTGCCTGGCGACTTTTCTCCAAGGGACACGAGTGCTTATGGCCACCGCTTGTAGCCTCCCATGCGAGGCTTGTCCTTGTTCCCGATGCTTAACAAATCGCGTTACTGTAACTCTCGAACCCTCATACTGATGATGCACTACAGAAACTGTGTCGCGATTAAATACTGCAAGGTGCCTGGCGACTTTTCTCCAAGGGACACGAGTGCTTACGGCCGCTGCTTGTAGTCTCCCATGTGAGGCTTGTGCTTGTTCCCGATGCAGCACAAACAGATTCCTGTAACTCTCGAACCCTCATATTGATCATGCAACACAGAAATTGCGTCGCGATTAAATACTGCAGGTTGCCTGGCGACTTTTCTCCAAGGGAGACGAGTGCTTACGGCCTCTGTATGTAGCCGTCCATGTGAAGTTTGTGCTTGTTCCCGATGCATAACAAATCGATTACAGTAATTCTCGATTCCTCATATTGATGATGCAACACTAAATTGCGTCGCGATTAAATACTGCAGGGTGCCTGGTGACTTTTCTCCAAGGGACACAAATGCTTACGGCCACTGCTTGTAGCCTTCCATGCGAGGCTTGTGCTTGTTCCCGATGCATATCAAATCGATTACTGTAACTGTCGAACCCTCATATTGATGATGCAACACAGAGAAAGCGTCCCGATTAAATACTGCAGCGCCAATGTCGACTTTTCTCCAAGGAACATGAGTGCTTACGGAGACTGGTTGTAGCCCCCATGCGATTCTTGTCCTTGTTCCCGATGCTTAACAAATCGATAACTGTAACTCTCGTACCCTCATAAGGATGATGCAACACAAAAATTGGTCGCGATTAAATACTGCAGGGTCAATGGCGACTTTTCTCCAAGGCACACGAGTGCTTTCGGCCACTGCTTGCAGCCTCCCATGCGAGGCTAGTCCTTGTTCCCGATGCATAACAAATCTATTACTGTATTTCTCGAACCCTCATATTGATGATGCAACACAGAAATTGCGTCGCGATTAAATACTGCAGGGTGCCTGGCGACTTTCCTCCAAGGGACACAAGTGCTTACGGCCACTGCTTGTAGCCTCCCATGCTAGGCTTGTCCTTGTTCCCGATGCATAACAAATCGATTACTGTATTTCTCGAACCCTCATATTGATGATGCAACACAGAAATTGTGTCGCGATAAAATACTGCAGGGTGCCTGGCAGTTTTTCTCCAAGGGACACGAGTGCTTACAGCCACTGCTTGTAGCCTCCCATGCGAGGCTTGTGCTGGGTCATGATGCATAACAAATCGTTAACTGTAACTCTCGTACCCTGATATTGATGATGCAACACAGAAATTGCGTCGCGATTAAATACTGCAGGGTGCCTGGCGACTTTTCTCCAAGTTACACAAGTGCTTACAGCCTTTGCTTGTAGACTCTCATGCGACGCTTGTGCTTGTTCCCGATGCATAACAAATCGATTACTGTACTCTCGAACCCTCATACTGATGATGCAACACAGAAATTGCGTCGCGATTAAATACTGCAAAGTGCCTGGCGACTTTTCTCCAATGGACACGAGTGCTTACGGCCACTGCTTGTAGCCTCCCATGCGAGGCTTGTCCTTGTTCCTGATGCATAACGAATCGATTACTGTATTTCTCGAACCCTCATATTGATGATGCAATACAGAAATTGTGTCGCGATTAAATACTGCAGGGTGCCTGGCGACTTTTCTCCAAGGGACACGAGTGCTTACGGCCACCGCTTGTAGATTCCCATGCGAGGCTTGTCCTTGTTTCCGATGCAGAACAAATCGATTACTGTAACTGTCGAACCCTCATACTGATGATGCAACACAGAAATTATGTCGCGATTAAATACTGCAGGGTGCCTAGCGACTTTTCACCAAGGGACACGAGTGCTTACGGCCACTGCTTGTAGATTCCCATGCGAGGCTTATCTTTGTTTCCGATACATAACAAATCGTTTACTGTAACTCTCGTACCCCCATATTGATGATGCAACACCGAAATTGCGTCACGATTAAATACTGCAGGGTGAGTGGCGACTTTTCTCCAAGGGACACGAGTGCTTACGACTACTGCTTGTAGCCTGTAATGCGAGGCATGTGCATGTTCCTGATGCATAACAAATCGATTACTGGAACTCTCAAACCTTCATATTGATGATGCAACACAGAAATTGTGTCGCGATTAAATACTGCAGGGTGCCTGGCGACTATTCTCCAAGGGTCACGTGTGCTTACAGCCACTGCTTGTAGATTCCCATGCGAGGATTGTCCTTGTTCCTGATGCAGAAATAATCGATTACTGTAACTCTTGAACCCTCATATTGATGATGCAACACAGAAATTGCGTCGCGATTAAATACTGCAGGGTGCCTGGCGACTTTTCTCCAAGGGACACGAGTTGTTAGGGCCACTGCTTGTAGCCTCCCATGCGAGGCTTGGGCTTGTTCCTGATGCATCACAAACAAATTACTGTAACTCTCGAACCCTCATATTGATGATGCACACAGAAATGGCGTCGCGATTAAATACTGCAGGGTCAATGTCGAATTTTCTCCAGGTGACACCAGTGCTTAAGGCGACTGCTTGTAGCCTCCAAAGCTAGGCTTGTCCTTGTTCCTGACGCATAACAAATCGATTACTATAACTGTCGAACCCTCATATTGATGATGCAACACAGAAATTGCGTCGCGATTAAATACTGCAGGGTGCCTGGCGACTTTTCTCCAAGGGACACGAGTTGTTACGGCCACTGCTTGTGGCCTCCCATGCGAGGCTTGTCCTTGTTCCCGATGCATAACAAATCGATTACTGTATTTCTCGAACCCTCGTATTGAAGATGCAACACAGAAATTGAGTCGCGATTAAATACTGCAGGGTGCCTGTTGACTTTCCTCCAAGGGCCACGAGTGCTTACGGCCACTGCTTGTAGCCTCCCATGCGAGGCTGGTGCTTGGTCCCGATGCATAACAAAAAGATTACTGTAACTCTCGAACCCTCATACTGATGATGCAACACAGAAATTGCGTCGCGATTAAATACTGCAAGGTGCCTGGCGACTTTTCTCCAAGGGACACGAGTGCTTATGGCCTTTGCTTGTAGTTTCTCATGCGAGGCTTGTGCTTGTTCCAGATGCATAACAAATCGATTACTGTAACGCTCGTACCCTCATACTGATGATCCAACACAGAAATTGCTTTGCGATTAAATACTGCAAGGTGCCTAGCGACTTTTGTAAAAGGGACACGAGTGCTTGCGGCCACTGCTTGTAGCCTCCCATGCGAGGCTTGTCCTTGTTCCCGTTGCATAACAAATCGATTAAAAAATTTCTCGAACCCTCATATTGATGATGCAACACAGAAATTGCGTCGCGATTAAATACTGCAGGGTGCCTGGCGACTTTCCTCCAAGGGACAGGAGTGCTTACGGCCACTGCTTGAAGCCTCCCATGCGAGGCTTGTGCTTGGTCCCGATGCATAACAAATCGTTTACTGTAACTCTCGTACCCTCATAAGGATGATGCAACACAAAAATTGGTTCACGATTAAATACTGCAGTGTCAATAGCAACTTTTCTCCAAGGGACACGAGTGCTTACGGCCACTGCTTGTAGCGTCCCATGCGAGGCTTGTGCTTCTTCCCGATGCATCACGGACAGATCACTGTAACTCTCGAACCCTCATATTGATGATGCAACATAGAAATTGCGTCGCGATTGAATACTGCGTGGTGCCTGGCGACATATCTCCAAGGTACGCGAGTGCTTATGGTCACTACTTGTAGCTTCCCATGCAAGGCTTGTCCTTGTTGCCGATGCATTACAAATCGATTACTGTAACTCTCGAACTCTCATATTCATGATGCAACACAGAAATTGCGTCGCGATTAAATACTGCAGGGTCAATGTCGACTTTTATCCAGGAGACACGATTGCTTACGGCCACTGCTTGTAGCCTCCCATGTGAGGCTTGTCCTTCTTCCCGATGCATAACAAATAGGTTACTATATTTCTCGAACCCTCATACTGATGATGCAACAGAGAAATTGCGTCGCGATTAAATACTGCAGGGTGCCTGGCGACTTTCTCCAAGGGACACGAGTGCTTACGGCCACTGCTTGTAGCCTCCCATGCGAGGCTTGTGCTTGTTCCCGATGCATCACAAACAGATTACTGTAACTGTCGAACCCTCATATTGATGATGCAACACAGAAATTGCGTCGCGATAAAATACTGCAGGGTGCCTGGCGACTTTCCTCCAAGGTACGTGAGTGCTGATGGTCACTACTTGTAGTTTCCCATGCAAGGCTTGTCCTTGTTCCCCAGGCATTACAAATCGATTACTGTAACTCTCGAACCCTCATTTTGATGATGCAACACAGAAATTGCGTCGCGATTAAATACTACAGGGTCAATGTCGACTTTTCTCCAGGTGACACGAGTGCTTACCGCCACTGGTTGTAGCCTCCCATGAGAGGCTTGTCCTTGTTCCCGATGCATTACAAACAGATTACTGTAACTCTCAAACCCTCATATTGATGATGCAACACAGAAATTGCGTCGCGATTAAATACTGCAAGGTGCCGGGCGACTTTTCTCCAAGGGACACGAGTGCTTATGGCCACTGCTTGTAGCGTCCCATGCGAGGCTTGTGCTTGTTCCCGATGCATCACAAACAGATTACTGTAACTCTCGAACCCTCATATTGATGATGCAACACCGAAATTGCGTCGCGATTAAATACTGCAGGTTGCCTGGCGACTTTTCTCCAAGGGACACGAGTGCTTACGACCACTGCTTGTAGCCTCCCATGCGAGGCTTGTGCTTGTTCCCGATGCATCACAAACAGATTACTGTAACTCTCGAACCCTCATACTGATGATGCAACACAGAAATTGCGTCGCGATTAAATACTGCAAAGTGCCTGGCGACTTTCCTCCAATGGACACGAGTGCTTACGGCCACTGCTTGTAGCCTCCCACGCGAGGCTTGTCCTTGTTCCTGATGCATAACGAATCGTTTACTGTATTTCTCGAACCCTCATATTGATGATGCAATACAGAAATTGTGTCGCGATTAAATACTGCAGGGTGCCTGGCGACTTTTCTCCAAGGGACACGAGTGCTTACGGCCACCGCTTGTAGATTCCCATGCGAGGCTTGTCCTTGTTTCCGATGCAGAACAAATCGATTACTGTAACTGTCGAACCCTCATACTGATGATGCAACACAGAAATTATGTCGCGATTAAATACTGCAGGGTGCCTAGCGACTTTTCACCAAGGGACACGAGTGCTTACGGCCACTGCTTGTAGATTCCCATGCGAGGCTTATCTTTGTTTCCGATACATAACAAATCGTTTACTGTAACTCTCGTACCCTCATATTGATGATGCAACACCGAAATTGCGTCACGATTAAATACTGCAGGGTGAGTGGCGACGTTTCTCCAAGGGACACGAGTGCTTACGACCACTGCTTGTAGCCTCTCATGCGAGGCATGTGCATGTTCCTGATGCATAACAAATCGATTACTGGAACTCTCAAACCTTCATATTGATGATGCAACACAGAAATTGTGTCGCGATTAAATACTGCAGGGTGCCTGGCGACTATTCTCCAAGGGTCACGTGTGCTTACAGCCACTGCTTGTAGATTCCCATGCGAGGATTGTCCTTGTTCCTGATGCAGAAATAATCGATTACGGTAACTCTTGAACCCTCATATTGATGATGCAACACAGAAATTGCGTCGCGATTAAATACTGCAGGGTGCCTGGCGACTTTTCTCCAAGGGACACGAGTTGTTACGGCCACTGCTTGTAGCCTCCCATGCGAGGCTTGGGCTTGTTCCTGATGCATCACAAACAAATTACTGTAACTCTCGAACCCTCATACTGATGATGCAACACAGAAATTGCGTCGCGATTAAATACTGCAAGGTGCCTGGCGACTTTTCTCCAAGGGACACGAGTGCTTACGGCCTTTGCTTGTAGTTTCTCATGCGAGGCTTGTGCTTGTTCCAGATGCATAACAAATCGATTACTGTAACGCTCGTACCCTCATACTGATGATCCAACACAGAAATTGCTTTGCGATTAAATACTGCAAGGTGCCTAGCGACTTTTGTAAAAGGGACACGAGTGCTTGCGGCCACTGCTTGTAGCCTCCCATGCGAGGCTTGTCCTTGTTCCCGTTGCATAACAAATCGATTAATGGATTTCTCGAACCCTCATATTGATGATGCAACACAGAAATTGCGTCGCGATTAAATACTGCAGGGTGCCTGGCGACTTTCCTCCAAGGGACAGGAGTGCTTACGGCCACTGCTTGAAGCCTCCCATGCGAGGCTTGTGCTTGGTCCCGATGCATAACAAATCGTTTACTGTAACTCTCGTACCCTCATAAGGATGATGCAACACAAAAATTGGTTCACGATTAAATACTGCAGTGTCAATGGCAACTTTTCTCCAAGGGACACGAGTGCTTACGGCCACTGCTTGTAGCGTCCCATGCGAGGCATGTGCTTCTTCCCGATGCATCACGGACAGATCACTGTAACTCTCGAACCCTCATATTGATGATGCAACATAGAAATTGCGTCGCGATTGAATACTGCAGGGTGCCTGGCGACATATCTCCAAGGTACGCGAGTGCTTATGGTCACTACTTGTAGCTTCCCATGCAAGGCTTGTCCTTGTTGCCGATGCATTACAAATCGATTACTGTAACTCTCGAACTCTCATATTCATGATGCAACACAGAAATTGCGTCGCGATTAAATACTGCAGGGTCAATGTCGACTTTTATCCAGGAGACACGATTGCTTACGGCCACTGCTTGTAGCCTCCCATGTGAGGCTTGTCCCTCTTCCCGATGCATAGCAAATAGGTTACTATATTTCTCAAACCCTCATACTGATGATGCAACACAGAAATTGCGTCGCGATTAAATACTGCAGGGTGCCTGGCGACTTTCTCCAAGGGACACGAGTGCTTACGGCCACTGCTTGTAGCCTCCCATGCGAGGCTTGTGCTTGTTCCCGATGCATAACAAATCGATTACTGTAACTCTCGAACATTCATACTGATGATGCAACACAGAAATTGCGTCGCAATTAAATACTGCAAGGTGCCTGGCGACTTTCCCCAAGGGACACGAGTGCTTACGGCCACTGCTTGTAGCCTCCCATGCGAGGCTTGTGCTTGTTCCCGATGCATCACAAACCGATTACTGTAACTGTCGAACTCTCATATTGATGATGCAACACAGAAATTGCGTCGCGATAAAATACTGCAGGGTGCCTGGCGACTTTCCTCCAAGGTACGTGAGTGCTGATGGTCACTACTTGTAGCTTCCCATGCAAGGCTTGTCCTTGTTCCCCAGGCATTACAAATCGATTACTGTAACTCTCGAACCCTCATATTGATGATGCAACACAGAAATAGCGTCGCGATTAAATACTGCAGGGTCAATGTCGACTTTTCTCCAGGTGACACGAGTGCTTACCGCCACTGGTTTTAGCCTCCCATGAGAGGCTTGTCCTTGTTCCCGATGCATTACAAACAGATTACTGTAACTCTCAAACCCTCATATTGATGATGCAACACAGAAATTGCGTCGCGATTAAATACTGCAAGCTGCCGGGCGACTTTTCTCCAAGGGACACGAGTGCTTATGGCCACTGCTTGTAGCGTCCCATGCGAGGCTTGTGCTTGTTCCCGATGCATCACAAACAGATTACTGTAACTCTCGAACCCTCATATTGATGATGCAACACCGAAATTGCGTCGCGATTAAATACTGCAGGTTGCCTGGCGACTTTTCTCCAAGGGACACGAGTGCTTACGACCACTGCTTGTAGCCTCCCATGCGAGGCTTGTGCTTGTTCCCGATGCATCACAAACAGATTACTGTAACTCTCGAACCCTCATACTGATGATGCAACACAGAAATTGCGTCGCGATTAAATACTGCAAAGTGCCTGGCGACTTTTCTCCAATGGACACGAGTGCTTACGGCCACTGCTTGTAGCCTCCCATGCGAGGCTTGTCCTTGTTCCTGATGCATAACGAATCGATTACTGTATTTCTCGAACCCTCATATTGATGATGCAATACAGAAATTGTGTCGCGATTAAATACTGCAGGGTGCCTGGCGACTTTTCTCCAAGGGACACGAGTGCTTACGGCCACCGCTTGTAGATTCCCATGCGAGGCTTGTCCTTGTTTCCAATGCAGAACAAATCGATTACTGTAACTGTCGAACCCTCATACTGATGATGCAACACAGAAATTATGTCGCGATTAAATACTGCAGGGTGCCTAGCGACTTTTCACCAAGGGACACGAGTGCTTACGGCCACTGCTTGTAGATTCCCATGCGAGGCTTATCTTTGTTTCCGATACATAACAAATCGTTTACTGTAACTCTCGTACCCTCATATTGATGATGCAACACCGAAATTGCGTCACGATTAAATACTGCAGGGTGAGTGGCGACTTTTCTCCAAGGGACACGAGTGCTTACGACCACTGCTTGTAGCCTCTCATGCGAGGCATGTGCATGTTCCTGATGCATAACAAATCGATTACTGGAACTCTCAAACCTTCATATTGATGATGCAACACAGAAATTGTGTCGCGATTAAATACAGCAGGGTGCCTGGCGACTATTCTCCAAGGGTCACGTGTGCCTACAGCCACTGCTTGTAGATTCCCATGCGAGGATTGTCCTTGTTCCTGATGCAGAAATAATCGATTACTGTAACTCTTGAACCCTCATATTGATGATGCAACACAGAAATTGCGTCGCGATTAAATACTGCAGGGTGCCTGGCGACTTTTCCCCAAGGGACACGAGTTGTTACGGCCACTGCTTGTAGCCTCCCATGCGAGGCTTGGGCTTGTTCCTGATGCATCACAAACAAATTACTGTAACTCTCGAACCCTCATATTGATGATGCACACAGAAATGGCGTCGCGATTAAATACTGCAGGGTCAATGTCGAATTTTCTCCAGGTGACACCAGTGCTTACGGCGACTGCTTGTAGCCTCCCAAGCTAGGCTTGTCCTTGTTCCTGACGCATAACAAATCGATTACTATAACTGTCGAACCCTCATATTGATGATGCAACACAGAATTTGTGTCGCGATTAAATACTGCAGGGTGCCTGGCGACTTTTCTCCAAGGGACACGAGTGCTTACGGCCACTGCTTGTAGCCTCCCATGCGAGGCTTGTCCTTGTTCCCGATGCATAACAAATCGATTACTGTAACTCTCGTACCCTCATAAGGATGATGCAACACAAAAATTGGGTCGCGATTAAATAATGCAGGGTCAATGGCGACTTTTCTCCAAGGGACACGAGTGCTTACGGCCACTGCTTGTGGCCTCCCATGCGAGGCTTGTCCTTGTTCCCGATGCATAACAAATCGATTACTGTATTTCTCGAACCCTCGTATTGAAGATGCAACACAGAAATTGCGTCGCGATTAAATACTGCAGGGTGCCTGTTGACTTTCCTCCAAGGGACACGAGTGCTTACGGCCACTGCTTGTAGCCTCCCATGCGAGGCTGGTGCTTGGTCCCGATGCATAACAAATCGATTACTGTAACTCTCGAACCCTCATACTGATGATGCAACACAGAAATTGCGTCGCGATTAAATACTGCAAGGTGCCTGGCGACTTTTCTCCAAATGACACGAGTGTTTACGGCCTTTGCTTGTAGTTTCTCATGCGAGGCTTGTGCTTGTTCCAGATGCATAACAAATCGATTACTGTAACGCTCGTACCCTCATACTGATGATCCAACACAGAAATTGCTTTGCGATTAAATACTGCAAGGTGCCTAGCGACTTTTGTAAAAGGGACACGAGTGCTTGCGGCCACTGCTTGTAGCCTCCCATGCGAGGCTTGTCCTTGTTCCCGATGCATAACAAATCGATTAATGGATTTCTCGAACCCTCATATTGATGATGCAACACAGAAATTGCGTCGCGATTAAATACTGCAGGGTTCCTGGCGACTTTCCTCCAAGGGACAGGAGTGCTTACGGCCACTGCTTGAAGCCTCCCATGCGAGGCTTGTGCTTGGTCCCGATGCATAACAAATCGTTTACTGTAACTCTCGTACCCTCATAAGGATGATGCAACACAAAAATTGGTTCACGATTAAATACTGCAGTGTCAATGGCAACTTTTCTCCAAGGGACACGAGTGCTTACGGCCACTGCTTGTAGCGTCCCATGCGAGGCTTGTGCTTCTTCCCGATGCATCACGAACAGATCACTGTAACTCTCGAACCCTCATATTGATGATGCAACATAGAAATTGCGTCGCGATTGAATACTGCAGGGTGCCTGGCGACATATTTCCAAGGTACGCGAGTGCTTATGGTCACTACTTGTAGCTTCCCATGCAAGGCTTGTCCTTGTTGCCGGTGCATTACAAATCGATTACTGTAACTCTCGAACTCTCATATTCATGATGCAACACAGAAATTGCGTCGCGATTAATTACTGCAGGGTCAATGTCGACTTTTATCCAGGAGACACGATTGCTTACGGCCACTGCTTGTAGCCTCCCATGCAAGGCTTGTCCTTGTTGCCGATGCATTACAAATCGATTACTGTAACTCTCGAACTCTCATATTCATGATGCAACACAGAAATTGCGTCGCGATTAAATACTGCAGGGTCAATGTCGACTTTTATCCAGGAGACACGATTGCTTACGGCCACTGCTTGTAGCCTCCCATGTGAGGCTTGTCCTTCTTCCCGATGCATAACAAATAGGTTACTATATTTCTCGAACCCTCATACTGATGATGCAACACAGAAATTGCGTCGCGATTAAATACTGCAGGGTGCCTGGCGACTTTCTCCAAGGGACACGAGTGCTTACGGCCACTGCTTGTAGCCTCCCATGCGAGGCTTGTGCTTGTTCCCGATGCATAACAAATCGATTACTGTAACTCTCGAACATTCATACTGATGATGCAACACAGAAATTGCGTCGCGATTAAATACTGCAAGGTGCCTGGCGACTTTCTCCAAGGGACACGAGTGCTTACGGCCACTGCTTGTAGCCTCCCATGCGAGGCTTGTGCTTGTTCCCGATGCATCACAAACAGATTACTGTAACTGTCGAACCCTCATATTGATGATGCAACACAGAAATTGCGTCGCGATAAAATACTGCAGGGTGCCTGGCGACTTTCCTCCAAGGTACGTGAGTGCTGATGGTCACTACTTGTAGCTTCCCATGCAAGGCTTGTCCTTGTTCCCCAGGCATTACAAATCGATTACTGTAACTCTCGAACCCTCATATTGATGATGCAACACAGAAATTGCGTCGCGATTAATTACTGCAGGGTCAATGTCGACTTTTCTCCAGGTGACACGAGTGCTTACCGCCACTGGTTGTAGCCTCCCATGAGAGGCTTGTCCTTGTTCCCGATGCATTACAAACAGATTACTGTAACTCTCAAACCCTCATATTGATGATGCAACACAGAAATTGCGTCGCGATTAAATACTGCAAGGTGCCGGGCGACTTTTCTCCAAGGGACACGAGTGCTTATGGCCACTGCTTGTAGCGTCCCATGCGAGGCTTGTGCTTGTTCCCGATGCATCACAAACAGATTACTGTAACTCTCGAACCCTCATATTGATGATGCAACACAGAAATTGCGTCGCGATTAAATACTGCAGGTTGCCTGGCGACTTTTCTCCAAGGGACACGAGTGCTTACGACCACTGCTTGTAGCCTCCCATGCGAGGCTTGTGCTTGTTCCCGATGCATCACAAACAGATTACTGTAACTCTCGAACCCTCATACTGATGATGCAACACAGAAATTGCGTCGCGATTAAATACTGCAAAGTACCTGGCGACTTTTCTCCAATGGACACGAGTGCTTACGGCCACTGCTTGTAGCCTCCCATGCGAGGCTTGTCCTTGTTCCTGATGCATAACGAATCGATTACTGTATTTCTCGAACCCTCATATTGATGATGCAATACAGAAATTGTGTCGCGATTAAATACTGCAAAGTACCTGGCGACTTTTCTCCAAGGGACACGAGTGCTTACGACCACTGCTTGTAGCCTCTCATGCGAGGCATGTGCATGTTCCTGATGCATAACAAATCGATTACTGGAACTCTCAAACCTTCATATTGATGATGCAACACAGAAATTGTGTCGCGATTAAATACAGCAGGGTGCCTGGCGACTATTCTCCAAGGGTCACGTGTGCCTACAGCCACTGCTTGTAGATTCCCATGCGAGGATTGTCCTTGTTCCTGATGCAGAAATAATCGATTACTGTAACTCTTGAACCCTCATATTGATGATGCAACACAGAAATTGCGTCGCGATTAAATACTGCAGGGTGCCTGGCGACTTTTCTCCAAGGGACACGAGTTGTTACGGCCACTGCTTGTAGCCTCCCATGCGAGGCTTGGGCTTGTTCCTGATGCATCACAAACAAATTACTGTAACTCTCGAACCCTCATATTGATGATGCACACAGAAATGGCGTCGCGATTAAATACTGCAGGGTCAATGTAGAATTTTCTCCAGGTGACACCAGTGCTTACGGCGACTGCTTGTAGCCTCCCAAGCTAGGCTTGTCCTTGTTCCTGACGCATAACAAATCGATTACTATAACTGTCGAACCCTCATATTGATGATGCAACACAGAATTTGTGTCGCGATTAAATACTGCAGGGTGCCTGGCGACTTTTCTCCAAGGGACACGAGTGCTTACGGCCACTGCTTGTAGCCTCCCATGCGAGGCTTGTCCTTGTTCCCGATGCATAACAAATCGATTACTGTAACTCTCGTACCCTCATAAGGATGATGCAACACAAAAATTGGGTCGCGATTAAATAATGCAGGGTCAATGGCGACTTTTCTCCAAGGGACACGAGTGCTTACGGCCACTGCTTGTAGCCTCCCATGCGAGGCTTGTCCTTGTTCCCGATGCATAACAAATCGATTACTGTATTTCTCGAACCCTCGTATTGAAGATGCAACACAGAAATTGCGTCGCGATTAAATACTGCAGGGTGCCTGTTGACTTTCCTCCAAGGGACACGAGTGCTTACGGCCACTGCTTGTAGCCTCCCATGCGAGGCTGGTGCTTGGTCCCGATGCATAACAAATCGATTACTGTAACTCTCGAACCCTCATACTGATGATGCAACACAGAAATTGCGTCGCGATTAAATACTGCAAGGTGCCTGGCGACTTTTCTCCAAATGACACGAGTGTTTACGGCCTTTGCTTGTAGTTTCTCATGCGAGGCTTGTGCTTGTTCCAGATGCATAACAAATCGATTACTGTAACGCTCGTACCCTCATACTGATGATCCAACACAGAAATTGCTTTGCGATTAAATACTGCAAGGTGCCTAGCGACTTTTGTAAAAGGGACACGAGTACTTGCGGCCACTGCTTGTAGCCTCCCATGCGAGGCTTGTCCTTGTTCCCGTTGCATAACAAATCGATTAATGGATTTCTCGAACCCTCATATTGATGATGCAACACAGAAATTGCGTCGCGATTAAATACTGCAACGTGCCGGGCGACTTTTCTCCAAGGGACACGAGTGCTTATGGCCACTGCTTGTAGCGTCCCATGCGATGCTTGTGCTTGTTCCCGATGCATCACAAACAGATTACTGTAACTCTCGAACCCTCATATTGATGATGCAACACCGAAATTGCGTCGCGATTAAATACTACAGGTTGCCTGGCGACTTTTCTCCAAGGGACACGAGTGCTTACGACCACTGCTTGTAGCCTCCCATGCGAGGCTTGTGCTTGTTCCCGATGCATCACAAACAGATTACTGTAACTCTCGAACCCTCATACTGATGATGCAACACAGAAATTCCGTCGCGATTAAATACTGCAAAGTGCCTGGCGACTTTTCTCCAATGGACACGAGTGCTTACGGCCACTGCTTGTAGCCTCCCATGCGAGGCTTGTCCTTGTTCGTGATGCATAACGAATCGATTACTGTATTTCTCGAACCCTCATATTGATGATGCAAAACAGAAATTGTGTCGCGATTAAATACTGCAGGGTGCCTGGCGACTTTTCTCCAAGGGACACGAGTGCTTACGGCCACCGCTTGTAGATTCCCATGCGAGGCTTGTCCTTGTTTCCGATGCAGAACAAATCGATTACTGTAACTGTCGAACCCTCATACTGATGATGCAACACAGAAATTATGTCGCGATTAAATACTGCAGGGTGCCTAGCGACTTTTCACCAAGGGACACGAGTGCTTACGGACACTGCTTGTAGATTCCCATGCGAGGCTTATCTTTGTTTCCGATACATAACAAATCGTTTACTGTAACTCTCGTACCCTCATATTGATGATGCAACACCGAAATTGCGTCACGATTAAATACTGCAGGGTGAGTGGCGACTTTTCTCCAAGGGACACGAGTGCTTACGACCACTGCTTGTAGCCTCTCATGCGAGGCATGTGCATGTTCCTGATGCATAACAAATCGATTACTGGAACTCTCAAACCTTCATATTGATGATGCAACACAGAAATTGTGTCGCGATTAAATACAGCAGGGTGCCTGGCGACTACTCTCCAAGGGTCACGTGTGCCTACAGCCACTGCTTGTAGATTCCCATGCGAGGATTGTCCTTGTTCCTGATGCAGAAATAATCGATTACTGTAACTCTCGAACCCTCATATTGATGATGCACACAGAAATGGCGTCGCGATTAAATACTGCAGGGTCAATGTCGAATTTTCTCCAGGTGACACCAGTGCTTACGGCGACTGCTTGTAGCCTCCCAAGCTAGGCTTGTCCTTGTTCCTGACGCATAACAAATCGATTACTATAACTGTCGAACCCTCATATTGATGATGCAACACAGAATTTGTGTCGCGATTAAATACTGCAGGGTGCCTGGCGACTTCTCTCCAAAGGACACGAGTGCTTACGGCCACTGCTTGTAGCCTCCCATGCGAGGCTTGTCCTTGTTCCCGATGCATAACAAATCGATTACTGTATTTCTCGAACCCTCGTATTGAAGATGCAACACAGAAATTGCGTCGCGATTAAATACTGCGGGTGCCTGTTGACTTTCCTCCAAGGGACACGAGTGCTTACGGCCACTGCTTGTAGCCTCCCATGCGAGGCTGGTGCTTGGTCCCGATGCATAACAAATCGATTACTGTAACTCTCGAACCCTCATACTGAAGATGCAACACAGAAATTGCGTCGTGATTAAATACTGCAAGGTTCCTGGCGACTTTTCTCCAAGGGACACGAGTGTTTACGGCCTTTGCTTGTAGTTTCTCATGCGAGGCTTGTGCTTGTTCCAGATGCATAACAAATCGATTACTGTAACGCTCGTACCCTCATACTGATGATCCAACACAGAAATTGCTTTGCGATTAAATACTGCAAGGTGCCTAGCGACTTTTGTAAAAGGGACACGAGTGCTTGCGGCCACTGCTTGTAGCCTCCCATGCGAGGCTTGTCCTTGTTCCCGTTGCATAACAAATCGATTAATGGATTTCTCGAACCCTCATATTGATGATGCAACACAGAAATTGCGTCGCGATTAAATACTGCAGGGTGCCTGGCGACTTTCCTCCAAGGGACAGGAGTGCTTACGGCCACTGCTTGAAGCCTCCCATGCGAGGCTTGTGCTTGGTCCCGATGCATAACAAATCGTTTACTGTAACTCTCGTACCCTCATAAGGATGATGCAACACAAAAATTGGTTCACGATTAAATACTGCAGTGTCAATGGCAACTTTTCTCCAAGGGACACGAGTGCTTACGGCCACTGCTTGTAGCGTCCCATGCGAGGCTTGTGCTTCTTCCCGATGCTTCACGAACAGATCACTGTAACTCTCGAACCCTCATATTGATGATGCAACATAGAAATTGCGTCGCGATTGAATACTGCAGGGTGCCTGGCGACATATCTCCAAGGTACGCGAGTGCTTATGGTCACTACTTGTAGCTTCCCATGCAAGGCTTGTCCTTGTTGCCGGTGCATTACAAATCGATTACTGTAACTCTCGAACTCTCATATTCATGATGCAACACAGAAATTGCGTCGCGATTAATCACTGCAGGGTCAATGTCGACTTTTATCCAGGAGACACGATTGCTTACGGCCACTGCTTGTAGCCTCCCATGTGAGGCTTGTCCTTCCTCCCGATGCATAACAAATAGGTTACTATATTTCTCGAACCCTCATACTGATGATGCAACACAGAAATTGCGTCGCGATTAAATACTGCAGTGTGCCTGGCGACTTTTCTCCAAGGGTCACGAGTGCTTACGGCCACCGCTTGTAGATTCCCATGCGAGGCTTGTCCTTGTTTCCGATGCAGAACAAATCGATTACCGTAACTCTCGTACTCTCATATTGATGATGCAACACAGAAATTGCGTCGCGATTAAATACTGCTGGGTGCCTGGCGACTTTTCTCCAAGGGAAACGAGTGCTTACGGCCTTTGCTTGTTGCCTCTCATGCGAGGCTTGTGCTTGTTCCCGATGCATAACAAATCGATTACTGTAACTCTCGAACATTCATACTGATGATGCAACACAGAAATTGCGTCGCGATTAAATACTGCAAGGTGCCTGGCGACTTTCTCCAAGGGACACGAGTGCTTACGGCCACTGCTTGTAGCCTCCCATGCGAGGCTTGTGCTTGTTCCCGATGCATCACAAACAGATTACTGTAACTGTCGAACCCTCATATTGATGATGCAACACAGAAATTGCGTCGCGATAAAATACTGCAGGGTGCCTGGCGACTTTCCTCCAAGGTACGCGAGTGCTGATGGTCACTACTTGTAGCTTCCCATGCAAGGCTTGTCCTTGTTCCCCAGGCATTACAAATCGATTACTGTAACTCTCGAACCCTCATATTGATGATGCAACACAGAAATTGCGTCGCGATTAAATACTGCAGGGTCAATGTCGACTTTTCTCCGGGTGACACGAGTGCTTACCGCCACTGGTTGTAGCCTCCCATGAGAGGCTTGTCCTTGTTCCCGATGCATTACAAACAGATTACTGTAACTCTCAAACCCTCATATTGATGATGCAACACAGAAATTGCGTCGCGATTAAATACTGCAAGGTGCCGGGCGACTTTTCTCCAAGGGACACGAGTGCTTATGGCCACTGCTTGTAGCGTCCCATGCGAGGCTTGTGCTTGTTCCCGATGCATCACAAACAGATTACTGTAACTCTCGAACCCTCATATTGATGATGCAACACCGAAATTGCGTCGCGATTAAATACTGCAGGTTGCCTGGAGACTTTTCTCCAAGGGACACGAGTGCTTACGACCACTGCTTGTAGCCTCTCATGCGAGGCTTGTGCTTGTTCCCGATGCATATCAAATCGATTAATGTAACTGTCGAACCCTCATATTGATGACGCTACACAGAGAATGCGTCCCGATTAAATACTGCAGGGTCAATGTCGACTTTTCTCCAAGGAACACGAGTGCTTACGGAGACTGCTTGTAGCACCCCATGCGAGGCTTCTCCTTCTTCCCGATGCATAACAAATCGATTACTGTAACTCTCGAACCCTCATATTGATGATTCAACACAGAAATTGCGTCACGATTAAATACTGCAGGCTGCCTGGCGACTTTTCTCCGAGGGACACGAGTGCTTACGGCCTTTGCTTGTAGCCTCCCATGCGAGGCTTGTCCTTGTTTCCGATGCATAACAAATCGATTACTGTAACTCTCGTACACTCATAAGGATGACGCAACACAAAAATTGGGTCGCGATTAAATACTGCAGGGTCAATTGCGACTTTTCTCCAAGGGACACGAGTGCTTACGGCCACTGTTTGTAGCCTCCCATGTGTGGCATGTCCTTGTTCCCGATGCATAACCAATCGATTACTGTATTTCTCGTACCCTCATATTGACGATGCAACACAGAAATTGCGTCGCGATTATATACTGCAGGGTGCCTGGTGACTTTCTTCCAAGGGACACGAGTGCTTACGGCCACTGCTTGTAGCCTCCCATGCGAGGCTTGTGCTTGGTCTCGATGCATAACAAATCGTTTACTGTAACTCTCGTACCCTCATATTGATGATGCAACACCGAAATTGCGTCGCGATTAAATACTGCAGGGTGCCTGGCGTCTTTTCTCCAAGGGACACGAGTGCTTACGGCCACTGCTTGTAGCCTCTCATGCGAGGCTTGTGCTTGTTCCCGATGCATAACAAATCGATTACTGGAGCTCTCGAACCCTCATATTGATGATGCAACACAGAAATTGCGTCGCGAATAAATACTGCAGGTTGCCTGGCGACTTTTATCCAAGGGACAGGAGTGCTTACGGCCACTGCTTGTAGATTCACACGCGAGGCTTGTGCTTGTTCCCGATGCAGAACAAATCGATTACTGTAACTCTTGAACCCTCATATTGATGATGCAACACCGAAATTGCATCGCGATTAAATACTGCAAAGTGTTTGGCGACTTTTCTAAAAGTCACACGAGTGATTACGGCCACTGCTTGTAACTTCCCATGCGAGGATTGTCCTTGTTCCCGTTGCATAACAAATCGATTACTGTATTTCTCGAACCCTCTAATTCATGATGCAACACAGAAATTGCGTCGCGATTAAATACTGCAGGGTGCCTGTCGACTTTCTTCCAAGGGACACGAGTGCTTACGGCCACTGCTTGTAGCCTCCCATGCGAGGCTTGTGCTTGTTCCCGATGCATAACAAATCGTTTACTGTAACTCTTGTACCCTCATAAGGTTGATGCAAAACAAAAATTGGGTCGCGATTGAATACTGCAAGGTCAATGGCGACTTTTCCCCAAGGGACACGAGTGCTTACGGCCACTGCTTGTAGCGTCCCATGCGAGGCTTGTGCTTGTTCCCGATGCATCACAGATTACTGTAACTCTTGAACCCTCATATTGATGATGCAACACAGAAATTGCGTCGCGATTAAATACTGCAGGGTCAATGTCGATTTTTCTACAGGTGACACGAGTGCTTACTGCCACTGCTTGTAGCCTCCCATGCGAGGCGTGAGCTTGTCTCCGATGGATAACAAATCGATTACTGTAACTATTGAACCCTCATACTGATGATGCAACACAGAATTTGCGTCGGGATTAAATACTGCAAGGTGCCTGGCGACTTTTCTCCAAGGGACACGAGTGCTTACGGCCAATGCTTGTAGCCTCCCATGCGAGGCTTGTGCTTGTTCCCGATGCATCACAAACAGATTACTGTAACTCTCGAACCCTCATATTGATGATGCAACACAGAAATTGCGTCGCGATTTAGTACTGGAGGATCAATGTCTACATTTCTTAAGGTGACACGAGTGCTTACGGTCACTGTTTGTAGCCTCCCATGCGAGGCTTGTCCTTGTTCCCGATGCATAACAAATCGATTACTGTAACTCTCGAACCCTCATATTGATGATGCAACACATAAATTTCGTCGCGATTAAATACTGCATGGTCAATGGCGACTTTTCTCCAAGGGACAGGAGTACTTACGGTTACCGCTTGTAACCCCCCATGCGAGGCTTCTCCTTGTTCCCGATGCATATCTAATCGATTACTGTATTTCTCGAACCGTCATATTAATGATGCAACACAGAAATTGCGTCGCAATTAAATACTGCAGGGTGCCTGGCGACTTTTCTCCAAGGGACACGAGTGCTTACGGCCTTTGCTTGTAGCCTCTCATGCGAGGCTCTTGCATGTTCCCGATGCATCACGAACAGATTACTGTAACTCTTGAACCCTCATATTGATGATGCAACACAGAAATTGCGTCGCGATTAAATACTGCAGGGTGCCTGGCAGTTTTTCTCCAAGGGACACGAGTGCTTACGGCCACTGCTTGTAGCCTCCCATGCGAGGCTTGTGCTTGGTCCCGATGCATAAAAAATCGTTTACTGTAACTCTCGTACCCTCGTATTGATGATGCAACACCGAAATTGCGTCGCGATTAAATACTGCAGGGTGCCTGGCGACTTTTCTCCAAGGGACACGAGTGCTTACGGCCTTTGCTTGTAGCCTCTCATGCGAGGCTTGTGCATGTTCCCGATGCATAACAAATCGATTACTGTAACTCTCGAACAATCATATTGATGATGCAACACATAAATTTCGTCGCGATTAAATACTGCATGGTCAATGGCGCCTTTTCTTCAAGGGACAGGAGTACTTACGGTCACCGCTTGTAGCCTCCCATGCGAGGTTTGTCCTTGTTCCCGATGCATAACAAATCGATTACCGTATTTCTCAAACCCTCATATTGATGATGCAACACAGAAATTGCGTCGCGATTAAATACTGCAGGGTGCCTGGCTGTTTTTCTCCAAGGGACACGAGTGCTTACGGCCACTGCTTGCAGCCTCCTATGCGAGGCTTGTGCTTGTTCCCAATGCATAACAAATCATATACTGTAACTCTCGTACAATAATATTGATGATGCAACACCGAAATTGCGTCGCGATTAAATACTGCAGGTAGTCTCGCGGTTTTTCTCCAAGGGACACGAGTGCTTATGGCCACTGCTTGTAGCCTCCCATGCGAGGCTTGTGCTTGGTCCCGATGCATAACAAATCGTTTACTGTAACTCTCGTACCCTCATATTGATGATGCAACCTCGAAATTGCGTCGCGATTAAATACTGCAGGGTGCCTGGCGACTTCTCTCCAAGGGACACGAGTGCTTACGGCCACTGCTTGTAGATTCCCATGTGAGGCTTGTGCTTGTTCCCGATGCAGAACAAATCGATTACTGTAACTCTTGAACCTTCATATTAATGATGCAACACAGAAATTGCGTAGCGATTAAATACTGCAGGGTGCCTGGCGACTTTTCTCCAAGGGACACGAGTGCTTACGGCCTTTGCATGTAGCCTCTCATGCGAGGCTTGTGCTTATTCCCGATGCATAACAAATCGATTACTGTAACTCTCGAACCCTCTTACTGATGATGCAACACAGTAATTACGTCGCGATTAAATACTCCAAGGTGCCCGGCGACTTTTCTCCAAGGGACACGAGTGCTTACGGCCACTGCTTGTAGCCTCCCATGCGAGGCTTGTCCTTGTTCCCGATGCATAACAAATCGACAACTGTATTTCTCGAACCCTCATACTGATGATGCAACAAAGAAATTGCGTCGCGATTAAATACTGCAGGGTGCCTGGCGACTTTCCTCCAAGGGACACGAGTGCTTACGGCCACTGTTTGTAGCCTCCCATGAGAGGATTGTGCTTGGTCCCGATGCATAACAAATCGTTTACTGTAACTCTCGTACCCTCATAAGGATGATGCAACACAAAAATTGTTTCGCGATTAAATACTGCAGGGTCAATGGCTACTTTTCTCCAAGGGACACGAGTGCTTACGGCCACTGCTTGTAGATTCCCATGCGAGGCTTGTGATTTTTCCCGATGCAGAACAAATCGATTACTGTAACTCTTGAACCCTGATATTCATGATGCAACACAGGAATTGCGTCGCGATTAAATACTGCATGGTGCCTGGCGACTTTTCTCCAAGGGACACGAGTGCTTACGGCCTTTGCATGTAGCCTCTCATGCAAGGCTTGTGCTTATTCCCGATGCATAACATATCGATTACTGTAACTCTCGAACCCTCTTACTGATGATGCAACACAGAATTTACGTCGCGATTAAATACTGCAAGGTGCCCGGCGACTTTTCTCCAAGGGACATGAGTGCTTACGGCCACTGCTTGTAGCCTCCCATGCGAGGCTTGTCCTTGTTCCCGATGCATAACAAATCGACAACTGTATTTCTCGAACCCTCATACTGATGATGCAACACAGAAATTGCGTCGCGATTAAATACTGCATGGTGCCTGGCGATTTTCCTCCAAGGGACACGAGTGCTTACGGCCACTGTTTGTAGCCCCCCATGAGAGGATTGTGCTTGGTCCCGATGCATAACAAATCGTTTACTGCAACTCTCGTACCCTCATAAGGATGATGCAACACAAAAACTGTGTCGCGATTATATACTGCAGGGTCAGTGGCTACTTTTCTCCAAGGGACACGAGTGCTTACTGCCACTGCTTGTAGATTCCCATGCGAGGCTTGTGATTGTTCCCGATGCATAACAAATCGATTACTGTAACTCTTGAACCCTGATATTCATGATGCAACACAGGAATTGCGTCGCGATTAAATACTGCAGGGTGCCTGGCGACTTTCCTCCAAGGGACACGAGTGCTTACGGCCACTGTTTGTAGCCTCCCATGAGAGGATTGTGCTTGGTCCCGATGCATAACAAATCGATTACTGTAACTCTCGAACCCTCATACCGATGATGCGACACAGAACTTGCGTCGCGATTATATACTGCAAGGTGCCTGGCAACTTTTCTAAAAGGGATACGAGTGCTTACGGCCTTTGCTTGTAGCCTCCCATGCTATGCTTGTCCTTCTTCCCGTTGCATAACAAATCGATGACTGTATTTCTCGAAACCTCATATTGATGATGCAACACAGAAATTGCGTCGCGATTAAATACTGCTGGGTGCCTGGCGACTTTCCTCCAAGGGACACGAGTGCTTACGGCCACTGTTTGTAGCCTCCCATGAGAGGATTGTGCTTGGTCCCGATGCATAACAAATCGATTACTGTAACTCTCGAACCCTCATACCGATGATGCGACACAGAAATTGCGTCGCGATTATATACTGCAAGGTGCCTGGCGACTTTCCTAAAAGGGATACGAGTGCTTACGGCCTTTGCTTGTAGCCTCCCATGCTAGGCTTGTCCTTCTTCCCGTTGCATAACAAATCGATTACTGTAACTCTCGTACCCTCATAAGGATGATGCGACACAGAAATTGCGTCGCGATTATATACTGCAAGGTGCCTGGCGACTTTTCTAAAAGGGACACGAGTGCTTACGGCCTTTGCTTGTAGTCTCTCATGTGAGGCTTGTGCTTGTTCCCGATGCATAACAAATCGATTACTGTAACTCTCGAACCCTCATACTGATGATGCAACACAGAAATTGCGTCGCGATTAAATACTGCAGGGTGCCTGGCGACAAATCTCCAAGGTCTGCGAGTGCTTGTGGTCACTACTTGCAGCTTCCCATGCAGGGCTTGTCCTTGTTCCCGTTGCATTACAAATCGATTACTGTAACTCTCGAACCCTCATATTGATGATGCAACACAGAAATTGGGCCACCATTAAATACTGCAGGGTCAATGTCGACTTTTCTCCAGGTGACACGAGTGCTTACGGCCACTGCTTGTAGCCTCCCATGCGAGGCTTGTCCTTGTTCCCGATGCATAACAACTCGATTACTGTAACTCTCGAACCCTCATATTGATGATGCAACACATAAATTTCGTCGCGATTAAATACTGCATAGTCAATGGCGACTTTTCTCCAAGGGACAGGAGTACTTACGGCCACCGCTTGTAGCCTCCCATGCGAGACTTGTGCTTGGTCCCGATGCATAACAAATCGTTCACTGTAACTCTCGTACCCTCATATTGATGATGCAACACCGAAATTGCGTCGCGATTAAATACAGCAGGGTGCCTGGCAACTTAACTCTAAGGGACACGAGTGCTTACGGCCACTGCTTGTAGCCTCTCATGCGAAGCTTGTGCTTGTTCCCGATGCATAACAAATCGATTACTGTAACTCTCGAACCCTCATACTGATGATGCAACACATAAATTTCGTCGCGATTAAATACTGCATAGTCAATGGCGACTTTTCTCCAAGGGACACGAGTGCTTACGGCCACTGCTTGTAGATTCCGAATGCGAGGCTTGTCCTTGTTCCCGATGCATAACAAATTGATTACTGTAACTCTTGAACCCTCATATTGATGATGCAACATAAAAATTGCGTCGCGTTAAATACTACAAGGTGCCTGGCGACTATTCTCCAAGGGACACAAGTGCTTACGGCCATTGCTTGTAGCCTCCCATGCGAGGCTTGTGCTTGTTCCCGATGCATAACAAATCGATTACTGTAACTCTCGAACCCTCATACTGATGATGCAACACAGAAATTGCGTCGCGATTAAATACTGCAAGGTGCCTGGCGACTTTCCTCCATGGGACACGAGTGTTTACGGCCACTGCTTGTAGCCTCCCATGCGAGGCTTGTGCTTGGTCCCGATGCATAACAAATCGTTTACTATAACTCTTGTAATCTCATAAGGATGATGCAACACAAAAACTGTGTCGCGATTAAATACTGCAGGGTCAATGGCGACTTTGCTCCAAGGGACACGAGTGCTTACGGCCAGTACTTGTAGATTGCTATGCGAGGCTTGTGCTTGTTCCCGATGCAAAACAAATCGATTACTGCAACTCTTGAACTCTCGTATTGATGATGCAACACAGAAATTGCGTCGCGATTTAATACTGCAAAGTGCCTGGCTATTTTTCTCCAAGGGACACGAGTGCTTGCGACCACTGCTTGTAGCGTCCCATGCGAGGCTTGTGCTTGTTCCCGATGCATCAGGAACAGATTACTGTAACTCTCGAACCCTCATATTGATGATGCAACACAGAAATTGCGTCGCGATTAAATACTGCAGGGTGCCTGGCGACATATCTCCAAGGTACGCGACTGCTTATGGTCACTACTTGCAGCTTCCCATGCAGGGCTTGTCCTTGTTCCCGTTGCATTACAAATCGATTACTGTAACTCTCGAACCCTCATATTGATGATGCAACACAGAAATTGGGCCGCGATTAAATACTGCAGGGTCAATGTCGATTTTTCTCCAGGTGACACGAGTGCTTACGGCCACTGCTTGTCGCCTCCCATGCGAGGCTTGTCCTTGTTCCCGATGCATAACAACTCGATTACTGTAACTCTCGAAGCCTCATATTGATGATGCAACACATAAATTTCGTCGCGATTAAATACTGCATGGTCAATGGCGACTTTTCTCCAAGGGACAGGAGTACTTACGGAAACCGCTTGTAGCCTCCCATGCGAGGCTTGTGCTTGGTCCCGATGCATAACAAATCGTTCACTGTAACTCTCGTACCCTCATATTGATGATGCAACACCGAAATTGCGTCGCGATTAAATAGAGCAAGTAGCCTGGCGGTTTTTCTCCAAGGGACACGAGTGCTTACGGCCACCGCTTGTAGCCTCCCATGCGAGGCTTGTGCTTTGTCCCGATGCATAACAAATCGTTTACTGTAACTCACGTACCCTCATATTGATGATTCAACACCGAAATTGCGTCGCGATTAAATACAGCAGGGTGCCTGGCGACTTAACTCCAAGGGACACGAGTGCTTACGGCCACTGCTTGTAGCCTCTCATGCGAAGCTTGTGCTTGTTCCCGATGCATAACGAATCGATTACTGGAACCCTCGAACCCTCATATTGATGATGCAACACAGAAATTTTGTCGCGATTAAATACTGCAGGGTGCCTGGCGACTTTTCTCCAAGGGACTCGAGTGCTTACTGCCACTGCTTGTAGATTCCCAATGCGAGGCTTGTCCTTGTTCCCGATGCATAACAAATTGATTACTGTAACTCTTGAACCCTCATATTGATGATGCAACATAAAAATTGCGTCGCGATTAAATACTACAAGGTGCCTGGCGACTATTCTCCAAGGGACACAAGTGCTTACGGCCATTGCTTGTAGCCTCCCATGCGAGGCTTGTGCTTGTTCCCGATGCATAACAAATCGATTACTGTAACTCTCGAACCCTCATACTGATGATGCAACACAGAAATTTCGTCGTGATTAAATACTGCAGGGTCAATGTCGACTTTTCTTTAATTGACATGAGTGTTTACGGCCACTGCTTGTAACCTCCCGTGCGAAACTTGTCCTTGTTCCCGATGCATAACAAATCGATTACTGTAACTCTCGAACCCTCATATTGATGATGCAACACAGAAATTGCGTCGCGATTAAATACTGCAGGGTGCCTGGCGACATATCTTCAAGGTACGCGACTGCTTATGGTCACTACTTGCAGCTTCCCATGCAGGGCTTGTCCTTGTTCCCGTTGCATTACAAATCGATTACTGTAACTCTCGAACCCTCATATTGATGATGTAACACAGAAATTGGGCCGCGATTAAATACTGCAGGGTCAATGTCGATTTTTCTCCAGGTGACACGAGTGCTTACGGCCACTGCTTGTAGCCTCCCATGCGAGGCTTGTCCTTGTTCCCGATGCATAACAACTCGATTACTGTAACTCTCGAACCCTCATATTGATGATGCAACACATAAATTTCGTCGCGATTAAATACTGCATGGTCAATGGCGACTTTTCTCCAAGGGACAGGAGTACTTACGGAAACCGCTTGTAGCCTCCCATGCGAGGCTTGTGCTTGGTCCCGATGCATAACAAATCGTTCACTGTAACTCTCGTACCCTCATATTGATGATGCAACACCGAAATTGCGTCGCGATTAAATAGAGCAGGTAGCCTGGCGGTTTTTCTCCAAGGGACACGAGTGCTTACGGCCACCGCTTGTAGCCTCCCATGCGAGGCTTGTTCTTTGTCTCGATGCATAACAAATCGTTTACTGTAACTCACGTACCCTCATATTGATGATTCAACACCGAAATTGGGTCGCGATTAAATACAGCAGGGTGCCTGGCGACTTAACTCCAAGGGACACGAGTGCTTACGGCCACTGCTTGTAGCCTCTCATGCGAAGCTTGTGCTTGTTCCCGATGCATAACGAATCGATTACTGGAACCCTCGAACCCTCATATTGATGATGCAACACCGAAATTTTGTCGCGATTAAATACTGCAGGGTGCCTGGCGACTTTTCTCCAAGGGACACGAGTGCTTACTGCCACTGCTTGTAGATTCCCAATGCGAGGCTTGTCCTTGTTCCCGATGCATAACAAATTGATTACTGTAACTCTTGAACCCTCATATTGATGATGCAACATAAAAATTGCGTCGCGATTAAATACTACAAGGTGCCTGGCGACTATTCTCCAAGGGACACAAGTGCTTACGGCCATTGCTTGTAGCCTCCCATGCGAGGCTTGTGCTTGTTCCCGATGCATCACAAACAGATTACAGTAACTCTCGAACCCTCATATTGATGATGCAACACAGAAATTGCGTCGCGATTAAATACTGCAGTGTGCCTGGAGACATATTTCCAAGGTACGCGAGTGCTTGTGGTCACTACTTGTAGCTTCCCATGCAATGCTTGTCCATGTTCCCGATGCATTACAAATCGATTACTGTAACTCTCGAACCTTCATATTGATGATGCAACACATAAATTTCGTCGCGATTAAATACTGCATGGTCAATGGCGACTTTTCTCCAAGTGACAGGGGTACTTACGGCCACTGCTTGTGCCTCCCATGCGAGGCTCGTCCTTGTTCCCGATGCATAACAAATCGATTACTGTGTTTCTCGAACCCTCATATTGATGATGCAACACAGAAATTGCGTCGCGATTAAATAGAGCAGGTAGCCTGGCGACTTTTCTCCAAGGGACACGAGTGCTTACGGCCACTGTTTGTAGCCTCCCATGCGAGGCTTGTGCTTGTTCCCGATGCATCACAAACAGATTCCTGTAACTCTCGAACCCTCATATTGATGATACAACATAGAAATTGCATCGCGATTAAATACTGCAGGGTGCCTGGCGACATATCTCCAAGGTACGCGTATGCTTATGGTCACCACTTGTAGCTTCCCATGCAACGCTTGTCCTTGTTCCCGATGAATTACAAATCGATTACTGTAACTCTCGAACCCTCATACTGATGATGCAACACAGAAATTGCGTCGCGATTAAATACTGCAGGGTGCCTGGCGACTTTTCTCCAATTGACACGAGTGCTTATGGCCACTGCTTGTAGCCTCCCATGCGAGGATTGTGCTTGGTCCCGATGCATAACAAATCGTTTACTATAACTCGCGTACCCTCATAAGGATGACGCAACACAAAAGTTGGGTCGCGATTTAATACTGCAGGGTCAATGGCGACTTTTCTCCAAGGGACACGAGTGCTTACGGCCACTGCTTGTAGATTCCCATGCGAGGCTTGTGCTTGTTCCCGATGCAGAACAAATCGATTACTGTAACTCTCGAACCCTCATATTGATGATGCAACACTGAAATTGCGTCGCGATTAAATATTGCAGATTGCCTGGCGACTTTTCTCCAAGGGACACGAGTGCTTACGGCCTTTGCTTGTAGCCTCACATGCGAGGCTTGTGCTTGTTCCCGATGCATAACGAATCGGTTACTGGAACTCTCGAACCCTCATACTGATGATGCAACACAGAAATTGCGTCGCGATTAAATACTGCAAGGTGCCTGGCGACTTTTCTCCAAGGGACACAAGTGCTTACGGCCACTGCTTGTAGCCTCCCATGCGAGTCTTGTGCTTGTTCCTGATGCATCACAAACAGATTACTGTAACTCTCGAACCCTCATATTGATGATGCAACGCAGAAATTGCGTCGCGATTAAATACTGCAGGGTGCCTGGCGACATATCTCCAAGGTACACGAGTGATTATGGTCACTAATTGTAGCTTCCCCTGCAAGGCTTGTCTTTGTTCCCGATGCATTACAAATCGATTACTGTAACTCTCGAACCCTCATATTGATGATGCAATACAGAAATTGCGTCGCGATTAAATACTGCAGGGTCAATGGCGACTTTTCTCCAAGGGACACGAGTGCTTACGGCCAGTGCTTGTAGATTGCCATGCGAGGCTTGTGCTTGTTCCTGATGCAAAACAAATCGATTACTGTAACTCTTGAACCCTCGTATTGATGATGCAACACAGAAATTGTGTCGCGATTTAATACTGCAAGGTGCCTGGCGATTTTTCTCCAAGGGACACGAGTGCTTACGACCACTGCTTGTAGCCTCCCATGCGAGGCTTGTGCTTGGTCCCGATGCATAACAAATCGTTCACTGTAACTCTCGTATCCTCATATTGATGATGCAACACCGAAATTGCGTCGCGATTAAATGGAGCAGGTAGCCTGGCGGTTTTTCTCCAAGGGACACGAGTGCTTACGGCCACCGCTTGTAGCCTCCCATGCGAGGCTTGTGCTTTGTCCCGATGCATAACGAATCGATTACTGTAACTCTCGAACCCTCATATTGATGATGCAACACAGAAATTGCGTCGCGATTAAATACTGCAGGGTGCCTGGCAGTTTTTCTCCAAGGGACACGAGTGCTTACGGCCTTTGCTTGTAGCCTCTCATGTGAGGCTTGTGCTTGTTCCCGATGCATAACAAATCGATTACTGTAACTCTCGAACCCTCATACTGATGATGCAACACAGAAATTGCGTCGCGAATAAATACTGCAAGGTGCCTGGCGACTTTTCTCCAAGGGACACGAGTGCTTACGGCCACTGCTTGTAACCTCCCATGCGAGGCTTGTGTTTGTTCCCGATGCATTACAAATCGATTACTGTAACTCTCGAACCCTCATATTGATGATGCAACACAGAAATTGGGCCGCGATTTAATACTGCAGGGTCAATGTCGATTTTTCTCCAGGTGACACGAGTGCTTACGGCCACTGCTTGTAGCCTCCCATGCGAGGCTTGTCCTTGTTCCCGATGCATAACAACTCGATTACTGTAACTCTCGAACCCTCATATTGATAATGCAACACATAAATTTCGTCGCGATTAAATACTGCATGGTCAATGGCGACTTTTCTCCAAGGGACAGGAGTACTTACGGCCACCGCTTGTAGCCTCCCATGCGAGGCTTGTGCTTGGTCCCGATGCATAACAAATCGTTCACTGTAACTCTCGTACCCTCATATTGATGATGCAACACCGAAATTGCGTCGCGATTAAATAGAGCAGGTAGACTGGCGGTTTTTCTCCAAGGGACACGAGTGCTTACGGCCACCGCTTGTAGCCTCCCATGCGAGGCTTGTGCTTTGTCCCGATGCATAACGAATCGATTACTGGAACTCTCGAACCCTCATATTGATGATGCAACACAGAAATTGCGTCGCGATTAAATACTGCAGGGTGGCTGGCAGTTTTTCTCCAAGGGACACGAGTGCTTACGGCCTTTGCTTGTAGCCTCTCATGTGAGGCTTGTGCTTGTTCCCGATGCATCACAAACAGATTACAGTAACTCTCGAACCCTCATATTGATGATGCAACACAGAAATTTTGTCGCGATTAAATACTGCAGGGTGCCTGGAGACATATCTCCAAGGTACGCGAGTGCTTGTGGTCACTACTTGTAGCTTCCCATACAATGCTTGTCCTTGTTCCCGATGCATTACAAATCGATTACTATAACTCTCGAACCTTCATATTGATGCTGCAACACATAAATTTCGTCGCGATTAAATACTGCATGGTCAATGGCGACTTTTCTCCAAGGGACAGGGGTACTTACGGCCACTGCTTGTAGCCTCCCATGCGAGGCTCGTCCTTGTTCCCGATGCATAACAAATCGATTACTGTGTTTCTCGAACCCTCATATTGATGATGCAACACAGAAATTGCGTCGCGATTAAATAGAGCAGGTAGCCTGGCGGTTTTTCTCCAAGGGACACGAGTGCTTACGGCCACTGCTTGTAGCCTCTCATGCGAGGCTTGCGCTTGTTCCCGATGCATAACAAATCGATTACTGGAACTCTCGAACCCTCATATTGATGATGCAACATAGAAATTGCGTCGCTATTAAATACTGCAGGGTGCCTGGCGACATATCTCCAAGGTACGTGATTGCTTATGGTCACTACTTGTAGCTTCCCATGCAACGCTTGTCCTTGTTACCGATGAATTACAAATCGATTACTGTAACTCTCGAACCCTCATACTGATGATGCAACACAGAAATTTCGTCGTGATTAAATACTGCAGGGTCAATGTCGACTTTTCTTTAATTGACATGAGTGTTTACGGCCACTGCTTGTAACCTCCCGTGCGAAACTTGTCCTTGTTCCCGATGCATAACAAATCGATTACTGTAACTCTCGAACCCTCATATTGATGATGCAACACAGAAATTGCGTCGCGATTAAATACTGAAGGGTGCCTGGGGACTTCTGTCCAAGGGACACGAGTGCTTACGGCCACTGCTTGTAGCCTCTCATGCGAGGCTTGTGCTTGTTCCCGATGCATAACAAATCGATTACTGTAACTCTTGAACTATCATATTAATGATGCAACACAGAAATTGCGTCGCGATTAAATACTGCAAGGTGCCTGGCGACTTTTCTCCAAGGGACACGAGTGCTTACGGCCACTGTTTGTAGCCTCCCATGCGAGGCTTGTGTTTGTTCCCGATTGCGTCGTGATTAAATACTACAGGGTCCATGGCGACATACCTCCAACGTACACGATTGCTTTCGGTCATTACTTGTAGCATCCCCTGCGAGGCTTCTCCTTGTTCCCGATGCATAACAAATCGATTACTGTAACTCTCGAACGCTCATATTGATGATGCAACACAGAAATTGCGTCACGATTAAATAGAGCAGGGTGACTGGCGACTTTTCTCCAAGCGTCAAGAGTGCTTACGGCCACTGCTTGTAGCCTCCCATGAGAGGCTTGTCCTTGTTCCCGATGCATAACAAATCGATTACTGTAACTCTCGAACCCTCATATTGATGAAGCAACACAGAAATTGCGTCGCGATTAAATACTGCAGGGTTCCTGGCGACATAGCTCCAAGGTACGCGAGTGCATATGGTGACTACTTGTAGCCTCCCATGCGAGGCTTGTTTTTGTTCCTGATGCATACCAAATCAATTAGTCTAACTTTCGAACCCTCATATTGATGATGCAACACAGAAATTGCGTCGCGATGAAATACTGCAGTGTACCTGGCGACTTTTCTCCAGGGACACGAGTGCTTACGGCCACTGCTTGTAGCCTCCCATGAGAGGCTTGTCCTTGTTCCCGATGCATAACAAATCGATTACTGTAACTCTCGAACCCTCATATTGATGATGCAAGACAGAAATTCCGTCGCAATTAAATACTGCTGGGTGCCTGGCGACTTTTCTCCAAGGGATACGTATGCTTACGGCCACTGCTTGTAGCCTTCCATGCGAGACTTGTGCTTGTTCCCGATGCATAACAAATCGATTACTGTAACTCTAGAACCCTCATATTGATGATGCAACACAGAAATTCCGTCGCGATTAAATACTGCAGGCTCAATGCCGACTTTTCTCCAATGGGACACGAGTGTTTACGGCCACTGCTTGTATCCCCCCTTGCGAGGCTTGTCCTTGTTCCTGATGCATAACAAATCGATTACTGTAACTCTCGAACCCTCATATTGATGATGCAACACAGAAATTGCGTCGCGATGAAATACTGCAGTGTACCTGGCGAGTTTTCTCCAGGGACACGAGTGCTTACTGCCACTGCTTGTAGCCTCCCATGCGAGGCTTGTGCTTGTTCCCGACGCATAACAAATCAGTTTCTATAACTCTCGAACCCTCATTTTGATGATGCAACACAGAAATTGCGTCGCGATTAAATACTACAGGGTCCATGGCGACATACCTCCAACGTACACGATTGGTTGCGGTCACTACTTGTAGCCTCCCATGCGAGGCTTGTCCTTGTTCCCGATGCATATCAAATCGATTACTTGTAACTCTCGAACCCTCATATTGATGATGCAACACAGAAATTGCGCCCCGATTAAATACTGCAGGGTGCCTGGCGATTTTCTTCAAGGGACACGGGTGCTTACGGCCACTGCTTGTAGCCTCCCATGCGAGGCTTGTCCTTGTTCCCGATGCATAACAAATCGATTACTGTAACTCTCGAACCCTCATATTGATGATGCAAGACAGAAATTCCGTCGCAATTAAATACTGCTGGGTGCCTGGCGACTTTTCTCCAAGGGATACGAATGCTTACGGCCACTGATTGTAGCCTTCCATGCGATTCTTGTGCTTGTTCCCGATGCATAACAAATCGATTACTGTAACTCTAGAACCCTCATATTGATGATGCAACACAGAAATTCCGTCGCGATTAAATACTGCAGGCTCAATGCCGACTTTTCTCCAAGGGACACGAGTGCTTACGGCCACTGCTTGTTGCCTCCCATGCGAGGCTTGTGCTTGTTCCCGATGCATAACAAATCGATTACTGTAACTCTCAAACCCTCATGTTGATGATGCAACACAGAAATTGCATCCCGATTAAATACTGCAGGGTCAATGTCTACTTTTCTCCAATGGGACACGAGTGTTTACGGCCACTGCTTGTATCCCCCCATGCGAGGCTTGTCCTTGTACCTGATGCATAACAAATCCATTACTGTAACTGTCGAACCCTCATATTGATGATGCAACACAGAAATTGCGTCGCGATTAAATACTGTCGCCCTAGCCGCCGTCTGCTTCACGTCTGCTGTGCAGCGAGCTACTTTAATTTAAGTATTATTTGTATTTTTCTTACTTGTCACTTCTTCTTTTGTGTGTTTTTGCTTTTAGGAAGCTTTAATAGTCGAGTGCTATTAAGTGTTCCATAGATCTCGTGTTGGTTTTGAATACAGTCAGAGAGAGTCCCTTTATTCAGCCATAGTGCTAGTAGTGCTAGTGTTTGTTTTCAATACAGTCCAGAGACAGGTAGTCCTATTTTCATTGTTTTCTACAAGAAGTGGTTAGCAATCACAGTTTAGTCAGTAATCAGTCGCCTTTAGTGAATTAGCAGTCTAGTTAAAAGTTGATTAACACTCTATAGTAAATTGATTTCTTAGGATGGATTGAATGTGTGGCTGCTGTGTACGGACGCAGGAGGAGGTGGCCACTCTTCGCGAACATCTGAGCGTGTTGATAGCCGCGGTCAGCCGTCTTCAGGCTGCTGCCTCGGTGTGTAGCGGCAGTGGGGAGTCTGGTGCGTCTCAAGGTACATCACAGGTGTTACATGCTTCACCCACTGTCCCTGCTGTCGAGACATTTTCGCGGGTTGGGCCACCCTCTCCCCAAGGGGAGTGGCGGGTTCAGCGGCGTTCGCGACGCACGAGGCGGAGGGTCAATGTGGAGGCTGGCCGTGTGGCATTGCCCACTCTGCCTGTGAGTGGACATGTTGCCGCTCCTTCAGCAATGTCCGAGTAGGCACACGGGGGAGGGGTTTATTAGTTATTGGGAGCTCCAACGTTAGGCGGGTGATGGAGCCCCTTAGGGAAATAGCGGAAAGGTCGGGGAAGAAGGCCAGTGTTCACTCTGTCTGCTTGCCGGAGGATCTCATCCGAGATGTGGAGGAGGCCCTACCGGCGGCGATAGATTGCACTTGGTGCACCCGACTGCAAATTGTTGCTCATGTCGGCACCAATGACTCCTGCCGTCTGGGTTCTGAGGTCATCCTCTGTTCGTACAGGCGGTTGGCGGAGTTGGTGAAGGCGGAAAGCCTCGCTCGTGGGGTGATATCAGAGCTAACTATTTGTAGTATCGTTCCCAGAACCGATCGCGGTCCTCTGGTTTGGAGCCGAGTGGAAGGCTTAAACCAGAGGCTCAGGCGATTCTGCGGAGAGCTGGGGTGCAAATTTCTCGACCTCCACTATCAGGGGGAGAAATGTAGGGTCCCCCTGAATAGGTCAGGCGTGCACTACACGCCGGAAGCGGCTACGAGGGTAGAGGAGTACGTGTGGAGTGCACATGGGGTTTTTTTAGGTTAGAGAATTCCCTTCCTAGGCCCGACAAGACGCCTCCTGAGACGCGGCAAGGCAGGAGTAGGCAAAATGCAACAAGGAATAACAATATTAATGTGCTAATAGTAAACTGCAGGAGCGTCTATAGAAAGGTCCCAGAACTGCTCTCATTAATAAACGGTCACAACGCCCATATAGTACTAGGAACAGAAAGTTGGCTGAAACCGGACGTAAACAGTAATGAAATCCTAAACTCTGATTGGAATGTATACCGCAGAGATAGGCTGGACAGTGAAGGGGGAGGCGTGTTTATAGCGATAAGAAGTGCAATAGTATCGAAGGAAATTGACGGAGATTGGAATTGTGAAATGATTTGGGTGAAGGTCACGGTTAAATCAGGCTCAGACATGGTAATTGGATGTCTCTATAGGCCCCTGGGCTCAGCAGCTGTTGTGGCTCAGCACCTGAAGAATAATTTGGAAAATATTTCGAGTAGATTTCCCCACCATGTTATAGTTCTGGGTGGAGATTTTAATTTGCCGGATATAGACTGGGAGACTCAAACGATCATAACGGGTGGCAGGGACAAAGAATCCAGTGAAATATTTTTAAGTGCTTTATCTGAAAACTACCTTGAGCAGTTAAACAGAAAACCGACTCGTGGCGATAACATATTAGACCTTCTGGTGACAAACAGACCCGAACTATTTGAATCAGTTAATGCAGAACAGGGAATCAGCGATCATAAAGCGGTTACTGCATCGATGATTTCAGCCTTAAATAGAAATATTAAAAAAGGTAGGAAGATTTTTCTGTTTAGCAAAAGTGACAAAAAGCAGATTACAGAGTACCTGACGGCTCAACACAAAAGTTTTGTCTCAAGTGCAGATAGTGTTGAGGATCAGTGGACAAAGTTCAAAACCATGGTACAATATGCGTTAGATGAGTATGTGCCAAGCAAGATCGTAAGAGATGGGAAAGAGCCACCGTGGTACAACAACCGAGTTAGAAAACTGCTGCGAAAGCAAAGGGAACTTCACAGCAAACATAAACATAGCCAAAGCCTTGCAGACAAACAAAAATTACGCGAAGCGAAATGTAGTGTGAGGAGGGCTATGCGAGAGGCTTTCAATGAATTCGAAAGTAAAGTTCTATGTACTGATTTGGCAGAAAATCCTAAGAAATTTTGGTCCTATGTCAAAGCGGTAGGTGGATCAAAACAAAATGTCCAGACCCTCTGTGACCAAAATGGTACTGAAACAGAGGATGACAGACTAAAGGCCGAAATACTAAATGTCTTCTTCCAAAGCTGTTTCACAGAGGAAGACTGCACTGTGCTTCCTTCTCTAGATTGTCGCACAGTTGACAAAATGGTAGATATCGAAGTAGACGACAGAGGGATAGAGAAACAATTAAAATCGCTCAAAAGGGGAAAGGCCGCTGGACCTGATGGGATACCAGTTCGATTTTACACAGAGTACGCGAAGGAACTTGCCCCCTTCTTGCAGCGGTGTACCGTAGGTCTCTAGAAGAGCGAAGCGTTCCAAAGGATTGGAAAAGGGCACAGGTCATCCCCGTTTTCAAGAAGGGACGTCGAACAGATGTGCAGAACTATAGACCTATATCTCTCACGTCGATCAGTTGTAGAATTTTGGAACACGTATTATGTTCGAGTATAATGTCTTTTCTGGAGACTAGAAATCTACTCTGTTGGAACCAGCATGGGTTTTGAAAAAGACGGTCGTGTGAAACCCAGCTCGCGCTATTCGTCCACGAGACTCAGAGGGCCTTAGACACGGGTTCACAGGTAGATGCCGTGTTTCTTGACTTCCGCAAGGCGTTTGACACAGTTCCCCACTTCCGCAAGGCGTTTGAGACAGTTCCCCACAGTCGTTTAATGAACAAAGTAAGAGCATACGGACTATCAGATCAATTGTGTGATTGGATTGAGGAGTTCCTAGATAACAGAACGCAGCATGTCATTCTCAATGGAGGGAAGTCTTCCAAAGTAAGAGTGATTTCAGGTGTGCCGCAGGGGAGTGTCATAGGACCGTTGCTATTCACAATATACATGAATGACCTGGTGGATGACATCCGAAGTTCACTGAGGCTTTTTGCAGATGATGCTGTGGTGTATCGAGAGGTTGCAACAATGGAAAATTGTACTGAAATGCAGGAGGATCTGCAGCGAATTGACGCATGGTGCACGGAATGGCAATTGAATCTCAATGTAGACAAGTGTAATGTGATGCGAATACATAGAAAGATAGTTCCCTTAGCATTTAGCTATAAAATAGCAGGTCAGCAACTGGAAGCAGTTAATTCCATAAATTACCTGGGAGTACGCATTACGAGTGATTTAAAATGGAATGACCATATAAAGTTTATCGTCGGTAAAGCAGATGCCAGACTGAGATTCATTGGAAGAATCCTAAGGAAATGCAATCCCACTACAAAGGAAGTAGGTTACAGTACGCTTGTTCGCCCAATGCTTGAATACTGCTCAGCAGTGTGGGATCCGCACCAGGCAGGGTTGATAGAGGAGTTAGAGAAAATCCAACAGAGAGCAGCGCGCTGCGTTACAGGATCATTTAGTAATTGCGAAAGCGTTACGGAGATGATAGATAAAATCCAGTGGAAGACACTGCAGGAGAGACGCTCAGTAGCTCGGTACGGGCTTTTGTTAAAGTTTCGAGAACATATCTTCACCGAAGAGTCAAGCAGTATATTGCTACCTCCTTAGTATATCTCGCGAAGAGACCATGAGGATAAAATCAGAGAGATGAGAGCCCACACAGCAGCATACCGACAATCCTTCTTTCCACGTACAATACGAGACTGGAATAGAAGGGAGAACCGATAGATGTACTCAGGGTACCCTCCGCCACACACCGTCAGGTGGCTTGCGGAGTATGGATGTAGATGTAGATGTAGATGTACTGCAGGGTGCCTGGCGACTTTTCTCCAATAGACACGAGTGCTTACGGCCACTGCTTGTAGCCTCCCATATGAGGCTTGTCCTTGTTCCCGATGCATAACAAATCGATTACCGTAACTCTCGCACCCTCATATTGATGATGCAACAAAGAAATTTCGTGGCGATTAAATACTGCAGGGTGCCTGGCGACTTTTCTCCAAGGGACACGAGTGCTTACGGCCACTGTTTGTAGCCTCCCATACGAGTCTTGTGCTTGTTCCCGATGCATAACAAAATCGATTACTGTAACAATCACACCCTCAAATTGATGATGCAACACAGAAATTGCGTCGCGATTAAATATTGCAGGGTGCCTGGCGACTTTTCTCAAAGGGACACGAGTGCTTACGGCCACTGCTTGTAGATTCCCATGCGAGGCTTGTGCTTGTTCCCGATGCATAACAAATCGATTACTTGAACTCTCGAACACTCATATTGATGATGCAACACAGAAATTGCGTCGCGATTAAATACAGCAGGGTGCCTGGTGACTTTTCTCCAAGAGACACGAGTGCTTATGGCCACTGCTTGTAGCCACCCATGCGAGGCCTGTGCTTGTTCCCAATGTATAACAAATCGATTACTGTAACTCTCGAACCCTCATATTGATGAAGCAACACAGAAATTGCGTCGCGATTAAATACTGCAGGTTGCCTGGCGACATATCTCAAAGGTACGCGACTGCTTATGGTGACTACTTGTAGCCTCCCATGCGTGGCTCATCCTTGTTCCCGATGCATAAGAAATCGATTAATGTAACACTCGAACCCTCATATTGATGATGCAACATAGAAATTGCGTCACGATTAAATAATGCGGAGTCAATACCGACTTGTCCCCAAGGGACACGAGTGCTTACGGCCACTGCTTGTAGCCTACCATGCGAGGTTTGTCCTTGTTCCCGATGCATAACAAATCGATTACTGTAACTCTCGAACCCTCATGTTGATGATGCAACACAGAAATTGCGTCGCGATTAAATAGTGAAGGGTTAATGGCGACTTTTCTCCAAGGGCTACGAATGCTCACGGCCACTGCTTGTTGCCTCCCATGCGAGACTTGTTCTTGTTCCCGATGCATAACAAATCGATTAATGTAGCTCTCGAACCCTCATATTGATAATGTAACACAGAAATTGTGTCGCGATTAAATACTGCTAGGTCAATGGCGACTTTTCTCCAAGGGACACGAATGCTCACGGCCACTGCTTGTAGCCTCCCATGCGAGACTTGTCCTTGTTCCCGATGCATAACAAATCGATTGATGTAACTCTCGAACCCTCATGTTGATGATGCAACACAGAAATTGCGTCGCGATTAAATACTGAAGGGTTAATGGCGACTTTTCTCCAAGGGATACGAATGCTCTCGGCCACTGCTTGTCGCCTCCCATGCGAGGCTTGTGCTTGTCCCCATGCATAACAAGTCGATTACTGTCACTCTCGAACCCTCAATTGCGTCGCCATTAAATACTGCAGGGTCAATGGCGACTTTTCTCCAAGGGACACGACTGCTTACGGCCACTGCTTGTAGCCACCCATGCGAGGCCTGTGCTTGTTCCCGGTGAATAAGAAATCGATTACTGTAACTCTCGAACCCTCATATTGATGATGCAACACAGAAATTGCGTCGCTATTAAATACTGCAGGGTGCCTGGCGACTTTTCCCAAGGGACACGGATGCTTACGGACACTGCTTGTCGCCTACCATGCGAGACTTGACCTTGTTCCCGATGCATTACAAATCGATTACTGTAATTCTCGAACCCTCACATTGATGAAGCAACACAGAAATTGCGTCGCGATTAAATACTGCAGGGTGCCTGGCGACATATCTCTAAGGTACGCGAATCCTTATGGTGACTACTTGTAGCTTCCCATGCGAGGCTTGTCCTTGTTCCCGATGCATAACAAATCGATTACTATAACTCTCGAACCCTCATGTTGAAGATGAAACACAGAAATTGCGTCGCGATTAAATACTGAAGAGTCAATGGCGACTTTTCTCCAAGGGATACGAATGCTCACGGCCACTGCTTGTAGCATCCCATGTGAGGCTCGTCCTTGCTCCCGATGCAAAGCAAATCGATTACTATAACTCTCGAACCCTCATATTGATGATGCAACACAGAAATTGCGTCGCGATTAAATACTACAGGGTCCATGGCGACATACCTCCAACGTACACGATTGCTCACGTTCACTACTTGTAGCATCCCCTGCGAGCCTTGTGCTTGTTTCCGATGCATAACAAATCGATTACTGTAACTCTCGAACCCTCATATTGATGAACCAACCCAGAAATTGCATCGCGATTAAATACTGCAGCGTGCCTGGCGACATTTCTCCAAGGTACGCGAGTGCTATTGGTGATTTCTTGTAGCCTCCCATGAAAGGCTTGTGCTTGTTCCCGATGCATAACAAATCGATTAGTGTAACACTCGAACCCTCACATTGATGATGCAACACAGAAATTGCGTCGCCATTAAATACTGAAGGGCCAATGGTGACTTTTCTCCAAGGGATACGAATGCTCACGGCCATTGCTTGTAGCCTCCCACACGAGACTTGTCCTTGTTCCCGATGCATAACAAATCGATTACTGTAACTCTCGCACCCTCATATTGACGATGTAACACAGAAATTGCGTCGCAATTAAAAACTGCTGGGTCGTTGGCGACTTTTCTCCAAGGGACACGAGTGCTTACGGCCACTGCTTGTAGCCTCCCATGCGTGGCTTTTCCTTGTTCCTGATGCATTACAATTCGATTACTGTAACTCTCGAACCCTCATATTGATGAAGCAACACAGAAATTGTGTCGGGATTAAATACTGCAGGGTGCCTGGCGACATATCTCTAAGGTACGCGACAGCTTATGGTGACTACTTGTAGCCTCCCATGGGGGCTCGTCTTTCTTCCCGATGCATAACAAATCGATTAATGTAACTCTCGAACCCTCATATTGCTGATGCAACACAGAAATTGGGCCGCGATTAAATACTACAGGGCCCATGGCGAAATACCTCCAACATACACGATTGCTAACGGTCGCTACCTGTAGCATCCCGTGCGAGGTTTGTGCTTGTTCCCAATGCATAACGAATCGATAACTGTAACTCTTGGACCCTCATATTGATGATGCAACACAGAAATTGCGTCACGATTAAATAGAGCAGGGAGCCTGGCGACTTTTCTCCAAGGGACAAGAGCGCTTAATGCCACTGCTTGTGGCCTCCCATGCGAGGCTTGTCCTTGTTCCCGATGCATATCAAATCGATTACTGTAACTCTCGAACCCTCATATTGATGCTGCAACACAGAAATTGCGTCCCGGTTAAATACTGCAGGGTGCCTGGCGACTTTTCTCAAGGGACACGGAGGCTTACGGCCACTGCTTGTAGCATCCCATGCGAGGCTTGTACTTGTTACCGATGCAGAAAAAATCGATTACTGTAACTCTGGAACCCTCATATTGATGCAGCAACACAGAAATTGCGTCGCGATTAAATACTGCAGAGTGCCTGGCGACATATCTCCAAGGTACGCGAGTGCTTATGGTCACAACTTATAGTTTCCCATGCCAGGCTTGTCCTTGTTCCCGATGCATAACAAATCGATTACTATAACTCTCGAACCCTCATGTTGATGATGAAACACAGAAATTGCGTCGCGATTAAATACTGCAGGCTCAATGCCGACTTTTCTCCAAGGGATACGAATGCTCACGGCCACTGCTTGTAGCCTCCCATGCGTGGCTTGTCCTTGCTCCCGATGCATAACAAATCGAATACTGTAACTCTCGAACCCTCATATTGATGAAGCAACACAGAAATTGCGTCGGGATTAAATACTGCAGGGTGCCTGGCGACATATCTCTAAAGTACGCGACAGCTTATGGTGACTACTTGTAGCCTCCCATGCGGGGCTCGTCCTTCTTCCCGATGTATAACAAATCGATTAATGTAACTCTCGAACCCTCATATTGCTGATGCAACACAGAAATTGCGTCGCGATTAAATACTGCAGGGTCAATGCCGACTTTTCCCCAAGGGACACGAGTGCTTACGGCCACTGCTTTTAGCCTATCATGCGAGGCTTGTGCTTGTTCCAGATGCATAACAAATCGATTACTGTAACTCTTGAACCCTCATATTGATGATGCAATACAGAAATTGCGTCACGATTAAATAGAGCAGGGTGCCTGGCGACTTTTCTCCAAGGGACAAGAGTGCTTAATGCCACTGCTTGTGGCCTCCCATGCAAGGATTGTCCTTGTTCCCGATGCATATCAAATCGATTACTGTAACTCTCGAACCCTCATATTGATGCTGCAACAAAGAAATTGCGTCGCGATTAAATACTGCAGGGCCCATGGCGTCATACCTCCAACGTACACGATTGCTAACGGTCGCTACTTGTAGCATCCCCTGCGAGGTTTGTGCTTTTTCCCGATGCATAACAAATCGATTAGTGTAACTCTTGGACCCTCATATTGATGAGGCAACACAGAAATTGCGTCACGATAAAATAGAGCAGGGTGCCTGGCGACTTTTCTCCAAGGGACAAGAGTCCATACGGCCACAGTTTGTAGCCTCCCATGCGAGGCTTGTCCATGTTCCCGATGCATATCAAATCGATTACTGTAACTCTCCAACCCTCATATTGATGAAGCAACACAGAAATTGCGTCGTGATTAAATACTGCAGGGTGCCTGGCGACATAACTCCAAGGTACGAGAGTGCTTATGGCGACTACTTGTAGCCTCCCATGCGAGGTTTGTCCTTGTTCCCGATGCATAACAAATCGATTACTATAACTCTCGAACCCACATGTTGATGATGAAACACAGAAATTGCGTCGCGATTAAATACTGAAGAGTCAATGGCGACTTTTCTCCAAGGGATACGAATGCTCACGGCCACTGCTCGTAGCATCCCATGTGAGGCTCGTCCTTGCTCCCGATGCATAACAAATCGAATACTGTAACTCTCGAACCCTCATATTGATGATGCAACACAGAAATTGCGTCGCGATTAAGTACTACAGGGTCCATGGCGACATACCTCCAACGTACACGATTGCTCACGTTCACTTCTTGTAGCATCCCCTGCGAGGTTTGTGCTTGTTTCCGCTGCATAACAAATCGATTACTGTAACTCTCGAACCCTCATATTGATGAAACAACACAGAAATTGCGTTGCGATTAAATACTGCAGGATGCCTGGCGTCATATCTCCAAGGTACGCGAGTGCTTATGGTGACTTCTTGTAGACTCTCATGAGAGGCTTGTGCTTTTTCCCGATGCATAACAAATCGATTAGTGTAACTCTCGAACCCTCATATTGATGATGCAACACAGAACTTGCGTCGCGATTAAATACTGAAAGATCAATGGCGACCTTTCTCCAAGGGATACGAATGCTCACGGCCAATGCTTGTAGCCTCCCATACGAGACATGTCCTTGTTCCCGATGCATAACAAATCGATTACTGTAACTCTCGCACCCTCATATTGATGATGTAACACAGAAATTGCGTCGCGATTAAATACTGCTGGGTCGTTGGCGACTTTTCTCCAAGGGACACGAGTGCTTACGGCCACTGCTTGTAGCCTCCCATGCGTGGCTTGTCCTTGTTCCCGATGCATTACAAATCGATTACTGTAACTCTCAAACCCTCATACTGATGAACCACACAGAAATTGCGTCGCGATTAAACACTGCAGGGTGCCTGGCGACATATCTCCAAGGTACGCGACTGCTTATTGATACTACTTGTAGCCTCCCATGCGGGGCTCGTCCTTGTTCCTGATGCATAACAAATCGATTCATGTAACTCTCGAACCCTGATATTGCTGATGCAACACAGAAATTGCGTCGCGATTAAATACTGCAGGGTCAATGCCGACTTTTCCCCAAGGGACACGAGTGCTTACGGCCACTGCTTTTAGCCTCTCATGCGAGGCTTGTGCTTGTTCCAGATGCATAACAAATCGATTACTGTAACTCTTGAACCCTCATATTGATGATGCAATACAGAAATTGCGTCACGATTAAATAGAGCAGGGAGCCTGGCGACTTTTCTCCAAGGGACAAGAGCGCTTAATGCCACTGCTTGTGGCCTCCCATGCGAGGCTTGTCCTTGTTCCCGATGCATATCAAATCGATTACTGTAACTCTCGAACCCTCATATTGATGCTGCAACACAGAAATTGCGTCCCGGTTAAATACTGCAGGGTGCCTGGCGACTTTTCTCAAGGGACACGGAGGCTTACGGCCACTGCTTGTAGCATCCCATGCGAGGCTTGTACTTGTTACCGATGCAGAAAAAATCGATTACTGTAACTCTGGAACCCTCATATTGATGAAGCAACACAGAAATTGCGTCGCGATTAAATACTGCAGAGTGCCTGGCGACATATCTCCAAGGTACGCGAGTGCTTATGGTCACAACTTATAGTTTCCCATGCCAGGCTTGTCCTTGTTCCCGATGCATAACAAATCGATTACTATAACTCTCGAACCCTCATGTTGATGATGAAACACAGAAATTGCGTCGCGATTAAATACTGCAGGCTCAATGCCGACTTTTCCCCAAGGGATACGAATGCTCACGGCCACTGCTTGTAGCCTCCCATGCGTGGCTTGTCCTTGCTCCCGATGCATAACAAATCGAATACTGTAACTCTCGAACCCTCATATTGATGAAGCAACACAGAAATTGCGTCGGGATTAAATACTGCAGGGTGCCTGGCGACATATCTCTAAAGTACGCGACAGCTTATGGTGACTACTTGTAGCGTCCCATGCGGGGCTCGTCCTTCTTCCCGATGTATAACAAATCGATTAATGTAACTCTCGAACCCTCATATTGCTGATGCAACACAGAAATTGCGTCGCGATTAAATACTGCAGGGTCAATGCCGACTTTTCCCCAAGGGACACGAGTGCTTACGGCCACTGCTTTTAGCCTCTCATGCGAGGCTTGTGCTTGTTCCAGATGCATAACAAATCGATTACTGTAACTCTTGAACCCTCATATTGATGATGCAATACAGAAATTGCGTCACGATTAAATAGAGCAGGGTGCCTGGCGACTTTTCTCCAAGGGACAAGAGTGCTTAATGCCACTGCTTGTGGCCTCCCATGCAAGGATTGTCCTTGTTCCCGATGCATATCAAATCGATTACTGTAACTCTCGAACCCTCATATTGATGCTGCAACAAAGAAATTGCGTCGCGATTAAATACTGCAGGGCCCATGGCGTCATACCTCCAACGTACACGATTGCTAACGGTCGCTACTTGTAGCATCCCCTGCGAGGTTTGTGCTTTTTCCCGATGCATAACAAATCGATTAGTGTAACTCTTGGACCCTCATATTGATGAGGCAACACAGAAATTGCGTCACGATAAAATAGAGCAGGGTGCCTGGCGACTTTTCTCCAAGGGACAAGAGTCCATACGGCCACAGTTTGTAGCCTCCCATGCGAGGCTTGTCCATGTTCCCGATGCATATCAAATCGATTACTGTAACTCTCCAACCCTCATATTGATGAAGCAACACAGAAATTGCGTCGTGATTAAATACTGCAGGGTGCCTGGCGACATAACTCCAAGGTACGAGAGTGCTTATGGCGACTACTTGTAGCCTCCCATGCGAGGTTTGTCCTTGTTCCCGATGCATAACAAATCGATTACTATAACTCTCGAACCCACATGTTGATGATGAAACACAGAAATTGCGTCGCGATTAAATACTGAAGAGTCAATGGCGACTTTTCTCCAAGGGATACGAATGCTCACGGCCACTGCTCGTAGCATCCCATGTGAGGCTCGTCCTTGCTCCCGATGCATAACAAATCGAATACTGTAACTCTCGAACCCTCATATTGATGATGCAACACAGAAATTGCGTCGCGATTAAGTACTACAGGGTCCATGGCGACATACCTCCAACGTACACGATTGCTCACGTTCACTTCTTGTAGCATCCCCTGCGAGGTTTGTGCTTGTTTCCGCTGCATAACAAATCGATTACTGTAACTCTCGAACCCTCATATTGATGAAACAACACAGAAATTGCGTTGCGATTAAATACTGCAGGATGCCTGGCGTCATATCTCCAAGGTACGCGAGTGCTTATGGTGACTTCTTGTAGACTCTCATGAGAGGCTTGTGCTTTTTCCCGATGCATAACAAATCGATTAGTGTAACTCTCGAACCCTCATATTGATGATGCAACACAGAACTTGCGTCGCGATTAAATACTGAAAGATCAATGGCGACCTTTCTCCAAGGGATACGAATGCTCACGGCCAATGCTTGTAGCCTCCCATACGAGACATGTCCTTGTTCCCGATACATAACAAATCGATTACTGTAACTCTCGCACCCTCATATTGATGATGTAACACAGAAATTGCGTCGCGATTAAATACTGCTGGGTCGTTGGCGACTTTTCTCCAAGGGACACGAGTGCTTACGGCCACTGCTTGTAGCCTCCCATGCGTGGCTTGTCCTTGTTCCCGATGCATTACAAATCGATTACTGTAACTCTCAAACCCTCATACTGATGAACCACACAGAAATTGCGTCGCGATTAAACACTGCAGGGTGCCTGGCGACATATCTCCAAGGTACGCGACTGCTTATTGATACTACTTGTAGCCTCCCATGCGGGGCTCGTCCTTGTTCCTGATGCATAACAAATCGATTCATGTAACTCTCGAACCCTGATATTGAAGATGCAACACAGATATTGCGTCGCGATTAAATACTACAGGGTCCATGGCGACATAAATCCAACGTAGACGATTGCTCACGTTCACGAATTGTAGCATCACCTGCGAGGCTTGTGCTTGTTTCCGATGCATAACAAATCGATTACTGTAACTCTCGAACCCTCATACTTAAGAACCAACACAGAAATCGCGTCGCAATTAAATACTGCAGGGTGCCTGGCGACATATCTCCAAGGTACGCGAGTGCTTATGGTGACTTCTGTAGGCTCCCAGGCGAGGCTTCTTCTTGTTCCCGATGCATAACAAATCGATTAGTGTAACTCTCGAACCCTCATATTGATGATGCAACACAGAAATTATGTCGCGATTAAATACTGAAGGATCAATGGCGACCTTTCTCCAAGGGATACGAATGCTCAAGGCTACTGCTTGTAGCCTCCCATACGAGACATGTCCTTGTTCCCGATGCATAACAAATCGATTACTGTAACTCTCGCACCCTCATATTGATGATGTAACACAGAAATTGCGTCGCGATTAAATACTGCTGGGTCGTTGGCGACTTTTCTCCAAGGGACACGAGTGCTTACGGCCACTGCTTGTAGCCTCCCATGCGTGGCTTGTCCTTGTTCCCGATGCATTACAAATCGATTACTTTAACTCTCGAACCCTCATATTGATGAAGCAACACAGAAATTGCGTCGGGATTAAATACTGCAGGGTGCCTGGCGACATATCTCTAAAGTACGCGACAGCTTATGGTGACTACTTGTAGCCTCCCATGCGGGGCTCGTCCTTCTTCCCGATGCATAACAAATCGATTAATGTAACTCTCGAACCCTCATATTGCTGATGCAACACAGAAATTGCGTCGCGATTAAATACTGCAGGGTCAATGCCGACTTTTCCCCAAGGGACACGAGTGCTTACGGCCACTGCTTTTAGCCTCCCATACGAGACATGTCCTTGTTCCCGATGCATAACAAATCGATTACTGTAACTCTCGCACCCTCATATTGATGATGTAACACAGAAATTGCGTCGCGATTAAATACTGCTGGGTCGTTGGCGACTTTTCTCCAAGGGACACGAGTGCTTACGGCCACTGCTTGTAGCCTCCCATGCATGGCTTGTCCTTGTTCCCGATGCATTACAAATCGATTACTGTAACTCTCAAACCCTCATATTGATGAACCAACACAGAAATTGCGTCGCGATTAAACACTGCAGGGTGCCTGGTGACATATCTCCTAGGTACGCGACTGCTTATTGATACTACTTGTAGCCTCCCATGCGGGGCTCGTCCTTGTTCCTGATGCATAACAAATCGATTCATGTAACTCTCGAACCCTGATATTGAAGATGCAACACAGATATTGCGTCGCGATTAAATACTACAGGGTCCATGGCGACATAAATCCAACGTAGACGATTGCTCACGTTCACGACTTGTAGCATCACCTGCGAGGCTTGTGCTTGTTTCCGATGCATAAGAAATCGATTACTGTAACTCTCGAACCCTCATACTTAAGAACCAACACAGAAATCGCGTCGCGATTAAATACTGCAGGGTGCCTGGCGACATATCTCCAAGGTACGCGAGTGCTTATGGTGACTTCTGTAGGCTCCCATGCGAGGCTTCTTCTTGTTCCCGATGCATAACAAATCGATTAGTGTAACTATCGAACCCTCATATTGATGATGCAACACAGAAATTATGTCGCGATTAAATACTGAAGGATCAATGGCGACCTTTCTCCAAGGGATACGAATGCTCACGGCTACTGCTTATAGCCTCCCATACGAGACATGTCCTTGTTCCCAAAGCATAACAAATCGATTACTGTAACTCTCGCACCCTCATATTGATGAAGCAACACAGATATTGCGTCGGGATTAAATACTGCAGGGTGCCTGGCGACATATCTCTAAAGTACGCGACAGCTTATGGTGACTACTTGTAGCCTCCCATGCGGGGCTCGTCCTTCTTCCCGACGCATAACAAATCGATTAATGTAACTCTCGAACCCTCATATTGCTGACGCAACACAGAAATTGCGTCGCGATTAAATAGTGCAGGGTCAATGCCGACTTTTCCCCAATGGACACGAGTGCTTACGGCCACTGCTTTTAGCCTCTCATGCGAGGCTTGTGCTTGTTCCAGATGCATAACAAATCGATTACTGTAACTCTTGAACCCTCATATTGATGATGCAATACAGAAATTGCGTCACGATTAAATAGAGCAGGGTGCCTGGCGACATTTCTCCAAGGGACAAGAGTGCTTAATGCCACTGCTTGTGGCCTCCCATGCGAGGCTTGTCCTTGTTCCCGATGCATATCAAATCGATTACTGTAACTCTCGAACCCTCATATTAATGCTGCAACAAAGAAATTGCGTCGCGATTAAATACTGCAGGGCCCATGGCGTCATACCTCCAACGTACACGATTGCTAACGGTCGCTACTTGTAGCATCCCCTGCGAGGTTTGTGCTTTTTCCCGATGCATAACAAATCGATTACTGTAACTCTTGGACCCTCATATTGATGAGGCAACACAGAAATTGCGTCACGATAAAATAGAGCAGGGTGCCTGGCGACTTTTCTCCAAGGGACAAGAGTCCTTACGGCCACAGTTTGTAGCCTCCCATGCGAGGCTTGTCCATGTTCCCGATGCATATCAAATCGATTACTGTAACTCTCGAACCCTCATATTGATGAAGCAACACAGAAATTGCGTCGTGATTAAATACTGCAGGGTGCCTGGCGACATATCTCCAAGGTACGAGAGTGCTTATGGCGACTACTTGTAGCCTCCCATGCGAGGCTTGTCCTTGTTCCCGATGCATAACAAATCGATTACTATAACTCTCGAACCCTCATGTTGATGATGAAACACAGAAATTGCGTCGCGATTAAATACTGAACGGTCAGAGGCGACTTTTCTCCAAGGGATACGAATGCTCACGGCCACTGCTTGTAGCATCCCATGTGAGGTTCGTCCTTGCTGCCGATGCCTAACAAATGGAATACTGTAACTCTCGAACCCTCATTTTGATGATGCAACACAGAAATTGCGTCGCGATTAAGTACTACAGGGTCCATGGCGACATGCCTCCAACGTACACGATTGCTCACGTTCACTACTTGTAGCATCCCCTGCGAGGTTTGTGCTTGTTTCCGATGCATAACAAATCGATTACTGTAACTCTCGAACCCTCATATTGATGAAACAACACAGAAATTGCGTTGCGATTAAATACTGCAGTGTGCCTGGCGTCATATCTCCAAGGTACGCGAGTGCTTATGGTGACTTCTTGTAGCCTCCCATGAGAGGCTTGTGCTTTTTCCCAATGCATAACAAATCGATTAGTGTAACTCTCGAACCCTCATACTGATGATGCAACACAGAAATTGCGTCGGGATTAAATACTGCAGGGTGCCTGGCGACATATCTCTAAGGTACGCAACAGCTTATGGTGACTACTTGTAGCCTCCCATGCGGGGCTCGTCCTTCTTCCCGATGCATAACAAATCGATTAATGTAACTCTCGAACCCTCATATTGCTGATGCAACACAGAAATTGCGTCGCGATTAAATACTGCAGGGTCAATGCCGACTTTTCCCCAAGGGACACCAGTGCTTACGGCCACTGCTTTTAGCCTCTCATGCGAGGCTTGTGCTTGTTCCAGATGCATAACAAATCGTTTAGTGTAACTCTCGAACCCTCATATTGATGATGCAACAAAGAAATTGCGTCGCGATTAAATACTGCATGGCCCATGGCGACATACCTCCAACATACACGATTGCTAACGGTTGCTACTTGTAGCATCCCCTGCGAGGTTTGTGCTTGTTCCCGATGCATAACAAATCGATTACTGTAACTCTTGGACCCTCATATTGATGATGCAACACAGAAATTGCGTCATGATAAAATAGAGCAGGGTGCCTGGCGACTTTTCTCCAAGGGACAAGAGTCCATACGGCCACAGTTTGTAGCCTCCCATGCGAGGCTTGTACTTGTTACCGATACAGAACAAATCGATTACTGTAACTCTCAAACCCTCATATTGATGAAGCAACACACAAATTACGTCGCGATTAAATACTGCAGGGTGCCTGGCGACATATCTCCAAGGTACGCGAGTGCTTATGGCGACTACTTGTACCCTCCCATGCGAGGCTTGTCCTTGTTCCCGATGCATAACAAATCGATTAGTGTAACTCTCGAACCCTTATATTGATGATGCAACACAGAAATTGAGTCCCGATTAAATACTGCAGGGTCAATGGCGATTTTTCTCCAAGGGATACAAATGCTCACGGCCACTGCTTGTAGCCCCCCATGCGAGACTTGTCCTTGTTCCCAATGCATAACAAATCGATTACTGTAACTCTCGAACCCTCATATTGATGATGTAACACAGAAATTGCGTCGCGTTTAAATACTGCTCGTCATTGGCGACTTTTCTCCAAGGGACAAGAGTGCTTACGGCCACTGCTTGTAGCCTCCCATGCGAGGCTTGTTCTTGTTGCCGATGCATATCAAGTCGATTAGTGTAACTTAGGAACACTCATATTGATGATGCAACACACAAATTGCGTCCCGATTAAATACTGCACGGTCAATGGCGACTTTTCTCCAAGTGACACGAGTGCTTACGGCCACTGCTTGTAGCCTAGCATGCGAGGCTTGTCCTTGTTCCCGATGCATAACAAATCGATTACTGTAACTCTCCAACCCTCATATTGCTGATGCAACACAGAAATTGCGTCGCGATTACATAATGCTGGGTGCCTGGCCACTTTTCTCCAATTTACGCGAGTGCTTACGGCCACTGCTTGTAGCCTCACATCCGAGGCTTGTCCTTGTTCCCGATGCATAACAAATCGATTACTGTAACTCTCGAACCTTATACTGATGACGCAACACTGAATTTGCGTCGCGATTAAATACTTCTGGGTGCCTGGCGACATAACTTCAAGGTACGCGAGTGCTTATGGTCACTAATTGTAGCCTCCAATGCGTGGCTTGTCCTTGTTCCCGTTGCATAACACAACGATTAATGTAACTCTCGAAACCTCATATTGATGATGCAACACAGAAATTACCTCGCGATTAAATACTGCAGGGTCAATGGCGACATATCTCTAAGTTACGCGACTGCTTATGGTGACTACTTGTAGCTTCCCATGCGGGGCTCGTCCTTGTTCCCGATGCATAACACAACGGTTACTATAACTCTCGAAACCTCATATTGATGATGCAACACATAAATTTCGTCGCGATTAAACACTGCAGGGTGCCTCGTGACTATTCTCCAAGGGACAGGAGTGCTTACGGCCACTGCTTGTAGCCCCCCATGCGAGGCTTGTGCTTGTACCCGATGCATAACAAATCGTTTTCTGTAACTTCCGTACCCTATATTGATGATGCAACACAAAAATTGGTTCGCGATTAAATACTGCAGGGTCAATGGGGACTTTTCTCCCAGGGACACGAGTGCTTACGGCCACTGCTTGTAGCCTCTCATGCGAGGCTTGTGCTTGTTCCAGATGCATAACAAATCGATAACTGTAACTCTCCAACCCTCATATTGATGATGCAACACAGAAATTGCGTTGCGATTAAATGCTGCTGGGTGCCTGGCAATTTTTCTCCAAGGTACGCGAGTGCTTACGGCCACTGCTCTGAGCCTCACATCCGAGGCTTTTCCTTGTTCCCGATGCATAACAAATCGATTAATGTAACTCTCGAACCCTCATATTGATGATACAACACAGAAATTGCGTCGCGATTAAATGCTACAGGGTCAGTGCCGACTTTTCCCCAAGGGACCCAAGTGCTTATGGCCACTGCTTGGAGCCTCACATGAGAAGCTTGTCCTTGTTCCCGATGCATAACAAATCGATTACTATAACTCTCGAACCCTCATATTGATGATACAACACAGAAATTGCGTCGCGATTAAATACTGCAGGGTGCCTTGCGACTTTTCTCCAAGAGACGTGAGTGCTTACGGCCACCGTTTGTAGCCTACCATGCGAGGCTCGTCCTTGTTCCCGATGCATAACAAATCGATTACTGTAACTCTCCACCCTCGTATTGATGATGCAACACAGAGATTGCGTCGCGATGAAATACAGCAGGGTGCCTGGCGACATTTCTGCAGGGACACGAGTGTTTACGGCCACTGCTTGTAGCCTCCCATGTGAGGTTTGTGCTTGTTCCCGATGCATTACAAATCGATTACTGTACCTCTCGGACCCTCATATTGATGATGCAACACAGAAATAGCGTCACGATTAAATAGAGCACGGTGCCTGGTGACTTTTCTCCAAGGGACAAGAGTCCATACGGCCACTGCTTGGAGCCTCCCATGCGAGGCTTGTCGTTGTTCCCGATGCATTTCAAATCGATTACTGTAACTCTCGAACCCTCATATTGATGCTGCAACACAGAAATTGCGTTCCGGTTAAATACTGCAGGGTGCCTGGCGTCTTTTCTCAAGGGACACGGGTGCTTACGGCCACTGCTTGTATCCTCCCATGCGAGGATTGTACTTGTTACCGATGCAGAACAAATCGATTACTGTAACTCTCGAACCCACATATTGATGAAGCAACACAGAAATTGCGTCGCGATTACATACTGATGTGTGCATGACGACTTTTCTCCAAGGTACGCGAGTGCTTACGGCCACTGCTTGTAGCCTCACATCCGAAGCTTGTCCTTGTTCCCAATGCATAACAAATTGATTACTGTAACTCTCGAACCCTCATACTGATGATGCAACACTGAAATTGCGTCGCGATTGAATACTTCTGGGTGCCTGGCGACATAACTCCAAGGTACGCGAGTGCTTATGGTCACTAATTGTAGCCTCCAATGCGTGGCTTGTCCTTGTTCCCGTTGCATAACACAACGATTAATGTAACTCTCGAAACCTCATATTGATGATGCAACACAGAAATTACCTCGCGATTAAATACTGCAGGGTCAATGGCGACATATCTCTAAGGTACGCGACTGCTTATGGTGACTACTTGTAGCTTCCCATGCGAGGCTTGTGCTTGTTCCAGATGCATAACAAATCGATTACTGTAACTCTCGAACCCTCAAATTGATGATGCAACACAGAAATTGCATCGCGATTAAATACTGCAAGTTGCCTGGCGACTTTTCTCCAAGGGACACGAGTGCTTACGGTCACTGCTTGTAGCCTCCCATGCGAGGCTTGTCCTTAATCCCGATTCATAACAAATCGATTATTGTAACTCTCGAACCCTCATATCGATGATGCAACACAGAAATTGCTTCGAGATTAAATATTGCAGGGTGCCTGGAGACTTTTCTCCAAGGGACACGAGTGCTTACGGCCACTGCTTGTAGCCACCAATGCAAGGCTTGTGCTTGTTTCCGATGCATAACCAATCGATTACTGTAACTCTCGAACCCACATATTGATAATGCAACACAGAAATTGCGTCACGATTAAATAGAGCAGGGTGCCTGGCGACTTTTTTGCAAGGGACAAGAGTGCTTACGGCCTCTGCTTGTAGCCTCCCATGAGAGTCTTGTCCTTGTTCCTGATGCATATCAAATCGATTACTGTAACTCTCGAACCCTCATATTGATGATGCAACACAGAAATTGCGTCCCGATAAATACTGCGGTGTGCCTGGCGACTTTTCTCAAGGGACACGGGTGCTTACGAACACTGCTTTTAGCCTCCCTTGCGAGACTTGTCCTTGTTCCCGATGCATAACAAATCGATTACTATAACTCTCGAACCCTCATATTGATGATGCAACACAGAAATTTCGACGCGATGAAATACTGCAGTGCACCTGGCGACTTTTCTGCAGGGACACGAGTGCTTAAGGCCACTGCTTGTAGCCTCCCATGCGAGGCTTGTGCTTGTTCCCGACGCATAACAAATCGTTTACTGTAACTCTCGAACCCTCCTATAGATGATGCAACGCAGAAATTGCGTCGCGATTAAATACTACAGGGTCCATGGCGACATACCTCCAATGGACACGAATGCTTACGGTCGCTACTTGTAGCATCCCCTGCGAGGTTTGTGCTTGTTCCCGATGCATAAAAAATCGATTACTGTAACTCTCGGACCCTCATATTGATGATGCAACTCAGAAATTGCGTCACGATTAAATAGAGAAGGGTGCCTGGCGACTTTTCTCCAAGGGAGAAGAGTCCATATGGCCACTGCTTGTAGCCTCCCATGCGAGGTGTGTGCTTGATCCCGATCCATAACAAATCGATTACTGTAACTCTCGAACCCTCATATTGATGAAGCAATACAGAAATTGCGTCGCGATGAAATACTGCTGGGTGCCTGGCGACATATCTCCAAAGTACGCGAGTGCTTATGGCGACTACTTGTAGCCTCCCATGCGAGGCTTGTCCTTGTTCCCGATGCATAACAAATCGATTAGTGTAACTCTCGAACCCTCATATTGATGATGCAACATAGGAATTGTTTCCTCATTAAATACTGCAGGGTCAATGGCGACTTTTCTCCAAGGGACAGGAGAGCTTAAGGCCACTGCTTGTAGCCTCCCATGCGAGGCTTGTCTTTGTTCCCGATGCATAACAAATCTATTACTGTAACCCTCCAACCCTCATATTGATGATGCAACACAGACATTGCGTTACGATTAAATACTGAGGGTGCCTGGCGACTTTTCTAAAACGGACACGAGTGCTTACAGACCCTGCTTGTAGCCTCACATCCGAGGCTTGTCCTAGTTCCCGATACATAACAAATCGATTACTGTAACTCTCGAACAATCCTACTGATGATGCATCACTGAAATTGCGTCGCGATTAAATACTTCTGGGTGCCTGGCGACATAACTCAAAGTACGCGAGTGCTTATGGTCACTACTTGTAGCCTCCAATGCGAGGCTTGTTCTTGTTCCCGATGCATATCACAACGATTACTGTAACTCTCGAACCCTCATATTGATGATACAACACAGAAATTGCGTCGCGATTAAATACTGCAGGGACAATGGCGACTTTTCTCCAAGGGAAACAAATGCTTACGGCCACTGCTTGTAGAATGCCATGCGAGACTTTTGCTTGTTCCCGATGCAAAACAAATCGATTACTGTAACTCTCGAACCCTCATATTGATGATGCAACACAGAAATTGCTTCGCGATTAATTACTGCAGGGTGCATGGCGACTTTTCTCCAATGGACACGAGTGTTTATGGCCACAGATTGTAGCCTCCCATGCGAGGTTTGTGCTTGATCCCGATGCATAACAAATCGATTACTGTAACTCTCGAACCCTCATATTGATGATGCAACAAAGAAATTGCGTCGCGATGAAATACTGCAGTGTGCCTGGCGACTTTTCTGCAGGGACACGAGTGCTTACGGCCACTGCTTGTAGCCTCCCATGCGAGGCTTGTACTTGTTCCCGACGCATAATAAATAGTTTACTGTAACTCTCGAACCCTCATATTGATGATGCAACACAGAAATTGGGTCGCGATTAAATTCTACAGGGCCCATGGCGACATACCTCCAACGTACACGATTGTTTACGGTCGCTACTTGTAGCATCCCCTGCGAGGTTTGTACTTGTTCCCGATGCATAACAAATCGATTACTGTAACCCTCGGACCCTCATATTGATGATGCAACACAGAAATTGCGTCACGATTAAATAGAGCAGGGTGCCTGGCGACTTTTCTCCAAGGGAAAGAGTCCATACGGCCACTGCTTGTAGCCTCCCATGCGAGGCTTGTACTTGTTCCCGACGCATAACAAATTGTTTACTGTAACTCTCGAACCCTCATATTGATGATGCAACACAAAAATTGGTTCACGATTAAATACTGCAGGGTGAATGGTAACTTTTCTCCCAGGGACACGAGTGCTTATTGCGACTGCTTGTAGCCACTCATGCGAGGCTTGTGCTTGTTCCAGATGCATAACAAATCGATTCATGTAACTCTCGAACCCTCATATTGATGATGCAACACAGAAATTGCTTCGCGATTAATTACTGCATGGTGCCTGGCGACTTTTCTCCAATGGACACGAGTCCTTACGGCCACTGGTTGTAGCCTCTCATGCGAGGCTTGTGCTTGTTCCAGATGCATAACAAATCGATTACTGTAACTCTCGAACCCTCATATTGATGATGCAACACAGAAATTGCGTCACGATTAAATAGAGCAGGGTGCCTGGCGACATTTCTCCAAGGGACAAGAGTGCTTACGGCCACTGCTAGTAGCCTCCCATGCAAGGCTTGTCCTTGTTCCTGATGCATAACAAATCGATTACTGTTACTATCGAACCCTCATATTGATGCACCAACACAGAAATTACGTTGCGATTAAATACTGCAGGGTGCCTGGCGACGTATCTCCAAGGTACGCGAGTGCTTATGGTGACTTCTTGTAGCCTCACATGCGAGGCTTGTGCTTGTTCCCGATGCATAACAAATCGATTAGTGTAACTTTCGAACACTCATATTGATGATGCAACACAGAAATTGCGTCGCGATTAAATACTGAATGGTCAATGGTGACTTTTCCCCAAGGGATACGAGTGCTCACGGCCACTGCTTGTAGCCTCCCATGTGAGACTTGTCCTTGTTCCCGATGCATAACAAATGGATTACTGTAAAACTCTAACCCTCATATTGAAGATGTAACACAGAAATTGCGTCGCGATTAAATACTGCAGGGTGGCTGGCGACTTTTCTCAAGGGACACGGGTGCTTACGGCCACTGCTTGTAGCCTCCCATGCGAGGCTTGTACTTGTTACCGACACATAACAAATCGTTTACTGTGACGCTCGAACCCTCATATTGATGATGCAACACAGAAATTGCGTCGCGATTAAATGCTACAGGGTCCATAGCGACATAACTCCAACGTACATGATTGCTTACGCTCGCTACCATAACATCCCTGGCGAGGTTTGTGCTTGTTCCCGATGCATAACAAATTGATTACTGTAACTCTCGGACCCTTATATTGATGCTGCAACACAGAAATATCGTCCCGGTTAAATACTGCAAAAGGCTGGCGACTTCTCTCAAGGGACACGGGTGCTTACGGCCACTGTTTGTAGCCACCCATGCAATTCTTGTGCTTGTTTCCGATGCATAACCAATCGATTACTGTAACTCTCGAACCCTCATATTGATGATGCAACACAGAATTTGCGTCACGATTAAATAGAGCAGTGTGCCTGGCGAGTTTTCTATAAGGGACAAGAGTCCATACGGACACTGCTTGTAGCCTCCCATGCGAGGCTTGACCTTGTTCCCGATGCATATCAAATCGATTACTGTAACTCTCGAACCCTCATATTGATGCTGCAACACAGAAATTGCGTCCCGGTTAAATACTGCAAAAGGCTGGCGACTTCTCTCAAGGGACACGGGTGCTTACGGCCACTGCTTGTAGCCACCCATGCAATTCTTGTGCTTGTTTCCGATGCATAACCAATCGATTACTGTAACTCTCGAACCCTCATATAGACGATGCAACACGGAAATTGCGTCACGATTAAATAGAGCAGGGTGCCTGGCGACTTTTCTCCAAGGGACAAGAGTGCTTACGGCCACTGCTTGTAGCCTCCCATGTAAGGCTTGTCCTTGTTCCCGATGCATATCAAATCGATTGCTGTAACTCTCGAACCCTCATATTGATCATGCAACACAGAAATTGCCTCCCGAATAAATAGTGCAGGGTGCCTGGCGACTTTTCTCAAGGGACACGGGTGCTTACGGCCACTGTATGTAGCCTCCCATTCAAGGCTTGTCCTTGTTCCTGATGCATAACAAATCGATTACTGTAACTCTCGAACCCTCATATTGATGAACCAACACAGAAATTGCGTCGCGATTAAATACTGCATTTTGCCTGGCGACATATCTCCGAGGAACGCGCCTGCCCCATGCGGGGCTCGTCCCTGTTCCCGATCCATAACAAATCGATTAATGTAACTCTCGAACCCTCATATTGATGATGCAACACAGAAATTGCGTCGCGATTAAATACTACAGGGTCCATGGCGACATACCTCCAACGTACACGATTGCTCACGTTCACTACTTGTAGCATCCCCTGCGAGGCTTGTGCTTGTTTCCGATGCATAACAAATCGATTACTGTAACTCTCGAACCTTCGTATTGATGATGCAACACAGAAATTGCGACGCGATTAAATACTTAAGGGTCAATGGCGACTTTTCTCCAGGTGATACGAATGCTCTCGGACACTGCTTGTAGCCTCCAATGCGAGACTTGTCCTTGTTTCCGATGCATAACAAATCGCTTACTGTAACTCTCGAACCCTCATATTGATGATGTAACACATAAATTGCGTCGCGATTAAATACTGCAGGGTGCCTCGCTACTTTTCTCAAGGGACACGGGTGCTTACGGCCACTGCGTGTAGCCTCCCATGCAAGGCTTAACCTTGTTCCTGATGCATAACAAAGCGATTACTGTAACTCTCAAACCATCATATTGATGAACCAACACAGAAATTGCGTCACAATTAAATACTGCAGGGTGCCTGGCGACATATCTCGAAGGTACGCGACTGCTTATGGTGACTACTTTTAGCCTCCCCTGCGGGGATCGTCCTTGTTCCCAATGCATAACAAATCTATTAATGTAACTCTCGAACCCTCATATTGATGATGCAACACAGAAATTTCGCCGCGCTTAGATACTACAGGGTCCATGGCGACATACCTCCAACGTAACGATTGCTCACGTTCACTACTTGTAGCATCCCCTGCGAGACTTGTGCTTGTTTCCGATACATAACAAATCGATTACTGTAACTCTCAAAATCTCATATTGATGTTGCAACACAGAAATTGCGTCACGATTAAATAGAGCAGGGTGCCTGGCGACTTATCTCCAATTGACAAGAGTGCTTACGGCCACTGCTTGTAGCCTGCCATGCGAGGTTGGTCCTTGTTCCCGATGCATATCAAATCGATTACTGTAACTCTCGAACCCTCATATTGAAGATGCAACACAGAAATTGCGTCCCAATTAAATACTGCTGGGTGCCTGGCGACTTTTCTCAAGGGACACGGGTGCTTACGGCCAGTGCTTGTAGCCTCTCATGCGAGGCTTGTCCTTGTTCCTGATATAACAAATCGATTACTGTAACTCTTGGACCCTCATATTGATGATGCAACACAGAAATAGCGTCAAGATTAAATAGAGCAGGGTGCCTGGCGACTTTTCTCCAAGAGACAAGAGTCCATACGGCCACTGCTTGTAGCCTCCCATGCGAGGCTTATCCTTGTTCCCGATGCATAACACAACGATTACTGTACCTCTCGAAACCTCATATTGATGTTGCAGCACAGAAATTGCCTCGCAATTAAATACTGCTGGGTGCCTGGCGACTTTTCTCCAACGTACGAGAGTGCTTACGGCCACTGCTTGTAGCCTGACATCCGAGGATTGTCCTTGTTCCCCATGCATAACAAATTTATTACTGTAACTCTCGAACCCTCATACTGATGATGCAACACTGAAATTGCGTCGCGATTAAATACTTCTGGGTGCCTGGCGACATAGCTCCAAGGTACGCGAGTGCTTATGTCCACTACTTGTAGCCTCCAATGCGAGGCTTGTCCTTGTTCCCGATGCATAACACTACGATTACTGTAACTCTCGAAACCTCATATTGATGATGCAACATATAAATTGCGTCGCGATTAAACACTGCAGGGTGCCTCGGGACATATTTCCAAGGTACGCGAGTGCTTACGGTTACTACTTGTAGCCTCCCATGAGAGGCTTATCCTTGTTAGCAATGCATAACATATCAATTACTGTAACTCTCGAAACCTCATATTGACGATGCAAACACAGAAATTGCGTCCCGATTAAATACTGCAGGGTGCCTGGCGATTTTCTCAAGGGACATGGGTGCTTACGGCCACTGCTTGTAGCCTCCCATGCGAGGCTTGTGCATGTTCCCGACGCATAACAAATCGTTTACTGTAACTCTCGAACCCTCATATTGATGAACCAACACAGAAATTGCGACGCGATTAAATACTGCAGGGTGCCTGGCGACATATTTCCAAGGTACGCGAGTGCTTATGGTGACTTCTTGTAGCCTCCCATGCGAGGCTTGTGTTTGTTCCCGATGCATAACAAATCGATTAGTGTAACTCTCGAAACCTCATATTGATGATGCAACACAGAAATTGCGTCGCGATGAAATACTGCAGTGTGCCTGGCGACTTTTCTGCAGGGACACGAGTGCTTACGGCCACTGCTTGTAGCCACTCATGCGAGGCTTGTCCTAGTTCCCGATGCATAACACAACGATTACTGTAACTCTGGAACCCTGATACTGATGATGCAACACAGTAATTGCGTCGCGATTTATTACTGTAGGGTGTCTGGCGACTGTTCTCCAAGGGACACGAGTGCTTACGGCCACTGCTTGTAGCCCCCCATGCGAGGCTTGTGCTTGTTCCCGATGCATAACAAAACATTTACTGTAACTCTCGTACCCTATATTGATGATGCAACACAAAAGGTGGTTCGCGATTAAATACTGCAGGGTCAATGGGGACTTTTCTCCCAGAGAGACGAGTGCTTACGGCCACTGTTTGTAGATTCTCATGTGAGGCTTGTGCTTGTTCCAGATGCATAATAAATCGATTAATGTAACTCTCGAACCCTAATACTGATGATGCAACACAGAACTTGCGTCGCGATTAAATACTTCTGGGTGGCTGGCGACATAAATCCAAGGTACGCGAGTGTTTATGGTCACTACCTGTAGCCTTCAATGCGAGGCTTGTCCTTATTCCCGATGCATAACACATCGATTACTGTAACTCTCGAATCCTCATCCTGATGTTGCAACACAGAAATTGCGTCGCGATTAAATACTTCTGGGTGCCTGGCGACATAAATACAAGGTACGCGAGTACTTATGGTTACTACTTGTAGCCTCCAATGCGAAGCTTGTCCTTGTTCCCGATGCATAACAAATCGATTACTGTAACTCTCGAACCCTCATATTGATGAAGCAACACAGAAATTGCGTCGCGATTAAATACTGCAAGGTGCCTGGCGACCTTTCTCATAGGGACACGAGTGCTTACAGCCACTGCTTGTAGCCTCCCATACGTGGCTATCCTTGTTCCCGATGCATTACAAATCGATTACTGTAACTGTCGAACCCTCATATTGATGAAGCAACACAGAAATTGCGTCGCGATTAAATATTGCAGGGTGCCTGGCGACATATCTCTAAGGTACGCGACTGCTTATGGTGACTACTTGTAGCCTCCCATGTGGGGATCGTCCTTGTTCCCGACGCATAACAAATCGATTAATGTAACTCTCGAACCCTCATATTGATGATGCAACACAGAAATTGCGTCGCGATTAAATACTGCAGGGTGCCTGGCGACTTTTCTGCAGGGACACGAGTGCTTACGGCCACTACTTGTAGCCTCCCATGCGAAGCTTGTCCTTGTTCCCGATGCATATCAAATCGATTACTGTAACTCTCGAACCCTCATATTGATGATGCTTCACAGAAATTGCGTCGCGATTAAATACCCCAGGGTCAATGTCGACTTTTCTAAAAGAGACACGATTGATTACGGCTACTGCTTGTAGCCTCCCATGCGAGTCTTGTCCTTGTTCCCGATGCGTAAATATTGATTACTGTAACTTTCGATCCCTCATATTGATGATGCAACACAGAAATTGCGTCGCGATCAAATACTGCAAGGTGCCTGGCGACTTTTCTCTAAGGGACACGAGTGCTTACGGCCTCTGCTTGTAGCCTCCCATGCGAGACTTGTGCTTGTTCCCGGTGCATAACAAATCGATTACTGTAACTATCGAACACTCATATTGATGATGCAACACAGAAATTGCGTCGCGATTAAATACTGCAGGGTCAATGGCGACTTTTCTCCAAGGGACACGAGTGCTTACGGCCGCTGCTTGTAGTCTCCCATGTGAGGCTTGTGCTTGTTCCCGATGCATAACAAATCGATTACTGTAACTCTCGAACACTCATATTGGTGCTGCAACACATAAATTGCGTCTCGATTAAATACTGCAGGGTCAGTGGCGACCTTTCTCCATGGGACACGAGCGCTTACGGCCACTGCTTGTAGTCTCCCATGCGAGGCTTGTGCTTGTTCCAGATGCATAACAAACAGATTACTGTAAATCTCGAACCCTCATATTGATGATGCAACACAGAAATTGCTTCGCGATTAAATACTGCAGGGTGCCTGGCGACATATCTCCAAGGTATGAGAGAGCTTATGGTCACTACACTTTGCCTCCCATGCGAGGCTTGTCCTTGTTCCCCCATGGATAACAAATTGATTAGTGTAACTCTCGAAACCACATATTGATGATGCAACAAAGAATTTGCGTCGCGATTAAATACTTCTGGGTGCCTGGCGACATAACTCCAAGGTACTCGAGTGCTTATGGTCACTACTTGTAGCCTCCCATGCGAGGCTTGTCCTTGTTCCCGATGCACAACAAATCGATTACTGTAACTCTTGAACCCTCATATTGATGTTGCAACACTGAAATTGCGTCGCGATTAAATACTGCTGGTTGCCTGGCGACTTTTCTCCAAGGGACACGACTGCTTACGGCCACTGCTTGTAGCCTCCCATGCGAGGCTTGTGCTTGTTCCCGATGCATAACAAATCGATTACTGTAACTCTCGAACCCTCATATTGGTAATGCAACACAGAAATTGAGTCGTGATTAAATACTGCAGGGTGCCTGGTAACTTTTCTCCAAGGGACACAAACGCTTACGGCTACTACTTGTAGCCTGCCATGCGAGACTTGTGCTTGTTCCCGATGCATAATAAATTGTTTACTGTAACTCTCCTACCCTCGTATTGATGATGCAACAGAAAAAATTGCGTCGCGATTAAATACTGCAACGTGGCTGGTAACTTTTCTCCAAGGGACACGAGTACTTACGGCCACTGCTTGTAGCCTCCCATTCGGGAATTGTGCTTGTTCCCGATGCTTAACAAATCGATTACAGTAACCCTCCAACCCTCATATAGATGATGCAACGCAGAAATTGCGTCGCGATTAAATACTGTAGGGTCAATGGCGACTTTTCTCCAAGGGACATGTGTGCTTACTTCCACTGCTTGTAGCCTCCCATGCGAGGCTCGTCCTTGTTCCCGATTCATAACATACCGATTACTGTAACTCTCGAACCCTCATATTGATGATGCAACACAGAAATTGCGTTGCGATTAAATACTGCAGGCGCCTGGCGACTTTCCTCAATGGGACACGAGTGTTAAGGGCCACTGCTTGTAGCCTCTCATGCGAGGTTTGTGCTTGTTCCCGATGCTTAAAAAATTGATTACTGTAACTCTCGAACCTTCATATTGATGTCGCAACACAGAAATTTCGTCACGATTAAATACTGCACGGTGCCTGGCGGCTTTTCTCCAACGGACACGAATGCTTACGGCCACTGCTTGTAGCCTGTCATGCGAGACTTGTGCTTGTTGCCGATGCATAACAAATTGTTTACTGTAACTCTGGTACCCTCATATTGATGATTAAACACAAAAATTGCGCCGTGATTAAATACTGCAGGGCGCCTGGCGACTTTTCTCCAAGGGACACGAGTGCATACGGCCACTGCTTGTAGCCTCCCATGCGAGGTTTGTCCTTGTTCGAATGGCATAATAATCGATTAGTGTAACTCTCGAGCCCTCATATTGATGCTGCAACACAGAAATTTCGTCCCGATTAAATACTGCAGGGTCAATGGCGACTTTTCTCCAAGGGACACGAGTGCTTACGGCCGCTGCTTGTAGCCTCCCATGCGAGGCTTGTCCTTGTTCCCGATGGATAACAAATCGATTAGCGTAACCCTCGAACCCACATATTGATGATGCAACACAGAAATTGCGTCGCGATTAAATACTTCTGGGTGCCTTGCGACATAACTCCAAGGTACCAAAGTGCTTATGGTCACTACTTGTAGCCTCCCATGCGAGACTTGTCCTTGTTCCCGATGCATAACAAATCGATAACTGTAACTCTCGAACCCACATGTTGATGATGCAACACAGAAATTGCGTCGCGATTAAATACTGCAGGGTCTATGGCGAATTTCCTCCATTTGACACGAGTGCTTACGGCCACTGCTTGTAGCCTCCCATGCGAAGCTTGTGCTGGTTCCCGATGCTTAAAAAATTGATTACTGTAACTCTCGAACCTTCATATTGATGAGGAAACACAGAAATTTCGTCACGATTAAATACTGCAAGGTGACTGGCGACTTTTCTCATACGGACACGAATGCTTACGGCCACTGCTTGTAGCCTGACATGCGAGACTTGTGCTTGTTCCCGATGCATAACAAATTGTTTACTGTAACTCTCGTACCCTCATATTGATGATTAAAAACAAAAATTGCGCCGTGATTAAATACTGCAGGGCGCCTGGCGACTTTTCTCCAAGGGACCGGAGTGCTTACGGCCACTGCTTGTAGCCTCCCATGCGAGGTTTGTCCTTGTTCCCGATGCATAATAATCGATTAGTGTAACTCTCGGACCCCCATATTGATGATGCAACACAGAAATTGCGTCGCTATTAAATACTGCAGGGTGCCTGGCGACTTTTCTCCAAGGGACAAGAGTGCTTACGGCCACTGCTTGTAGCCTCACATGGAGGCTAGTGCTAGTTCCCGAAGCATAACAAATCGATTACTGCAACTCACAAACCCCCATATTGATGATGCAACACAGAAATTGGATCACGATAAAATTCTCCAGGGTCAATGGCGACTTTTCTCCAAGGCACACGAGTGCTTACAGCAACTGCTTGTAGCCTCCCATGCGAGGCTTGTCCTTGTTCCCAGTGCATAACAAATCGATTCCTGTAACTCCCGAACCATCATATTGATGATGCAACACAGAAATTGCGTCGCGATTAAATACTGCAGCGTGCCTGGCGACTTTTCTCCAAGGGACACGAGTGCTTATGGCCACTGCTTGTAGCCCCCCATGCGAGGCTTGTACTTGTTCCCGATGCATAACAAATCGATTACTGTAACTCTCGGCCGCCCATATTGATGATGCAACACAGAAATTGCGCCGCGATTAAATACTGCAGGGTCAATGGCGACTTTCATCCATGGGACACGAGTGCTTACGGCCACTGCTTGTAGCCTCTCATGCGAGGCTTGTGCTTGTTCCCGATGCATAACAAATCGATGACTGTAACTCTCGAACCATCATATCGATGATGCAACACAGAACTTCCGTCGCGATTAAATATTGCAGGGTGCCTGGCGACTTTTCTCCAAGGGACACGAGTGCTTACGGCCACTGCTTGTAGAATCCCATGCGAAGCTTGTGCTTGTTCCCGATGCATAACAAGTCGATTACTGTAACTATCGAACCATCATATTGATGATGTAACACAGAAATTGCGTCGCGATTACATACTGCAGGTAGCCTGGCGACTTTTCTCCAAAGGACACGAGTGTTTACGGCCACTGCTTGTAGCCTCCCATGGGAAGCTTGTGCTTGTTCCCGATGCTTAAAAAATTGATTACTGTAACTCTCGAACCTTCATATTCATGACGAAACACAGAGATTTCGTCATGATTAAATACTGCAAGGTGCCTGGCGACTTTTCTCCAAGGGACAAGAGTGCTTACGGCCACTGCTTGCAGCCTCCCATGGAGGCTAGTGCTAGTTCTCGATGCAAAACAAATCGATGACTGCAACTCACGAACCCCCATATTGATGATGCAACAAAGAAATTGGATAGCGATTAAATTCTCCAGGGTCAATGGCGATTTTCCTCCAAGGCACACGAGTGCTTACAGCAACTGCTTGTAGCCTCCCATGCGAGGCTTGTCCTTGTTCCCAATGCATAACAAACAGATTCCTGTAACTCTCGAACCATCTTATTGATGATGCAACACAGAAATTGCGTCGCGATTAAATACTGCAGGGTGCCTGGCGACATATCTCCAATGTACGCGAGTGCTTATGGTCACTGATTTTAGATTCCCATGCAAGGCTTGTCCTTGTTCCCGATGTATAACAAATCGATTACTGTAACTCTCGAACCCTCATATTGATGATGCAACACAAAAATTGCGTCGCAATTAAATACTGCAAGGTCAATGGCCACTTATCTCCAAGGCACACGAGTGCTTACGGCCACTGCTTGCAGCCTCCCATGTGGGGCTTGTCCTTGTTCCCGATGCATAACAAATCGATTACTGTAACTCTCGAACCCTCATATTGAAGATGCAACACAAAAATTGCGTCGCAATTAAATACTGCAGGGTGCCTGGCGTTATATCTCCAAGGTACGCGAGTGCATATGGTCACTACTTCTAGCATCCCATGCAAGGCTTGTCCTTGTTCCCGATGTATAACAAATCGATTACTGTAACTCTCGAAACCTCATATTGATGATGCAACACAGAAATGGTGTCGCAATTAAATACAGCAGGGTCAATGGCGACTTTTCTCCAAGGGATGCGAATGCATACGGCCACTGCTTGTAGCCTCCCATGCGAGGCTCGTCCTTGTTGCCGATACATAACAAATCGTTATCTGTAACTCTCGACCCCACATATTGATGATGCAACACAGATATTACGTCACGATTAAATGCAGCAGGGTCAATGGCGACTTTTCTCCAAGGGATGCGAGTGCTTACGGCCACTGCTTGTAGCCTCCCATGCTAGGTTTGTGTTTGTTCCCGATGCATAACAAATCGTTTACTGTAACTCTTGAACCCACATATTGATGATGCAACACAGAAATTGCGTCGCGATTATATGCAGCAGGGTCAATGGCGACTTTTCTCCAAGGGACACGAGTGCTTACGGCCACTGCTTGTAGCCTCCCATGCGAGGATTTTCCTTCTTCCCGATGTATAACAAATCAATTACGGTAACCCTCGCACCCTCATATTGATGATGCAACACATAAATTGCGTCGCGATTAAATACTGCAGTGTTAATGGCGACTTTTCTCCAAGGGACACGAGTGCTTATGGCTACTGCTTGTAGCCTCCCATGCAAGGCTTGTGCTCTTTCCCGATGCATAACAAATCGATTACTCTAATTCTCGAACCGTCATATTGATGATGCAACACAGAAATTACGTCACGATTAAATGCTGCAGGGTCCAAGGCGACTTTTCTCCCAAGTACACGAGTGCTCATGGTCACTGCTAGTAGCCTATCCTGCGAGTCTTGTGCTTGTTCCCGATGTATAGCAAATCGATTACTGTATCTCTCAAACCCACATATTGATGATGCAACACAGAAATTTCGTCGCGATTAAATGCAGCAGTGTCAATGGCGACTTTTCTCCAAGGGATTCGAGTGCTTACTGCGACTGATTGCAGCCTCCCATGCGAGGCTTGTCCTTGTTCCCGATGCATAACATATCGTTTACTGTAACTCTCGAACCCACATATTGTTGATGCAACAGAGAAATTGCGTCGCGATTAAATGCAGCAGGGTCAATGGCGACTTTCCTCCAACGGACACGAGTGATTACAGCCACTGCTTGTAGCCTCCCATGCGAGGCTTGTGCTTGTTCCCGATGCATAACAAATCGTTTACTGTAACTCTCGAACCCACATATTGATGATGCAACACAGATATTACGTCGCGATTAAATGCAGCAGGGTCAATCTCGACTTTTCTCCAAGGGATGCGAGTGCTTACGGCCACTGCTTGTAGCCTCCCATGCGAGGCTTCTGCTTGTTCCCGATGCATAACAAATCGTTTACTGTAACTCTTGAACCCACATATTGATGATGCAACACAGACATTGCGTCGCGATTAAGTGCAGCAGGGTAAATGGCAACATTTCTCCGAGGGATGCGAGTGCTTACGGCCACTGCTTGTAGCCTCCCATGCGAGGCTTCTGCTTCTTCCCGATGCATAACAAACCGTTTACTGTAACTCTACAACCCACATATTGATGATGCAACACAGAAATTGCGTCGCGATAAAGTACTGCAGGGTGCCTTTAGACTATTCTCCAAGAGACACAAGTGCTTACGGCCACTGCTTGTAGCCTCGCATGCGAGGCTTGTGCTTGTTCCCGATGCATAACAAATCTTTTACTGTAACTCTCGAAACCACATATTGATGATGCAACAAAGAAATTGCGTCGCGATTAAATGCAGCAGGGTCCATGGCGACGTTTCTCAAAGGGACACGAGTGATTACAGCCACAGCTTGTAGCCACCCATGCGAGGCTTGTGCTTGTTCCCGATGCATAACAAATCGTTTACTGTAACTCTCGAACCCACATATTGATGATGCAACACAGAAATTGTGTCGCGATTAAATACAGCAGGGTCAATGGCGACTTTTCTCCAAGGGATGCGAGTGCTTACGGACACTGCTTGAGGCCTCCCATGCGAGGCTTTTGCTTGTTCCCGATGCATAACAGATCGTTTACTGTAACCCTCGAACCCACATATTGATAATGCAATACAGAAATTGCATCGCGATTAAATGCAGCACGGTCAATGGCGACTTTTCTCCAAGGGATGCGAGTGCTTATGGCCACTGCTTGTAGCCGCCCATGCGAGGCTTCTCCTTGTTCCCGATGCATAACAAATCGTTTACTGTAACTCGCGAACCCACATATTGATGATGCAACACAGAAATTAAGTCGCGACTAAATGCAGCAGGGTCAATGGCGACTTTTCTCCAAGGGACACGAGTGCTTACAGCCACTGCTTCTAGCCTCCCATGCGAGGCTTGTGGTTGTTCCCGATGCATAACAAATCGTTTACTGTAACTCTCGAACCCACATATTGATGATGCAACACAGAAATAGCGTCGGGATTAAATGCAGCAGGGTCAATGGCGACTTTTCCCCAAGGGATGCGAGTGCTTACGGCCACTGCTTGTAGCCTCCCATGCGAGGCTTCTGCTTGTTCCCGATGCATAACAAATCGTTTACTGTAACTCTCGAACCCACATATTGATGATGCAACAAAGAAATTGTGTCGCGACTAAATGCACCAGGGTCAATGGCGAGTTTTAGCAAAGGAATGCGAGTGCTTACGGCCACTGCGTGTAGCCACCCATGCGACGCTTGTGCTCGTTCCCGATGCGTAACAAATCGTTTACTGTACCTCTCGAACCCACATATTGATGATGCAACACAGAATTTGCGTCGCGATTAAATGCAGTGGGGTCAATGGCGACTTTTCTCCAAGGGACACGAGTGCTTACGGCCACTGCTTGTAGCCTCCCATGCGAGGCTTGTGCTTTTTCCCGATGCATAACAAATCGTTTACTATAACTCTCCAACCCACATATTGAAGATGCAACACAGAAATTGCGTCGCGATTAAATGCAGCAGGGTCAATGGCCACTTTCCTCCAAGGGACACGAGTGCTTACGGCCACTGTTTGTAGCCTCCCATGCGAGGCTTGTGCTTGTTCCCGATGCATAACAATTCGTTTACTGTAACTCTCGAACCCATATATTGATGATGCAAAACAGAAATTGCGTCGCGATTAAATGCAGCAGGGTCAATGGCGACTTTTGTCCAAGGGATGCGAGTGCTTATGGCCGCTGTTTTTAGCCTCCCATGCGAGGCTTGTGCTTGTTCCCGATGCATAACAAATCGTTTACTGTAACTCTCGAACCCACATATTGATGTTGCAACACAGAAATTGCGTCGCGATTAAATTCAGCAGGGTCGATGGCGACTTTTCTCAAGGGACACGAGTGCTTATGGCCACAGCTTGTAGCCTCCCATGCGAGGCTTGTGCTTGTTCCCGATGCATAACAAATCATTTACTGTAACTCTCGAACCCACATATTGATGATGCAACACAGAAATTGCGTCGCGATTAAATGCAGCAGGGTCAATGGCGACTTATCTCCAAGGGATGCGAGTGCTTACGGCCACTGATTGTAGCCTCCCATGCGAGGCTTGTGCTTTTTTCCGATGCATAACAAATCGTTTACTGTAACTCTACAACCCACATATTGAAGATGCAACACAGAAATTGCGTCGCGATTAAATGCAGTGGGGTCAATGGCGACTTTTCTCCAAGGGACACGAGTGCTTACGGCCACTGCTTGTAGCCTCCCATGCGAGGCTTGTGCTTTTTCCCGATGCATAACAAATCGTTTACTATAACTCTACAACCCACATATTGAAGATGCAACACAGAATTTGCGTCGCGATTAAATGCAGTGGGGTCAATGGCGACTTTTCTCCAAGGGACACGAGTGCTTACGGCCACTGCTTGTAGCCTCCTATGCGAGGCTTGTGCTTTTTCCCGATGCATAACAAATCGTTTACTATAACTCTCCAACCCACATATTGAAGATGCAACACAGAAATTGCGTCGCGATTAAATGCAGCAGGGTCAATGGCCACTTTCCTCCAAGGGACACGAGTGCTTACGGCCACTGTTTGTAGCCTCCCATGCGAGGCTTGTGCTTGTTCCCGATGCATAACAATTCGTTTACTGTAACTCTCGAACCCATATATTGATGATGCAAAACAGAAATTGCGTCGCGATTAAATGCAGCAGGGTCAATGGCGACTTTTGTCCAAGGGATGCGAGTGCTTATGGCCGCTGTTTGTAGCCCCCCATGCGAGGCTTGTGCTTGTTCCCGATGCATAACAAATCGTTTACTGTAACTCTCGAACCCACATATTGATGTTGCAACACAGAAATTGCGTCGCGATTAAATGCAGCAGGGTCAATGGCGACTTATCTCCAAGGGATGCGAGTGCTTACGGCCACTGCTTGTAGCCTCCCATGCGAGGCTTGTGCTTGTTCCCGATGCATAACAAATCGTTTACTATAACTCTCCAACCCACATATTGAAGATGCAACACAGAAATTGCGTCGCGATTAAATGCAGCAGGGTCAATGGCGACTTTTCTCCAAGGGATGCGAGTGCTTACGGCCACTGCTTGTAGCCTCCCATGCGAGGCTTGTGCTTGTTCCCGATGCATAACAACTCGTTTACTGTAACACTCGAACCCACATATTGATAATGCAACACAGAAATTGCGTCGCGATTAAATGCAGCAGGGTCAATGGCGACTTTTCTCCAAGGGATGCGAGTGCTTACGGCCACTGCTTGTAGCCTCCCATGCGAGGCTTGTGCTTGTTCCCGATGCATAACAACTCGTTTACTGTAACTTTCGAACCCACATATTGATAATGCAACACAGAAATTGCGTCGCGATTAAATGCAGCAGGGTCAATGGCGACTTTTCTCCAAGGGACACGAGTGCTTACGGCCACTGATTGTAGCCTCCCATGCGAGGCTTGTGCTTTTTCCCGATGCATAACAAATCGTTTACTATAACTCTACAACCCACATATTGAAGATGCAACACAGAAATTGCGTCGCGATTAAATGCAGCAGGGTCAATGGCGACTTTTCTCCAAGGGATGCGAGTGCTTACGGCCACTGCTTGTAGCCTCCCATGCGAGGCTTGTGCTTGTTCCCGATGCATAAGAAATCGTTTACTATAACTCTCCAACCCACATATTGAAGATGCAACACAGAAATTGCGTCGCGATTAAATGCAGCGGGGTCAATGGCGACTTTTCTCCAAGGGACACGAGTGCTTACGGCCACTGATTGTAGCCTCCCATGCGAGGCTTGTGCTTTTTCCCGATGCATAACAAATCGTTTACTATAACACTACAACCCACATATTGAAGATGCAACACAGAAATTGCGTCGCGATTAAATGCAGCGGGGTCAATGGCGACTTTTCTCCAAGGGACACGAGTGCTTACGGCCACTGCTTGTAGCCTCCCATGCGAGGCTTGTGCTTTTTCCCGATGCATAACAAATCGTTTACTATAACTCTCCAACCCACATATTGAAGATGCAACACAGAAATTGCGTCGCGATTATATGCAGCAGGGTCAATGGCGACTTTTCTCCAAGGGATGCGAGTGCTTACGGCCACTGCTTGTAGCCTCCCATGCGAGGCTTGTGCTTGTTCCCGATGCATAAGAAATCGTTTACTATAACTCTCCAACCCACATATTGAAGATGCAACACAGAAATTGCGTCGCGATTAAATGCAGCGGGGTCAATGGCGACTTTTCTCCAAGGGACACGAGTGCTTACGGCCACTGCTTGTAGCCTCCCATGCGAAGCTTGTGCTTTTTCCCGATGCATAACAAATCGTTTACTATAACTCTCCAACCCACATATTGAAGATGCAACACAGAAATTGCGTCGCGATTAAATGCAGCGGGGTCAATGGCGACTTTTCTCCAAGGGACACGAGTGCTTACGGCCACTGATTGTAGCCTCCCATGCGAGGCTTGTGCTTTTTCCCGATGCATAACAAATCGTTTACTATAACTCTCCAACCCACATATTGAAGATGCAACACAGAATTTGCGTCGCGATTAAATGCAGTGGGGTCAATGGCGACTTTTCTCCAAGGGACACGAGTGCTTACGGCCACTGCTTGTAGACTCCCATGCGAGGCTTGTCCTTTTTCCCGATGCATAACAAATCGTTTACTATAACTCTCCAACCCACATATTGAAGATGCAACACAGAAATTGCGTCGCGATTAAATGCAGCAGGGTCAATGGCGACTTTTCTCCAAGGGATGCGAGTGCTTACGGCCACTGCTTGTAGCCTCCCATGCGAGGCTTGTGCTTGTTCCCGATGCATAAGAAATCGTTTACTATAACTCTCCAACCCACATATTGAAGATGCAACACAGAAATTGCGTCGCGATTAAATGCAGCGGGGTCAATGGCGACTTTTCTCCAAGGGACACGAGTGCTTACGGCCACTGCTTGTAGCCTCCCATGCGAGGCTTGTGCTTTTTCCCGATGCATAACAAATCGTTTACTATAACTCTCCAACCCACATATTGAAGATGCAACACAGAAATTGCGTCGCGATTAAATGCAGCGGGGTCAATGGCGACTTTTCTCCAAGGGACACGAGTGCTTACGGCCACTGCTTGTAGCCTCCCATGCGTGGCTTGTGCTTTTTCCCGATGCATAACAAATCGTTTACTATAACTCTCCAACCCACATATTGAAGATGCAACACAGAAATTGCGTCGCGATTAAATGCAGCAGGGTCAATGGCGACTTTTCTCCAAGGGACACGAGTGCTTACGGCCACTGATTGTAGCCTCCCATGCGAGGCTTGTGCTTTTTCCCGATGCATAACAAATCGTTTACTATAACTCTACAACCCACATATTGAAGATGCAACACAGAATTTGCGTCGCGATTAAATGCAGTGGGGTCAATGGCGACTTTTCTCCAAGGGACACGAGTGCTTACGGCCACTGCTTGTAGCCTCCCATGCGAGGCTTGTGCTTTTTCCCGATGCATAACAAATCGTTTACTATAACTCTCCAACCCACATATTGAAGATGCAACACAGAAATTGCGTCGCGATTAAATGCAGCAGGGTCAATGGCGACTTTTCTCCAAGGGACACGAGTGCTTACGGCCACTGATTGTAGCCTCCCATGCGAGGCTTGTGCTTTTTCCCGATGCATAACAAATCGTTTACTATAACTCTACAACCCACATATTGAAGATGCAACACAGAAATTGCGTCGCGATTAAATGCAGCAGGGTCAATGGCGACTTTTCTCCAAGGGATGCGAGTGCTTACGGCCACTGCTTGTAGCCTCCCATGCGAGGCTTGTGCTTTTTCCCGATGCATAACAAATCGTTTACTATAACTCTCCAACCCACATATTGAAGATGCAACACAGAAATTGCGTCGCGATTAAATGCAGCAGGGTCAATGGCGACTTTTCTCCAAGGGACACGAGTGCTTACGGCCACTGATTGTAGCCTCCCATGCGAGGCTTGTGCTTTTTCCCGATGCATAACAAATCGTTTACTATAACTCTACAACCCACATATTGAAGATGCAACACAGAATTTGCGTCGCGATTAAATGCAGTGGGGTCAATGGCGACTTTTCTCCAAGGGACACGAGTGCTTACGGCCACTGCTTGTAGCCTCCCATGCGAGGCTTGTGCTTTTTCCCGATGCATAACAAATCGTTTACTATAACTCTCCAACCCACATATTGAAGATGCAACACAGAAATTGCGTCGCGATTAAATGCAGCAGGGTCAATGGCGACTTTTCTCCAAGGGACACGAGTGCTTACGGCCACTGATTGTAGCCTCCCATGCGAGGCTTGTGCTTTTTCCCGATGCATAACAAATCGTTTACTATAACTCTACAACCCACATATTGAAGATGCAACACAGAATTTGCGTCGCGATTAAATGCAGTGGGGTCAATGGCGACTTTTCTCCAAGGGACACGAGTGCTTACGGCCACTGCTTGTAGCCTCCCATGCGAGGCTTGTGCTTTTTCCCGATGCATAACAAATCGTTTACTATAACTCTCCAACCCACATATTGAAGATGCAACACAGAAATTGCGTCGCGATTAAATGCAGCAGGGTCAATGGCGACTTTTCTCCAAGGGATGCGAGTGCTTACGGCCACTGCTTGTAGCCTCCCATGCGAGGCTTGTGCTTGTTCCCGATGCATAAGAAATCGTTTACTATAACTCTCCAACCCACATATTGAAGATGCAACACAGAAATTGCGTCGCGATTAAATGCAGCGGGGTCAATGGCGACTTTTCTCCAAGGGACACGAGTGCTTACGGCCACTGCTTGTAGCCTCCCATGCGAGGCTTGTGCTTTTTCCCGATGCATAACAAATCGTTTACTATAACTCTCCAACCCACATATTGAAGATGCAACACAGAAATTGCGTCGCGATTAAATGCAGCGGGGTCAATGGCGACTTTTCTCCAAGGGACACGAGTGCTTACGGCCACTGCTTGTAGCCTCCCATGCGAGGCTTGTGCTTTTTCCCGATGCATAACAAATCGTTTACTATAACTCTCCAACCCACATATTGAAGATGCAACACAGAAATTGCGTCGCGATTAAATGCAGCAGGGTCAATGGCGACTTTTCTCCAAGGGACACGAGTGCTTACGGCCACTGATTGTAGCCTCCCATGCGAGGCTTGTGCTTTTTCCCGATGCATAACAAATCGTTTACTATAACTCAACAACCCACATATTGAAGATGCAACACAGAATTTGCGTCGCGATTAAATGCAGTGGGGTCAATGGCGACTTTTCTCCAAGGGACACGAGTGCTTACGGCCACTGCTTGTAGCCTCCCATGCGAGGCTTGTGCTTTTTCCCGATGCATAACAAATCGTTTACTATAACTCTCCAACCCACATATTGAAGATGCAACACAGAAATTGCGTCGCGATTAAATGCAGCAGGGTCAATGGCGACTTTTCTCCAAGGGACACGAGTGCTTACGGCCACTGATTGTAGCCTCCCATGCGAGGCTTGTGCTTTTTCCCGATGCATAACAAATCGTTTACTATAACTCTACAACCCACATATTGAAGATGCAACACAGAATTTGCGTCGCGATTAAATGCAGTGGGGTCAATGGCGACTTTTCTCCAAGGGACACGAGTGCTTACGGCCACTGCTTGTAGCCTCCCATGCGAGGCTTGTGCTTTTTCCCGATGCATAACAAATCGTTTACTATAACTCTCCAACCCACATATTGAAGATGCAACACAGAAATTGCGTCGCGATTAAATGCAGCAGGGTCAATGGCGACTTTTCTCCAAGGGATGCGAGTGCTTACGGCCACTGCTTGTAGCCTCCCATGCGAGGCTTGTGCTTGTTCCCGATGCATAAGAAATCGTTTACTATAACTCTCCAACCCACATATTGAAGATGCAACACAGAAATTGCGTCGCGATTAAATGCAGCGGGGTCAATGGCGACTTTTCTCCAAGGGACACGAGTGCTTACGGCCACTGCTTGTAGCCTCCCATGCGAGGCTTGTGCTTTTTCCCGATGCATAACAAATCGTTTACTATAACTCTCCAACCCACATATTGAAGATGCAACACAGAAATTGCGTCGCGATTAAATGCAGCAGGGTCAATGGCGACTTTTCTCCAAGGGATGCGAGTGCTTACGGCCACTGCTTGTAGCCTCCCATGCGAGGCTTGTGCTTGTTCCCGATGCATAAGAAATCGTTTACTATAACTCTCCAACCCACATATTGAAGATGCAACACAGAAATTGCGTCGCGATTAAATGCAGCGGGGTCAATGGCGACTTTTCTCCAAGGGACACGAGTGCTTACGGCCACTGCTTGTAGCCTCCCATGCGAGGCTTGTGCTTTTTCCCGATTCATAACAAATCGTTTACTATAACTCTCCAACCCACATATTGAAGATGCAACACAGAAATTGCGTCGCGATTAAATGCAGCAGGGTCAATGGCGACTTTTCTCCAAGGGACACGAGTGCTTACGGCCACTGCTTGTAGCCTCCCATGCGAGGCTTGTGCTTTTTCCCGATGCATAACAAATCGTTTACTATAACTCTCCAACCCACATATTGAAGATGCAACACAGAAATTGCGTCGCGATTAAATGCAGCAGGGTCAATGGCGACTTTTCTCCAAGGGACACGAGTGCTTACGGCCACTGATTGTAGCCTCCCATGCGAGGCTTGTGCTTTTTCCCGATGCATAACAAATCGTTTACCATAACTCTACAACCCACATATTGAAGATGCAACACAGAATTTGCGTCGCGATTAAATGCAGTGGGGTCAATGGCGACTTTTCTCCAAGGGACACGAGTGCTTACGGCCACTGCTTGTAGCCTCCCATGCGAGGCTTGTGCTTTTTCCCGATGCATAACAAATCGTTTACTATAACTCTCCAACCCACATATTGATGTTGCAACACAGAAATTGCGTCGCGATTAAATGCAGCAGGGTCAATGGCGACTTTTCTCCAAGGGATGCGAGTGCTTACGGCCACTGCTTGTAGCCTCCCATGCGAGGCTTGTGCTTGTTCCCGATGCATAACAAATCGTTTACTATAACTCTCCAACCCACATATTGAAGATGCAACACAGAAATTGCGTCGCGATTAAATGCAGCGGGGTCAATGGCGACTTTTCTCCAAGGGACACGAGTGCTTACGGCCACTGCTTGTAGCCTCCCATGCGAGGCTTGTGCTTTTTCCCGATGCATAACAAATCGTTTACTATAACTCTCCAACCCACATATTGATGTTGCAACACAGAAATTGCGTCGCGATTAAATGCAGCGGGGTCAATGGCGACTTTTCTCCAAGGGATGCGAGTGCTTACGGCCACTGCTTGTAGCCTCCCATGCGAGGCTTGTGCTTGTTCCCGATGCATAACAAATCGTTTACTATAACTCTCCAACCCACATATTGAAGATGCAACACAGAAATTGCGTCGCGATTAAATGCAGCGGGGTCAATGGCGACTTTTCTCCAAGGGACACGAGTGCTTACGGCCACTGCTTGTAGCCTCCCATGCGAGGCTTGTGCTTTTTCCCGATGCATAACAAATCGTTTACTATAACTCTCCAACCCACATATTGATGTTGCAACACAGAAATTGCGTCGCGATTAAATGCAGTGGGGTCAATGGCGACTTTTCTCCAAGGGACACGAGTGCTTACGGCCACTGCTTGTAGCCTCCCATGCGAGGCTTGTGCTTTTTCCCGATGCATAACAAATCGTTTACCATAACTCTACAACCCACATATTGAAGATGCAACACAGAATTTGCGTCGCGATTAAATGCAGTGGGGTCAATGGCGACTTTTCTCCAAGGGACACGAGTGCTTACGGCCACTGCTTGTAGCCTCCCATGCGAGGCTTGTGCTTTTTCCCGATGCATAACAAATCGTTTACTATAACTCTCCAACCCACATATTGATGTTGCAACACAGAAATTGCGTCGCGATTAAATGCAGCAGGGTCAATGGCGACTTTTCTCCAAGGGATGCGAGTGCTTACGGCCACTGCTTGTAGCCTCCCATGCGAGGCTTGTGCTTGTTCCCGATGCATAACAAATCGTTTACTATAACTCTACAACCCACATATTGAAGATGCAACACAGAATTTGCGTCGCGATTAAATGCAGTGGGGTCAATGGCGACTTTTCTCCAAGGGACACGAGTGCTTACGGCCACTGCTTGTAGCCTCCCATGCGAGGCTTGTGCTTTTTCCCGATGCATAACAAATCGTTTACTATAACTCTCCAACCCACATATTGATGTTGCAACACAGAAATTGCGTCGCGATTAAATGCAGCAGGGTCAATGGCGACTTTTCTCCAAGGGATGCGAGTGCTTACGGCCACTGCTTGTAGCCTCCCATGCGAGGCTTGTGCTTTTTCCCGATGCATAACAAATCGTTTACTATAACTCTCCAACCCACATATTGAAGATGCAACACAGAAATTGCGTCGCGATTAAATGCAGCGGGGTCAATGGCGACTTTTCTCCAAGGGACACGAGTGCTTACGGCCACTGCTTGTAGCCTCCCATGCGAGGCTTGTGCTTTTTCCCGATGCATAACAAATCGTTTACTATAACTCTCCAACCCACATATTGATGTTGCAACACAGAAATTGCGTCGCGATTAAATGCAGCAGGGTCAATGGCGACTTTTCTCCAAGGGATGCGAGTGCTTACGGCCACTGCTTGTAGCCTCCCATGCGAGGCTTGTGCTTGTTCCCGATGCATAACAAATCGTTTACTATAACTCTCCAACCCACATATTGAAGATGCAACACAGAATTTGCGTCGCGATTAAATGCAGTGGGGTCAATGGCGACTTTTCTCCAAGGGACACGAGTGCTTACGGCCACTGCTTGTAGCCTCCCATGCGAGGCTTGTGCTTTTTCCCGATGCATAACAAATCGTTTACTATAACTCTCCAACCCACATATTGAAGATGCAACACAGAAATTGCGTCGCGATTAAATGCAGCAGGGTCAATGGCGACTTTTCTCCAAGGGATGCGAGTGCTTACGGCCACTGCTTGTAGCCTCCCATGCGAGGCTTGTGCTTGTTCCCGATGCATAAGAAATCGTTTACTATAACTCTCCAACCCACATATTGAAGATGCAACACAGAAATTGCGTCGCGATTAAATGCAGCAGGGTCAATGGCGACTTTTCTCCAAGGGACACGAGTGCTTACGGCCACTGCTTGTAGCCTCCCATGCGAGGCTTGTGCTTTTTCCCGATGCATAACAAATCGTTTACTATAACTCTCCAACCCACATATTGAAGATGCAACACAGAAATTGCGTCGCGATTAAATGCAGCGGGGTCAATGGCGACTTTTCTCCAAGGGACACGAGTGCTTACGGCCACTGCTTGTAGCCTCCCATGCGAGGCTTGTGCTTTTTCCCGATGCATAACAAATCGTTTACTATAACTCTCCAACCCACATATTGAAGATGCAACACAGAAATTGCGTCGCGATTAAATGCAGCAGGGTCAATGGCGACTTTTCTCCAAGGGATGCGAGTGCTTACGGCCACTGCTTGTAGCCTCCCATGCGAGGCTTGTGCTTGTTCCCGATGCATAACAAATCGTTTACTATAACTCTCCAACCCACATATTGAAGATGCAACACAGAATTTGCGTCGCGATTAAATGCAGTGGGGTCAATGGCGACTTTTCTCCAAGGGACACGAGTGCTTACGGCCACTGCTTGTAGCCTCCCATGCGAGGCTTGTGCTTTTTCCCGATGCATAACAAATCGTTTACTATAACTCTCCAACCCACATATTGAAGATGCAACACAGAAATTGCGTCGCGATTAAATGCAGCAGGGTCAATGGCGACTTTTCTCCAAGGGATGCGAGTGCTTACGGCCACTGCTTGTAGCCTCCCATGCGAGGCTTGTGCTTGTTCCCGATGCATAAGAAATCGTTTACTATAACTCTCCAACCCACATATTGAAGATGCAACACAGAAATTGCGTCGCGATTAAATGCAGCAGGGTCAATGGCGACTTTTCTCCAAGGGACACGAGTGCTTACGGCCACTGCTTGTAGCCTCCCATGCGAGGCTTGTGCTTTTTCCCGATGCATAACAAATCGTTTACTATAACTCTCCAACCCACATATTGAAGATGCAACACAGAAATTGCGTCGCGATTAAATGCAGCAGGGTCAATGGCGACTTTTCTCCAAGGGATGCGAGTGCTTACGGCCACTGCTTGTAGCCTCCCATGCGAGGCTTGTGCTTGATCCCGATGCATAAGAAATCGTTTACTATAACTCTCCAACCCACATATTGAAGATGCAACACAGAAATTGCGTCGCGATTAAATGCAGCGGGGTCAATGGCGACTTTTCTCCAAGTGACACGAGTGCTTACGGCCACTGCTTGTAGCCTCCCATGCGAGGCTTGTGCTTTTTCCCGATGCATAACAAATCGTTTACTATAACTCTCCAACCCACATATTGAAGATGCAACACAGAAATTGCGTCGCGATTAAATGCAGCGGGGTCAATAGCGACTTTTCTCCAAGGGACACGAGTGCTTACGGCCACTGCTTGTAGCCTCCCATGCGAGGCTTGTGCTTTTTCCCGATGCATAACAAATCGTTTACTATAACTCTCCAACCCACATATTGAAGATGCAACACAGAAATTGCGTCGCGATTAAATGCAGCGGGGTCAATGGCGACTTTTCTCCAAGGGACACGAGTGCTTACGGCCACTGCTTGTAGCCTCCCATGCGAGGCTTGTGCTTGTTCCCGATGCATAAGAAATCGTTTACTATAACTCTCCAACCCACATATTGAAGATGCAACATAGAAATTGCGTCGCGATTAAATGCAGCGGGGTCAATGGCGACTTTTCTCCAAGGGACACGAGTGCTTACGGCCACTGCTTGTAGCCTCCCATGCGAGTCTTGTGCTTTTTCCCGATGCATAACAAATCGTTTACTATAACTCTCCAACCCACATATTGAAGATGCAACACAGAAATTGCGTCGCGATTAAATGCAGCGGGGTCAATGGCGACTTTTCTCCAAGGGACACGAGTGCTTACGGCCACTGCTTGTAGCCTCCCATGCGAGGCTTGTGCTTGTTCCCGATGCATAAGAAATCGTTTACTATAACTCTCCAACCCACATATTGAAGATGCAACATAGAAATTGCGTCGCGATTAAATGCAGCGGGGTCAATGGCGACTTTTCTCCAAGGGACACGAGTGCTTACGGCCACTGCTTGTAGCCTCCCATGCGAGGCTTGTGCTTTTTCCCGATGCATAACAAATCGTTTACTATAACTCTCCAACCCACATATTGGAGATGCAACACAGAAATTGCGTCGCGATTAAATGCAGCGGGGTCAATGGCGACTTTTCTCCAAGGGACACGAGTGCTTACGGCCACTGCTTGTAGCCTCCCATGCGAGGCTTGTGCTTTTTCCCGATGCATAACAAATCGTTTACTATAACTCTCCAACCCACATATTGAAGATGCAACACAGAAATTGCGTCGCGATTAAATGCAGCGGGGTCAATGGCGACTTTTCTCCAAGGGACACGAGTGCTTACGGCCACTGCTTGTAGCCTCCCATGCGAGGCTTGTGCTTTTTCCCGATGCATAACAAATCGTTTACTATAACTCTCCAACCCACATATTGAAGATGCAACACAGAAATTGCGTCGCGATTAAATGCAGCGGGGTCAATGGCGACTTTTCTCCAAGGGACACGAGTGCTTACGGCCACTGCTTGTAGCCTCCCATGCGAGGCTTGTGCTTTTTCCCGATGCATAACAAATCGTTTACTATAACTCTCCAACCCACATATTGAAGATGCAACACAGAAATTGCGTCGCGATTAAATGCAGCGGGGTCAATGGCGACTTTTCTCCAAGGGACACGAGTGCTTACGGCCACTGCTTGTAGCCTCCCATGCGTGGCTTGTGCTTTTTCCCGATGCATAACAAATCGTTTACTATAACTCTACAACCCACATATTGAAGATGCAACACAGAATTTGCGTCGCGATTAAATGCAGTGGGGTCAATGGCGACTTTTCTCCAAGGGACACGAGTGCTTACGGCCACTGCTTGTAGCCTCCCATGCGAGGCTTGTGCTTTTTCCCGATGCATAACAAATCGTTTACTATAACTCTCCAACCCACATATTGAAGATGCAACACAGAAACTGCGTCGCGATTAAATGCAGCAGGGTCAATGGCGACTTTTCTCCAAGGGATGCGAGTGCTTACGGCCACTGCTTGTAGCCTCCCATGCGAGGCTTGTGCTTGTTCCCGATGCATAAGAAATCGTTTACTATAACTCTCCAACCCACATATTGAAGATGCAACACAGAAATTGCGTCGCGATTAAATGCAGCGGGGTCAATGGCGACTTTTCTCCAAGGGACACGAGTGCTTACGGCCACTGATTGTAGCCTCCCATGCGAGGCTTGTGCTTTTTCCCGATGCATAACAAATCGTTTACTATAACTCTCCAACCCACATATTGAAGATGCAACACAGAAATTGCGTCGCGATTAAATGCAGCGGGGTCAATGGCGACTTTTCTCCAAGGGACACGAGTGCTTACGGCCACTGCTTGTAGCCTCCCATGCGAGGCTTGTGCTTTTTCCCGATGCATAACAAATCGTTTACTATAACTCTCCAACCCACATATTGAAGATGCAACACAGAAATTGCGTCGCGATTAAATGCAGCGGGGTCAATGGCGACTTTTCTCCAAGGGACACGAGTGCTTACGGCCTCTGCTTGTAGCCTCCCATGCGAGGCTTGTGCTTTGTCCCGATGCATAACAAATCGTTTACTATAACTCTCCAACCCACATATTGAAGATGCAACACAGAAATTGCGTCGCGATTAAATGCAGCAGGGTCAATGGCGACTTTTCTCCAAGGGATGCGAGTGCTTACGGCCACTGCTTGTAGCCTCCCATGCGTGGCTTGTGCTTTTTCCCGATGCATAAGAAATCGTTTACTATAACTCTCCAACCCACATATTGAAGATGCAACACAGAAATTGCGTCGCGATTAAATGCAGCGGGGTCAATGGCGACTTTTCTCCAAGGGACACGAGTGCTTACGGCCACTGCTTGTAGCCTCCCATGCGTGGCTTGTGCTTTTTCCCGATGCATAACAAATCGTTTACTATAACTCTCCAACCCACATATTGAAGATGCAACACAGAAATTGCGTCGCGATTAAATGCAGCAGGGTCAATGGCGACTTTTCTCCAAGGGATGCGAGTGCTTACGGCCACTGCTTGTAGCCTCCCATGCGAGGCTTGTGCTTTTTCCCGATGCATAACAAATCGTTTACTATAACTCTCCAACCCACATATTGAAGATGCAACACAGAAATTGCGTCGCGATTAAATGCAGCGGGGTCAATGGCGACTTTTCTCCAAGGGACACGAGTGCTTACGGCCACTGCTTGTAGCCTCCCATGCGAGGCTTGTGCTTGTTCCCGATGCATAAGAAATCGTTTACTATAACTCTCCAACCCACATATTGAAGATGCAACACAGAAATTGCGTCGCGATTAAATGCAGCGGGGTCAATGGCGACTTTTCTCCAAGGGACACGAGTGCTTACGGCCACTGCTTGTAGCCTCCCATGCGTGGCTTCTGCTTTTTCCCGATGCATAACAAATCGTTTACTATAACTCTCCAACCCACATATTGAAGATGCAACACAGAAATTGCGTCGCGATTAAATGCAGCGGGGTCAATGGCGACTTTTCTCCAAGGGACACGAGTGCTTACGGCCACTGATTGTAGCCTCCCATGCGAGGCTTGTGCTTTTTCCCGATGCATAACAAATCGTTTACTATAACTCTCCAACCCACATATTGAAGATGCAACACAGAAATTGCGTCGCGATTAAATGCAGCGGGGTCAATGGCGACTTTTCTCCAAGGGACACGAGTGCTTACGGCCACTGCTTGTAGCCTCCCATGCGTGGCTTGTGCTTTTTCCCGATGCATAACAAATCGTTTACTATAACTCTCCAACCCACATATTGAAGATGCAACACAGAAATTGCGTCGCGATTAAATGCAGCGGGGTCAATGGCGACTTTTCTCCAAGGGATGCGAGTGCTTACGGCCACTGATTGTAGCCTCCCATGCGAGGCTTGTGCTTTTTCCCGATGCATAACAAATCGTTTACTATAACTCTCCAACCCACATATTGAAGATGCAACACAGAAATTGCGTCGCGATTAAATGCAGCGGGGTCAATGGCGACTTTTCTCCAAGGGACACGAGTGCTTACGGCCACTGCTTGTAGCCTCCCATGCGAGGCTTGTGCTTTTTCCCGATGCATAACAAATCGTTTACTATAACTCTCCAACCCACATATTGAAGATGCAACACAGAAATTGCGTCGCGATTAAATGCAGCGGGGTCAATGGCGACTTTTCTCCAAGGGACACGAGTGCTTACGGCCACTGCTTGTAGCCTCCCATGCGAGGCTTGTGCTTTTTCCCGATGCATAACAAATCGTTTACTATAACTCTCCAACCCACATATTGAAGATGCAACACAGAAATTGCGTCGCGATTAAATGCAGCAGGGTCAATGGCGACTTTTCTCCAAGGGATGCGAGTGCTTACGGCCACTGCTTGTAGCCTCCCATGCGAGGCTTGTGCTTTTTCCCGATGCATAACAAATCGTTTACTATAACTCTCCAACCCACATATTGAAGATGCAACACAGAAATTGCGTCGCGATTAAATGCAGCGGGGTCAATGGCGACTTTTCTCCAAGGGACACGAGTGCTTACGGCCACTGCTTGTAGCCTCCCATGCGAGGCTTGTGCTTGTTCCCGATGCATAAGAAATCGTTTACTATAACTCTCCAACCCACATATTGAAGATGCAACACAGAAATTGCGTCGCGATTAAATGCAGCGGGGTCAATGGCGACTTTTCTCCAAGGGACACGAGTGCTTACGGCCACTGCTTGTAGCCTCCCATGCGTGGCTTGTGCTTTTTCCCGATGCATAACAAATCGTTTACTATAACTCTCCAACCCACATATTGAAGATGCAACACAGAAATTGCGTCGCGATTAAATGCAGCGGGGTCAATGGCGACTTTTCTCCAAGGGACACGAGTGCTTACGGCCACTGATTGTAGCCTCCCATGCGAGGCTTGTGCTTTTTCCCGATGCATAACAAATCGTTTACTATAACTCTCCAACCCACATATTGAAGATGCAACACAGAAATTGCGTCGCGATTAAATGCAGCGGGGTCAATGGCGACGTTTCTCCAAGGGACACGAGTGCTTACGGCCACTGCTTGTAGCCTCCCATGCGTGGCTTGTGCTTTTTCCCGATGCATAACAAATCGTTTACTATAACTCTCCAACCCACATATTGAAGATGCAACACAGAAATTGCGTCGCGATTAAATGCAGCGGGGTCAATGGCGACTTTTCTCCAAGGGATGCGAGTGCTTACGGCCACTGATTGTAGCCTCCCATGCGAGGCTTGTGCTTTTTCCCGATGCATAACAAATCGTTTACTATAACTCTCCAACCCACATATTGAAGATGCAACACAGAAATTGCGTCGCGATTAAATGCAGCAGGGTCAATGGCGACTTTTCTCCAAGGGATGCGAGTGCTTACGGCCACTGCTTGTAGCCTCCCATGCGAGGCTTGTGCTTTTTCCCGATGCATAACAAATCGTTTACTATAACTCTCCAACCCACATATTGAAGATGCAACACAGAAATTGCGTCGCGATTAAATGCAGCGGGGTCAATGGCGACTTTTCTCCAAGGGACACGAGTGCTTACGGCCACTGCTTGTAGCCTCCCATGCGAGGCTTGTGCTTGTTCCCGATGCATAAGAAATCGTTTACTATAACTCTCCAACCCACATATTGAAGATGCAACACAGAAATTGCGTCGCGATTAAATGCAGCGGGGTCAATGGCGACTTTTCTCCAAGGGACACGAGTGCTTACGGCCACTGCTTGTAGCCTCCCATGCGTGGCTTGTGCTTTTTCCCGATGCATAACAAATCGTTTACTATAACTCTCCAACCCACATATTGAAGATGCAACACAGAAATTGCGTCGCGATTAAATGCAGCGGGGTCAATGGCGACTTTTCTCCAAGGGACACGAGTGCTTACGGCCACTGATTGTAGCCTCCCATGCGAGGCTTGTGCTTTTTCCCGATGCATAACAAATCGTTTACTATAACTCTCCAACCCACATATTGAAGATGCAACACAGAAATTGCGTCGCGATTAAATGCAGCGGGGTCAATGGCGACGTTTCTCCAAGGGACACGAGTGCTTACGGCCACTGCTTGTAGCCTCCCATGCGTGGCTTGTGCTTTTTCCCGATGCATAACAAATCGTTTACTATAACTCTCCAACCCACATATTGAAGATGCAACACAGAAATTGCGTCGCGATTAAATGCAGCGGGGTCAATGGCGACTTTTCTCCAAGGGATGCGAGTGCTTACGGCCACTGATTGTAGCCTCCCATGCGAGGCTTGTGCTTTTTCCCGATGCATAACAAATCGTTTACTATAACTCTCCAACCCACATATTGAAGATGCAACACAGAAATTGCGTCGCGATTAAATGCAGCGGGGTCAATGGCGACTTTTCTCCAAGGGACACGAGTGCTTACGGCCACTGCTTGTAGCCTCCCATGCGAGGCTTGTGCTTTTTCCCGATGCATAACAAATCGTTTACTATAACTCTCCAACCCACATATTGAAGATGCAACACAGAAATTGCGTCGCGATTAAATGCAGCGGGGTCAATGGCGACTTTTCTCCAAGGGACACGAGTGCTTACGGCCACTGCTTGTAGCCTCCCATGCGAGGCTTGTGCTTTTTCCCGATGCATAACAAATCGTTTACTATAACTCTCCAACCCACATATTGAAGATGCAACACAGAAATTGCGTCGCGATTAAATGCAGCAGGGTCAATGGCGACTTTTCTCCAAGGGATGCGAGTGCTTACGGCCACTGCTTGTAGCCTCCCATGCGAGGCTTGTGCTTTTTCCCGATGCATAACAAATCGTTTACTATAACTCTCCAACCCACATATTGAAGATGCAACACAGAAATTGCGTCGCGATTTAATGCAGCAGGGTCAATGGCGACTTTTCTCCAAGGGATGCGAGTGCTTACGGCCACTGCTTGTAGCCTCCCATGCGAGGCTTGTGCTTTTTCCCAATGCATAACAAATCGTTTACTATAACTCTCCAACCCACATATTGAAGATGCAACACAGAAATTGCGTCGCGATTAAATGCAGCGGGGTCAATGGCGACTTTTCTCCAAGGGACACGAGTGCTTACGGCCACTGCTTGTAGCCTCCCATGCGTGGCTTGTGCTTGTTCCCGATGCATAAGAAATCGTTTACTATAACTCTCCAACCCACATATTGAAGATGCAACACAGAAATTGCGTCGCGATTAAATGCAGCGGGGTCAATGGCGACTTTTCTCCAAGGGACACGAGTGCTTACGGCCACTGCTTGTAGCCTCCCATGCGTGGCTTGTGCTTTTTCCCGATGCATAACAAATCGTTTACTATAACTCTCCAACCCACATATTGAAGATGCAACACAGAAATTGCGTCGCGATTAAATGCAGCGGGGTCAATGGCGACTTTTCTCCAAGGGATGCGAGTGCTTACGGCCACTGATTGTAGCCTCCCATGCGAGGCTTGTGCTTTTTCCCGATGCATAACAAATCGTTTACTATAACTCTCCAACCCACATATTGAAGATGCAACACAGAAATTGCGTCGCGATTAAATGCAGCGGGGTCAATGGCGACTTTTCTCCAAGGGACACGAGTGCTTACGGCCACTGCTTGTAGCCTCCCATGCGAGGCTTGTGCTTTTTCCCGATGCATAACAAATCGTTTACTATAACTCTCCAACCCACATATTGAAGATGCAACACAGAAATTGCGTCGCGATTAAATGCAGCAGGGTCAATGGCGACTTTTCTCCAAGGGATGCGAGTGCTTACGGCCACTGCTTGTAGCCTCCCATGCGTGGCTTGTGCTTTTTCCCGATGCATAACAAATCGTTTACTATAACTCTCCAACCCACATATTGAAGATGCAACACAGAAATTGCGTCGCGATTAAATGCAGCGGGGTCAATGGCGACTTTTCTCCAAGGGACACGAGTGCTTACGGCCACTGATTGTAGCCTCCCATGCGAGGCTTGTGCTTTTTCCCGATGCATAACAAATCGTTTACTATAACTCTCCAACCCACATATTGAAGATGCAACACAGAAATTGCGTCGCGATTAAATTCAGCGGGGTCAATGGCGACTTTTCTCCAGGGACACGAGTGCTTACGGCCACTGCTTGTAGCCTCCCATGCGTGGCTTGTGCTTTTTCCCGATGCATAACAAATCGTTTACTATAACTCTCCAACCCACATATTGAAGATGCAACACAGAAATTGCGTCGCGATTAAATGCAGCGGGGTCAATGGCGACTTTTCTCCAAGGGACACGAGTGCTTACGGCCACTGCTTGTAGCCTCCCATGCGTGGCTTGTGCTTTTTCCCGATGCATAACAAATCGTTTACTATAACTCTCCAACCCACATATTGATGATGCAACACAGAAATTGCGTCGCGATTAAATGCAGCGGGGTCAATGGCGACTTTTCTCCAAGGGACACGAGTGCTTACGGCCACTGATTGTAGCCTCCCATGCGTGGCTTGTGCTTTTTCCCGATGCATAACAAATCGTTTACTATAACTCTCCAACCCACATATTGAAGATGCAACACAGAAATTGCGTCGCGATTAAATGCAGCGGGGTCAATGGCGACTTTTCTCCAAGGGACACGAGTGCTTACGGCCACTGCTTGTAGCCTCCCATGCGAGGCTTGTGCTTTTTCCCGATGCATAACAAATCGTTTACTATAACTCTCCAACCCACATATTGAAGATGCAACACAGAAATTGCGTCGCGATTAAATGCAGCGGGGTCAATGGCGACTTTTCTCCAAGGGACACGAGTGCTTACGGCCACTGCTTGTAGCCTCCCATGCGAGGCTTGTGCTTTTTCCCGATGCATAACAAATCGTTTACTATAACTCTCCAACCCACATATTGAAGATGCAACACAGAAATTGCGTCGCGATTAAATGCAGCGGGGTCAATGGCGACTTTTCTCCAAGGGACACGAGTGCTTACGGCCACTGCTTGTAGCCTCCCATGCGAGGCTTGTGCTTTTTCCCGATGCATAACAAATCGTTTACTATAACTCTCCAACCCACATATTGAAGATGCAACACAGAAATTGCGTCGCGATTAAATGCAGCGGGGTCAATGGCGACTTTTCTCCAAGGGACACGAGTGCTTACGGCCACTGCTTGTAGCCTCCCATGCGAGGCTTGTGCTTTTTCCCGATGCATAACAAATCGTTTACTATAACTCTCCAACCCACATATTGAAGATGCAACACAGAAATTGCGTCGCGATTAAATGCAGCGGGGTCAATGGCGACTTTTCTCCAAGGGACACGAGTGCTTACGGCCACTGCTTGTAGCCTCCCATGCGAGGCTTGTGCTTTTTCCCGATGCATAACAAATCGTTTACTATAACTCTCCAACCCACATATTGAAGATGCAACACAGAAATTGCGTCGCGATTAAATGCAGCGGGGTCAATGGCGACTTTTCTCCAAGGGACACGAGTGGTTATGGCCACTGCTTGTAGCCTCCCATGCGAGGCTTGTGCTTTTTCCCGATGCATAACAAATCGTTTACTATAACTCTCCAACCCACATATTGAAGATGCAACACAGAAATTGCGTCGCGATTAAATGCAGCGGGGTCAATGGCGACTTTTCTCCAAGGGACACGAGTGCTTACGGCCACTGCTTGTAGCCTCCCATGCGAGGCTTGTGCTTTTTCCCGATGCATAACAAATCGTTTACTATAACTCTCCAACCCACATATTGAAGATGCAACACAGAAATTGCGTCGCGATTAAATGCAGCGGGGTCAATGGCGACTTTTCTCCAAGGGACACGAGTGCTTACGGCCACTGCTTGTAGCCTCCCATGCGAGGCTTGTGCTTTTTCCCGATGCATAACAAATCGTTTACTATAACTCTCCAACCCACATATTGAAGATGCAACACAGAAATTGCGTCGCGATTAAATGCAGCGGGGTCAATGGCGACTTTTCTCCAAGGGACACGAGTGCTTACGGCCACTGCTTGTAGCCTCCCATGCGAGGCTTGTGCTTTTTCCCGATGCATAACAAATCGTTTACTATAACTCTCCAACCCACATATTGAAGATGCAACACAGAAATTGCGTCGCGATTAAATGCAGCGGGGTCAATGGCGACTTTTCTCCAAGGGACACGAGTGCTTACGGCCACTGCTTGTAGCCTCCCATGCGAGGCTTGTGCTTTTTCCCGATGCATAACAAATCGTTTACTATAACTCTCCAACCCACATATTGAAGATGCAACACAGAAATTGCGTCGCGATTAAATGCAGCAGGGTCAATGGCGACTTTTCTCCAAGGGATGCGAGTGCTTACGGCCACTGCTTGTAGCCTCCCATGCGTGGCTTGTGCTTTTTCCCGATGCATAACAAATCGTTTACTATAACTCTCCAACCCACATATTGAAGATGCAACACAGAAATTGCGTCGCGATTAAATGCAGCGGGGTCAATGGCGACTTTTCTCCAAGGGACACGAGTGCTTACGGCCACTGCTTGTAGCCTCCCATGCGAGGCTTGTGCTTTTTCCCGATGCATAACAAATCGTTTACTATAACTCTCCAACCCACATATTGAAGATGCAACACAGAAATTGCGTCGCGATTAAATGCAGCGGGGTCAATGGCGACTTTTCTCCAAGGGACACGAGTGCTTACGGCCACTGCTTGTAGCCTCCCATGCGAGGCTTGTGCGTTTTCCCGATGCATAACAAATCGTTTAATATAACTCTCCAACCCACATATTGAAGATGCAACACAGAAATTGCGTCGCGATTAAATGCAGCGGGGTCAATGGCGACTTTTCTCCAAGGGACACGAGTGCTTACGGCCACTGCTTGTAGCCTCCCATGCGAGGCTTGTGCGTTTTCCCGATGCATAACAAATCGTTTAATATAACTCTCCAACCCACATATTGAAGATGCAACACAGAAATTGCGTCGCGATTAAATGCAGCGGGGTCAATGGCGACTTTTCTCCAAGGGACACGAGTGCTTACGGCCACTGATTGTAGCCTCCCATGCGAGGCTTGTGCGTTTTCCCGATGCATAACAAATCGTTTAATATAACTCTCCAACCCACATATTGAAGATGCAACACAGAAATTGCGTCGCGATTAAATGCAGCGGGGTCAATGGCGACTTTTCTCCAAGGGACACGAGTGCTTACGGCCACTGCTTGTAGCCTCCCATGCGAGGCTTGTGCGTTTTCCCGATGCATAACAAATCGTTTAATATAACTCTTCAACCCACATATTGAAGATGCAACACAGAAATTGCGTCGCGATTAAATGCAGCGGGGTCAATGGCGACTTTTCTCCAAGGGACACGAGTGCTTACGGCCACTGCTTGTAGCCTCCCATGCGAGGCTTGTGCGTTTTCCCGATGCATAACAAATCGTTTACTATAACTCTTCAACCCACATATTGAAGATGCAACACAGAAATTGCGTCGCGATTAAATGCAGCGGGGTCAATGGCGACTTTTCTCCAAGGGACACGAGTGCTTACGGCCACTGATTGTAGCCTCCCATGCGAGGCATCTGCTTGTTCCCGATCCATAACAAACCGTTTACTGTAACTCTCGAACCCTTATATTGATGATGCAACACAGAAATTGCGTCGCGATTAAATGCAGCACGGTCAATGGCGACTTTTCTCCAAGGGATGCGAGTGCTTACGGCCACTGCCTGTAGCCACCCATGCGAGGCTTTTGCTTGTTCCCGATGCATAACAAATCGTTTACTGTAACTCTCCAACCCACATATTGAAGATGCAACACAGAAATTGCGTCGCGATTAAATGCAGCAGGGTCAATGGCCACTTTCCTCCAAGGGACACGAGTGCTTACGGCCACTGTTTGTAGCCTCCCATGCGAGGCTTGTGCTTGTTCCCGATGCATAACAATTCGTTTACTGTAACTCTCGAACCAATATATTGATGACGCAAAACAGAAATTGCGTCGCGATTAAATGCAGCAGGGTCAATGGCGACTTTTGTCCAAGGGATGCGAGTGCTTATGGCCGCTGTTTGTAGCCTCCCATGCGAGGCTTGTGCTTGTTCCCGATGCATAACAAATCGTTTACTATAACTCTCGAACCCACATATTGATGTTGCAACACAGAAATTGCGTCGCGATTAAATTCAGCAGGGTCGATGGCGACTTTTCTCAAGGGACACGAGTGCTTATGGCCACAGCTTGTAGCCTCCCATGCGAGGCTTGTGCTTGTTCCCGATGCATAACAAATCATTTACTGTAACTCTCGAACCCACATATTGATGATGCAACACAGAAATTGCGTCGTGATTAAGTGCAGCAGGGTCAATGGCGACTTTTCCCCAAGGGACACGAGTGCTTAGGCCACTGCTTGTTGCCTCCCATGCGAGGCTTGTGCGTTTTCCCGATGCATAACAAATCGTTTAATATAACTCTCCAACCCACATATTGAAGATGCAACACAGAAATTGCGTCGCGATTAAATGCAGCTGGGTCAATGGCGACTTTTCTCCAAGGGACACGAGTGCTTACGGCCACTGATTGTAGCCTCCCATGCGAGGCTTGTGCGTTTTCCCGATGCATAACAAATCGTTTAATATAACTCTCCAACCCACATATTGAAGATGCAACACAGAAATTGCGTCGCGATTAAATGCAGCGGGGTCAATGGCGACTTTTCTCCAAGGGACACGAGTGCTTACGGCCACTGCTTGTAGCCTCCCATGCGAGGCTTGTGCGTTTTCCCGATGCATAACAAATCGTTTAATATAACTCTTCAACCCACATATTGAAGATGCAACACAGAGATTGCGTCGCGATTAAATGCAGCGGGGTCATGGCGACTTTTCTCCAAGGGACACGAGTGCTTACGGCCACTGCTTGTAGCCTCCCATGCGAGGCTTGTGCGTTTTCCCGATGCATAACAAATCGTTTAATATAACTCTCCAACCCACATATTGAAGATGCAACACAGAAATTGCGTCGCGATTAAATGCAGCGGGGTCAATGGCGACTTTTCTCCAAGGGACACGAGTGCTTACAGCCACTGCTTGTAGCCTCCCTTGCGAGGCTTGTGCGTTTTCTCGATGCATAACAAATCGTTTAATATAACTCTCCAACCCACATATTGAAGATGCAACACAGAAATTGCGTCGCGATTAAATGCAGCGGGGTCAATGGCGACTTTTCTCCAAGGGACACGAGTGCTTACGGCCACTGATTGTAGCCTCCCATGCGAGGCATCTGCTTGTTCCCGATCCATAACAAACCGTTTACTGTAACTCTCGAACCCTTATATTGATGATGCAACACAGAAATTGCGTCGCGATTAAATGCAGCACGGTCAATGGCGACTTTTCTCCAAGGGATGCGAGTGCTTACGGCCACTGCCTGTAGCCACCCATGCGAGGCTTTTGCTTGTTCCCGATGCATAACAAATCGTTTACTGTAACTCTCCAACCCACATATTGAAGATGCAACACAGAAATTGCATCGCGATTAAATGCAGCAGGGTCAATGGCCACTTTCCTCCAAGGGACACGAGTGCTTACGGCCACTGTTTGTAGCCTCCCATGCGAGGCTTGTGCTTGTTCCCGATGCATAACAATTCGTTTACTGTAACTCTCGAACCCATATATTGATGACGCAAAACAGAAATTGCGTCGCGATTAAATGCAGCAGGGTCAATGGCGACTTTTGTCCAAGGGATGCGAGTGCTTATGGCCGCTGTTTGTAGCCCCCCATGCGAGGCTTGTGCTTGTTCCCGATGCATAACAAATCGTTTACTATAACTCTCGAACCCACATATTGATGTTGCAACACAGAAATTGCGTCGCGATTAAATTCAGCAGGGTCGATGGCGACTTTTCTCAAGGGACACGAGTGCTTATGGCCACAGCTTGTAGCCTCCCATGCGAGGCTTGTGCTTGTTCCCGATGCATAACAAATCATTTACTGTAACTCTCGAACCCACATATTGATGATGCAACACAGATATTGCGTCGTGATTAAGTGCAGCAGGGTCAATGGCGACTTTTCCCCAAGGGACACGAGTGCTTAGGCCACTGCTTGTTGCCTCCCATGCTAGGCTTGTGCTTGTTCCCGATGCATAACAAATCGTTTACTGTATTTCTCGAACCCACATATCGATAATGCAACACAGAAATTGCGTCGCGATTAAATGCAGCAGGGTCAATGGCGACTTATCTCCAAGGGATGCGAGTGCTTACGGCCACTGATTGTAGCCTCCCATGCGAGGCTTGTGCTTTTTCCCGATGCATAACAAATCGTTTACTATAACTCTCCAACCCACATATTGAAGATGCAACACAGAAATTGCGTCGCGATTAAATGCAGCGGGGTCAATGGCGACTTTTCTCCAAGGGACACGAGTGCTTACGGCCACTGCTTGTAGCCTCCCATGCGAGGCTTGTGCTTTTTCCCGATGCATAACAAATCGTTTACTATAACTCTCCAACCCACATATTGAAGATGCAACACAGAAATTGCGTCGCGATTAAATGCAGCAGGGTCAATGGCGACTTTTCTCCAAGGGATGCGAGTGCTTACGGCCACTGCTTGTAGCCTCCCATGCGAGGCTTGTGCTCGTTCCCGATGCATAACAAATCGTTTACTATAACTCTCCAACCCACATATTGAAGATGCAACACAGAAATTGCGTCGCGATTAAATGCAGCGGGGTCAATGGCGACTTTTCTCCAAGGGACACGAGTGCTTACGGCCACTGATTGTAGCCTCCCATGCGAGGCTTGTGCTTTTTCCCGATGCATAACAAATCGTTTACTATAACTCTCCAACCCACATATTGAAGATGCAACACAGAAATTGCGTCGCGATTAAATGCAGCAGGGTCAATGGCGACTTTTCTCCAAGGGATGCGAGTGCTTACGGCCACTGCTTGTAGCCTCCCATGCGAGGCTTGTGCTCGTTCCCGATGCATAACAAATCGTTTACTATAACTCTCCAACCCACATATTGAAGATGCAACACAGAAATTGCGTCGCGATTAAATGCAGTGGGGTCAATGGCGACTTTTCTCCAAGGGACACGAGTGCTTACGGCCACTGCTTGTAGCCTCCCATGCGAGGCTTGTGCTCGTTCCCGATGCATAACAAATCGTTTACTATAACTCTCCAACCCACATATTGAAGATGCAACACAGAAATTGCGTCGCGATTAAATGCAGCAGGGTCAATGGCGACTTTTCTCCAAGGGATGCAAGTGCTTACGACCACTGATTGTAGCCTCCCATGCGAGGCTTGTGCTTCTTCCCGATGCATAACAAATCGTTTACTATAACTCTCCAACCCACATATTGAAGATGCAACACAGAAATTGCGTCGCGATTAAGTGCAGCGGGGTCAATGGCGACTTTTCTCCAAGGGACACGAGTGCTTACGGCCACTGCTTGTAGCCTCCCATGCGAGGCTTGTGTTTTTTCCCGATGCATAACAAATCGTTTACTGTAACTCTCGAACCCACATATTGAAGATGCAACACAGAAATTGCGTCGCGATTAAATGCAGCGGGGTCAATGGCGACTTTTCTCCAAGGGACACGAGTGCTTACGGCCACTGCTTGTAGCCTCCCATGCGAGGCTTGTGCTTTTTCCCGATGCATAACAAATCGTTTACTATAACTCTACAACCCACATATTGAAGATGCAACACAGAAATTGCGTCGCGATTAAATGCAGCAGGGTCAATGGCGACTTTTCTCCAAGGGATGCGAGTGCTTACGGCCACTGCTTGTAGCCTCCCATGCGAGGCTTGTGCTTTTTCCCGATGCATAACAAATCGTTTACTATAACTCTACAACCCACATATTGAAGATGCAACACAGAAATTGCGTCGCGATTAAATGCAGCGGGGTCAATGGCGACTTTTCTCCAAGGGACACGAGTGCTTACGGCCACTGCTTGTAGCCTCCCATGCGAGGCTTGTGCTTTTTCCCGATGCATAACAAATCGTTTACTATAACTCTACAACCCACATATTGAAGATGCAACACAGAAATTGCGTCGCGATTAAATGCAGCGGGGTCAATGGCGACTTTTCTCCAAGGGACACGAGTTCTTACGGCCACTGATTGTAGCCTCCCATGCGAGGCTTGTGCTTTTTCCCGATGCATAACAAATCGTTTACTATAACTCTCCAACCCACATAATGAAGATGCAACACAGAAATTGCGTCGCGATTAAATGCAGCGGGGTCAATGGCGACTTTTCTCCAAGGGACACGAGTGCTTACGGCCACTGATTGTAGCCTCCGATGCGAGGCTTGTGCTTTTTCCCGATGCATAACAAATCGTTTACTATAACTCTACAACCCACATATTGAAGATGCAACACAGAAATTGCGTCGCGATTAAATGCAGCGGGGTCAATGGCGACTTTTCTCCAAGGGACACGAGTGCTTACGGCCACTGCTTGTAGCCTCCCATGCGAGGCTTGTGCTCGTTCCCGATGCATAACAAATCGTTTACTATAACTCTCCAACCCACATATTGAAGATGCAACACAGAAATTGCGTCGCGATTAAATGCAGCGGGGTCAATGGCGACTTTTCTCCAAGGGACACGAGTGCTTACGGCCACTGCTTGTAGCCTCCCATGCGAGGCTTGTGCTTTTTCCCGATGCATAACAAATCGTTTACTATAACTCTCCAACCCACATATTGAAGATGCAACACAGAAATTGCGTCGCGATTAAATGCAGCAGGGTCAATGGCGATTTTTCTCCAAGGGATGCGAGTGCTTACGACCACTGATTGTAGCCTCCCATGCGAGGCTTGTGCTTTTTCCCGATGCATAACAAATCGTTTACTATAACTCTCCAACCCACATATTGAAGATGCAACACAGAAATTGCGTCGCGATTAAATGCAGCGGGGTCAATGGCGACTTTTCTCCAAGGGACACGAGTGCTTACGGCCACTGCTTGTAGCCTCCCATGCGAGGCTTGTGCTTTTTCCCGATGCATAACAAATCGTTTACTATAACTCTACAACCCACATATTGAAGATGCAACACAGAAATTGCGTCGCGATTAAATGCAGCAGGGTCAATGGCGACTTTTCTCCAAGGGATGCGAGTGCTTACGGCCACTGCTTGTAGCCTCCCATGCGAGGCTTGTGCTTTTTCCCGATGCATAACAAATCGTTTACTATAACTCTACAACCCACATATTGAAGATGCAACACAGAAATTGCGTCGCGATTAAATGCAGCGGGGTCAATGGCGACTTTTCTCCAAGGGACACGAGTGCTTACGGCCACTGCTTGTAGCCTCCCATGCGAGGCTTGTGATTTTTCCCGATGCATAACAAATCGTTTACTATAACTCTACAACCCACATATTGAAGATGCAACACAGAAATTGCGTCGCGATTAAATGCAGCGAGGTCAATGGCGACTTTTCTCCAAGGGACACGAGTGCTTACGGCCACTGCTTGTAGCCTCCCATGCGAGGCTTGTGCTTTTTCCCGATGCATAACAAATCGTTTACTATAACTCTACAACCTACATATTGAAGATGCAACACAGAAATTGCGTCGCGATTAAATGCAGCGGGGTCAATGGCGACTTTTCTCCAAGGGACACGAGTGCTTACGGCCACTGCTTGTAGCCTCCCATGCGAGGCTTGTGCTTTTTCCCGATGCATAACAAATCGTTTACTATAACTCTACAACCCACATATTGAAGATGCAACACAGAAATTGCGTCGCGATTAAATGCAGCAGGGTCAATGGCGACTTTTCTCCAAGGGATGCGAGTGCTTACGGCCACTGCTTGTAGCCTCCCATGCGAGGCTTGCGCTTTTTCCCGATGCATAACAAATCGTTTACTATAACTCTACAACTCACATATTGAAGATGCAACACAGAAATTGCGTTGCGATTAAATGCAGCGGGGTCAATGGCGACTTTTCTCCAAGGGACACGAGTGCTTACGGCCACTGCTTGTAGCCTCCCATGCGAGGCTTGTGCTTTTTCCCGATGCATAACAAATCGTTTACTATAACTCTACAACCCACATATTGAAGATGCAACACAGAAATTGCGTCGCGATTAAATGCAGCGGGGTCAATGGCGACTTTTCTCCAAGGGACACGAGTGCTTACGGCCACTGCTTGTAGCCTCCCATGCGAGGCTTGTGCTTTTTCCCGATGCATAACAAATCGTTTACTATAACTCTACAACCCACATATTGAAGATGCAACACAGAAATTGCGTCGCGATTAAATGCAGCGGGGTCAATGGCGACTTTTCTCCAAGGGATGCGAGTGCTTACGGCCACTGCTTGTAGCCTCCCATGCGAGGCTTGTGCTTTTTCCCGATGCATAACAAATCGTTTACTATAACTCTACAACCCACATATTGAAGATGCAACACAGAAATTGCGTCGCGATTAAATGCAGCGGGGTCAATGGCGACTTTTCTCCAAGGGACACGAGTGCTTACGGCCACTGCTTGTAGCCTCCCATGCGAGGCTTGTGCTTTTTCCCGATGCATAACAAATCGTTTACTATAACTCTACAACCCACATATTGAAGATGCAACACAGAAATTGCGTCGCGATTAAATGCAGCGGGGTCAATGGCGACTTTTCTCCAAGGGATGCGAGTGCTTACAGCCACTGCTTGTAGCCTCCCATGCGAGGCTTGTGCTTTTTCCCGATGCATAACAAATCGTTTACTATAACTCTACAACCCACATATTGAAGATGCAACACAGAAATTGCGTCGCGATTAAATGCAGCGGGGTCAATGGCGACTTTTCTCCAAGGGACACGAGTGCTTACGGCCACTGCTTGTAGCCTCCCATGCGAGGCTTGTGCTTTTTCCCGATGCATAACAAATCGTTTACTATAACTCTACAACCCACATATTGAAGATGCAACACAGAAATTGCGTCGCGATTAAATGCAGCGGGGTCAATGGCGACTTTTCTCCAAGGGACACGAGTGCTTACGGCCACTGCTTGTAGCCTCCCATGCGAGGCTTGTGCTTTTTCCCGATGCATAACAAATCGTTTACTATAACTCTACAACCCACATATTGAAGATGCAACACAGAAATTGCGTCGCGATTAAATGCAGCGGGGTCAATGGCGACTTTTCTCCAAGGGATGCTAGTGCTTACGGCCACTGCTTGTAGCCTCCCATGCGAGGCTTGTGCTTTTTCCCGATGCATAACAAATCGTTTACTATAACTCTACAACCCACATATTGAAGATGCAACACAGAAATTGCGTCGCGATTAAATGCAGCGGGGTCAATGGCGACTTTTCTCCAAGGGACACGAGTGCTTACGGCCACTGCTTGTAGCCTCCCATGCGAGGCTTGTGCTTTTTCCCGATGCATAACAAATCGTTTACTATAACTCTACAACCCACATATTGAAGATGCAACACAGAAATTGCGTCGCGATTAAATGCAGCGGGGTCAATGGCGACTTTTCTCCAAGGGACACGAGTGCTTACGGCCACTGCTTGTAGCCTCCCATGCGAGGCTTGTGCTTTTTCCCGATGCATAACAAATCGTTTACTATAACTCTACAACCCACATATTGAAGATGCAACACAGAAATTGCGTCGCGATTAAATGCAGCGGGGTCAATGGCGACTTTTCTCCAAGGGACACGAGTGCTTACGGCCACTGCTTGTAGCCTCCCATGCGAGGCTTGTGCTTTTTCCCGATGCATAACAAATCGTTTACTATAACTCTACAACCCACATATTGAAGATGCAACACAGAAATTGCGTCGCGATTAAATGCAGCAGGGTCAATGGCGACTTTTCTCCAAGGGATGCGAGTGCTTACGGCCACTGCTTGTAGCCTCCCATGCGAGGCTTGTGCTTTTTCCCGATGCATAACAAATCGTTTACTATAACTCTCCAACCCACATATTGAAGATGCAACACAGAAATTGCGTCGCGATTAAATGCAGTGGGGTCAATGGCGACTTTTCTCCAAGGGACACGAGTGCTTACGGCCACTGCTTGTAGCCTCCCATGCGAGGCTTGTGCTTTTTCCCGATGCATAACAAATCGTTTACTATAACTCTACAACCCACATATTGAAGATGCAACACAGAAATTGCGTCGCGATTAAATGCAGCGGGGTCAATGGCGACTTTTCTCCAAGGGATGCGAGTGCTTACGGCCACTGCTTGTAGCCTCCCATGCGAGGCTTGTGCTTTTTCCCGATGCATAACAAATCGTTTACTATAACTCTACAACCCACATATTGAAGATGCAACACAGAAATTGCGTCGCGATTAAATGCAGCGGGGTCAATGGCGACTTTTCTCCAAGGGATGCGAGTGCTTACGGCCACTGCTTGTAGCCTCCCATGCGAGGCTTGTGCTTTTTCCCGATGCATAACAAATCGTTTACTATAACTCTCCAACCCACATATTGAAGATGCAACACAGAAATTGCGTCGCGATTAAATGCAGCGGGGTCAATGGCGACTTTTCTCCAAGGGACACGAGTGCTTACGGCCACTGCTTGTAGCCTCCCATGCGAGGCTTGTGCTTTTTCCCGATGCATAACAAATCGTTTACTATAACTCTACAACCCACATATTGAAGATGCAACACAGAAATTGCGTCGCGATTAAATGCAGCGGGGTCAATGGCGACTTTTCTCCAAGGGACACGAGTGCTTACGGCCACTGCTTGTAGCCTCCCATGCGAGGCTTGTGCTTTTTCCCGATGCATAACAAATCGTTTACTATAACTCTACAACCCACATATTGAAGATGCAACACAGAATTTGCGTCGCGATTAAAGGCAGCGGGGTCAATGGCGACTTTTCTCCAAGGGACACGAGTGCTTACGGCCACTGCTTGTAGCCTCCCATGCGAGGCTTGTGCTTTTTCCCGATGCATAACAAATCGTTTACTATAACTCTCCAACCCACATATTGAAGATGCAACACAGAAATTGCGTCGCGATTAAATGCAGCGGGGTCAATGGCGACTTTTCTCCAAGGGACACGAGTGCTTACGGCCACTGCTTGTAGCCTCCCATGCGAGGCTTGTGCTTTTTCCCGATGCATAACAAATCGTTTACTATAACTCTACAACCCACATATTGAAGATGCAACACAGAAATTGCGTCGCGATTAAATGCAGCGGGGTCAATGGCGACTTTTCTCCAAGGGACACGAGTGCTTACGGCCACTGCTTGTAGCCTCCCATGCGAGGCTTGTGCTTTTTCCCGATGCATAACAAATCGTTTACTATAACTCTCCAACCCACATATTGAAGATGCAACACAGAAATTGCGTCGCGATTAAATGCAGCGGGGTCAATGGCGACTTTTCTCCAAGGGACACGAGTGCTTACGGCCACTGATTGTAGCCTCCCATGCGAGGCTTGTGCTTTTTCCCGATGCATAACAAATCGTTTAATATAACTCTCCAACCCACATATTGAAGATGCAACACAGAAATTGCGTCGCGATTAAATGCAGCAGGGTCAATGGCGACTTTCCTCCAAGGGACACGAGTGCTTACGGTCACTGCTTGTAGCCTCCCATGCGAGGCTTGTGCTTTTTCCCGATGCATAACAAATCGTTTACTATAACTCTCCAACCCACATATTGAAGATGCAACACAAAAATTGCGTCGCGATTAAATGCAGCGGGGTCAATGGCGACTTTTCTCCAAGGGACACGAGTGCTTACGGCCACTGCTTGTAGCCTCCCATGCGAGGCTTGTGCTTGTTCCCGATGCATAACAAATCATTTACTATAACTCTCCAACCCACATATTGAAGATGCAACACAGAAATTGCGTCGCGATTAAATGCAGCAGGGTCAATGGCGACTTTTCTCCAAGGGATGCGAGTGCTTACGGCCACTGCTTGTAGCCTCCCATGCGAGGCTTGTGCTTGTTCCCGACGCATAACAACTCGTTTACTGTAACTCTCGAACCCACATATTGATAATGCAACACAGAAATTGCGTCGCGATTAAATGCAGCAGGGTCAATGGCGACTTTTCTCCAAGGGATGCGAGTGCTTACGGCCACTGCTTGTAGCCTCCCATGCGAGGCTTGTGCTTGTTCCCGATGCATAACAACTCGTTTACTGTAACTCTCGAACCCACATATTGATAATGCAACACAGAAATTGCGTCGCGATTAAATGCAGCAGGGTCAATGGCGACTTTTCTCCAAGGGATGCGCGTGCTTACGGCCACTGCTTGTAGCCTCCCATGCGAGGCTTGTGCTTGTTCCCGATGCATAACAACTCGTTACTGTAACTCTCGAACACACATATTGATGATGCAACACAGAAATTGCGTCGCGATTAAGTTCAGCATTGTCGATGGCGACTTTTCTCCAAGGGACACGAGTGCTTACGGCCACTGCTTGTAGCATCCCATGCGAGGCTTGTGCTTGTTCCCAATGCATAACAAATCGTTTACTGTAACTCTCGAACACACATATTGATGATGCAACACAGAAATTGCGTCGCGATTAAGTTCAGCATTGTCGATGGCGACTTTTCTCCAAGGGACACGAGTGCTTACGGCCACTTCTTGTAGCATCCCATGCGAGGCTTGTGCTTGTTCCCAATGCATAACAAATCGTTTACTGTAACTCTCGAACACACATATTGATGATGCAACACAGAAATTGCGTCGCGATTAAATGCAGCAGGGTCAATGGCGACTTTTGTCCAAGGGAATGCGAGTGCTTACGGCCACTGCTTGTAGACTCCAATGCGAGGCTTGTGCCTGTTCCCGATGCATAACAAATCGTTTACTGTAACTCTCGAACCCACATATTGATGATGCAACACGGAAATTGTATCTCGATTAAATGCAGCAGCGTCAATGGCCACATTTCTCCAAGGGATGCGAGGGCTTACGGCCACTGCTTGTAGCCTCCCATGCGAGGCTTGTGCTTGTTCCCGATGCATAGCAAATCGTTTACTGTAACACTCGAACCCACATATTGATGATGCAACACGGAAATTGTATCTCGATTAAATGCAGCAGCGTCAATGGCCACATTTCTCCAAGGGATGCGAGGGCTTACGGCCACTGCTTGTAGCCTCCCATGCGAGGCTTGTGCTTGTTCCCGATGCATAAGAAATCGTTTACTATAACTCTCCAACCCACATATTGAAGATGCAACACAGAAATTGCGTCGCGATTAAATGCAGCAGTGTCAATGGCGACTTTTCTCCAAGGGATGCGAGTGCTTACGGCCACTGCTTGTAGCCTCCCATGCGAGGCTTGTGCTTGTTCCCGATGCATAACAACTCGTTTACTGTAACTCTCGAACCCACATATTGATAATGCAACACAGAAATTGCGTCGCGATTAAATGCAGCAGGGTCAATGGCGACTTTTCTCCAAGGGATGCGAGTGCTTACGGCCACTGCTTGTAGCCTCCCATGCAAGGCTTGTGCTTGTTCCCGATGCATAGCAAATCGTTTACTGTAACTCTCGAACCCACATATTGATGATGCAACACAGAAATTGTATCTCGATTAAATGCAGCAGCGTCAATGGCCACATTTCTCCAAGGGATGCGAGGGCTTACGGCCACTGCTTGTAGCCTCCCATGCGAGGCTTGTGCTTGTTTCCGATGCATAACAAATCGTTTACTGTAACTGTCCAACCCACATATTGAAGATGCAACACAGAAATTGCGTCGCGATTAAATGCAGCAGGGTCAATGGCGACTTTTCTCAAAGGAATGCGAGTGCTTACGGCCACTGCTTGTAGCCTCCCATGCCTGACTTGTCCTTGTTCCCCATGCATAACAAATCGTTTACTGTAACTCTCGAACCCACATACTGATGATGCAACACAGAAATTGCGTCGCGATTAAATGCAGCAGGGTCAATGGCGAGTTTTCTCCAAGGGATGCGTGTGCTTACGGCCACTGCTTGTAGCCTCCCATGCGAGGCATGTGCTTGTTCCCGATGCATAACAAATCGTTTACTGTAACTCTCGAACCCACATATTGATAATGCAACACAGAAATTGCGTCACGATTAAATGCAGCAGGGTCAATGGCGACTTATCTCCAAGGGATGCGAGTGCTTACGGCCACTGATTGTAGCCTCCCATGCGAGGCTTGTGCTTTTTCCCGATGCATAACAAATCGTTTACTGTAACTCTCCAACCCACATATTGAAGATGCAACACAGAAATTGCGTCGCGATTAAATGCAACAGGGTCAATGGCGACTTTTCTCCAAGGGACACGAGTGCTTACGGCCACTGTTTGTAGCCTCCCATGCGAGGCTTGTGCTTGTTCCCGATGCATAACAAATCGTTTACTGTAACTCTCGAACCCACATATTGATAATGCAACACAGAAGTTGCGTCGCGATTAAATGCAGCAGGGTCAATGGCGACTTATCTCCAAGGGATGCGAGTGCTTACGGCCACTGCTTGTAGCCTGCCATGCGAGGCTTGTGCTTGTTCCCGTTGCATAACAAATCGTTTACTGTAACTCTCGAACCCACATATTGATGAGGCAACACAGAAAATGCGTTGGGGTTAAATGCAGCTGGATCAATGGCGACGTTTCTCCAAGGGACACGAGTGATTACAACCACAGCTTGTAGCCTCCCATGCGAGGCTTCTGCTTGTTCCCGATGCATAACAAATCGTTTACTGTAACTCTCGAACCCACATATTGATGCTGCATCACAGAAATTGCGTCGCGACTAAATGCAGCAAGGTCAATGGCCAGTTTTCGCAAAGGAATGCGAGTGCTTACGGCCACTGCTTGTAGCCTCCCATGCGACGCTTGTGCTCGTTCCCGATGCATAACAAATCGTTTACTGTAACTCTCGAACCCACATATTGATGATGCAACACAGAAATTGCGTCGCGATCAAATGCAGGAGGGTCAATGGCGACTTTTCTCCAAGGGACACGAGTGCTTACAGCCACTGCTTGTAGCCTCCCATGAGAGGCTTGTGCTTGTTCCCGAAGCATAACGAATCGTTTACTGTAACTCTTGAACCCACATATTGATGATGCAACACAGAAATTGCGTCGCGATCAAATTTAGCAGGTTATATGGCGAGTTTTCTCCAAGCAATGCGAGTGCTTACGGCCACTGTTTGTAGCCTCTCATGCGAGGCTTGTGCTTGTTCCCGATGCATAACAAATCGTTTACTGTAACTCTCGAACCCACATATTGATGACGCAACACAGAAATTGCGTCGCGATTAAATGCAGCAGCGTCAATGGCGACTTTTGTCCAAGGGATGCGAGTGCTACGGCCACTGCTTGTAGCCTACCGTGCGAGGCTTGTGCTTTTTCCCGATGCATAACAAATCGTTTACTATAACTCTACAACCCACATATTGAAGATGCAACACAGAAATTGCGTCGCGATTAAATGCAGCGGGGTCAATGGCGACTTTTCTCCAAGGGAGGCGAGTGCTTACGGCCACTGCTTGTAGCCTCCCATGCGAGGCTTGTGCTTTTTCCCGATGCATAACAAATCGTTTACTATAACTCTACAACCCACATATTGAAGATGCAACACAGAAATTGCGTCGCGATTAAATGCAGCGGGTTCAATGGCGACTTTTCTCCAAGGGACAAGAGTGCTTACGGCCACTGCTTGTTGCCTCCCATGCGAGGCTTGTGCTTTTTCCCGATGCATAACAAATCGTTTACTATAACTCTACAACCCACATATTGAAGATGCAACACAGAAATTGCGTCGCGATTAAATGCAGCGGGGTCAATGGCGACTTTTCTCCAAGGGATGCGAGTGCTTACGGCCACTGCTTGTAGCCTCCCATGCGAGGCTTGTGCTTTTTCCCGATGCATAACAAATCGTTTACTATAACTCTACAACCCACATATTGAAGATGCAACACAGAAATTGCGTCGCGATTAAATGCAGCGGGGTCAATGGCGACTTTTCTCCAAGGGACACGAGTGCTTACGGCCACTGCTTGTAGCCTCCCATGCGAGGCTTGTGCTTTTTCCCGATGCATAACAAATCGTTTACTATAACTCTACAACCCACATATTGAAGATGCAACACAGAAATTGCGTCGCGATTAAATGCAGCGGGGTCAATGGCGACTTTTCTCCAAGGGACACGAGTGCTTACGGCCACTGCTTGTAGCCTCCCATGCGAGGCTTGTGCTTTTTCCCGATGCATAACAAATCGTTTACTATAACTCTACAACCCACATATTGAAGATGCAACACAGAAATTGCGTCGCGATTAAATGCAGCGGGGTCAATGGCGACGTTTCTCCAAGGGATGCGAGTGCTTACGGCCACTGCTTGTAGCCTCCCATGCGAGGCTTGTGCTTTTTCCCGATGCATAACAAATCGTTTACTATAACTCTACAACCCACATATTGAAGATGCAACACAGAAATTGCGTCGCGATTAAATGCAGCAGGGTCAATGGCGACTTTTGTCCAAGGGATGCGAGTGCTTACGGCCACTGCTTGTAGCCTCCCATGCGAGGCTTGTGCTTTTTCCCGATGCATAACAAATCGTTTACTATAACTCTACAACCCACATATTGAAGATGCAACACAGAAATTGCGTCGCGATTAAATGCAGCGGGGTCAATGGCGACTTTTCTCCAAGGGACACGAGTGCTTACGGCCACTGCTTGTAGCCTCCCATGCGAGGCTTGTGCTTTTTCCCGATGCATAACAAATCGTTTACTATAACTCTACAACCCACATATTGAAGATGCAACACAGAAATTGCGTCGCGATTAAATGCAGCGGGGTCAATGGCGACTTTTCTCCAAGGGATGCGAGTGCTTACGGCCACTGCTTGTAGCCTCCCATGCGAGGTTTGTGCTTTTTCCCGATGCATAACAACTCGTTTACTATAACTCTACAACCCACATATTGAAGATGCAACACAGAAATTGCGTCGCGATTAAATGCAGCGGGGTCAATGGCGACTTTTCTCCAAGGGACACGAGTGCTTACGGCCACTGCTTGTAGCCTCCCATGCGAGGCTTGTGCTTTTTCCCGATGCATAACAAATCGTTTACTATAACTCTCCAACCCACATATTGAAGATGCAACACAGAAATTGCGTCGCGATTAAATGCAGCGGGGTCAATGGCGACTTTTCTCCAAGGGACACGAGTGCTTACGGCCACTGCTTGTAGCCTCCCATGCGAGGCTTGTGCTTTTTCCCGATGCATAACAAATCGTTTACTATAACTCTACAACCCACATTTTGAAGATGCAACACAGAAATTGCGTCGCGATTAAATGCAGCGGGGTCAATGGCGACTTTTCTCCAAGGGACACGAGTGCTTACGGCCACTGCTTGTAGCCTCCCATGCGAGGCTTGTGCTTTTTCCCGATGCATAACAAATCGTTTACTATAACTCTCCAACCCACATATTGAAGATGCAACACAGAAATTGCGTCGCGATTAAATGCAGCGGGGTCAATGGCGACTTTTCTCCAAGGGACACGAGTGCTTACGGCCACTGCTTGTAGCCTCCCATGCGAGGCTTGTGCTTTTTCCCGATGCATAACAAATCGTTTACTATAACTCTACAACCCACATATTGAAGATGCAACACAGAAATTGCGTCGCGATTAAATGCAGCGGAGTCAATGGCGACTTTTCTCCAAGGGATGCAAGTGCTTACGGCCACTGCTTGTAGCCTCCCATGCGAGGCTTGTGCTTTTTCCCGATGCATAACAAATCGTTTACTATAACTCTACAACCCACATATTGAAGATGCAACACAGAAATTGCGTCGCGATTAAATGCAGCGGGGTCAATGGCGACTTTTCTCCAAGGGACACGAGTGCTTACGGCCACTGCTTGTAGCCTCCCATGCGAGGCTTGTGCTTTTTCCCGATGCATAACAAATCGTTTACTATAACTCTACAACCCACATATTGAAGATGCAACACAGAAATTGCGTCGCGATTAAATGCAGCGGGGTCAATGGCGACTTTTCTCCAAGGGACACGAGTGCTTACGGCCACTGCTTGTAGCCTCCCATGCGAGGCTTGTGCTTTTTCCCGATGCATAACAAATCGTTTACTATAACTCTACAACCCACATATTGAAGATGCAACACAGAAATTGCGTCGCGATTAAATGCAGCGGGGTCAATGGCGACTTTTCTCCAAGGGATGCGAGTGCTTACGGCCACTGCTTGTAGCCTCCCATGCGAGGCTTGTGCTTTTTCCCGATGCATAACAAATCGTTTACTATAACTCTACAACCCACATATTGAAGATGCAACACAGAAATTGCGTCGCGATTAAATGCAGCGGGGTCAATGGCGACTTTTCTCCAAGGGACACGAGTGCTTACGGCCACTGCTTGTAGCCTCCCATGCGAGGCTTGTGCTTTTTCCCGATGCATAACAAATCGTTTACTATAACTCTACAACCCACATATTGAAGATGCAACACAGAAATTGCGTCGCGATTAAATGCAGCGGGGTCAATGGCGACTTTTCTCCAAGGGACACGAGTGCTTACGGCCACTGCTTGTAGCCTCCCATGCGAGGCTTGTGCTTTTTCCCGATGCATAACAAATCGTTTGCTATAACTCTACAACCCACATATTGAAGATGCAACACAGAAATTGCGTCGCGATTAAATGCAGCAGGGTCAATGGCGACTTTTCTCCAAGGGATGCGAATGCTTACGGCCACTGCTTGTAGCCTCCCATGCGAGGCTTGTGCTTTTTCCCGATGCATAACAAATCGTTTACTATAACTCTACAACCCACATATTGAAGATGCAACACAGAAATTGCGTCGCGATTAAATGCAGCGGGGTCAATGGCGACTTTTCTCCAAGGGACACGAGTGCTTACGGCCACTGATTGTAGCCTCCCATGCGAGGCTTGTGCTTTTTCCCGATGCATAACAAATCGTTTACTATAACTCTACAACCCACATATTGAAGATGCAACACAGAAATTGCGTCGCGATTAAATGCAGCGGGGTCAATGGCGACTTTTCTCCAAGGGACACGAGTGCTTACGGCCACTGCTTGTAGCCTCCCATGCGAGGCTTGTGCTTTTTCCCGATGCATAACAAATCGTTTACTATAACTCTACAACCCACATATTGAAGATGCAACACAGAAATTGCGTCGTGATTAAATGCAGCGGGGTCAATGGCGACTTTTCTCCAAGGGACACGAGTGCTTACGGCCACTGCTTGTAGCCTCCCATGCGAGGCTTGTGCTTTTTCCCGATGCATAACAAATCGTTTACTATAACTCTACAACCCACATATTGAAGATGCAACACAGAAATTGCGTCGCGATTAAATGCAGCGGGGTCAATGGCGACTTTTCTCCAAGGGACACGAGTGCTTACGGCCACTGCTTGTAGCCTCCCATGCGAGGCTTGTGCTTTTTCCCGATGCATAACAAATCGTTTACTATAACTCTACAACCCACATATTGAAGATGCAACACAGAAATTGCGTCGCGATTAAATGCAGCGGGGTCAATGGCGACTTTTCTCCAAGGGATGCGAGTGCTTACGGCCACTGCTTGTAGCCTCCCATGCGAGGCTTGTGCTTTTTCCCGATGCATAACAAATCGTTTACTATAACTCTACAACCCACATATTGAAGATGCAACACAGAAATTGCGTCGCGATTAAATGCAGCGGGGTCAATGGCGACTTTTCTCCAAGGGACACGAGTGCTTACGGCCACTGCTTGTAGCCTCCCATGCGAGGCTTGTGCTTTTTCCCGATGCATAACAAATCGTTTACTATAACTCTACAACCCACATATTGAAGATGCAACACAGAAATTGCGTCGCGTTTAAATGCAGCGGGGTCAATGGCGACTTTTCTCCAAGGGACACGAGTGCTTACGGCCACTGATTGTAGCCTCCCATGCGAGGCTTGTGCTTTTTCCCGATGCATAACAAATCGTTTACTATAACTCTACAACCCACATATTGAAGATGCAACACAGAAATTGCGTCGCGATTAAATGCAGCGGGGTCAATGGCGACTTTTCTCCAAGGGACACGAGTGCTTACGGCCACTGCTTGTAGCCTCCCATGCGAGGCTTGTGCTTTTTCCCGATGCATAACAAATCGTTTACTATAACTCTCCAACCCACATATTGAAGATGCAACACAGAAATTGCGTCGCGATTAAATGCAGCGGGGTCAATGGCGACTTTTCTCCAAGGGACACGAGTGCTTACGGCCACTGCTTGTAGCCTCCCATGCGAGGCTTGTGCTTTTTCCCGATGCATAACAAATCGTTTACTATAACTCTACAACCCACATATTGAAGATGCAACACAGAAATTGCGTCGCGATTAAATGCAGCGGGGTCAATGGCGACTTTTCTCCAAGGGACACGAGTGCTTACGGCCACTCCTTGTAGCCTCCCATGCGAGGCTTGTGCTTTTTCCCGATGCATAACAAATCGTTTACTATAACTCTACAACCCACATATTGAAGATGCAACACAGAAATTGCGTCGCGATTAAATGCAGCGGGGTCAATGGCGACTTTTCTCCAAGGGACACGAGTGCTTACGGCCACTGCTTGTAGCCTCCCATGCGAGGCTTGTGCTTTTTCCCGATGCATAACAAATCGTTTACTATAACTCTACAACCCACATATTGAAGATGCAACACAGAATTTGCGTCGCGATTAAATGCAGCGGGGTCAATGGCGACTTTTCTCCAAGGGACACGAGTGCTTACGGCCACTGCTTGTAGCCTCCCATGCGAGGCTTGTGCTTTTTCCCGATGCATAACAAATCGTTTACTATAACTCTCCAACCCACATATTGAAGATGCAACACAGAAATTGCGTCGCGATTAAATGCAGCGGGGTCAATGGCGACTTTTCTCCAAGGGACACGAGTGCTTACGGCCACTGCTTGTAGCCTCCCATGCGAGGCTTGTGCTTTTTCCCGATGCATAACAAATCGTTTACTATAACTCTACAACCCACATATTGAAGATGCAACACAGAAATTGCGTCGCGATTAAATGCAGCAGGGTCAATGGCGACTTTTCTCCAAGGGACACGAGTGCTTACGGCCACTGCTTGTAGCCTCCCATGCGAGGCTTGTGCTTTTTCCCGATGCATAACAAATCGTTTACTATAACTCTCCAACCCACATATTGAAGATGCAACACAGAAATTGCGTCGCGATTAAATGCAGCGGGGTCAATGGCGACTTTTCTCCAAGGGACACGAGTGCTTACGGCCACTGATTGTAGCCTCCCATGCGAGGCTTGTGCTTTTTCCCGATGCATAACAAATCGTTTACTATAACTCTCCAACCCACATATTGAAGATGCAACACAGAAATTGCGTCGCGATTAAATGCAGCAGGGTCAATGGCGACTTTTCTCCAAGGGACACGAGTGCTTACGGTCACTGCTTGTAGCCTCCCATGCGAGGCTTGTGCTTTTTCCCGATGCATAACAAATCGTTTACTATAACTCTACAACCCACATATTGAAGATGCAACACAGAAATTGCGTCGCGATTAAATGCAGCGGGGTCAATGGCGACTTTTCTCCAAGGGACACGAGTGCTTACGGCCACTGCTTGTAGCCTCCCATGCGAGGCTTGTGCTTGTTCCCGATGCATAACAAATCATTTACTATAACTCTCCAACCCACATATTGAAGATGCAACACAGAAATTGCGTCGCGATTAAATGCAGCAGGGTCAATGGCGACTTTTCTCCAAGGGATGCGAGTGCTTACGGCCACTGCTTGTAGCCTCCCATGCGAGGCTTGTGCTTGTTCCCGACGCATAACAACTCGTTTACTGTAACTCTCGAACCCACATATTGATAATGCAACACAGAAATTGCGTCGCGATTAAATGGAGCAGGGTCAATGGCGACTTTTCTCGAAGGGATGCGAGTGCTTACGGCCACTGCTTGTAGCCTCCCATGCGAGGCTTGTGCTTGTTCCCAATGCATAACAACTCGTTTACTGTAACTCTCGAACCCACATATTGATAATGCAACACAGAAATTGCGTCGCGATTAAATGCAGCAGGGTCAATGGCGACTTATCTCCAAGGGATGCGAGTGCTTACGGCCACTGCTTGTAGCCTCCCATGCGAGGCTTGTGCTTTTTCCCGATGCATAACAAATCGTTTACTATAACTCTACAACCAACATATTGAAGATGCAACACAGAATTTGCGTCGCGATTAAATGCAGCGGGGTCAATGGCGACTTTTCTCCAAGGGACACGAGTGCTTACGGCCACTGCTTGTAGCCTCCCATGCGAGGCTTGTGCTTTTTCCCGATGCATAACAAATCGTTTACTATAACTCTCCAACCCTCATATTGAAGATGCAACACAGAAATTGCGTCGCGATTAAATGCAGCGGGGTCAATGGCGACTTTTCTCCAAGGGACACGAGTGCTTACGGCCACTGCTTGTAGCCTCCCATGCGAGGCTTGTGCTTTTTCCCGATGCATAACAAATCGTTTACTATAACTCTACAACCCACATATTGAAGATGCAACACAGAAATTGCGTCGCGATTAAATGCAGCGGGGTCAATGGCGACTTTTCTCCAAGGGACACGAGTGCTTACGGCCACTGCTTGTAGCCTCCCATGCGAGGCTTGTCCTTTTTCCCGATGCATAACAAATCGTTTACTATAACTCTCCAACCCACATATTGAAGATGCAACACAGAAATTGCGTCGCGATTAAATGCAGCGGGGTCAATGGCGACTTTTCTCCAAGGGACACGAGTGCTTACGGCCACTGATTGTAGCCTCCCATGCGAGGCTTGTGCTTTTTCCCGATGCATAACAAATCGTTTACTATAACTCTCCAACCCACATATTGAAGATGCAACACAGAAATTGCGTCGCGATTAAATGCAGCAGGGTCAATGGCGACTTTTCTCCAAGGGACACGAGTGCTTACGGTCACTGCTTGTAGCCTCCCATGCGAGGCTTGTGCTTTTTCCCGATGCATCACAAATCGTTTACTATAACTCTACAACCCACATATTGAAGATGCAACACAGAAATTGCGTCGCGATTAAATGCAGCAGGGTCAATGGCGACTTTTCTCCAAGGGATGCGAGTGCTTACGGCCACTGCTTGTAGCCTCCCATGCGAGGCTTGTGCTTGTTCCCGACGCATAACAACTCGTTTACTGTAACTCTCGAACCCACATATTGATAATGCAACACAGAAATTGCGTCGCGATTAAATGGAGCAGGGTCAATGGCGACTTTTCTCGAAGGGATGCGAGTGCTTACGGCCACTGCTTGTAGCCTCCCATGCGAGGCTTGTGCTTGTTCCCAATGCATAACAACTCGTTTACTGTAACTCTCGAACCCACATATTGATAATGCAACACAGAAATTGCGTCGCGATTAAATGCAGCAGGGTCAATGGCGACTTATCTCCAAGGGATGCGAGTGCTTACGGCCACTGATTGTAGCCTCCCACGCGAGGCTTGTGCTTTTTCCCGATGCATAACAAATCGTTTACTGTAACTCTCCAACCCACATATTGAAGATGCAACACAGAAATTGCGTCGCGATTAAATGCAGCGGGGTCAATGGCGACTTTTCTCCAAGGGACACGAGTGCTTACGGCCACTGCTTGTAGCCTCCCATGCGGGGCTTGTGCTTGTTCCCGATGCATAAGAAATCGTTTACTATAACTCTACAACCCACATATTGAAGATGCAACACAGAAATTGCGTCGCGATTAAATGCAGCAGGGTCAATGGCGACTTTTCTCCAAGGGATGCGAGTGCTTACGGCCACTGCTTGTAGCCTCCCATGCGAGGCTTGTGCTTGTTCCCGATGCATAACAACTCGTTTACTGTAACTCTCGAACCCACATATTGATAATGCAACACAGAAATTGCGTCGCGATTAAATGCAGCAGGGTCAATGGCGACTTTTCTCCAAGGGATGCGCGTGCTTACGGCCACTGCTTGTAGCCTCCCATGCGAGGCTTGTGCTTGTTCCCGATGCATAACAACTCGTTTACTGTAACTCTCGAACACACATATTGATGATGCAACACAGAAATTGCGTCGCGATTAAGTTCAGCATTGTCGATGGCGACTTTTCTCCAAGGGACACGAGTGCTTACGGCCACTGCTTGTAGCATCCCATGCGAGGCTTGTGCTTGTTCCCAATGCATAACAAATCGTCTACTGTAACTCTCGAACACACATATTGATGATGCAACACAGAAATTGCGTCGCGATTAAGTTCAGCATTGTCGATGGCGACTTTTCTCCAAGGGACACGAGTGCTTACGGCCACTTCTTGTAGCATCCCATGCGAGGCTTGTGCTTGTTCCCAATGCATAACAAATCGTTTACTGTAACTCTCGAACACACATATTGATGATGCAACACAGAAATTGCGTCGCGATTAAATGCAGCAGGGTCAATGGCGACTTTTGTCCAAGGGAATGCGAGTGCTTACGGCCACTGCTTGTAGACTCCCATGCGAGGCTTGTGCCTGTTCCCGATGCATAACAAATCGTTTACTGTAACTCTCGAACCCACATATTGATGATGCAACACGGAAATTGTATCTCGATTAAATGCAGCAGCGTCAATGGCCACATTTCTCCAAGGGATGCGAGGGCTTACGGCCACTGATTGTAGCCTCCCATGCGAGGCTTGTGCTTGTTCCCGATGCATAGCAAATCGTTTACTGTAACACTCGAACCCACATATTGATGATGCAACACGGAAATTGTATCTCGATTAAATGCAGCAGCGTCAATGGCCACATTTCTCCAAGGGATGCGAGGGCTTACGGCCACTGCTTGTAGCCTCCCATGCGAGGCTTGTGCTTGTTCCCGATGCATAAGAAATCGTTTACTATAACTCTCCAACCCACATATTGAAGATGCAACACAGAAATTGCGTCGCGATTAAATGCAGCAGTGTCAATGGCGACTTTTCTCCAAGGGATGCGAGTGCTTACGGCCACTGCTTGTAGCCTCCCATGCGAGGCTTGTGCTTGTTCCTGATGCATAACAACTCGTTTACTGTAACTCTCGAACCCACATATTGATAATGCAACACAGAAATTGCGTCGCGATTAAATGCAGCAGGGTCAATGGCGACTTTTCTCCAAGGGATGCGAGTGCTTACGGCCACTGCTTGTAGCCTCCCATGCAAGGCTTGTGCTTGTTCCCGATGCATAACAACTCGTTTACTGTAACTCTCGAACCCACATATTGATAATGCAACACAGAAATTGCGTCGCGATTAAATGCAGCAGGGTCAATGGCGACTTATCTCCAAGGGATGCGAGTGCTTACGGCCACTGATTGTAGCCTCCCATGCGAGGCTTGTGCTTTTTCCCGATGCATAACAAATCGTTTACTGTAACTCCCAACCCACATGTTGAAGATGCAACACAGAAATTGCGTCGCCATTAAATGCAGCAGGGTCAATGGCGACTTATCTCCAAGGGATGCGAGTGCTTACGGCCACTGCTTGTAGTCTCCATGCCAGACTTGTCCTTGTTCCCCATGCATAACAAATCGTTTACTGTAACTCTCTAACCCACATACTGATGATGCAACACAGAAATTGCGTCGCGATTAAATGCAGCAGGGTCAATGGCGAGTTTTCTCCAAGGAATGCGAGTGCTTACGGCCACTGTTTGTAGCCTCCCATGCGAGGCTTGTGCTTGTTCCCGATGCATAACAACTCGTTTACTGTAACTCTCGAACCCACATATTGATTTTGCAACACAGAAATTGCGTCGCGATTAAATTCAGCAGGGTCAATGGCGACTTTTTACCAAGGGACACGAGTGCTTACGGCCACTGCTTGTAGCCTCCCATGCGAGGCTTGTGCTTGTTCCCGATGCATAGCAAATCGTTTACTGTAACTCTCGAACCCACATATTGATGATGCAACACAGAAATTGTATCTCGATTAAATGCAGCAGCGTCAATGGCCACATTTCTCCAAGGGATGCGAGGGCTTACGGCCACTGCTTGTAGCCTCCCATGCGAGGCTTGTGCTTGTTTCCGATGCATAACAAATCGTTTACTGTAACTGTCCAACCCACATATTGAAGATGCAACACAGAAATTGCGTCGCGATTAAATGCAGCAGGGTCAATGGCGACTTTTCTCAAAGGGATGCGAGTGCTTACGGCCACTGCTTGTAGCCTCCCATGCCTGACTTGTCCTTGTTCCCCATGCATAACAAATCGTTTACTGTAACTCTCGAACCCACTTACTGATGATGCAACACAGAAATTGCGTCGCGATTAAATGCAGCAGGGTCAATGGCGAGTTTTCTCCAAGGGATGCGTGTGCTTACGGCCACTGCTTGTAGCCTCCCATGCGAGGCATGTGCTTGTTCCCGATGCATAACAAATCGTTTACTGTAACTCTCGAACCCACATATTGATAATGCAACACAGAAATTGCGTCACGATTAAATGCAGCAGGGTCAATGGCGACTTATCTCCAAGGGATGCGAGTGCTTACGGCCACTGATTGTAGCCTCCCATGCGAGGCTTGTGCTTTTTCCCGATGCATAACAAATCGTTTACTGTAACTCTCCAACCCACATATTGAAGATGCAACACAGAAATTGCGTCGCGATTAAATGCAACAGGGTCAATGGCGACTTTTCTCCAAGGGACACGAGTGCTTACGGCCACTGTTTGTAGCCTCCCATGCGAGGCTTGTGCTTGTTCCCGATGCATAACAAATCGTTTACTGTAACTCTCGAACCCACATATTGATGCTGCATCACAGAAATTGCGTCGCGACTAAATGCAGCAAGGTCAATGGCCAGTTTTCGCAAAGGAATGCGAGTGCTTACGGCCACTGCTTGTAGCCTCCCATGCGACGCTTGTGCTCGTTCCCGATGCATAACAAATCGTTTACTGTAACTCTCGAACCCACATATTGATGATGCAACACAGAAATTGCGTCGCGATCAAATGCAGGAGGGTCAATGGCGACTTTTCTCCAAGGGACACGAGTGCTTACAGCCACTGCTTGTAGCCTCCCATGAGAGGCTTGTGCTTGTTCCCGAAGCATAACGAATCGTTTACTGTAACTCTTGAACCCACATATTGATGATGCAACACAGAAATTGCGTCGCGATCAAATTTAGCAGGTTATATGGCGAGTTTTCTCCAAGCAATGCGAGTGCTTACGGCCACTGTTTGTAGCCTCTCATGCGAGGCTTGTGCTTGTTCCCGATGCATAACAAATCGTTTACTGTAACTCTCGAACCCACATATTGATGATGCAACACAGAAATTGCGTCGCGATTAAATGCAGCAGCGTCAATGGCGACTTTTGTCCAAGGGATGCGAGTGCTACGGCCACTGCTTGTAGCCTACCGTGCGAGGCTTGTGCTTGTTCCCGATGCATAACAAACCGTTTACTGTAACTCTCGAACCCACATATTGATGATGCAACACAGAAATTGCGTCGCGATTAAATTTAGCAGGGTCGATGGCGACTTTTCTCCAAGGGACACGAGTGCTTATGGCCACTGTTTGTAGCCTCCCATGCGAGGCTTGTGCTTGTTCCCGATGCATAACAAATCATTTACTGTAACTCTCGAACACACATATTGATGATGCAACACAGAAATTACGTCGCGATTAAATGCAGCAGGGTCAATGGCGACTTTTCTCCAAGGGATGCGAGTGCTTACGGCCACTGCTTGTAGACACCCATGCGAGGCTTGTGCTTGTTCCCGATGCATAACAAATCGTTTAATGTAAATCTCGAATCCTCATATTGATGATGCAACACAGAAATCGCGTCGCGATTAAATGCAGCAGTGTCAATGGCGACTTTCCTCCAAGGGATGCGAGTGTTCACGGCCACTGCTTGTAGCCACCCACGCGAGGCCTTTGCTTGTTCCCGATGCATAAATAGTCGTTTACTGTAACTCTCCAACACACTTATTGAAGATGCAACACAGAAATTGCGTCGCGATTAAATGCAGCAGGGTCAATGGCGACTTTTCTCCAAGGGATGCGAGTGCTTACGGCCACTACTTGTAGCCTCCCATGCGAGGCATGTGCTTGTTCCCGATGCATAGCAAATCGTTTACTGTAACTCTCGAACCCACATATTGATGATGCAAAACGGAAATTGTATCTTGATTAAATGCAGCAGCGTCAATGGCCACATTTCTCCAAGGGATGCGAGGGCTTACGGCCACTGCTTGTAGCCTCCCATGCGAGGCTTGTCCTTGTTCCCGATGCATAGCAAATCGTTTACTGTAACTCTCGAACCCACATATTGATGATGCAACACGGAAATTGTATCTCGATTAAATGCAGCAGCGTCAATGGCCACATTTCTCCAAGGGATGCGAGGGCTTACGGCCACTTCTTGTAGCCTCCCATGCGAGGCTTGTGCTTGTTCCCGATGCATAGCAAATCGTTTACTGTAACTCTCGAACCCACATATTGATGATGCAACACGGAAATTGTATCTCGATTAAATGCAGCAGCGTCAATGGCCACATTTCTCCAAGGGATGCGAGGGCTTACGGCCACTGCTTGTAGCCTCCCATGCGAGGCTTGTGCTTGTTTCCGATGCATAACAAATCGTTTACTGTAACTGTCCAACCCACATATTGAAGATGCAACACAGAAATTGCGTCGCGATTAAATGCAGCAGGGTCAATGGCGACTTTTCTCAAAGGGATGCGAGTGCTTACGGCCACTGCTTGTAGCCTCCCATGCCTGACTTGTCCTTGTTCCCCATGCATAACAAATCGTTTACTGTAACTCTCGAACCCACATACTGATGATGCAACACAGAAATTGCGTCGCGATTAAATGCAGCAGGGTCAATGGCGAGTTTTCTCCAAGGGATGCGTGTGCTTACGGCCACTGATTGTAGCCTCCCATGCGAGGCATGTGCTTGTTCCCGATGCATAACAAATCGTTTACTGTAACTCTCGAACCCACATATTGATAATGCAACACAGAAATTGCGTCACGATTAAATGCAGCAGGGTCAATGGCGACTTTTCTCCAAGGGATGCGAGTGCTTACGGCCACTGATTGTAGCCTCCCATGCGAGGCTTGTGCTTTTTCCCGATGCATAACAAATCGTTTACTGTAACTCTCCAACCCACATATTGAAGATGCAACACAGAAATTGCGTCGCGATTAAATGCAACAGGGTCAATGGCGACTTTTCTCCAAGGGACACGAGTGCTTACGGCCACTGTTTGTAGCCTCCCATGCGAGGCTTGTGCTTGTTCCCGATGCATAACAAATCATTTACTGTAACTCTCGAACCCACATATTGATAATGCAACACAGAAGTTGCGTCGCGATTAAATGCAGCAGGGTCAATGGCGACTTATCTCCAAGGGATGCGAGTGCTTACGGCCACAGCTTCTATCCTGCCATGCGAGGCTTGTGCTTGTTCCCGTTGCATAACAAATCGTTTACTGTAACTCTCGAACCCACATATTGATGAGGCAACACAGAAAATGCGTTGGGGTTAAATGCAGCTGGATCAATGGCGACGTTTCTCCAAGGGACACGAGTGATTACAACCACAGCTTGTAGCCTCCCATGCGAGGCTTCTGCTTGTTCCCGATGCATAACAAATCGTTTACTGTAACTCACGAACCCACATATTGATGCTGCATCACAGAAATTGCGTCGCGACTAAATGCAGCAAGGTCAATGGCCAGTTTTCGCAAAGGAATGCGAGTGCTTACTGCCACTGCTTGTAGCCTCCCATGCGACGCTTGTGCTCGTTCTCGATGCATAACAAATCGTTTACTGTAACTCTCGAACCCACATAATGATGATGCAACACAGAAATTGCGTCGCGATCAAATGCAGGAGGGTCAATGGCGACTTTTCTCCAAGGGACACGAGTGCTTACAGCCACTGCTTGTAGCCTCCCATGAGAGGCTTGTGCTTGTTCCCGAAGCATAACGAATCGTTTACTGTAACTCTTGAACCCACATATTGATGATGCAACACAGAAATTGCGTCGCGATCAAATTTAGCAGGTTATATGGCGAGTTTTCTCCAAGCAATGCGAGTGCTTACGGCCACTGTTTGTAGCCTCTCATGCGAGGCTTGTGCTTGTTCCCGATGCATAACATATCGTTTACTGTTACTCTCGAACCCACATATTGATGATGCAACACAGAAATTGCGTCGCGATTAAATGCAGCAGGGTCAATTGCGACTTTTGTCCAAGGGATGCGCGTGCTACGGCCACTGCTTGTAGCCTACCGTGCGAGGCTTGTGCTTGTTCCCGATGCATAACAAACCGTTTACTGTAACTCTCGAACCCACATATTGATGATGCAACACAGAAATTGCGTCGCGATTAAATTTAGCTTGGTCGATGGCGACTTTTCTCCAAGGGACACGAGTGCTTACGGCCACTGTTTGTAGCCTCCCATGCGAGGCTTGTGCTTGTTCCCGAAGCATAACAAATCATTTACTGTAACTCTCGAACACACATATTGATGATGCAACACAGAAATTGCGTCGCGATTAAATGCAGCAGGGTCAATGGCGACTTTTCTCCAAGGGAAGCGAGTGCTTACGGCCACTGCTTGTAGACACCCATGCGAGGCTTGTGCTTGTTCCCGATGCATAACAAATCGTTTAATGTAAATCTCGAATCCTCATATTGATGATGCAACACAGAAATCGCGTCGCGATTAAATGCAGCAGTGTCAATGGCGACTTTCCTCCAAGGGATGCGAGTGTTCACGGCCACTGCTTGTAGCCACCCATGCGAGGCCTTTGCTTGTTCCCGATGCATAAATAGTCGTTTACTGTAACTCTCCAACACACTTATTGAAGATGCAACACAGAAATTGCGTCGCGATTAAATGCAGCAGGGTCAATGGCGACTTTTCTCCAAGGGATGCGAGTGCTTACGGCCACTACTTGTAGCCTCCCATGCGAGGCATGTGCTTGTTCCCGATGCATAGCAAATCGTTTACTGTAACTCTCGAACCCACATATTGATGATGCAAAACGGAAATTGTATCTTGATTAAATGCAGCAGCGTCAATGGCCACATTTCTCCAAGGGATGCGAGGGCTTACGGCCACTGCTTGTAGCCTCCCATGCGAGGCTTGTGCTTGTTCCCGATGCATAGCAAATCGTTTACTGTAACTCTCGAACCCACATATTGATGATGCAACACGGAAATTGTATCTCGATTAAATGCAGCAGCGTCAATGGCCACATTTCTCCAAGGGATGCGAGGGCTTACGGCCACTGCTTGTAGCCTCCCATGCGAGGCTTGTGCTTGTTCCCGATGCATAGCAAATCGTTTACTGTAACTCTCGAACCCACATATTGATGATGCAACACGGAAATTGTATCTCGATTAAATGCAGCAGCGTCAATGGCCACATTTCTCCAAGGGATGCGAGGGCTTACGGCCACTGCTTGTAGCCTCCCATGCGAGGCTTGTGCTTGTTTCCGATGCATAACAAATCGTTTACTGTAACTGTCCAACCCACATATTGAAGATGCAACACAGAAATTGCGTCGCGATTAAATGCAGCAGGCTTAATGGCGACTTTTCTCAAAGGGATGCGAGTGCTTACGGCCACTGCTTGTAGCCTCCCATGTCTGACGTGTCCTTGTTCCCCATGCATAACAAATCGTTTACTGTAACTCTCGAACCCACATACTGATGATGCAACACAGAAATTGCGTCGCGATTAAATGCAACAGGGTCAATGGCGAGTTTTCTCCAAGGGATGCGTGTGCTTACGGCCACTGCTTGTAGCCTCCCATGCGAGGCATGTGCTTGTTCCCGATGCATAACAAATCGTTTACTGTAACTCTCGAACCCACATATTGATAATGCAACACAGAAATTGCGTCACGATTAAATGCAGCAGGGTCAATGGCGACTTATCTCCAAGGGATGCGAGTGCTTACGGCCACTGATTGTAGCCTCCCATGCGAGGCTTGTGCTTTTTCCCGATGCATAACAAATCGTTTACTGTAACTCTCCAACCCACATATTGAAGATGCAACACAGAAATTGCGTCGCGATTAAATGCAACAGGGTCAATGGCGACTTTTCTCCAAGGGACACGAGTGCTTACGGCCACTGCTTGTAGCCTCCCATGCGAGGCTTGTGCTTGTTCCCGATGCATAACAAATCGTTTACTGTAACTCTCGAACCCACATATTGATAATGCAACACAGAAATTGCGTCGCGATTAAATGCAGCAGGGTCAATGGCGACTTACCTCCAAGGGATGCGAGTGCTTACGGCCACTGCTTGTAGCCTGCCATGCGAGGCTTGTGCTTGTTCCCGTTGCATAACAAATCGTTTACTGTAACTCTCGAACCCACATATTGATGAGGCAACACAGAAAATGCGTTGGGGTTAAATGCAGCTGGATCAATGGCGACGTTTCTCCAAGGGACACGAGTGATTACAACCACAGCTTGTAGCCTCCCATGCGAGGCTTCTGCTTGTTCCCGATGCATAACAAATCGTTTACTGTAACTCTCGAACCCATATATTGATGCTGCAACACAGAAATTGCGTCGCGACTAAATGCAGCAAGGTCAATGGCCAGTTTTCGCAAAGGAATGCGAGTGCTTACGGCCACTGCTTGTAGCCTCCCATGCGAGGCTTGTGCTTGTTCCCGATGCATAACAAATCGTTTACTGTAACTCTCGAACCCACATATTGATGATGCAACACAGAAATAGCGTCGCGATTAAATGCAGCAGGGTCAATCGCGACTTTCCTCCAAGGGTTGCGAGTGCTTACGGCCACTGCTTGTAGCCTCCCATGCGAGGCTTGTGCTTGTTCCCGATGCATAACAAATCGTTTACTGTAACTCTCGAACACACATATTGATGATGCAACACAGAAATTGCGTCGCGATTAAATGCAGCAGGGTCAATGGCGACTTTGTCCAAGGGATGCGAGTGCTTACGGCCACTGCTTGTAGACTCCCATGCGAGGCTTGTGCTTGTTCCCGATGCATAACAAATCGTTTACTGTAACTCTCGAACACACATATTGATGATGCAACACAGAAATTGCGTCGCGATTAAATTCAGCAGGGTCAATGGCGACTTTTATCCAAGGGACACGAGTGCTTACGGCCACTGCTTGTAGCCTCCGATGCGAGGCTTGTGCTTGTTCCCAATGCATAACAAATCGTTTACTGTAAATCTCGAACCCTCATATTGATGATGCAACACAGAAATTGCGTCGCGATTAAATGCAGCAGGGTCAATGGCGACTTCTGTCCAAGGGATGCGAGTGCTACGGCCACTGCTTGTAGCCTACCGTGCGAGGCTTGTGCTTGTTCCCGATGCATAAAAAACCGTTTACTGTAACTCTCGAACCCACATATTGATGATGCAACACAGAAATTGCGTCGCGATTAAATTTAGCAGGGTCGATGGCGACTTTTCTCCAAGGGACACGAGTGCTTACGGCCACTGTTTGTAGCCTCCCATGCGAGGCTTGTGCTTGTTCCCGATGCATAACAAATCGTTTACTGTAACTCTCGAACACACATATTGATGATGCAACACAGAAATTGCGTCGCGATTAAATGCAGCAGGGTCAATGGCGACTTTTGTCCAAGGGATGCGAGTGCTTACGGCCACTGCTTGTAGACTCCCATGCGAGGCTTGTGCTTGTTCCCGATGCATAACAAATCGTTTACTGTAACTCTCGAACACACATATTGATGATGCAACACAGAAATTGCGTCGCGATTAAATTCAGCAGAGTCAATGGCGACTTTTATCCAAGGGACACGAGTGCTTACGGCCACTGCTTGTAGCCTCCGATGCGAGGCTTGTGCTTGTTCCCAATGCATAACAAATCGTTTACTGTAAATCTCGAACCCTCATATTGATGATGCAACACAGAAATTGCGTCGCGATTAAATGCAGCAGGGTCAATGGCGACTTTTGTCCAAGGGATGCGAGTGCTACGAGCACTGCTTGTAGCCTACCGTGCGAGGCTTGTGCTTGTTCCCGATGCATAACAAACCGTTTACTGTAACTCTCGAACCCACATATTGATGATGCAACACAGAAATTGCGTCGCGATTAAATTTAGCAGGGTCGATGGCGACTTTTCTCCAAGGGACACGAGTGCTTACGGCCACTGTTTGTAGCCTCCCATGCGAGGCTTGTGCTTGTTCCCGATGCATAACAAATCATTTACTGTAACTCTCGAACACACATATTGATGATGCAACACAGAAATTGCGTCGCGATTAAATGCAGCAGGGTCAATGGCGACTTTTCTCCAAGGGATGCGAGTGCTTACGGCCACTGCTTGTAGACACCCATGCGAGGCTTGTGCTTGTTCCCGATGCATAACAAATCGTTTAATGTAAATCTCGAATCCTCATATTGATGATGCAACACAGAAATTGCGTCGCGATTAAATGCAGCAGTGTCAATGGCGACTTTCCTCCAAGGGATGCGAGTGTTCACGGCCACTGCTTGTAGCCACCCATGCGAGGCCTTTGCTTGTTCCCGATGCATAAATAGTCGTTTACTGTAACTCTCCAACACACTTATTGAAGATGCAACACAGAAATTGCGTCGCGATTAAATGCAGCAGGGTCAATGGCGACTTTTCTCCAAGGGATGCGAGTGCTTACGGCCACTACTTGTAGGCTCCCATGCGAGGCTTCTGCTTGTTCCCGATGCATAACAAATCGTTTACTGTAACTCTCGAACCCACATATTGATGATGCAACACAGAAATTGCGTCGCGATAAAGTACTGCAGCTTGCCTTTCGACTTTTCTCCAAGGGACACGAGTGCTTACGTCCACTGCTTGTAGCCTCCCATGCGAGGCTTGTGCTTGTTCCCGATGCATAACAAATCGTTTACTGTAACTCTCGAACCCACATATTGAAGATGCAACACAGAAATTGCGTCGCGATTAAATGCAGCAGGGTCAATGGCGACTTTTCTCCAAGGGACACGAGTGCTTACGGCCACTGTTTGTAGCCTCCCATACGATGCTTGTGCTTGTTCCCGATGCATAACAAATCGTTTACTGTAACTCTCGAACCCATATATTGATGATGCAAAACAGAAATTGCGTCGCGATTAAATGCAGCAGGGTCAATGGCGACTTTTGTCCAAGGGATGCGAGTGCTTATGGCCACTGTTTGTAGCCACCCATGCGAGGCTTTTGCTTGTTCCCGATGCATAACTAATCGTTTACTGTAACTCTCGAACCCACATATTGATGATGCAACACAGAAATTGCGTCGCGATTAAATGCAGCAGGGTCAATGGCGAGTTTTCTCCAAGGGATGCGTGTGCTTACGTCCACTGCTTGTACCCTCCCATGCGAGGCTTGTGCTTGTTCCCGATGCATAACAAATCGTTTACTGTAACTCTCCAACCCACATATTGAAGATGCAACACAGAAATTGCGTCGCGATTAAATGCAGCAGGGTCAATGGCGACTTATCTCCAAGGGACACGAGTGCTTACGGCCACTGATTGTAGCCTCCCATGCCAGGCTTGTGCTTGTTCCCGATGCATAACAAATCGTTTACTGTAACTCTCGAACCCACATATTGATAATGCAACACAGAAATTGCGTCACGATTAAATGCAGCAGGGTCAATGGCGACTTATCTCCAAGGGATGCGAGTGCTTACGGCCACTGATTGTAGCCTCCCATGCGAGGCTTGTGCTTTTTCCCGATGCATAACAAATCGTTTACTGTAACTCTCCAACCCACATATTGAAGATGCAACACAGAAATTGCGTCGCGATTAAATGCAACAGGGTCAATGGCGACTTTTCTCCAAGGGACACGAGTGCTTACGGCCACTGCTTGTAGCCTCCCATGCGAGGCTTGTGCTTGTTCCCGATGCATAACAAATCGTTTACTGTAACTCTCGAACCCACATATTGATAATGCAACACAGAAATTGCGTCGCGATTAAATGCAGCAGGGTCAATGGCGACTTATCTCCAAGGGATGCGAGTGCTTACGGCCACTGCTTGTAGCCTGCCATGCGAGGCTTGTGCTTGTTCCCGTTGCATAACAAATCGTTTACTGTAACTCTCGAACCCACATATTGATGAGGCAACACAGAAAATGCGTTGGGGTTAAATGCAGCTGGATCAATGGCGACGTTTCTCCAAGGGACACGAGTGATTACAACCACAGCTTGTAGCCTCCCATGCGAGGCTTCTGCTTGTTCCCGATGCATAACAAATCATTTACTGTAACTCTCGAACCCACACATTGATGCTGCAACACAGAAATTGCGTCGCGACTAAATGCAGCAAGGTCAATGGCCAGTTTTCGCAAAGGAATGCGAGTGCTTACGGCCACTGCTTGTAGCCTCCCATGCGACGCTTGTGCCCGTTCCCGATGCATAACAAATCGTTTACTGTAACTCTCGAACCCACATATTGATGATGCAACACAGAAATTGCGTCGCGATCAAATGCAGGAGGGTCAATGGCGACTTTTCTCCAAGGGACACGAGTGCTTACAGCCACTGCTTGTAGCCTCCCATGAGAGGCTTGTGCTTGTTCCCGATGCATAACAAATCGTTTACTGTAACCCTCGAACCCATATATTGATGATGCAACACAGAAATAGCGTCGCGATTAAATGCAGCTGGGTCAATCGCGACTTTCCTCCAAGGGTTGCGAGTGCTTACGGCCACTGCTTGTAGCCTCCCATGCGAGGCTTGTGCTTGTTCCCGATGCATAACAAATCGTTTACTGTAACTCTCGAACACACATATTGATGATGCAACACAGAAATTGCGTCGCGATTAAATGCAGCAGGGTCAATGGCGACTTTTGTCCAAGGGATGCGAGTGCTTACGGCCACTGCTTGTAGACTCCCATGCGAGGCTTGTGCTTGTTCCCGATGCATAACAAATCGTTTACTGTAACTCTCGAACACACATATTGATGATGCAACACAGAAATTGCGTCGCGATTAAATTCAGCAGGGTCAATGGCGACTTTTATCCAAGGGACACGAGTGCTTACGGCCACTGCTTGTAGCCTCCGATGCGAGGCTTGTGCTTGTTCCCAATGCATAACAAATCGTTTACTGTAAATCTCGAACCCTCATATTGATGATGCAACACAGAAATTGCGTCGCGATTAAATGCAGCAGGGTCAATGGCGACTTTTGTCCAAGGGATGCGAGTGCTACGGCCACTGCTTGTAGCCTACCGTGCGAGGCTTGTGCTTGTTCCCGATGCATAAAAAACCGTTTACTGTAACTCTCGAACCCACATATTGATGATGCAACACAGAAATTGCGTCGCGATTAAATTTAGCAGGGTCGATGGCGACTTTTCTCCAAGGGACACGAGTGCTTACGGCCACTGTTTGTAGCCTCCCATGCGAGGCTTGTGCTTGTTCCCGATGCATAACAAATCGTTTACTGTAACTCTCGAACACACATATTGATGATGCAACACAGAAATTGCGTCGCGATTAAATGCAGCAGGGTCAATGGCGACTTTTGTCCAAGGGATGCGAGTGCTTACGGCCACTGCTTGTAGACTCCCATGCGAGGCTTGTGCTTGTTCCCGATGCATAACAAATCGTTTACTGTAACTCTCGAACACACATATTGATGATGCAACACAGAAATTGGGTCGCGATTCAATTCAGCAGAGTCAATGGCGACTTTTATCCAAGGGACACGAGTGCTTACGGCCACTGCTTGTAGCCTCCGATGCGAGGCTTGTGCTTGTTCCCAATGCATAACAAATCGTTTACTGTAAATCTCGAACCCTCATATTGATGATGCAACACAGAAATTGCGTCGCGATTAAATGCAGCAGGGTCAATGGCGACTTTTGTCCAAGGGATGCGAGTGCTTACGGCCACTGCTTGTAGACACCCATGCGAGGCTTGTGCTTGTTCCCGATGCATAACAAATCGTTTAATGTAAATCTCGAATCCTCATATTGATGATGCAACACAGAAATAGCGTCGCGATTAAATGCAGCAGTGTCAATGGCGACTTTCCTCCAAGGGATGCGAGTGTTCACGGCCACTGCTTGTAGCCACCCATGCGAGGCCTTTGCTTGTTCCCGATGCATAACAAATCGTTTACTGTAACTCTCCAACACACTTATTGAAGATGCAACACAGAAATTGCGTCGCGATTAAATGCAGCAGGGTCAATGGCGACTTTTCTCCAAGGGATGCGAGTGCTTACGGCCACTACTTGTAGGCTCCCATGCGAGGCTTCTGCTTGTTCCCGATGCATAACAAATCGTTTACTGTAACTCTCGAACCCACATATTGATGATGCAACACAGAAATTGCTTCGCGATAAAGTACTGCAGCTTGCCTTTCGACTTTTCTCCAAGGGACACGAGTGCTTACGTCCACTGCTTGTAGCCTCCCATGCGAGGCTTGTGCTTGTTCCCGATGCATAACAAATCGTTTACTGTAACTCTCGAACCCACATATTGAAGATGCAACACAGAAATTGCGTCGCGATTAAATGCAGCAGGGTCAATGGCGTCTTTTCTCCAAGGGACACGAGTGCTTACGGCCACTGTTTGTAGCCTCCCATACGATGCTTGTGCTTGTTCCCGATGCATAACAAATCGTTTACTGTAACTCTCGAACCCATATATTGATGATGCAAAACAGAAATTGCGTCGCGATTAAATGCAGCAGGGTCAATGGCGACTTTTGTTCAAGGGATGCGAGTGCTTATGGCCACTGTTTGTAGCCACCCATGCGAGGCTTTTGCTTGTTCCCGATGCATAACTAATCGTTTACTGTAACTCTCGAACCCACATATTGATGATGCAACACAGAAATTGCGTCGCGATTAAATGCAGCAGGGTCAATGGCGAGTTTTCTCCAAGGGATGCGTGTGCTTACGTCCACTGCTTGTACCCCCCCATGCGAGACTTGTGCTTGTTCCCGATGCATAACAAATCGTTTACTGTAACTCTTGAACCCACATATTGATGATGCAACACAGACATTGCGTCGCGATTAAGTGCAGCAGGGTCAATGGCAACTTTTCTCCGAGGGATGCGAGTGCTTACGGCCACTGCTTGTAGCCTCCCATGCGAGGCTTCTGCTTGTTCCCGATGCATAACAAACCGTTTACTGTAACTCTCGAACCCTTATATTGATGATGCAACACAGAAATTGCGTCGCGATTAAATGCAGCACGGTCAATGGAGACTTTTCTCCAAGGGATGTGAGTGCTTACGGCCACTGCTTGTAGCCACCCATGCGAGGCTTGTGCTTGTTCCCGATGCATAACAAATCGTTTACTATAACTCTCCAACCCACATATTGAAGATGCAACACAGAAATTGCGTCGCGATTAAATGCGCAGGGTCAATGGCGACTTTTCTCCAAGGGACACGAGTGCTTACGGCCACTGATTGTAGCCTCCCATGCGAGGCTTGTGCTTTTTCCCGATGCATAACAAATCGTTTACTGTAACTCTCCAACCCACATATTGAAGATGCAACACAGAAATTGCGTCGCGATTAAATGCAGCAGGGTCAATGGCGACTTTTCTCCAAGGGACACGAGTGCTTACGGCCACTGCTTGTAGCCTCCCATGCGAGGCTTGTGCTTTTTCCCGATGCATAACAAATCGTTTACTATAACTCTCCAACCCACATATTGAAGATGCAACACAGAAATTGCGTCGCGATTAAATGCAGCAGGGTCAATGGCGACTTTTCTCCAAGGGACACGAGTGCTTACGGCCACTGATTGTAGCCTCCCATGCGAGGCTTGTGCTTTTTCCCGATGCATAACAAATCGTTTACTGTAACTCTCCAACCCACATATTGAAGATGCAACACAGAAATTACGTCGCGATTAAATGCAGCAGGGTCAATGGCGACTTTTCTCCAAGGGACACGAGTGCTTACGGCCACTGCTTGTAGCCTCCCATGCGAGGCTTGTGCTTGTTCCCGATGCATAACAAATCGTTTACTGTAACTCTCCAACCCACATATTGAAGATGCAACACAGAAATTACGTCGCGATTAAATGCAGCAGGGTCAATGGCGACTTTTCTCCAAGGGACACGAGTGCTTACGGCCACTGCTTGTAGCCTCCCATGCGAGGCTTGTGCTTGTTCCCGATGCATAACAAATCGTTTACTATAACTCTCCAACCCACATATTGAAGATGCAACACATAAATTGCGTCGCGATTAAATGCAGCAGGGTCAATGGCGACTTTTCTCCAAGGGACACGAGTGCTTACGGCCACTGATTGTAGCCTTCCATGCGAGGCTTGTGCTTTTTCGCGATGCATAACAAATCGTTTACTATAACTCTCCAACCCACATATTGAAGATGCAACACAGAAATTGCGTCGCGATTAAATGCAGCAGGGTCAATGGCGACTTTTCTCCAAGGGACACGAGTGCTTACGGCCACTGCTTGTAGCCTCCCATGCCGGACTTGTCCTTGTTCCCCATGCATATCAAATCGTTTACTGTAACTCTCTAACCCACGTACTGATGATGCAACACAGAAATTGCGTCGCGATTAAATGCAGCAGGGTCAATGCCGAGTTTTCTCCAAGGGATGCGAGTGCTTACGGCCACTGTTTGTAGCCTCCCATGCGAGGCTTGTGCTTGTTCCCGATGCATAACAAATCGTTTACTGTATCTCTCGAACCCACATATTGATGTTGCAACACAGAAATTGCGTCGCGATTAAATTCAGCAGGGTCAATGGCGACTTATCTCCAAGGGACACGAGTGCTTACGGCCACTGCTTGTAGCCTCCCATGCGAGGCATGTGCTTGTTCCCGATGCATAACAAATCGTTTACTGTAACTCTCGAACCCACATATTGATAATGCAACACAGAAATTGCGTCGCGATTAAATGCAGCAGGGTCAATGGCGAGTTTTCTCCAAGGGATGCGTGTGCTTACGGCCACTGCTTGTAGCCTCCCATGCGAGGCATGTGCTTGTTCCCGATGCATAACAAATCGTTGACTGTAACTCTCGAACCCACATATTGATAATGCAACACAGAAATTGCGTCGCGATTAAATGCAGCAGGGTCAATGGCGACTTATCTCCAAGGGATGCGAGTGCTTACGGCCACTGCTTGTAGCCTCCCATGCGAGGCTTGTGCTTTTTCTCGATGCATAACAAATCGTTTACTGTAACTCTACAACCCACATAATGAAGATGCAACACAGAAATTGCGTCGCGATTAAATGCAGCAGGGTCAATGGCGACTTATCTCCAAGGGACACGAGTGCTTACGGCCACTGATTGTAGCCTCCCATGCCAGGCTTGTGCTTGTTCCCGATGCATAACAAATCATTTACTGTAACTCTCCAACCCACATATTGATAATGCAACACAGAAATTGCGTCGCGATTAAATGCAGCAGGGTCAATGGCGACTTATCTCCAAGGGATGCGAGTGCTTACGGCCACTGATTGTAGCCTCCCATGCGAGGCTTGTGCTTTTTCCCGATGCATAACAAATCATTTACTGTAACTCTCCAACCCACATATTGATAATGCAACACAGAAATTGCGTCGCGATTAAATGCAGCAGGGTCAATGGCGAGTTTTCTCCAAGTGATGCGTGTGCTTACGGCCACTGCTTGTAGCCTCCCATGCGAGGCATGTGCTTGTTCCCGATGCATAACAAATCGTTTACTATAACTCTCCAACCCACATATTGAAGATGCAACACAGAAATTGCGTCGCGATTAAATGCAGCAGGGTCAATGGCGACTTATCTCCAAGGGATGCGAGTGCTTACGGCCACTGATTGTAGCCTCCCATGCGAGGCTTGTGCTTTTTCCCGATGCATAACAAATCGTTTACTGTAACTCTACAACCCACATATTGAAGATGCAACACAGAAATTGCGTCGCGATTAAATGCAGCAGGGTCAATGGCGAGTTATCTCCAAGGGACACGAGTGCTTACGGCCACTGATTGTAGCCTCCCATGCGAGGCTTGTGCTTTTTCCCGATGCATAACAAATCGTTTACTGTAACTCTACAACCCACATATTGAAGATGCAACACAGAAATTCCGTCGCGATTAAATGCAGCAGGGTCAATGGCGACTTATCTCCAAGGGACACGAGTGCTTACGGCCACTGATTGTAGCCTCCCATGAAAGGCTTGTGCTTGTTCCCGATGCATAACAAATCGTTTACTATAACTCTACAACCCACATATTGAAGATGCAACACAGAAATTTCGTCGCGATTAAATGCAACAGGGTCAATGGCGACTTATCTCCAAGGGACACGAGTGCTTACGGCCACTGATTGTAGCCTCCCATGCGAGGCTTGTGCTTTTTCCCGATGCATAACAAATCGTTTACTGTAACTCTACAACCCACATATTGAAGATGCAACACAGAAATTGCGTCGCGATTAAATGCAGCAGGGTCAATGGCGACTTATCTCCAAGGGACACGAGTGCTTATGGCCACTGATTGTAGCCTCCCATGCCAGGCTTGTGCTTGTTCCCGATGCATAAGAAATCGTTTACTGTAACTCTACAACCCACATATTGAAGATGCACACAGAAATTGCGTCGCGATTAAATGCAGCGGGGTCAATGGCGACTTATCTCCAAGGGACACGAGTGCTTACGGCCACTGATTGTAGCCTCCCATGCGAGGCTTGTGCTTTTTCCCGATGCATAACAAATCGTTTACTGTAACTCTACAACCCACATATTGAAGATGCAACACAGAAATTGCGTCGCGATTAAATGCAGCAGGGTCAATGGTGACTTATCTCCAAGGGACACGAGTGCTTACAGCCACTGATTGTAGCCTCCCATGCCAGGCTTGTGCTTGTTCCCGATGCATAACAAATCGTTTACTATAACTCTCCAACCCACATATTGAAGATGCAACACAGAAATTGCGTCGGGATTAAATGCAGCAGGGTCAATGGCGACTTATCTCCAAGGGATGCGAGTGCTTACGGCCACTGATTGTAGCCTCCCATGCGAGGCTTGTGCTTTTTCCCGATGCATAACAAATTGTTTACTATAACTCTACAACCCACATATTGAAGATGCAACACAGAAATTGCGTCGCGATTAAATGCAGCAGGGTCAATGGCGACTTATCTCCAAGGGACACGAGTGCTTACGGCTACTGATTGTAGCCTCCCATGCGAGGCTTGTGCTTTTTCCCGATGCATAACAAATCGTTTACTGTAACTCTCCAACCCACATATTGAAGATGCAACACAGAAATTGCGTCGCGATTAAATGCAGCAGGGTCAATGGCGACTTATCTCCAAGGGACACGAGTGCTTACGGCCACTGATTGTAGCCTCCCATGCCAGGCTTGTGCTTGTTCCCGATGCATAACAAATCGTTTACTATAACTCTCCAACCCACATATTGAAGATGCAACACAGAAATTGCGTCGCGATTAAATGCAGCAGGGTCAATGGCGACTTATCTCCAAGGGACACGAGTGCTTACGGCCACTGATTGTAGCCTCCCATGCCAGGCTTGTGCTTGTTCCCGATGCATAACAAATCGTTTACTATAACTCTCCAACCCACATATTGAAGATGCAACACAGAAATTGCGTCGCGATTAAATGCAGCAGGGTCAATGGCGACTTATCTCCAAGGGATGCGAGTGCTTACGGCCACTGATTGTAGCCTCCCATGCGAGGCTTGTGCTTTTTCCCGATGCATAACAAATCGTTTACTGTAACTCTACAACCCACATATTGATAATGCAACACAGAAATTGCGCCGCGATTAAATGCAGCAGGGTCAATGGCGAGTTTTCTCCAAGGGATGCGTGTGCTTACGGCCACTGCTTGTAGCCTCCCATGCGAGGCATGTGCTTGTTCCCGATGCATAACAAATCGTTTACTGTAACTCTCGAACCCACATATTGATAATGCAACACAGAAATTGCGTCGCGATTAAATGCAGCAGGGTCAATGGCGACTTATCTCCAAAGGATTCGAGTGCTTACGGCCACTGATTGTAGCCTCCCATGCGAAGCTTGTGCTTTTTCCTGATGCATAACAAATCGTTTACTGTAACTCTACAACCCACATATTGAAGATGCAACACAGAAATTGCGTCGCGATTAAATGCAGCAGGGTCAGTGGCGACTTATCTCCAAGGGACACGAGTGCTTACGGCCACTGATTGTAGCCTCCCATGCGAGGCTTGTGCTTTTTCCCGATGCATAACACATCGTTTACTATAACTCTACAACCCACATATTGAAGATGCAACACAGAAATTGCGTCGCGATTAAATGCAGCAGGGTCAATGGCGACTTATCTCCAAGGGACACGAGTGCTTACGGCCACTGATTGTAGCCTCCCATGCCAGGCTTGTGCTTGTTCCCGATGCATATCAAATCGTTTACTATAACTCTCCAACCCACATATTGAAGATGCAACACAGAAATTGCGTCGCGATTAAATGCAGCAGGGTCAATGGCGACTTATCTCCAAGGGACACGAGTGCTTACGGCCACTGATTGTAGCCTCCCATGCGAGGCTTGTGCTTTTTCCCGATGCATAACAAATCGTTTACTGTAACTCTACAACCCACATATTGAAGATGCAACACAGAAATTGCGTCGCGATTAAATGCAGCAGGGTCAATGGCGACTTATCTCCAAGGGACACGAGTGCTTACGGCCACTGATTGTAGCCTCCCATGCCAGGCTTGTGCTTGTTCCCGATGCATAACAAATCGTTTACTATAACTCTACAACCCACATATTGAAGATGCAACACAGAAATTGCGTCGCGATTAAATGCAGCAGGGTCAATGGCGACTTATCTCCAAGGGATGCGAGTGCTTACGGCCACTGATTGTAGCCTCCCATGCGAGGCTTGTGCTTTTTCCCGATGCATAACAAATCATTTACTATAACTCTCCAACCCACATATTGATAATGCAACACAGAAATTGCGTCGAGATTAAATGCAGCAGGGTCAATGGCGAATTGTCTCCAAGGGATGCGTGTGCTTACGGCCACTGATTGTAGCCTCCCATGCGAGGCATGTGCTTGTTCCCGATGCATAACAAATCGTTTACTGTAACTCTCGAACCCACATATTGATAATGCAACACAGAAATTGCGTCGCGATTAAATGCAGCAGGGTCAATGGCGACTTATCTCCAAGGGATGCGAGTGCTTACGGCCACTGATTGTAGCCTCCCATGCGAGGCTTGTGCTTTTTCCCGATGCATAACAAATCGTTTACTGTAACTCTACAACCCACATATTGAAGATGCAACACAGAAATTGCGTCGCGATTAAATGCAGCAGGGTCAATGGCGACTTATCTCCAAGGGACACGAGTGCTTACGGCCACTGATTGTAGCCTCCCATTCGAGGCTTGTGCTTTTTCCCGATGCATAACAAATCGTTTACTGTAACTCTCCAACCCACATATTGAAGATGCAACACAGAAATTGCGTCGCGATTAAATGCAGCAGGGTCAATGGCGACTTATCTAGAAGGGACACGAGTGCTTACGGCCATTGATTGTAGCCTCCCATGCCAGGCTTGTGCTTGTTCCCGATGCATAACAAATCGTTTACTATAACTCTCCAACCCACATATTGAAGATGCAACACAGAAATTGCGTCGCGATTAAATGCAGCAGGGTCAATGCCGAGTTTTCTCCAAGGGATGCGAGTGCTTACGGCCACTGTTTGTAGCCTCCCATGCGAGGCTTGTGCTTGTTCCCGATGCATAACAAATCGTTTACTGTATCTCTCGAACCCACATATTGATGTTGCAACACAGAAATTGCGTCGCGATTAAATTCAGCAGGGTCAATGGCGACTTATCTCCAAGGGACACGAGTGCTTACGGCCACTGCTTGTAGCCTATCATGCAAGGCTTGTGCTTGTTCCCGATGCATAACAAATCGTTTACTGCAACTTTCGAACCCACATATTGATGATGCAACACGGAAATTGTATCTCGACTAAATGCAACAGCGTCAATGGCCACATTTCTCCAAGGGATGCCAGTGCTTACGGCCACTGCTTGAAGCCTCCCATGCGAGGCATGTGCTTGTTCCCGATGCATAACAAATCGTTTACTGTAACTCTCGAACCCACATATTGATAATGCAACACAGAAATTGCGTCGCGATTAAATGCAGCAGGGTCAATGGCGAGTTTTCTCCAAGGGATGCGTGTGCTTACGGCCACTGCTTGTAGCCTCCCATTCGAGGCATGTGCTTGTTCCCGATGCATAACAAATCGTTTACTGTAACTCTCGAACCCACATATTGATAATCCAACACAGAAATTGCGTCGCGATTAAATGCAGCAGGGTCAATGGCGACTTATCTCCAAGGGATGCGAGTGCTTACGGCCACTGATTGTAGCCTCCCATGCGAGGCTTGTGCTTGTTCCCGATGCATAACAAATCGTTTACTGTATCTCTCGAACCCACATATTGATGTTGCAACACAGAAATTGCGTCGCGATTAAATTCAGCAGGGTCAATGGCGACTTATCTCCAAGGGACACGAGTGCTTACGGCCACTGCTTGTAGCCTATCATGCAAGGCTTGTGCTTGTTCCCGATGCATAACAAATCGTTTACTGTAACTCTCGAACCCACATATTGATGATGCAACACGGAAATTGTATCTCGATTAAATGCAGCAGCGTCAATGGCCACATTTCTCCAAGGGATGCCAGTGCTTACGGCCACTGCTTGTAGCCTCCCATGCGAGGCATGTGCTTGTTCCCGATGCATAACAAATCGTTTACTGTAACTCTCGAACCCACATATTGATAATGCAACACAGAAATTGCGTCGCGATTAAATGCAGCAGGGTCAATGGCGAGTTTTCTCCAAGGGATGCGTGTGCTTACGGCCACTGCTTGTAGCCTCCCATGCGAGGCATGTGCTTGTTCCCGATGCATAACAAATCGTTGACTGTAACTCTCGAACCCACATATTGATAATGCAACACAGAAATTGCGTCGCGATTAAATGCAGCAGGGTCAATGGCGACTTATCTCCAAGGGATGCGAGTGCTTACGGCCACTGATTGTAGCCTCCCATGCCAGGCTTGTGCTTGTTCCCGATGCATAACAAATCGTTTACTGTAACTCTACAACCCACATAATGAAGATGCAACACAGAAATTGCGTCGCGATTAAATGCAGCAGGGTCAATGGCGACTTATCTCCAAGGGACACGAGTGCTTACGGCCACTGATTGTAGCCTCCCATGCCAGGCTTGTGCTTGTTCCCGATGCATAACAAATCATTTACTGTAACTCTCCAACCCACATATTGATAATGCAACACAGAAATTGCGTCGCGATTAAATGCAGCAGGGTCAATGGCGACTTATCTCCAAGGGATGCGAGTGCTTACGGCCACTGATTGTAGCCTCCCATGCGAGGCTTGTGCTTTTTCCCGATGCATAACAAATCATTTACTGTAACTCTCCAACCCACATATTGATAATGCAACACAGAAATTGCGTCGCGATTAAATGCAGCAGGGTCAATGGCGAGTTTTCTCCAAGGGATGCGTGTGCTTACGGCCACTGCTTGTAGCCTCCCATGCGAGGCATGTGCTTGTTCCCGATGCATAACAAATCGTTTACTATAACTCTCCAACCCACATATTGAAGATGCAACACAGAAATTGCGTCGCGATTAAATGCAGCAGGGTCAATGGCGACTTATCTCCAAGGGATGCGAGTGCTTACGGCCACTGATTGTAGCCTCCCATGCGAGGCTTGTGCTTTTTCTCGATGCATAACAAATCGTTTACTGTAACTCTACAACCCACATATTGAAGATGCAACACAGAAATTGCGTCGCGATTAAATGCAGCAGGGTCAATGGCGACTTATCTCCAAGGGACACGAGTGCTTACGGCCACTGATTGTAGCCTCCCATGCGAGGCTTGTGCTTTTTCCCGATGCATAACAAATCGTTTACTGTAACTCTACAACCCACATATTGAAGATGCAACACAGAAATTCCGACGCGATTAAATGCAGCAGGGTCAATGGCGACTTATCTCCAAGGGACACGAGTGCTTACGGCCACTGATTGTAGCCTCCCATGAAAGGCTTGTGCTTGTTCCCGATGCATAACAAATCGTTTACTATAACTCTCCAACCCACATATTAAAGATGCAACACAGAAATTGCGTCGCGATTAAATGCAGCAGGGTCAATGGCGACTTATCTCCAAGGGATGCGAGTGCTTACGGCCACTGATTGTAGCCTCCCATGCGAGGCTTGTGCTTTTTCCCGATGCATAACAAATCGTTTACTATAACTCTACAACCCACATATTGAAGATGCAACACAGAAATTGCGTCGCGATTAAATGCAGCAGGGTCAATAGCGACTTATCTCCAAGGGACACAAGTGCTTACGGCCACTGATTGTAGCCTCCCATGCGAGGCTTGTGCTTTTTCCCGATGCATAACAAATCGTTTACTGTAACTCTACAACCCACATATTGAAGATGCAACACAGATATTGCGTCGCGATTAAATGCAGCAGGGTCAATGGCGACTTATCTCCAAGGGACACGAGTGCTTACGGCCACTGATTGTAGCCTCCCATGCAAGGCTTGTGCTTTTTCCCGATGCATAACAAATCGTTTACTATAACTCTACAACCCACATATTGAAGATGCAACACAGAAATTGCGTCGCGATTAAATGCAACAGGGTCAATGGCGACTTATCTCCAAGGGACACGAGTGCTTATGGCCACTGATTGTAGCCTCCCATGCCAGGCTTGTGCTTGTTCCCGATGCATAAGAAATCGTTTACTGTAACTCTACAACCCACATATTGAAGATGCACACAGAAATTGCGTCGCGATTAAATGCAGCGGGGTCAATGGCGACTTATCTCCAAGGGACACGAGTGCTTACGGCCACTGATTGTAGCCTCCCATGCGAGGCTTGTGCTTTTTCCCGATGCATAACAAATCGTTTACTGTAACTCTCCAACCCACATATTGAAGATGCAACACAGAAATTGCGTCGCGATTAAATGCAGCAGGGTCAATGGCGACTTATCTCCAAGGGATGCGAGTGCTTACGGCCACTGATTGTAGCCTCCCATGCGAGGCTTGTGCTTTTTCCCGATGCATAACAAATCGTTTACTGTAACTCTACAACCCACATATTGAAGATGCAACACAGAAATTGCGTCGCGATTAAATGCAGCAGGGTCAATGGCGACTTATCTCCAAGGGACACGAGTGCTTACGGCCACTGATTGTAGCCTCCCATGCCAGGCTTGTGCTTGTTCCCGATGCATATCAAATCGTTTACTATAACTCTCCAACCCACATATTGAAGATGCAACACAGAAATTGCGTCGCGATTAAATGCAGCAGGGTCAATGGCGACTTATCTCCAAGGGACACGAGTGCTTACGGCCACTGATTGTAGCCTCCCATGCGAGGTTTGTGCTTTTTCCCGATGCATAACAATTCGTTTACTGTAACTCTACAACCCACATATTGAAGATGCAACACAGAAATTGCGTCGCGATTAAATGCAGCAGGGTCAATGGCGACTTATCTCCAAGGGACACGAGTGCTTACGGCCACTGATTGTAGCCTCCCATGCCAGACTTGTGCTTGTTCCCGATGCATAACAAATCGTTTACTATAACTCTACAACCCACATATTGAAGATGCAACACAGAAATTGCGTCGCGATTAAATGCAGCAGGGTCAATGGCGACTTATCTCCAAGGGATGCGAGTGCTTACGGCCACTGCTTGTAGCCTCCCATGCGAGGCTTGTGCTTTTTCCCGATGCATAACAAATCATTTACTATAACTCTCCAACCCACATATTGATAATGCAACACAGAAATTGCGTCGAGATTAAATGCAGCAGGGTCAATGGCGAATTGTCTCCAAGGGATGCGTGTGCTTACGGCCACTGCTTGTAGCCTCCCATGCGAGGCATGTGCTTGTTCCCGATGCATAACAAATCGTTTACTGTAACTCTCGAACCCACATATTGATAATGCAACACAGAAATTGCGTCGCGATTAAATGCAGCAGGGTCAATGGCGACTTATCTCCAAGGGATGCGAGTGCTTACGGCCACTGATTGTAGCCTCCCATGCGAGGCTTGTGCTTTTTCCCGATGCATAACAAATCGTTTACTGTAACTCTACAACCCACATATGGAAGATGCAACACAGAAATTGCGTCGCGATTAAATGCAGCAGGGTCAATGGCGACTTATCTCCAAGGGACACGAGTGCTTACGGCCACTGATTGTAGCCTCCCATGCGAGGCTTGTGCTTTTTCCCGATGCATAACAAATCGTTTACTGTAACTCTCCAACCCACATATTGAAGATGCAACACAGAAATTGCGTCGCGATTAAATGCAGCAGGGTCAATGGCGACTTATCTCCAAGGGACACGAGTGCTTACGGCCACTGATTGTAGCCTCCCATGCCAGGCTTGTGCTTGTTCCCGATGCATAACAAATCGTTTACTATAACTCTCCAACCCACATATTGAAGATGCAACACAGAAATTGCGTCGCGATTAAATGCAGCAGGGTCAATGGCGACTTATCTCCAAGGGACACGAGTGCTTACGGCCACTGATTGTAGCCTCCCATGCCAGGCTTGTGCTTGTTCCCGATGCATAACAAATCGTTTACTGTAACTCTGCAACCCACATATTGAAGATGCAACACAGAAATTGCTTCGCGATTAAATGCAGCAGGGTCAATGGCGACTTATCTCCAAGGGACACGAGTGCTTACGGCCACTGATTGTAGCCTCCCATGCGAGGCTTGTGCTTTTTCCCGATGCATAAGAAATCGTTTACTGTAACTCTACAACCCACATATTGAAGATGCAACACAGAAATTGCGTCGCGATTAAATGCAGCAGGGTCAATGGCGACTTATCTCCAAGGGACACGAGTGCTTACGGCCACTGATTGTAGCCTCCCATGCCAGGCTTGTGCTTGTTCCCGATGCATAACAAATCGTTTACTATAACTCTCCAACCCACATATTGAAGATGCAACACAGAAATTGCGTCGCGATTAAATGCAGCAGAGTCAATGGCGAGTTTTCTCCAAGGGATGCGTGTGCTTACGGCCACTGCTTGTAGCCTCCCATGCGAGGCATGTGCTTGTTCCCGATGCATAACAAATCGTTTACTGTAACTCTCGAACCCACATATTGATAATGCAACACAGAAATTGCGTCGCGATTAAATGCAGCAGGGTCAATGGCGACTTATCTCCAAGGGATGCGAGTGCTTACGGCCACTGATTGTAGCCTCCCATGCGAGGCTTGTGCTTTTTCCCGATGCATAACAAATCGTTTACTGTAACTCTACAACAAACATATTGAAGATGCAACACAGAAATTGCGTCGCGATTAAATGCAGCAGGGTCAATGGCGACTTATCTCCAAGGGACACGAGTGCTTACGGCCACTGATTGTAGCCTCCCATGCGAGGCTTGTGCTTTTTCCCGATGCATAACAAATCGTTTACTGTAACTCTCCAACCCACATATTGAAGATGCAACACAGAAATTGCGTCGCGATTAAATGCAGCAGGGTCAATGGCGACTTATCTCCAAGGGACACGAGTGCTTACGGCCACTGATTGTAGCCTCCCATGCCAGGCTTGTGCTTGTTCCCGATGCATAACAAATCGTTTACTATAACTCTCCAACCCACATATTGAAGATGCAACACAGAAATTGCGTCGCGATTAAATGCAGCAGGGTCAATGGCGACTTATCTCCAAGGGACACGAGTGCTTACGGCCACTGATTGTAGCCTCCCATGCCAGGCTTGTGCTTGTTCCCGATGCATAACAAATCGTTTACTATAACTCTCCAACCCACATATTGAAGATGCAACACAGAAATTGGGTCGCGATTAAATGCAGCAGAGTCAATGGCGAGTTTTCTCCAAGGGATGCGAGTGCTTACGGCCACTGCTTGTAGCCTCCCATGCGAGGCATGTGCTTGTTCCCGATGCATAACAAATCGTTTACTGTAACTCTCGAACCCACATATTGATAATGCAACACAGAAATTGCGTCGCGATTAAATGCAGCAGGGTCAATGGCGACTTATCTCCAAGGGATGCGAGTGCTTACGGCCACTGATTGTAGCCTCCCATGCGAGGCTTGTGCTTTTTCCCGATGCATAACAAATCGTTTACTGTAACTCTACAACCCACATATTGAAGATGCAACACAGAAATTGCGTCGCGATTAAATGCAGCAGGGTCAATGGCGACTTATCTCCAAGGGACACGAGTGCTTACGGCCACTGATTGTAGCCTCCCATGCCAGGCTTGTGCTTTTTCCCGATGCATAACAAATCGTTTACTGTAACTCTCCAACCCACATATTGAAGATGCAACACAGAAATTGCGTCGCGATTAAATGCAGCAGGGTCAATGGCGACTTATCTCCAAGGGACACGAGTGCTTACGGCCACTGATTGTAGCCTCCCATGCCAGGCTTGTGCTTTTTCCCGATGCATAACAAATCGTTTACTATAACTCTCCAACCCACATATTGAAGATGCAACACAGAAATTGCGTCGCGATTAAATGCAGCAGGGTCAATGGCGACTTATCTCCAAGGGATGCGAGTGCTTACGGCCACTGATTGTAGCCTCCCATGCGAGGCTTGTGCTTTTTCCCGATGCATAACAAATCATTTACTGTAACTCTCCAACCCACATATTGATAATGCAACTGAGAAATTGCGTCGCGATTAAATGCAGCAGGGTCAATGGCGAGTTTTCTCCAAGGGATGCGTGTGCTTACGGCCACTGCTTGTAGCCTCCCATGCGAGGCATGTGCTTGTTCCCGATGCATAACAAATCGTTTACTGTAACTCTCCAACCCACATATTGAAGATGCAACACAGAAATTGCGTCGCGATTAAATGCAGCAGGGTCAATGGCGACTTATCTCCAAGGGATGCGAGTGCTTACGGCCACTGATTGTAGCCTCCCATGCGAGGCTTGTGCTTTTTCCCGATGCATAACAAATCGTTTACTGTAACTCTACAACCCACATATTGAAGATGCAACACAGAAATTGCGTCGCGATTAAATGCAGCAGGGTCAATGGCGACTTATCTCCAAGGGACACGAGTGCTTACGGCCACTGATTGTAGCCTCCCATGCGAGGGTTGTGCTTTTTCCCGATGCATAACAAATCGTTTACTGTAACTCTACAACCCACATATTGAAGATGCAACACAGAAATTGCGTCGCGATTAAATGCAGCAGAGTCAATGGCGACTTATCTCCAAGGGACACGAGTGCTTACGGCCACTGATTGTAGCCTCCCATGCCAGGCTTGTGCTTGTTCCCGATGCATAACAAATCGTTTACTATAACTCTCCAACCCACATATTGAAGATGCAACACAGAAATTGCGTCGCGATTAAATGCAGCAGGGTCAATGGCGACTTATCTCCAAGGGACACGAGTGCTTACGGCCACTGATTGTAGCCTCCCATGCCAGGCTTGTGCTTGTTCCCGATGCATAACAAATCGTTTACTATAACTCTCCAACCCACATATTGAAGATGCAACACAGAAATTGCGTCGCGATTAAATGCAGCAGGGTCAATGGCGACTTATCTCTAAGGGACACGAGTGCTTACGGCCACTGATTGTAGCCTCTCATGCCAGGCTTGTGCTTGTTCCCGATGCATAACAAATCGTTTACTATAACTCTCCAACCCACATATTGAAGATGCAACACAGAAATTGCGTCGCGATTAAATGCAGCAGGGTCAATGGCGACTTATCTCCAAGGGACACGAGTGCTTACGGCCACTGATTGTAGCCTCCCATGCGAGGCTTGTGCTTTTTCCCGATGCATAACAAATCATTTACTGTAACTCTCCAACCCACATATTGAAGATGCAACACAGAAATTGCGTCGCGATTAAATGCAGCAGGGTCAATGGCGACTTATCTCCAAGGGATGCGAGTGCTTACGGCCACTGATTGTAGCCTCCCATGCGAGGCTTGTGCTTTTTCCCGATGCATAACAAATCGTTTACTGTAACTCTACAACCCACATATTGAAGATGCAACACAGAAATTGCGTCGCGATTAAATGCAGCAGGGTCAATGGCGACTTATCTCCAAGGGACACGAGTGCTTACGGCCACTGATTGTAGCCTCCCATGCGAGGCTTGTGCTTTTTCCCGATGCATAACAAATCGTTTACTGTAACTCTACAACCCACATATGGAAGATGCAACACAGAAATTGCGTCGCGATTAAATGCAGCAGGGTCAATGGCGACTTATCTCCAAAGGACACGAGTGCTTACGGCCACTGATTGTAGCCTCCTATGCCAGGCTTGTGCTTGTTCCCGATGCATAACAAATCGTTTACTATAACACTCCAACCCACATATTGAAGATGCAACACAGAAATTGCGTCGCGATTAAATGCAGCAGGGTCAATGGCGACTTATCTCCAAGGGACACGAGTGCTTACGGCCACTGATTGTAGCCTCCCATGCGTGGCTTGTGCTTGTTCCCGATGCATAACAAATCGTTTACTGTAACTCTACAACCCACATATTGAAGATGCAACACAGAAATTGCGTCGCGATTAAATGCAGCAGGGTCAATGGCGACTTATCTCCAAGGGACACGAGTGCTTATGGCCACTGATTGTAGCCTCCCATGCGAGGCTTGTGCTTTTTCCCGATGCATAACAAATCGTTTACCGTAACTCTACAACCCACATATTGAAGATGCAACACAGAAATTGCGTCGCGATTAAATGCAGCAGGGTCAATGGCGACTTATCTCCAAGGGACACGAGTGCTTACGGCCACTGATTGTAGCCTCCCATGCGAGGCTTGTGCTTTTTCCCGATGCATAACAAATCGTTTACTGTAACTCTCCAACCCACATATTGAAGATGCAACACAGAAATTGCGTCGCGATTAAATGCAGCAGGGTCAATGGCGACTTATCTCCAAGGGACACGAGTGCTTACGGCCACTGATTGTAGCCTCCCATGCCAGGCTTGTGCTTGTTCCCGATGCATAACAAATCGTTTACTATAACTCTCCAACCCACATATTGAAGATGCAACACAGAAATTGCGTCGCGATTAAATGCAGCAGGGTCAATGGCGACTTATCTCCAAGGGATGCGAGTGCTTACGGCCACTGATTGTAGCCTCCCATGCGAGGCTTGTGCTTTTTCCCGATGCATAACAAATCATTTACTGTAACTCTCCAACCCACATATTGATAATGCAACTCAGAAATTGCGCCGCGATTAAATGCAGCAGGGTCAATGGCGAGTTTTCTCCAAGGGATGCGTGTGCTTACGGCCACTGCTTGTAGCCTCCCATGCGAGGCATGTGCTTGTTCCCGATGCATAACAAATCGTTTACTGTAACTCTCCAACCCACATATTGAAGATGCAACACAGAAATTGCGTCGCGATTAAATGCAGCAGGGTCAATGGCGACTTATCTCCAAGGGACACGAGTGCTTACGGCCACTGCTTGTAGCCTCCCATGCGAGGCATGTGCTTGTTCCCGATGCATAACAAATCGTTTACTGTAACTCTCCAACCCACATATTGAAGATGCAACACAGAAATTGCGTCGCGATTAAATGCAGCAGGGTCAATGGCGACTTATCTCCAAGGGATGCGAGTGCTTACGGCCACTGATTGTAGCCTCCCATGCGAGGCTTGTGCTTTTTCCCGATGCATAACAAATCGTTTACTCTAACTCTACAACCCACATATTGAAGATGCAACACAGAAATTGCGTCGCGATTAAATGCAGCAGGGTCAATGGCGACTTATCTCCAAGGGACACGAGTGCTTACGGCCACTGATTGTAGCCTCCCATGCGAGGGTTGTGCTTTTTCCCGATGCATAACAAATCGTTTACTGTAACTCTACAACCCACATATTGAAGATGCAACACAGAAATTGCGTCGCGATTAAATGCAGCAGAGTCAAATGGCGACTTATCTCCAAGGGACACGAGTGCTTACGGCCACTGATTGTAGCCTCCCATGCGAGGCTTGTGCTTGTTCCCGATGCATAACAAATCGTTTACTATAACTCTCCAACCCACATATTGATAATGCAACACAGAAATTGCGTCGCGATTAAATGCAGCAGGGTCAATGGCGACTTATCTCCAAGGGACACGAGTGCTTACGGCCACTGATTGTAGCCTCCCATGCCAGGCTTGTGCTTGTTCCCGATGCATAACAAATCGTTTACTATAACTCTCCAACCCACATATTGAAGATGCAACACAGAAATTGCGTCGCGATTAAATGCAGCAGGGTCAACGGCGACTTATCTCCAAGGGACACGAGTGCTTACGGCCACTGATTGTAGCCTCCCATGCCAGGCTTGTGCTTGTTCCCGATGCATAACAAATCGTTTACTATAACTCTCCAACCCACATATTGAAGATGCAACACAGAAATTGCGTCGCGATTAAATGCAGCAGGGTCAATGGCGACTTATCTCCAAGGGACACGAGTGCTTACGGCCACTGATTGTAGCCTCCCATGCCAGGCTTGTGCTTGTTCCCGATGCATAACAAATCGTTTACTATAACTCTCCAACCCACATATTGAAGATGCAACGCAGAAATTGCGTCGCGATTAAATGCAGCAGGGTCAATGGCGACTTATCTCCAAGGGACACGAGTGCTTACGGCCACTGATTGTAGCCTCCCATGCCAGGCTTGTGCTTGTTCCCGATGCATAACAAATCGTTTACTATAACTCTCCAACCCACATATTGAAGATGCAACACAGAAATTGCGTCGCGATTAAATGCAGCAGGGTCAATGGCGACTTATCTCCAAGGGACACGAGTGCTTACGGCCACTGATTGTAGCCTCCCATGCGAGGCTTGTGCTTGTTCCCGATGCATAACAAATCGTTTACTATAACTCTACAACCCACATATTGAAGATGCAACACAGAAATTGCGTCGCGATTAAATGCAGCAGGGTCAATGGCGACTTATCTCCAAGGGATGCGAGTGCTTACGGCCACTGATTGTAGCCTCCCATGCGAGGCTTGTGCTTTTTCCCAATGCATAACAAATCATTTACTATAACTCTCCAACCCACATATTGATAATGCAACACAGAAATTGCGTCGCGATTAAATGCAGCAGGGTCAATGGCGAATTTTCTCCAAGGGATGCGTGTGCTTACGGCCACTGCTTGTAGCCTCCCATGCGAGGCATGTGCTTGTTCCCGATGCATAACAAATCGTTTACTGTAACTCTCGAACCCACATATTGATAATGCAACACAGAAATTGCGTCGCGATTAAATGCAGCAGGGTCAATGGCGACTTATCTCCAAGGGATGCGAGTGCTTACGGCCACTGATTGTAGCCTCCCATGCGAGGCTTGTGCTTTTTCCCGATGCATAACATATCGTTTACTGTAACTCTACAACCCACATATTGAAGATGCAACACAGAAATTGCGTCGCGATTAAATGCAGCAGGGTCAATGGCGACTTATCTCCAAGGGACACGAGTGCTTACGGCCACTGATTGTAGCCTCCCATGCGAGGCTTGTGCTTTTTCCCGATGCATAACAAATCGTTTACTGTAACTCTACAACCCACATATTGAAGATGCAACACAGAAATTGCGTCGCGATTAAATGCAGCAGGGTCAATGGCGACTTATCTCCAAGGGACACGAGTGCTTACGGCCATTGATTGTAGCCTCCCATGCCAGGCTTGTGCTTGTTCCCCATGCATAACAAATCGTTTACTATAACTCTCCAACCCACATATTGAAGCTGCAACACAGAAATTGCGTCGCGATTAAATGCAGCAGGATCAATGGCGACTTATCTCCAAGGGATGCGAGTGCTTACGGCCACTGATTGTAGCCTCCCATGCGAGGCTTGTGCTTTTTCCCGATGCATAACAAATCGTTTACTGTAACTCTACAACCCACATATTGAAGATGCAACACAGAAATTGCGTCGCGATTAAATGCAGCAGGGTCAATGGCGACTTATCTCCAAGGGACACGAGTGCTTACGGCCACTGATTGTAGCCTCCCATGCGAGGCTTGTGCTTTTTCCCGATGCATAACAAATCGTTTACTGTAACTCTACAACCCACATATTGAAGATGCAACACAGAAATTGCGTCGCGATTAAATGCAGCAGGGTCAATGGCGACTTATCTCCAAGGGACACGAGTGCTTACGGCCACTGATTGTAGCCTCCCATGCCAGGCTTGTGCTTGTTCCCGATGCATAACAAATCGTTTACTATAACTCTCCAACCCACATATTGAAGATGCAACACAGAAATTGCGTCGCGATTAAATGCAGCAGAGTCAAAGGCGAGTTTTCTCCAAGGGATGCGAGTGCTTACGGCCACTGCTTGTAGCCTCCCATGCGAGGCATGTGCTTGTTCCCGATGCATAACAAATCGTTTACTGTAACTCTCGAACCCACATATTGATAATGCAACACAGAAATTGCGTCGCGATTAAATGCAGCAGGGTCAATGGCGACTTATCTCCAAGGGATGCGAGTGCTTACGGCCACTGATTGTAGCCTCCCATGCGAGGCTTGTGCTTTTTCCCGATGCATAACAAATCGTTTACTATAACTCTACAACCCACATATTGAAGATGCAACACAGAAATTGCGTCGCGATTAAATGCAGCAGGGTCAATGGCGACTTATCTCCAAAGGACACGAGTGCTTACGGCCACTGATTGTAGCCCCCCATGCGAGGCTTGTGCTTTTTCCCGATGCATAACAAATCGTTTACTGTAACTCTCCAACCCACATATTGAAGATGCAACACAGAAATTGCGTCGCGATTAAATGCAGCAGGGTCAATGGCGACTTATCTCCAAGGGACACGAGTGCTTACGGCCACTGATTGTAGCCTCCCATGCCAGGCTTGTGCTTGTTCCTGATGCATAACAAATCGTTTACTATAACTCTCCAACCCACATATTGAAGATGCAACACAGAAATTGCTTCGCGATTAAATGCAGCAGGGTCAATGGCGACTTATCTCCAAGGGATGCGAGTGCTTACGGCCACTGATTGTAGCCTCCCATGCGAGGCTTGTGCTTTTTCCCGATGCATAACAAATCATTTACTGTAACTCTCCAACCCACATATTGATAATGCAACACAGAAATTGCGTCGCGATTAAATGCAGCAGGGTCAATGGCGAGTTTTCTCCAAGGGATGCGTGTGCTTACGGCCACTGCTTGTAGCCTCCCATGCGAGGCATGTGCTTGTTCCCGATGCATAACACATCGTTTACTGTAACTCTCGAACCCACATATTGATAATGCAACACAGAAATTGCGTCGCGATTAAATGCAGCAGGGTCAATGGCGACTTATCTCCAAGGGATGCGAGTGCTTACGGCCACTGATTGTAGCCTCCCATGCCAGGCTTGTGCTTTTTCCCGATGCATAACAAATCGTTTACTATAACTCTCCAACCCACATATTGAAGATGCAACACAGAAATTGCGTCGCGATTAAATGCAGCAGGGTCAATGGCGACTTATCTCCAAGGGACACGAGTGCTTATGGCCACTGATTGTAGCCTCCAATGCCAAGCTTGTGCTTGTTCCCGATGCATAACAAATCGTTTACTATAACTCTCCAACCCACATATTGAAGATGCAACACAGAAATTGCGTCGCGATTAAATGCAGCAGGGTCAATGGCGACTTATCTCCTAGGGATGCGAGTGCTTACGGCCACTGATTGTAGCCTCCCATGCGAGGCTTGTGCTTTTTCCCGATGCATAACAAATCATTTACTGTAACTCTCCAACCCACATATTGATAATGCAACACAGAAATTGCGTCGCGATTAAATGCAGCAGGGTCAATGGCGAGTTTTCTCCAAGGGATGCGAGTGCTTACAGCCACTGATTGTAGCCTCCCATGCGAGGCTTGTGCTTGTTCCCGATGCATAACAAATCGTTTACTGTAACTCTACAACCCACATATTGAAGATGCAACACAGAAATTGCGTCGCGATTAAATGCAGCAGGGTCAATGGCGACTTATCTCCAAGGGACACGAGTGCTTACGGCCACTGATTGTAGCCTCCCATGCGAGGCTTGTGCTTTTTCCCGATGCATAACAAATCGTTTACTGTAACTCTACAACCCACATATTGAAGATGCAACACAGAAATAGCGTCGCGATTAAATGCAGCAGGGTCAATGGCGACTTATCTCCAAGGGACACGTGTGCTTACGGCCACTGATTGTAGAGTCCCATGCCAGGCTTGTGCTTGTTCCCGATGCATAACAAATCGTTTACTATAACTCTCCAACCCACATATTGAAGATGCAACACAGAAATTGCGTCGCGATTAAATGCAGCAGGGTCAATGGCGACTTATCTCCAAGGGATGCGAGTGCTTACGGCCACTGATTGTAGCCTCTCATGCCAGGCTTGTGCTTGTTCCCGATGCATAACAAATCGTTTACTATAACTCTCCAACCCACATATTGAAGATGCAACACAGAAATTGCGTCGCGATTAAATGCAGCAGGGTCAATGGCGAGTTTTCTCCAAGGGATGCGTGTGCTTACGGCCACTGCTTGTAGCCTCCCATGCGAGGCATGTGCTTGTTCCCGATGCATAACAAATCGTTTACTGTAACTCCCGAACCCACATATTGATAATGCAACACAGAAATTGCGTCGCGATTAAGTGCAGCAGGGTCAATGGCGACTTATCTCCAAGGGATGCGAGTGCTTACGGCCACTGATTGTAGCCTCCCATGCCAGGCTTGTGCTTGTTCCCGATGCATAACAAATCGTTTACTATAACTCTCCAACCCACATATTGAAGATGCAACACAGAAATTACGTCGCGATTAAATGCAGCAGGGTCAATGGCGACTTATCTCCAAGGGATGCGAGTGCTTACGGCCACTGATTGTAGCCTCCCATGCCAGGCTTGTGCTTGTTCCCGATGCATAACAAATCGTTTACTATAACTCTCCAACCCACATATTGAAGATGCAACACAGAAATTCCGTCGCGATTAAATGCAGCAGGGTCAATGGCGAGTTTTCTCCAAGGGATGCGTGTGCTTACGGCCACTGCTTGTAGCCTCCCATGCGAGGCATGTGCTTGTTCCCGATGCATAACAAATCGTTTACTGTAACTCTCGAACCCACATATTGATAATGCAACACAGAAATTGCGTCGCGATTAAATGCAGCAGGGTCAATGGCGACTTATCTCCAAGGGATGCGAGTGCTTACGGCCACTGATTGTAGCCTCCCATGCCAGGCTTGTGCTTGTTCCCGATGCATAACAAATCGTTTACTATAACTCTCCAACCCACATATTGAAGATGCAACACAGAAATTGCGTCGCGATTAAATGCAGCAGGGTCAATGGCGACTTATCTCCAAGGGACACGAGTGCTTACGGCCACTGATTGTAGCCTCCCATGCCAGGCTTGTGCTTGTTCCCGATGCATAACAAATCGTTTACTGTAACTCTACAACCCACATATTGATAATGCAACACAGAAATTTCGTCGCGATTAAATGCAGCAGGGTCAATGGCGACTTATCTCCAAGGGACACGAGTGCTTACGGCCACTGATTGTAGCCTCCCATGCCAGGCTTGTGCATGTTCCCGATGCATAACAAATCGTTTACTATAACTCTCCAACCCACATATTGAAGATGCAACACAGAAATTGCGTCGCGATTAAATGCAGCAGGGTCAATGGCGACTTATCTCCAAGGGATGCGAGTGCTTATGGCCACTGCTTGTAGCCTCCCATGCCAGGCTTGTGCTAGTTCCCGTTGCATAACAAATCGTTTACTATAACTCTACAACCCACATATTGAAGATGCAACACAGAAATTGCGTCGCGATTAAATGCAGCAGGGTCAATGGCGAGTTTTCTCCAAGGGATGCGTGTGCTTACGGCTACTGCTTGTAGCCTCCCATGCGAGGCATGTGCTTGTTCCCGATGCATAACAAATTGTTTACTGTAACTCTCGAACCCACATATTGATAATGCAACACAGAAATTGCGTCGCGATTAAATGCAGCAGATTCTATGGCGACTTATCTCCAAGGGATGCGAGTGCTTACGGCCACTGCTTGTAGCCTCCCATGCCAGGCTTGTGCTTGTTTCCGATGCATAACAAATCGTTTACTATAACTCTCCGACCCACATATTGAAGATGCAACACAGAAATTGCGTCGCGATTAAATGCAGCAGTGTCAATGGCGACTTATCTCCAAGGGATGCGAGTGCTTACGGCCACTGATTGTAGCCTCCCATGCCAGGCTTGTGCTTGTTCCCGATGCATAACAAATCGTTTACTATAACTCTCCAACCCACATATTGAAGATGCAACACAGAAATTGCGTCGCGATTAAATGCAGCAGGGTCAATGGCGACTTATCTCCAAGGGATGCGAGTGCTTACGGCCACTGCTTGTAGCCTCCCATGCGAGGCTTGTGCTTGTTCCCGATGCATAACAACTCGTTTACTGTAACTCTCGAACCCACATATTGATAATGCAACACAGAAATTGCGTCGCGATTAAATGCAGCAGGGTCAATGGCGACTTATCTCCAAGGGATGCGAGTGCTTACGGCCACTGATTGTAGCCTCCCATGCCAGGCTTGTGCTTGTTCCCGATGCATAACAAATCGTTCACTATAACTCTCCAACCCACATTTTGATAATGCAACACAGAAATTGCGTCGCGATTAAATGCAGCAGGGTCAATGGCGACTTATCTCCAAGGGATGCGAGTGCTTACGGCCACTGATTGTAGCCTCCCATGCCAGGCTTGTGCATGTTCCCGATGCATAACAAATCGTTTAATATAACTCTCCAACCCACATATTGAAGATGCAACACAGAAATTGCGTCGCGATTAAATGCAGCAGGGTCAATGGCGAGTTTTCTCCAAGGGATGCGTGTGCTTACGGCCACTGCTTGTAGCCTCCCATGCGAGGCATGTGCTTGTTCCCGATGCATAACAAATCGTTTACTGTAACTCTCGAACCCACATATTGATAATGCAACACAGAAATTGCGTCGCGATTAAATGCAGCAGGGTCAATGGCGACTTATCTCCAAGGGACACGAGTGCTTACGGCCACTGATTGTAGCCTTCCATGCGAGGCTTGTGCTTGTTCCCGATGCATAACAAATCGTTTACTGTAACTCTACAACCCACATATTGAAGATGCAACACAGAAATTGCGTCGCGATTAAATGCAGCAGGGTCAATGGCGACTTATCTCCAAAGGACACGAGTGCTTACGGCCACTGATTGTAGCCTCCCATGCGAGGCTTGTGCTTTTTCCCGATGCATAACAAATCGTTTACTGTAACTCTCCAACCCACATATTGATAATGCAACACAGAAATTGCGTCGCGATTAAATGCAGCAGGGTCAATGGCGACTTATCTCCAAGGGATGCGAGTGCTTACGGCCACTGATTGTAGCCTCCCATGCGAGGCTTGTGCTTTTTCCCGATGCATAACAAATTGTTTACTGTAACTCTCCAACCCACATATTGATAATGCAACACAGAAATTGCGTCGCGATTAAATGCAGCATTGTCAATGGCGAGTTTTCTCCAAGGGATGCGTGTGCTTACGGCCACTGCTTGTAGCCTCCCATGCGAGGCATGTGCTTGTTCCCGATGCATAACAAATCGTTTACTGAAACTCTCGAACCCACATATTGATAATGCAACACAGAAATTGCGTCGCGATTAAATGCAGCAGGGTCAATGGCGACTTATCTCCAAGGGATGCGAGTGCTTACGGCCACTGCTTGTAGCCTCCCATGCGAGGCTTGTGCTTTTTCCCGATGCATAACAAATCGTTTACTGTAACTCTCCAACCCACATATTGAAGATGCAACACAGAAATTGCGTCGCGATTAAATGCAATAGGGTCAATAGCGACTTTTCTCCAAGGGATGCGAGTGCTTACGGCCACTGCTTGTTGCCTCCCATGCGAGGCTTGTGCTTGCTCCCGATGCATAACAACTCGTTTACTGTAACTCTCGAACCCACATATTGATAATGCAACACAGAAATTGCGTCGCGATTAAATGCAGCAGGGTCAATGGCGACTTATCTCCAGGGGATGCGAGTGCTTACGGCCACAGATTGTAGCCTCCCATGCGAGGCTTGTGCTTGTTCCCGATGCATAACAAATCGTTTACTGTAACTCCGAACCCACATGTTGAAGATGCAACACAGAAATTGCGTCGCGATTAAATGCAGCAGGGTCAATAGCGACTTATCTCCAAGGGATGCGAGTGCTTACGGCCACTGCTTGTAGCCTCCCATGCCGGACATGTCCTTGTTCCCCTTGCATAACAAATCGTTTACTGTAACTCTCGAACCCACATATTGATGATGCAACACGGAAATTGTATCTCGATTAAATGCAGCAGCGTCAATGGCCACATTTCTCCAAGGGATCCGAGTGCTTACGGCCACTGCTTGTAGCCTCCCATGCGAGGCATGTGCTTGTTCCCGATGCATAACAAATCGTTTACTGTAACTCTCGAACCCACATATTGATAATGCAACACAGAAATTGCGTCGCGATTAAATGCAGCAGGGTCAATGGCGACTTATCTCCAAGGGATGCGAGTGCTTACGGCCACTGCTTGTAGCCTCCCATGCCAGGCTTGTGCTTGTTTCCGATGCATAACAAATCGTTTACTATAACTCTCCGACCCACATATTGAAGATGCAACACAGAAATTGCGTCGCGATTAAATGCAGCAGTGTCAATGGCGACTTATCTCCAAGGGATGCGAGTGCTTACGGCCACTGATTGTAGCCTCCCATGCCAGGCTTGTGCTTGTTCCCGATGCATAACAAATCGTTTACTATAACTCTCCAACCCACATATTGAAGATGCAACACAGAAATTGCGTCGCGATTAAATGCAGCAGGGTCAATGGCGACTTATCTCCAAGGGATGCGAGTGCTTACGGCCACTGCTTGTAGCCTCCCATGCGAGGCTTGTGCTTGTTCCCGATGCATAACAACTCGTTTACTGTAACTCTCGAACCCACATATTGATAATGCAACACAGAAATTGCGTCGCGATTAAATGCAGCAGGGTCAATGGCGACTTATCTCCAAGGGATGCGAGTGCTTACGGCCACTGATTGTAGCCTCCCATGCCAGGCTTGTGCTTGTTCCCGATGCATAACAAATCGTTTACTATAACTCTCCAACCCACATTTTGATAACGCAACACAGAAATTGCGTCGCGATTAAATGCACCAGGGTCAATGGCGACTTATCTCCAAGGGATGCGAGTGCTTACAGCCACTGATTGTAGCCTCCCATGCCAGGCTTGTGCTTGTTCCCGATGCATAACAAATCGTTTACTATAACTCTCCAACCCACATATTGATAATGCAACACAGAAATTGCGTCGCGATTAAATGCAGCAGGGTCAATGGCGACTTATCTCCAAGGGATGCGAGTGCTTACGGCCACTGCTTGTAGCCTCCCATGCGAGGCATGTGCTTGTTCCCGATGCATAACAAATCGTTTACTGTAACTCTACAACCCACATATTGAAGATGCAACACAGAAATTGCGTCGCGATTAAATGCAGCAGGGTCAATGGCGACTTATCTCCAAAGGACACGAGTGCTTACGGCCACTGATTGTAGCCTCCCATGCGAGGCTTGTGCTTTTTCCCGATGCATAACAAATCGTTTACTGTAACTCTCCAACCCACATATTGAAGATGCAACACAGAAATTGCGTCGCGATTAAATGCAGCAGGGTCAATGGCGACTTATCTCCAAGGGACACGAGTGCTTACGGCCACTGATTGTAGCCTCCCATGCCAGGCTTGTGCTTGTTCCTGATGCATAACAAATCGTTTACTATAACTCTCCAACCCACATATTGAAGATGCAACACAGAAATTGCGTCGCGATTAAATGCAGCAGGGTCAATGGCGACTTATCTCCAAGGGATGCGAGTGCTTACGGCCACTGATTGTAGCCTCCCATGCGAGGCTTGTGCTTTTTCCCGATGCATAACAAATCATTTACTGTAACTCTCCAACCCACATATTGATAATGCAACACAGAAATTGCGTCGCGATTAAATGCAGCAGGGTCAATGGCGAGTTTTCTCCAAGGGATGCGTGCGCTTACGGCCACTGCTTGTAGCCTCCCATGCGAGGCATGTGCTTGTTCCCGATGCATAACACATCGTTTACTGTAACTCTCGAACCCACATATTGATAATGCAACACAGAAATTGCGTCGCGATTAAATGCAGCAGGGTCAATGGCGACTTATCTCCAAGGGATGCGAGTGCTTACGGCCACTGATTGTAGCCTCCCATGCCAGGCTTGTGCTTTTTCCCGATGCATAACAAATCGTTTACTATAACTCTCCAACCCACATATTGAAGATGCAACACAGAAATTGCGTCGCGATTAAATGCAGCAGGGTCAATGGCGACTTATTTCCAAGGGACACGAGTGCTTATGGCCACTGATTGTAGCCTCCCATGCCAGGCTTGTGCTTGTTCCCGATGCATAACAAATCGTTTACTATAACTCTCCAACCCACATATTGAAGATGCAACACAGAAATTGCGTCGCGATTAAATGCAGCAGGGTCAATGGCGACTTATCTCCTAGGGATGCGAGTGCTTACGGCCACTGATTGTAGCCTCCCATGCGAGGCTTGTGCTTTTTCCCGATGCATAACAAATCATTTACTGTAACTCTCCAACCCACATATTGATAATGCAACACAGAAATTGCGTCGCGATTAAATGCAGCAGGGTCAATGGCGAGTTTTCTCCAAGGGATGCGTGTGCTTACGTCCACTGCTTGTAGCCTCCCATGCGAGGCATGTGCTTGTTCCCGATGCATAACAAATCGTTTACTGTAACTCTCGAACCCACATATTGATAATGCAACACAGAAATTGCGTCGCGATTAAATGCAGCAGGGTCAATGGCGACTTATCTCCAAGGGATGCGAGTGCTTACGGCCACTGATTGTAGCCTCCCATGCGAGGCTTGTGCTTGTTCCCGATGCATAACAAATCGTTTACTGTAACTCTACAACCCACATATTGAAGATGCAACACAGAAATTGCGTCGCGATTAAATGCAGCAGGGTCAATGGCGACTTATCTCCAAGGGACACGAGTGCTTACGGCCACTGATTGTAGCCTCCCATGCGAGGCTTGTGCTTTTTCCCGATGCATAACAAATCGTTTACTGTAACTCTACAACCCACATATTGAAGATGCAACACAGAAATAGCGTCGCGATTAAATGCAGCAGGGTCAATGGCGACTTATCTCCAAGGGACACGTGTGCTTACGGCCACTGATTGTAGAGTCCCATGCCAGGCTTGTGCTTGTTCCCGATGCATAACAAATCGTTTACTATAACTCTCCAACCCACATATTGAAGATGCAACACAGAAATTGCGTCGCGATTAAATGCAGCAGGGTCAATGGCGACTTATCTCCAAGGGATGCGAGTGCTTACGGCCACTGATTGTAGCCTCTCATGCCAGGCTTGTGCTTGTTCCCGATGCATAACAAATCGTTTACTATAACTCTCCAACCCACATATTGAAGATGCAACACAGAAATTGCGTCGCGATTAAATGCAGCAGGGTCAATGGCGAGTTTTCTCCAAGGGATGCGTGTGCTTACGGCCACTGCTTGTAGCCTCCCATGCGAGGCATGTGCTTGTTCCCGATGCATAACAAATCGTTTACTGTAACTCCCGAACCCACATATTGATAATGCAACACAGAAATTGCGTCGCGATTAAGTGCAGCAGGGTCAATGGCGACTTATCTCCAAGGGATGCGAGTGCTTACGGCCACTGATTGCAGCCTCCCATGCCAGGCTTGTGCTTGTTCCCGATGCATAACAAATCGTTTACTATAACTCTCCAACCCACATATTGAAGATGCAACACAGAAATTACGTCGCGATTAAATGCAGCAGGGTCAATGGCGACTTATCTCCAAGGGATGCGAGTGCTTACGGCCACTGATTGTAGCCTCCCATGCCAGGCTTGTGCTTGTTCCCGATGCATAACAAATCGTTTACTATAACTCTCCAACCCACATATTGAAGATGCAACACAGAAATTCCGTCGCGATTAAATGCAGCAGGGTCAATGGCGAGTTTTCTCCAAGGGATGCGTGTGCTTACGGCCACTGCTTGTAGCCTCACATGCGAGGCATGTGCTTGTTCCCGATGCATAACAAATCGTTTACTGTAACTCTCGAACCCACATATTGATAATGCAACACAGAAATTGCGTCGCGATTAAATGCAGCAGGGTCAATGGCGACTTATCTCCAAGGGATGCGAGTGCTTACGGCCACTGATTGTAGCCTCCCATGCCAGGCTTGTGCTTGTTCCCGATGCATAACAAATCGTTTACTATAACTCTCCAACCCACATATTGAAGATGCAACACAGAAATTGCGTCGCGATTAAATGCAGCAGGGTCAATGGCGACTTATCTCCAAGGGACACGAGTGCTTACAGCCACTGATTGTAGCCTCCCATGCCAGGCTTGTGCTTGTTCCCGATGCATAACAAATCGTTTACTGTAACTCTACAACCCACATATTGATAATGCAACACAGAAATTTCGTCGCGATTAAATGCAGCAGGGTCAATGGCGACTTATCTCCAAGGGACACGAGTGCTTACGGCCACTGATTGTAGCCTCCCATGCCAGGCTTGTGCATGTTCCCGATGCATAACAAATCGTTTACTATAACTCTCCAACCCACATATTGAAGATGCAACACAGAAATTGCGTCGCGATTAAATGCAGCAGGGTCAATGGCGACTTATCTCCAAGGGATGCGAGTGCTTATGGCCACTGCTTGTAGCCTCCCATGCCAGGCTTGTGCTTGTTCCCGTTGCATAACAAATCGTTTACTATAACTCTACAATCCACATACTGAAGATGCAACACAGAAATTGCGTCGCGATTAAATGCAGCAGGGTCAATGGCGAGTTTTCTCCAAGGGATGCGTGTGCTTACGGCTACTGCTTGTAGCCTCCCATGCGAGGCATGTGCTTGTTCCCGATGCATAACAAATTGTTTACTGTAACTCTCGAACCCACATATTGATAATGCAACACAGAAATTGCGTCGCGATTAAATGCAGCAGGGTCAATGGCGACTTATCTCCAAGGGATGCGAGTGCTTACGGCCACTGCTTGTAGCCTCCCATGCCAGGCTTGTGCTTGTTTCCGATGCATAACAAATCGTTTACTATAACTCTCCGACCCACATATTGAAGATGCAACACAGAAATTGCGTCGCGATTAAATGCAGCAGTGTCAATGGCGACTTATCTCCAAGGGATGCGAGTGCTTACGGCCACTGATTGTAGCCTCCCATGCCAGGCTTGTGCTTGTTCCCGATGCATAACAACTCGTTTACTGTAACTCTCGAACCCACATATTGATAATGCAACACAGAAATTGCGTCGCGATTAAATGCAGCAGGGTCAATGGCGACTTATCTCCAAGGGATGCGAGTGCTTACGGCCACTGATTGTAGCCTCCCATGCCAGGCTTGTGCTTGTTCCCGATGCATAACAAATCGTTTACTATAACTCTCCAACCCACATTTTGATAACGCAACACAGAAATTGCGTCGCGATTAAATGCACCAGGGTCAATGGCGACTTATCTCCAAGGGATGCGAGTGCTTACAGCCACTGATTGTAGCCTCCCATGCCAGGCTTGTGCTTGTTCCCGATGCATAACAAATCGTTTACTATAACTCTCCAACCCACATATTGATAATGCAACACAGAAATTGCGTCGCGATTAAATGCAGCAGGGTCAATGGCGACTTATCTCCAAGGGATGCGAGTGCTTACGGCCACTGCTTGTAGCCTCCCATGCGAGGCATGTGCTTGTTCCCGATGCATAACAAATCGTTTACTGTAACTCTCGAACCCACATATTGATAATGCAACACAGAAATTGCGTCGCGATTAAATGCAGCAGGGTCAATGGCGACTTATCTCCAAGGGATGCGAGTGCTTACGGCCACTGATTGTAGCCTCCCATGCCAGGCTTGTGCATGTTCCCGATGCATAACAAATCGTTTACTATAACTCTCCAACCCACATATTGAAGATGCAACACAGAAATTGCGTCGCGATTAAATGCAGCAGGGTCAATGGCGAGTTTTCTCCAAGGGATGCGTGTGCTTACGGCCACTGCTTGTAGCCTCCCATGCGAGGCATGTGCTTGTTCCCGATGCATAACAAATCGTTTACTGTAACTCTCGAACCCACATATTGATAATGCAACACAGAAATTGCGTCGCGATTAAATGCAGCAGGGTCAATGGCGACTTATCTCCAAGGGACACGAGTGCTTACGGCCACTGATTGTAGCCTCCCATGCGAGGCTTGTGCTTTTTCCCGATGCATAACAAATCGTTTACTGTAACTCTACAACCCACATATTGAAGATGCAACACAGAAATTGCGTCGCGATTAAATGCAGCAGGGTCAATGGCGACTTATCTCCAAAGGACACGAGTGCTTACGGCCACTGTTTGTAGCCTCCCATGCGAGGCTTGTGCTTTTTCCCGATGCATAACAAATCGTTTACTGTAACTCTCCAACCCACATATTGATAATGCAACACAGAAATTGCGTCGCGATTAATTGCAGCAGGGTCAATGGCGACTTATCTCCAAGGGATGCGAGTGCTTACGGCCACTGATTGTAGCCTCCCATGCGAGGCTTGTGCTTTTTCCCGATGCATAACAAATTGTTTACTGTAACTCTCCAACCCACATATTGATAATGCAACACAGAAATTGCGTCGCGATTAAATGCAGCAGGGTCAATGGCGAGTTTTCTCCAAGGGATGCGTGTGCTTACGGCCACTGCTTGTAGCCTCCCATGCGAGGCATGTGCTTGTTCCCGATGCATAACAAATCGTTTACTGAAACTCTCGAACCCACATATTGATAATGCAACACAGAAATTGCGTCGCGATTAAATGCAGCAGGGTCAATGGCGACTTATCTCCAAGGGATGCGAGTGCTTACGGCCACTGCTTGTAGCCTCCCATGCGAGGCTTGTGCTTTTTCCTGATGCATAACAAATCGTTTACTGTAACTCTCCAACCCACATATTGAAGATGCAACACAGAAATTGCGTCGCGATTAAATGCAATAGGGTCAATAGCGACTTTTCTCCAAGGGATGCGAGTGCTTACGGCCACTGCTTGTTGCCTCCCATGCGAGGCTTGTGCTTGCTCCCGATGCATAACAACTCGTTTACTGTAACTCTCGAACCCACATATTGATAATGCAACACAGAAATTGCGTCGCGATTAAATGCAGCAGGGTCAATGGCGACTTATCTCCAGGGGATGCGAGTGCTTACGGCCACAGATTGTAGCCTCCCATGCGAGGCTTGTGCTTGTTCCCGATGCATAACAAATCGTTTACTGTAACTCCGAACCCACATGTTGAAGATGCAACACAGAAATTGCGTCGCGATTAAATGCAGCAGGGTCAATAGCGACTTATCTCCAAGGGATGCGAGTGCTTACGGCCACTGCTTGTAGCCTCCCATGCCGGACATGTCCTTGTTCCCCATGCATAACAAATCGTTTACTGTAACTCTCGAACCCACATATTGATGATGCAACACGGAAATTGTATCTCGATTAAATGCAGCAGCGTCAATGGCCACATTTCTCCAAGGGATGCGAGTGCTTACGGCCACTGCTTGTAGCCTCCCATGCGAGGCATGTGCTTGTTCCCGATGCATAACAAATCGTTTACTGTAACTCTCGAACCCACATATTGATAATGCAACACAGAAATTGCGTCGCGATTAAATGCAGCAGGGTCAATGGCGAGTTTTCTCCAAGGGATGCGTGTGCTTACGGCCACTGCTTGTAGCCTCCCATGCGAGGCATGTGCTTGTTCCCGATGCATAACAAATCGTTTACTGTAACTCTCGAACCCACATATTGATAATGCAACACAGAAATTGCGTCGCGATTAAATGAAGCATGGTCAATGGCGAGTTTTCTCTAAGGGATGCGTGTGCTTACGGCCACTGCTTGTAGCCTCCCATGCGAGGCATGTGCTTGTTCCCGATGCATAACAAATCGTTTACTGTAACTCTCGAACCCACATATTGATAATGCAACACAGAAATTGCGTCGCGATTAAATGCAGCAGGGTCAATGGCGACTTATCTCCAAGGGATGCGAGTGCTTACGGCCACTGATTGTAGCCTCCCATGCGAGGCTTGTGCTTTTTCCCGATGCATAACAAATCGTTTACTATAACTCTCCGACCCACATATTGAAGATGCAACACAGAAATTGCGTCGCGATTAAATGTAGCAGTGTCAATGGCGACTTATCTCCAAGGGATGCGAGTGCTTACGGCCACTGATTGTAGCCTCCCATGCCAGGCTTGTGCTTGTTCCCGATGCATAACAAATCGTTTACTGTAACTCTCCAACCCACATATTGAAGATGCAACACAGAAATTGCGTCGCGATTAAATGCAATAGGGTCAATAGCGACTTTTCTCCAAGGGATGCGAGTGCTTACGGCCACTGCTTGTTGCCTCCCATGCGAGGCTTGTGCTTGCTCCCGATGCATAACAACTCGTTTACTGTAACTCTCGAACCCACATATTGATAATGCAACACAGAAATTGCGTCGCGATTAAATGCAGCAGGGTCAATGGCGACTTATCTCCAGGGGATGCGAGTGCTTACGGCCACAGATTGTAGCCTCCCATGCGAGGCTTGTGCTTGTTCCCGATGCATAACAAATCGTTTACTGTAACTCCGAACCCACATGTTGAAGATGCAACACAGAAATTGCGTCGCGATTAAATGCAGCAGGGTCAATAGCGACTTATCTCCAAGGGATGCGAGTGCTTACGGCCACTGCTTGTAGCCTCCCATGCCGGACATGTCCTTGTTCCCCATGCATAACAAATCGTTTACTGTAACTCTCGAACCCACATATTGATGATGCAACACGGAAATTGTATCTCGATTAAATGCAGCAGCGTCAATGGCCACATTTCTCCAAGGGATGCGAGTCCTTACGGCCACTGCTTGTAGCCTCCCATGCGAGGCATGTGCTTGTTCCCGATGCATAACAAATCGTTTACTGTAACTCTCGAACCCACATATTGATAATGCAACACAGAAATTGCGTCGCGATTAAATGCAGCAGGGTCAATGGCGAGTTTTCTCCAAGGGATGCGTGTGCTTACGGCCACTGCTTGTAGCCTCCCATGCGAGGCATGTGCTTGTTCCCGATGCATAACAAATCGTTTACTGTAACTCTCGAACCCACATATTGATAATGCAACACAGAAATTGCGTCGCGATTAAATGCAGCATGGTCAATGGCGAGTTTTCTCTAAGGGATGCGTGTGCTTACGGCCACTGCTTGTAGCCTCCCATGCGAGGCATGTGCTTGTTCCCGATGCATAACAAATCGTTTACTGTAACTCTCGAACCCACATATTGATAATGCAACACAGAAATTGCGTCGCGATTAAATGCAGCAGGGTCAATGGCGACTTATCTCCAAGGGATGCGAGTGCTTACGGCCACTGATTGTAGCCTCCCATGCGAGGCTTGTGCTTTTTCCCGATGCATAACAAATCATTTACTGTAACTCTCCAACCCACATATTGAAGATGCAACACAGAAATTGCGTCGCGATTAAATGCAACAAGGTCAATGGCGATTTTTCTCCAAGGGACACGAGTGCTTACGGCCACTGATTGTAGCCTCCCATGCCAGGCTTGTGCTTGTTCCCGATGCATAACAAATCGTTTACTGTAACTTTCGAACCCACATATTGATAATGCAACACAGAAATTGCGTCGCGATTAAATGCAGCAGGGTCAATGGCGACTTATCTCCAAGGGATGCGAGTGCTTACGGCCACTGTTTGTAGCCTCCCATGCGAGGCTTGTGCTTGTTCCCGATGCATAACAAATCGTTTACTGTAACTCTCGAACCCACATATTGATGATGCAACACGGAAATTGTATCTCGATTAAATGCAGCAGCGTCAATGGCCACACTTCTCCAAGGGATGCGAGTGCTTACGGCCACTGCTTGTAGCCTCCCATGCGAGGCATGTGCTTGTTCCCGATGCATAACAAATCGTTTACTGTAACTCTCGAACCCACATATTGATAATGCAACACAGAAATTGCGTCGCGATTAAATGCAGCAGGGTCAATGGCGAGTTTTCTCCAAGGGATGCATGTGCTTACGGCCACTGCTTGTAGCCTCCCATGCGAGGCATGTGCTTGTTCCCGATGCATAACAAATCGTTTACTGTAACTCTCGAACCCACATATTGATAATGCAACACAGAAATTCCGTCGCGATTAAATGCAGCAGGGTCAATGGCGACTTATCTCCAAGGGACACGAGTGCTTACGGAGCCTGTTTGTAGCCTCCCATGCGAGGCTTGTGCTTGTTCCCGATGCATAACAAATCGTTTACTGTAACTCTCGAACCCACATATTGATAATGCAACACAGAAATTGCGTCGCGAATAAATGCAGCAGGGTCAATGGCGACTTATCTCCAAGGGATGCGAGTCCTTACGGCCACTGCTTGTAGCCTGCCATGCGAGGCTTGTGCTTGTTCCCGTTGCATAACAAATCGTTTACTGTAACTCTTGAACCCACATATTGATGATGCAACACAGAAATTGCGTCGCGATTAAATGCAGCAGGTTATATGGCGAGTTTTCTCCAAGCAATGCGAGTGCTTACGGCCACTGTTTGTAGCCTCTCTTGCGAGGCTTGTGCTTGTTCCCGATGCATAACAAATCGTTTACTGTAACTCTCGCACCCACATATTGATGATGCAACACAGAAATTGCGTCGCGATAAAATACTGTAGGGTGCCTTTCGACTTTTCTCCAAGGGACACGACTGCTTACGGCCACTGCTTGTAGCCTCCCATGCGAGGCTTGTGCTTGTTCCCGATGCATAACAAATCGTTTACTGTAACTCTCGAACCCACACATTGATAATGCAACACAGAAATAGCGTCGCGATTAAATGCAGCAGGGTCAATCGCGACTTTCCTCCAAGGGTTGCGAGTGCTTACGGCCACTGCTTGTAGCCTCCCATGCGAGGCTTGTGCTTGTTCCCGATGCATAACAAATCGTTTACTGTAACTCTCGAACACACATATTGATGATGCAACACAGAAATTGCGTCGCGATTAAATTCAGCATTGTCGATGGCGACTTTTCTCCAAGGGACACGAGTGCTTACGGCCACTGCTTGTAGCATCCCATGCGAGGCTTGTGCTTGTTCCCGATGCATAACAAATCGTATACTGTAACTCTCGAACACACATATTGATGATGCAACACAGAAATTGCGTCGCGATTAAATGCAGCAGGGTCAATGGCGACTTTTGTCCAAGGGATGCGAGTGCTACGGCCACTGCTTGTAGCCTATCGTGCGAGGCTTGTGCTTGTTTCCGATGCATAACAAACCGTTTACTGTAACTCTCGAACCCACATATTGATGATGCAACACAGAAATTGCGTCGCGATTAAATTTAGCAGGGTCGATGGCGACTTTTCTCTAAGGGACACGAGTGCTTACGGCCACTGTTTGTAGCCTCCCATGCGAGGCTTGTGCTTGTTCCCGATGCATAACAAATCATTTACTGTAACTCTCGAACACACATATTGATGATGCAACACAGAAATTGCGTCGCGATTAAATGCAGCAGGGTCAATGGCGACTTTTCTCCAAGGGATGCGAGTGCTTACGGCCACTGCTTGTAGACACCCATGCGAGGCTTGTGCTTGTTCCCGATGCATAACAAATCGTTTACTGTAAATCTCGAATCCTCATATTGATGATGCAACACAGAAATCGCGTCGCGATTAAATGCAGCAGTGTCAATGGCGACTTTCCTCCAAGGGATGCGAGTGTTTACGGCCACTGCTTGTAGCCACCCATGCGAGACCTTTGCTTGTTCCCGATGCATAACAAATCGTTTACTGTAACTCTCCAACCCACATATTGAAGATGCAACACAGAAATTGCGTCGCGATTAAATGCAGCAGGGTCAATGGCGACTTTTCTCCAAGGGATGCGAGTGCTTACGGCCACTACTTGTAGGCTCCCATGCGAGGCTTCTGCTTGTTCCAGATGCATAACATATCGTTTACTGTAACTCTCCAACCCACATATTGATGATGCAACACAGAAATTGCGTCGCGATAAAGTACTGCAGGGTGCCTTTCGACTTTTCTCCAAGGGACACGAGTGCTTAAGACCACTGCTTGTAGCCTCCCATGCGAGCCTTGTGCTTGTTCCCGATGCATAACAAATCGTTTACTGTAACTCTCCAACCCACATATTGAAGATGCAACACAGAAATTACGTCGCGATTAAAGGCAGCAGGGTCAATGGCGACTTTTCTCCAAGGGACACGAGTGGTTACGGCCACTGTTTGTAGCCTCCCATGCGATGCTTGTGCTTGTTCCCGATGCATAACAAATAGTTTACTGTAACTCTCGAACCCATATATTGATGATGCAAAACAAAAATTGCGTCGCGATTAAATGCAGCAGGGTCAATGGCGACTTTTGTCCAAGGGATGCGAGTGCTTATGGCCACTGTTTGTAGCCACCCATGCGAGGCTTTTGCTTGTTCCCGATGCATAACTAATCGTTTACTGTAACTCTCGAACCCACATATTGATGATGCAACACAGAAATTGCGTCGCGATTAAATGCAGCAGGGATAATGGCGACTTTTCTCCAAGGGACACGAGTGCTTACAGCCACTGCTTGTACCCTCCCATGCGAGACTTGTGCTTGTTCCCGATCCATAACAAATCGTTTACTGTAACTCTTGAACCCACATATTGATGATGCAACAATGACATTACGTCGCAATTAAGTGCAGCAGGGTCAATGGCAGCTTTTCTCCGAGGGATGCGAGTGCTTACGGCCACTGCTAGTAGCCTCCCATGCGAGGCTTCTGCTTGTTCCCGATGCATAACAAACCGTTTACTGTAACTCTCGAACCCTTATATTGATGATGCAACAAAAAAATTGCGTCGCGATTAAATGCAGCACGGTCAATGGCGACTTTTCTCCAAGGGATTGCGAGTGCTTACGGCCACTGCTTGTAGCCACCCTTGCGAGGCTTGTGCTTGTTCCCGATGCATAACAAATAGTTTACTGTAACTCTCCAACCCACATATTGAAGATGCAACACAGAAATTGCGTCGCGATTAAATGCAGCAGGGTCAATGGCCACTTTCCTCCAAGGGACACGAGTGCTTACGGCCACTGTTTGTAGCCTCCCATGCGAGGCTTGTGCTTGTTCCCGATGCATAACAAATCGTTTACTGTAACTCTCGAACCCATATATTGATGATACAACACAGAAATAGCGTCGCGATTAAATGCAGCAGGGTCAATGGCAACTTTTGTCCAAGGGATGCGAGTTCTTATGGCCGCTGTTTGTAGCCTCCCATGCGAGGCTTGTGCTTGTTCCCGATGCATAACAAATCGTTTACTGTAACTCTCGAACCCACATATTGATGTTGCAACACAGAAATTGCGTCGCGATTAAATTCAGCAGGGTCGATGGCGACTTTTCTCAAGGGACACGAGTGCTTATGGCCACAGCTTGTAGCCTCCCATGCGAGGCTTGTGCTTGTTCCCGATGCATAACAAATCATTTACTGTAACCCTCCAACCCACATATTGATGATGCAACACAGAAATTGCGTCGTGATTAAGTGCAGCAGGGTCAATGGCGACTTTTCTCCAAGGGACATGAGTGCTTACGGCCACTGCTTGTTGCCTCCCATGCGAGGCATGTGCTTGTTCCCGATGCATAACAAATCGTTTACTATAACTCTCCAACCCACATATTGAAGATGACACACAGAAATTGCGTCGCGATTAAATGCAGCACGGTCAATGGCGACTTATCTCCAAGGGATGCGAGTGCTTACGGCCACTGATTGTAGCCTCCCAAGCGAGGCTTGTGCTTTTTCCAAATGCATAACAAATCGTTTACTGTAACTCCCAACCCACTTATTGATAATGCAACACAGAAATTGCGTCGCGATTAAATGCAGCAGGGTCAATGGCGACTTATCTCCAAGGGATGCGAGTGCTTACGGCCACTGATTGTAGCCTCCCATGCGAGGCTTGTGCTTTTTCCCGATGCATAACAAATCGTTTACTGTAACTCCCAACCCACATGTTGAAGATGCAACACAGAAATTGCGTCGCGATTAAATGCAGCAGGGTCAATGGCGACTTATCTCCAAGGGATGCGAGTGCTTACGGCCACTGATTGAAGCCTCCCATGCGAGGCTTGTGCTTGTTCCCGATGCAAAACAAATCGTTTACTGTAACTCTCGAACCCACATACTGATGATGCAACACAGAAATTGCGTCGCGATTAAATGCAGCAGGGTCAATGGCGAGTTTTCTCCAAGGGATGCGTGTGCTTACGGCCACTGCTTGTAGCCTCCCATGCGAGGCATCTGCTTGTTCCCGATGCATAACAAATCGTTTACTGTAACTCTCGAACCCACATATTGATAATGCAACACAGAAATTGCGTCGCGATTAAATGCAACAGGGTCAATGGCGACTTTTCTCCAAGGGACACGAGTGCTTACGGCCACTGTTTGTAGCCTCCCATGCGAGGCTTGTGCTTGTTCCCGATGCATAACAAATCGTTTACTGTAACTCTCGAACCCACATATTGATAATGCAACACAGAAATTGCGTCGCGATTAAATGCAGCAGGGTCAATGGCGACTTATCTCCAAGGGATGCGAGTACTTACGGCCACTGCTTGTAGCCTGGCATGCGAGGCTTGTGCTTGTTCCCGTTGCATAACAAATCGTTTACTGTAACTCTCGACCCCACATATTGATGATGCAACACAGAAAATGCGTTGGGGTTAAATGCAGCTGGATCAATGGCGACGTTTCTCCAAGGGACACGAGTGATTACAACCACAGCTTGCAGCCACCCATGCGTGGCTTGTGCTTGTTCCCGATGCATAACAAATCGTTTACTGTAACTCTCGAACCCAAATATTGATGATACAACACAGAAATAGCGTCGCGATTAAATGCAGCAGGGTCAATGGCGACTTATCTCCAAGGGATGCGAGTGCTTACGGCCACTGCTTAAGGCCTGCCATGCGAGGCTTTTGCTTGTTCCCGATGCATAACAAATCGTTTACTGTAATTCTCGAACCCACATATTGATGATGCAACACAGAAATAGCGTCGGGATTAAATGCAGCACGGTCAATTACGACTTTTCTCCAAGGGATGCGAGTGCTTACGGCCACTGCTTGTAGCCTCCCATGCGAGGCTTGTGCTTGTTCCCGATGCATAACAAAACGTTTACTGTAACTCTCGAACCCACATATTGATGATGCAACACAGAAATTGCGTTGCGATTAAATGCAGCAGGGTCAATGGCGACTTTTGTCCAAGGGATGCGAGTGCTTACGGCCACTGATTGTAGCCTCCCATGCGAGGCTTGTGCTTGTTCCCGATGCATAACAAATTGTTTACTGTAACTCTCGAACACACATATTGATGATGCAACAATGACATTGCGTCGCAATTAAGTGCAGCAGGGTCAATGGCAGCTTTTCTCCGAGGGATGCGAGTGCTTACGGCCACTGCTTGTAGCCTCCCATGCGAGGCTTCTGCTTGTTCCCGATGCATAACAAATAGTTTACTGTAACTCTCCAAGCCACATATTGAAGATGCAACACAGAAATTGCGTCGCGATTAAATGCAGCAGGGTCAATGGCCACTTTCCTCCAAGGGACACGAGTGCTTACGGCCACTGTTTGTAGCCTCCCATGCGAGGCTTGTGTTTGTTCCCGATGCATAACAAATCGTTTACTGTAACTCTCGAACCCATATATTGATGATGCAAACAGAAATTGCGTCGCGATTAAATGCAGCAGGGTCAATGGCGACTTTTGTCCAAGGGATGCGAGTTCTTATGGCCGCTGTTTGTAGCCTCCCATGCGAGGCTTGTGCTTGTTCCCGATGCATAACAAATCGTTTACTGTAACTCTCGAACCCACATATTGATGTTGCAACACAGAAATTGCGTCGCGATTAAATTCAGCAGGGTCGATGGCGACTTTTCTCAAGGGACACGAGTGCTTATGGCCACAGCTTGTAGCCTCCCATGCGAGGCTTGTGCTTGTTCCCGATGCATAACAAATCATTTACTGTAACTCTCGAACCCACATATTGATGATGCAACACAGATATTGCGTCGTGATTAAGTGCAGCAGGGTCAATGGCGACTTTTCTACAAGGGACATGAGTGCTTACGGCCACTGCTTGTTGCCTCCCATGCGAGGCATGTGCTTGTTCCCGATGCATAACAAATCGTTTACTATAACTCTCCAACCCACATATTGAAGATGACACACAGAAATTGCGTCGCGATTAAATGCAGCACGGTCAATGGCGACTTATCTCCAAGGGATGCGAGTGCTTACGGCCACTGATTGTAGCCTCCCATGCGAGGCTTGTGCTTTTTCCTGATGCATAACAAATCGTTTACTGTAACTCCCAACCCACATATTGATAATGCAACACAGAAATTGCGTCGCGATTAAATGCAGCAGGGTCAATGGCGACTTATCTCCATGGGATGCGAGTGCTTACGGCCACTGATTGTAGCCTCCCATGCGAGGCTTGTGCTTTTTCCCGATGCATAACAAATCGTTTACTGTAACTCCCAACCCACATGTTGAAGATGCAACACAGAAATTGCGTCGCGATTAAATGCAGCAGGGTCAATGGCGACTTATCTCCAAGGGATGCGAGTGCTTACGGCCACTGCTTGTAGCCTCCCATGCGAGGCTTGTGCTTGTTCCCGATGCAAAACAAATCGTTTACTGTAACTCTCGAACCCACATACTGATGATGCAACACAGAAATTGCGTCGCGATTAAATGCAGCAGGGTCAATGGCGAGTTTTCTCCAAGGGATGCGTGTGCTTACGGCCACTGCTTGTAGCCTCCCATGCGAGGCATCTGCTTGTTCCCGATGCATAACAAATCGTTTACTGTAACTCTCGAACCCACATATTGATAATGCAACACAGAAATTGCGTCGCGATTAAATGCAACAGGGTCAATGGCGACTTTTCTCCAAGGGACACGAGTGCTTACGGCCACTGTTTGTAGCCTCCCATGCGAGGCTTGTGCTTGTTCCCGATGCATAACAAATCGTTTACTGTAACTCTCGAACCCACATATTGATAATGCAACACAGAAATTGCGTCGCGATTAAATGCAGCAGGGTCAATGGCGACTTATCTCCAAGGGATGCGAGTACTTACGGCCACTGCTTGTAGCCTGCCATGCGATGCTTGTGCTTGTTCCCGTTGCATAACAAATCGTTTACTGTAACTCTCGAACCCACATATTGATGATGCAACACAGAAAATGCGTTGGGGTTAAATGCAGCTGGATCAATGGCGACGTTTCTCCAAGGGACACGAGTGATTACAACCACAGCTTGCAGCCACCCATGCGTGGCTTGTGCTTGTTCCCGATGCATAACAAATCGTTTACTGTAACTCTCGAACCCAAATATTGATGATACAACACAGAAATAGCGTCGCGATTAAATGCAGCAGGGTCAATGGCGACTTTTCTCCAAGGGATGCGAGTGCTTACGGCCACTGCTTGAGGCCTGCCATGCGAGGCTTTTGCTTGTTCCCGATGCATAACAAATCGTTTACTGTAATTCTCGAACCCACATATTGATGATGCAACACAGAAATAGCGTCGGGATTAAATGCAGCACGGTCAATGGCGACTTTTCTCCAAGGGATGCGAGTGCTTACGGCCACTGCTTGTAGCATCCCATGCGAGGCTTGTGCTTGTTCCCGATGCATAACAAAACGTTTACTGTAACTCTCGAACCCACATATTGATGATGCAACACAGAAATTGCGTTGCGATTAAATGCAGCAGGGTCAATGGCGACTTTTGTCCAAGGGATGCGAGTGCTTACGGCCACTGCTTGTAGACTCCCATGCGAGGCTTGTGCTTGTTCCCGATGCATAACAAATTGTTTACTGTAACTCTCGAACACACATATTGATGATGCAACAATGACATTGCGTCGCAATTAAGTGCAGCAGGGTCAATGGCAGCTTTTCTCCGAGGGATGCGAGTGCTTACGGCCACTGCTTGTAGCCTCCCATGCGAGGCTTCTGCTTGTTCCCGATGCATAACAAATAGTTTACTGTAACTCTCCAACCCACATATTGAAGATGCAACACAGAAATTGCGTCGCGATTAAATGCAGCAGGGTCAATGGCCACTTTCCTCCAAGGGACACGAGTGCTTACGGCCACTGTTAGTAGCCTCCCATGCGAGGCTTGTGTTTGTTCCCGATGCATAACAAATCGTTTACTGTAACTCTCGAACCCATATATTGATGATGCAAACAGAAATTGCGTCGCGATTAAATGCAGCAGGGTCAATGGCGACTTTTGTCCAAGGGATGCGAGTTCTTATGGCCGCTGTTTGTAGCCTCCCATGCGAGGCTTGTGCTTGTTCCCGATGCATAACAAATCGTTTACTGTAACTCTCGAACCCACATATTGATGTTGCAACACAGAAATTGCGTCGCGATTAAATTCAGCAGGGTCGATGGCGACTTTTCTCAAGGGACACGAGTGCTTATGGCCACAGCTTGTAGCCTCCCATGCGAGGCTTGTGCTTGTTCCCGATGCATAACAAATCATTTACTGTAACTCTCGAACCCACATATTGATGATGCAACACAGAAATTGCGTCGTGATTAAGTGCAGCAGGGTCAATGGCGACTTTTCTCCAAGGGACATGAGTGCTTACGGCCACTGCTTGTTGCCTCCCATGCGAGGCATGTGCTTGTTCCCGATGCATAACAAATCGTTTACTATAACTCTCCAACCCACATATTGAAGATGACACACAGAAATTGCGTCGCGATTAAATGCAGCACGGTCAATGGCGACTTATCTCCAAGGGATGCGAGTGCTTACGGCCACTGATTGTAGCCTCCCATGCGAGGCTTGTGCTTTTTCCTGATGCATAACAAATCGTTTACTGTAACTCCCAACCCACATATTGATAATGCAACACAGAAATTGCGTCGCGATTAAATGCAGCAGGGTCAATGGCGACTTATCTCCATGGGATGCGAGTGCTTGCGGCCACTGATTGTAGCCTCCCATGCGAGGCTTGTGCTTTTTCCCGATGCATAACAAATCGTTTACTGTAACTCCCAACCCACATGTTGAAGATGCAACACAGAAATTGCGTCGCGATTAAATGCAGCAGGGTCAATGGCGACTTATCTCCAAGGGATGCGAGTGCTTACGGCCACTGATTGTAGCCTCCCATGCGAGGCTTGTGCTTGTTCCCGATGCAAAACAAATCGTTTACTGTAACTCTCGAACCCACATACTGATGATGCAACACAGAAATTGCGTCGCGATTAAATGCAGCAGGGTCAATGGCGAGTTTTCTCCAAGGGATGCGTGTGCTTACGGCCACTGCTTGTAGCCTCCCATGCGAGGCATGTGCTTGTTCCCGATGCATAACAAATCGTTTACTGTAACTCTCGAACCCACATATTGATAATGCAACACAGAAATTGCGTCGCGATTAAATGCAACAGGGTCAATGGCGACTTTTCTCCAAGGGACACGAGTGCTTACGGCCACTGTTTGTAGCCTCCCATGCGAGGCTTGTGCTTGTTCCCGATGCATAACAAATCGTTTACTGTAACTCTCGAACCCACATATTGATAATGCAACACAGAAATTGCGTCGCGATTAAATGCAGCAGGGTCAATGGCGACTTATCTCCAAGGGATGCGAGTACTTACGGCCACTGCTTGTAGCCTGCCATGCGATGCTTGTGCTTGTTCCCGTTGCATAACAAATCGTTTACTGTAACTCTCGAACCCACATATTGATGATGCAACACAGAAAATGCGTTGGGGTTAAATGCAGCTGGATCAATGGCGACGTTTCTCCAAGGGACACGAGTGATTACAACCACAGCTTGCAGCCACCCATGCGTGGCTTGTGCTTGTTCCCGATGCATAACAAATCGTTTACTGTAACTCTCGAACCCAAATATTGATGATACAACACAGAAATAGCGTCGCGATTAAATGCAGCAGGGTCAATGGCGACTTTTGTCCAAGGGATGCGAGTGCTTACGGCCACTGCTTGAGGCCTGCCATGCGAGGCTTTTGCTTGTTCCCGATGCATAACAAATCGTTTACTGTAATTCTCGAACCCACATATTGATGATGCAACAAAGAAATAGCGTCGGGATTAAATGCAGCACGGTCAATGGCGACTTTTCTCCAAGGGATGCGAGTGCTTACGGCCACTGCTTGTAGCCTCCCATGCGAGGCTTCTGCTTGTTCCCGATGCATAACAAAACGTTTACTGTAACTCTCGAACCCACATATTGATGATGCAACACAGAAATTGCGTTGCGATTAAATGCAGCAGGGTCAATGGCGACTTTTGTCCAAGGGATGCGAGTGCTTACGGCCACTGCTTGTAGACTCCCATGCGAGGCTTGTGCTTGTTCCCGATGCATAACAAATTGTTTACTGTAACTCTCGAACACACATATTGACGATGCAACACAGAAATTGCGTCGCGATTAAATTCAGCAGGGTCAATGGCGACTTTTCTCCAAGCGACACGAGTGCTTACGGCCACTGCTTGTAGCCTCCGATGCGAGGCTTGTGCTTGTTCCCGATGCATAACAAATCGTTTACTGTAACTCTCGAACCCACATATTGATAATGCAACACAGAAATTGCGTCGCAATTAAATGCAACAGGGTCAATGGCGACTTTTCTCCAAGGGACACGAGTGCTTACGGCCACTGTTTGTAGCCTCCCATGCGAGGCTTGTGCTTGTTCCCGATGCATAACAAATCGTTTACTGTAACTCTCGAACCCACATATTGATAATGCAACACAGAAATTGCGTCGCGATTAAATGCAGCAGGGTCAATGGCGACTTATCTCCAAGGGATGCGAGTGCTTACGGCCACTGATTGTAGCCTCCCATGCGAGGCTTGTGCTTTTTCCCGATGCATAACAAATCGTTTACTGTAACTCTAAAACCCACATATTGAAGATGCAATACAGAAATTGTGTCGCGATTAAATGCAACAGGGTCAATGGCGACTTTTCTCCAAGGGACACGAGTGCTCACGGCCACTGTTTGTAGCCTCCCATGCGAGGCTTGTGCTTGTTCCCGATGCATAACAAATCGTTTACTGTAACTCTCGAACCCATATATTGATGATGCAAACAGAAATTGCGTCGCGATTAAGTGCAGCAGGGTCAATGGCGACTTTTCTCCAAGGGACACGAGTGCTTACGGCCACTGCTTGTAGCCTCCTATGCCAGCCTTGTCCTTGTTAAGGATGCAAAACAAATCGTTTACTGTAACTCTCGAACCCACATACTGATGATGCAACACAGAAATTGCGTCGCGATTAAATGCAGCAGGGTCAATGGCGAGTTTTCTCCAAGGGATGCGTGTGCTTACGGCCACTGCTTGTAGCCTCCCATGCGAGGCATGTGCTTGTTCCCGATGCATAACAAATCGTTTACTGTAACTCTCGAATCCACATATTGATAATGCAACACAGAAATTGCGTCGCGATTAAATGCAGCAGGGTCAATGGCGACTTATCTCCAAGGGATGCGAGTGCTTACGGCCACTGATTGTAGCCTCCAATGCGAGGCTTGTGCTTTTTCCCGATGCATAACAAATCGTTTACTGTAACTCTCCAACCCACATATTGAAGATGCAACACAGAAATTGCGTCGCGATTAAATGCAACAGGGTCAATGGCGACTTTTCTCCAAGGGACACGAGTGCTTACGGAGCCTGTTTGTAGCCTCCCATGCGAGGCTTGTGCTTGTCCCCGATGCATAACAAATCGTTTACTGTAACTCTCGAACCCACATATTGATAATGCAACACAGAAATTGCGTCGCGAATAAATGCAGCAGGGTCAATGGCGACTTATCTCCAAGGGATGCGAGTCCTTACGGCCACTGCTTGTAGCCTGCCATGCGAGGATTGTGCTTGTTCCCGTTGCATAACAAATCGTTTACTGTAACTCTTGAACCCACATATTGATGATGCAACACAGAAATTGCGTCGCGATTAAATGCAGCAGGTTATATGGCGAGTTTTCTCCAAGCAATGCGAGTGCTTACGGCCACTGTTTGTAGCCTCTCTTGCGAGGCTTGTGCTTGTTCCCGATGCATAACAAATCGTTTACTGTAACTCTCGCACCCACATATTGATGATGCAACACAGAAATTGCGTCGCGATAAAATACTGTAGGGTGCCTTTCGACTTTTCTCCAAGGGACACGACTGCTTACGGCCACTGCTTGTAGCCTCCCATGCGAGGCTTGTGCTTGTTCCCGATGCATAACAAATCGTTTACTGTAACTCTCGAACCCACACATTGATAATGCAACACAGAAATAGCGTCGCGATTAAATGCAGCAGGGTCAATCGCGACTTTCCTCCAAGGGTTGCGAGTGCTTACGGCCACTGCTTGTAGCCTCCCATGCGAGGCTTGTGCTTGTTCCCGATGCATAACAAATCGTTTACTGTAACTCTCGTACACACATATTGATGATGCAACACAGAAATTGCGTCGCGATTAAATTCAGCATAGTCGATGGCGACTTTTCTCCAAGGGACACGAGTGCTTACGGCCACTGCTTGTAGCATCCCATGCGAGGCTTGTGCTTGTTCCCGATGCATAACAAATCGTATACTGTAACTCTCGAACACACATATTGATGATGCAACACAGAAATTGCGTCGCGATTAAATGCAGCAGGGTCAATGGCGACTTTTGTCCAAGGGATGCGAGTGCTACGGCCACTGCTTGTAACCTATCGTGCGAGGCTTGTGCTTGTTCCCGATGCATAACAAACCGTTTACTGTAACTCTCGAACCCACATATTGATGATGCAACAGAGAAATTGCGTCGCGATTAAATTTAGCAGGGTCGATGGCGACTTTTCTCCAAGGGACACGAGTGCTTACGGCCACTGTTTGTAGCCTCCCATGCGAGGTTTGTGCTTGTTCCCGATGCATAACAAATCATTTACTGTAACTCTCGAACACACATATTGATGATGCAACACAGAAATTGCGTCGCGATTAAATGCAGCAGGGTCAATGGCGACTTTTCTCCAAGGGAAGCGAGTGCTTACGGCCACTGCTTGTAGACACCCATGCGAGGCTTGTGCTTGTTCCCGATGCATAACAAATCGTTTACTGTAAATCTCGAATCCTCATATTGATGATGCAACACAGAAATCGCGTCGCGATTAAATGCAGCAGTGTCAATGGCGACTTTCCTCCAAGGGATGCGAGTGTTTACGGCCACTGCTTGTAGCCACCCATGCGAGACCTTTGCTTGTTCCCGATGCATAAATAATCGTTTACTGTAACTCTCCAACCCACATATTGAAGATGCAACACAGAAATTGCGTCGCGATTAAATGCAGCAGGGTTAATGGCGACTTTTCTCCAAGGGATGCGAGTGCTTACGGCCACTACTTGTAGGCTCCCATGCGAGGCTTCTGCTTGTTCCAGATGCATAACATATCGTTTACTGTAACTCTCGAACCAACATATTGATGATGCAACACAGAAATTGCGTCGCGATAAAGTACTGCAGGGTGCCTTTCGACTTTTCTCCAAGGGACACGAGTGCTTAAGACCACTGCTTGTAGCCTCCCATGCGAGCCTTGTGCTTGTTCCCGATGCATAACAAATCGTTTACTGTAACTCTCCAACCCACATATTGAAGATGCAACACAGAAATTACGTCGCGATTAAAGGCAGCAGGGTCAATGGCGACTTTTCTCCAAGGGACACGAGTGGTTACGGCCACTGTTTGTAGCCTCCCATGCGATGCTTGTGCTAGTTCCCGATGCATAACAAATAGTTTACTGTAACTCTCGAACCCCTATATTGATGATGCAAAACAAAAATTGCGTCGCGATTAAATGCAGCAGGGTCAATGGCGACTTTTGTCCAAGGGATGCGAGTGCTTATGGCCACTGTTTGTAGCCACCCATGCGAGGCTTTTGCTTGTTCCCGATGCATAACTAATCGTTTACTGTAACTCTCGAACCCACATATTGATGATGCAACACAGAAATTGCGTCGCGATTAAATGCAGCAGGGATAATGGCGACTTTTCTCCAAGGGACACGAGTGCTTACAGCCACTGCTTGTACCCTCCCATGCGAGACTTGTGCTTGTTCCCGATGCATAACAAATCGTTTACTGTAACTCTTGAACCCACATATTGATGATGCAACAATGACATTGCGTCGCAATTAAGTGCAGCAGGGTCAATGGCAGCTTTTCTCCGAGGGATGCGAGTGCTTACGGCCACTGCTAGTAGCCACCCATGCGAGGCTTCTGCTTGTTCCCGATGCATAACAAACCGTTTACTGTAACTCTCGAACCCTTATATTGATGATGCAACAAAAAAATTGCGTCGCGATTAAATGCAGCACGGTCAATGGCGACTTTTCTCCAAGGGATTGCGAGTGATTACGGCCACTGCTTGTAGCCACCCTTGCGAGGCTTTTGCTTGTTCCCGATGCATAACAAATAGTTTACTGTAACTCTCCAACCCACATATTGAAGATGCAACACAGAAATTGCGTCGCGATTAAATGCAGCAGGGTCAATGGCCACTTTCCTCCAAGGGACACGATTGCTTACGGCCACTGTTTGTAGCCTCCCATGCGAGGCTTGTGCTTGTTCCCGATGCATAACAAATCGTTTACTGTAACTCTCGAACCCATATATTGATGATGCAAACAGAAATTGCGTCGCGATTAAATGCAGCAGGGTCAATGGCAACTTTTGTCCAAGGGATGCGAGTTCTTATGGCCGCTGTTTGTAGCCTCCCATGCGAGGCTTGTGCTTGTTCCCGATGCATAACAAATCGTTTACTGTAACTCTCGAACCCACATATTGATGTTGCAACACAGAAATTGCGTCGCGATTAAATTCAGCAGGGTCGATGGCGACTTTTCTCAAGGGACACGAGTGCTTATGGCCACAGATTGTAGCCTCCCATGCGAGGCTTGTGCTTGTTCCCGATGCATAACAAATCATTTACTGTAACTCTCCAACCCACATATTGATGATGCAACACAGAAATTGCGTCGTGATTAAGTGCAGCAGGGTCAATGGCGACTTTTCTCCAAGGGACATGAGTGCTTACGGCCACTGCTTGTTGCCTCCCATGCGAGGCATGTGCTTGTTCCCGATGCATAACAAATCGTTTACTATAACTCTCCAACCCACATATTGAAGATGACACACAGAAATTGCGTCGCGATTAAATGCAGCACGGTCAATGGCGACTTATCTCCAAGGGATGCGAGTGCTTACGGCCACTGATTGTAGCCTCCCATGCGAGGCTTGTGCTTTTTCCAAATGCATAACAAATCGTTTACTGTAACTCCCAACCCACTTATTGATAATGCAACACAGAAATTGCGTCGCGATTAAATGCAGCAGGGTCAATGGCGACTTATCTCCAAGGGATGCGAGTGCTTACGGCCACTGATTGTAGCCTCCCATGCGAGGCTTGTGCTTTTTCCCGATGCATAACAAATCGTTTACTGTAACTCCCAACCCACATGTTGAAGATGCAACACAGAAATTGCGTCGCGATTAAATGCAGCAGGGTCAATGGCGACTTATCTCCAAGGGATGCGAGTGCTTACGGCCACTGTTTGTAGCCTCCCATGCGAGGCTTGTGCTTGTTTCCGATGCATAACAAATCGTTTACTGTAACTGTCCAACCCACATATTGAAGATGCAACACAGAAATTGCGTCGCGATTAAATGCAGCAGGGTCAATGGCGACTTATCTCCAAGGGATGCGAGTGCTTACGGCCACTGATTGTAGCCTCCCATGCGAGGCTTGTGCTTGTTCCCGATGCAAAACAAATCGTTTACTGTAACTCTCGAACCCACATACTGATGATGCAACACAGAAATTGCGTCGCGATTAAATGCAGCAGGGTCAATGGCGACTTATCTCCAAGGGATGCGAGTGCTTACGGCCACTGATTGTAGCCTCCCATGCGAGGCTTGTGCTTTTTCCCGATGCATAACAAATCGTTTTTTGTAACTCTAAAACCCACATATTGAAGATGCAATACAGAAATTGTGTCGCGATTAAATGCAACAGGGTCAATGGCGACTTTTCTCCAAGGGACACGAGTGCTTACGGCCACTGTTTGTAGCCTCCCATGCGAGGCTTGTGCTTGTTCCCGATGCATAACAAATCGTTTACTGTAACTCTCGAACCCATATATTGATGATGCAAACAGAAATTGCGTCGCGATTAAGTGCAGCAGGGTCAATGGCGACTTTTCTCCAAGGGACACGAGTGCTTACGGCCACTGCTTGTAGCCTCCTATGCCAGGCTTGTCCTTGTTAACGATGCAAAACAAATCGTTTACTGTAACTCTCGAACCCACATACTGATGATGCAACACAGAAATTGCGTCGCGATTAAATGCAGCAGGGTCAATGGCGAGTTTTCTCCAAGGGATGCGTGTGCTTACGGCCACTGCTTGTAGCCTCCCATGCGAGGCATGTGCTTGTTCCCGATGCATAACAAATCGTTTACTGTAACTCTCGAATCCACATATTGATAATGCAACACAGAAATTGCGTCGCGATTAAATGCAGCAGGGTCAATGGCGACTTTTCTCCAAGGGACACGAGTGCTTACGGAGCCTGTTTGTAGCCTCCCATGCGAGGCTTGTGCTTGTTCCCGATGCATAACAAATCATTTACTGTAACTCTCGAACCCACATATTGATAATGCAACACAGAAATTGCGTCGCGAATAAATGCAGCAGGGTCAATGGCGACTTATCTCCAAGGGATGCGAGTCCTTACGGCCACTGCTTGTAGCCTGCCATGCGAGGCTTGTGCTTGTTCCCGATGCATAACAAATCGTTTACTGTAACTCTCGAACCCACACATTGATAATGCAACACAGAAATAGCGTCGCGATTAAATGCAGCAGGGTCAATCGCGACTTTCCTCCAAGGGTTGCGAGTGCTTACGGCCACTGCTTGTAGCCTCCCATGCGAGGCTTGTGCTTGTTCCCGATGCATAACAAATCGTTTACTGTAACTCTCGAACACACATATTGATGATGCAACACAGAAATTGCGTCGCGATTAAATTCAGCATTGTCGATGGCGACTTTTCTCCAAGGGACACGAGTGCTTACGGCCACTGCTTGTAGCATCCCATGCGAGGCTTGTGCTTGTTCCCGATGCATAACAAATCGTATACTGTAACTCTCGAACACACATATTGATGATGCAACACAGAAATTGCGTCGCGATTAAATGCAGCAGGGTCAATGGCGACTTTTGTCCAAGGGATGCGAGTGCTACGGCCACTGCTTGTAGCCTATCGTGCGAGGCTTGTGCTTGTTCCCGATGCATAACAAACCGTTTACTGTAACTCTCGAACCCACATATTGATGATGCAACAGAGAAATTGCGTCGCGATTAAATTTAGCAGGGTCGATGGCGACTTTTCTCCAAGGGACACGAGTGCTTACGGCCACTGTTTGTAGCCTCCCATGCGAGGCTTGTGCTTGTTCCCGATGCATAACAAATCATTTACTGTAACTCTCGAACACACATATTGATGATGCAACACAGAAATTGCGTCGCGATTAAATGCAGCAGGGTCAATGGCGACTTTTCTCCAAGGGATGCGAGTGCTTACGGCCACTGCTTGTAGACACCCATGCGAGGCTTGTGCTTGTTCCCGATGCATAACAAATCGTTTACTGTAAATCTCGAATCCTCATATTGATGATGCAACACAGAAATCGCGTCGCGATTAAATGCAGCAGTGTCAATGGCGACTTTCCTCCAAGGGATGCGAGTGTTTACGGCCACTGCTTGTAGCCACCCATGCGAGACCTTTGCTTGTTCCCGATGCATAAATAATCGTTTACTGTAACTCTCCAACCCACATATTGAAGATGCAACACAGAAATTGCGTCGCGATTAAATGCAGCAGGGTCAATGGCGACTTTTCTCCAAGGGATGCGAGTGCTTACGGCCACTACTTGTAGGCTCCCATGCGAGGCTTCTGCTTGTTCCAGATGCATAACATATCGTTTACTGTAACTCTCGAACCAACATATTGATGATGCAACACAGAAATTGCGTCGCGATAAAGTACTGAAGGGTGCCTTTCGACTTTTCTCCAAGGGACACGAGTGCTTAAGACCACTGCTTGTAGCCTCCCATGCGAGCCTTGTGCTTGTTCCCGATGCATAACAAATCGTTTACAGTAACTCTCCAACCCACATATTGAAGATGCAACACAGAAATTACGTCGCGATTAAAGGCAGCAGGGTCAATGGCGACTTTTCTCCAAGGGACACGAGTGGTTACGGCCACTGTTTGTAGCCTCCCATGCGATGCTTGTGCTTGTTCCCGATGCATAACAAATAGTTTACTGTAACTCTCGAACCCATATATTGATGATGCAAAACAAAAATTGCGTCGCGATTAAATGCAGCAGGGTCAATGGCGACTTTTGTCCAAGGGATGCGAGTGCTTATGGCCACTGTTTGTAGCCACCCATGCGAGGCTTTTGCTTGTTCCCGATGCATAACTAATCGTTTACTGTAACTCTCGAACCCACATATTGATGATGCAACACAGAAATTGCGTCGCGATTAAATGCAGCAGGGATAATGGCGACTTTTCTCCAAGGGACACGAGTGCTTACAGCCACTGCTTGTACCCTCCCATGCGAGACTTGTGCTTGTTCCCGATGCATAACAAATCGTTTACTGTAACTCTTGAACCCACATATTGATGATGCAACAATGACATTGCGTCGCAGTTAAGTGCAGCAGGGTCAATGGCAGCTTTTCTCCGAGGGATGCGAGTGCTTACGGCCACTGCTAGTAGCCTCCCATGCGAGGCTTCTGCTTGTTCCCGATGCATAACAAACCGTTTACTGTAACTCTCGAACCCTTATATTGATGATGCAACAAAAAAATTGCGTCGCGATTAAATGCAGCACGGTCAATGGCCACTTTTCTCCAAGGGATTGCGAGTGCTTACGGCCACTGCTTGTAGCCACAATTGCGAGGCTTTTGCTTGTTCCCGATGCATAACAAATAGTTTACTGTAACTCTCCAACCCACATATTGAAGATGCAACACAGAAATTGCGTCGCGATTAAATGCAGCAGGGTCAATGGCCACTTTCCTCCAAGGGACACGAGTGCTTACGGCCACTGTTTGTAGCCTCCCATGCGAGGCTTGTGCTTGTTCCCGATGCATAACAAATCGTTTACTGTAACTCTCGAACCCATATATTGATGATGCAAACAGAAATTGCGTCGCGATTAAATGCAGCAGGGTCAATGGCAACTTTTGTCCAAGGGATGCGAGTTCTTATGGCCGCTGTTTGTAGCCTCCCATGCGAGGCTTGTGCTTGTTCCCGATGCATAACAAATCGTTTACTGTAACTCTCGAACCCACATATTGATAATGCAACACAGAAATTGCGTCGCGATTAAATGCAACAGGGTCAATGGCGACTTTTCTCCAAGGGACACGAGTGCTTACGGCCACTGTTTGTAGCCTCCCATGCGAGGCTTGTGCTTGTTCCCGATGCATAACAAATCGTTTACTGTAACTCTCGAACCCACATATTGATAATGCAACACAGAAATTGCGTCGCGATTAAATGCAGCAGGGTCAATGGCGACTTATCTCCAAGGGATGCGAGTGCTTACGGCCACTGCTTGAGGTCTGCCATGCGAGGCTTTTGCTTGTTCCCGATGCATAACATATCGTTTACTGTAATTCTCGAACCCACATATTGATGATGCAACACAGAAATAGCGTCGGGATTAAATGCAGCACGGTCAATGGCGACTTTTCTCCAAGGGATGCGAGTGCTTACGGCCACTGCTTGTAGACTCCCATGCGAGGCTTGTGCTTGTTCCCGATGCATAACAAATTGTTTACTGTAACTCTCGAACACACATATTGACGATGCAACACAGAAATTGCGTCGCGATTAAATTCAGCAGGGTCAATGGCGACTTTTCTCCAAGGGACACGAGTGCTTACAGCGACTGCTTGTACCCTCCCATGCGAGACTTGTGCTTGTTCCCGATGCATAACAAATCGTTTACTGTAACTCTTGAACCCACATATGATGATGCAACAATGACATTGCGTCGCAATTAAGTGCAGCAGGGTCAATGGCAGCTTTTCTCCGAGGGATGCGAGTGCTTACGGCCACTGCTTGTAGCCTCCCATGCGAGGCTTCTGCTTGATCCCGATGCATAACAAATAGTTTACTGTAACTCTCCAACCCACATATTGAAGATGCAACACAGAAACTGCGTCGCGATTAAATGCAGCAGGGTCAATGGCCACTTTCCTCCAAGGGACACGAGTGCTTACGGCCACTGTTTGTAGCCTCCCATGCGAGGCTTGTGTTTGTTCCCGATGCATAACAAATCGTTTACTGTAACTCTCGAACTCATATATTGATGATGCAAACAGAAATTGCGTCGCGATTAAATGCAGCAGGGTCAATGGCGACTTTTGTCCAAGGGATGCGAGTTCTTATGGCCGCTGTTTGTAGCCTCCCATGTGAGGCTTGTGCTTGTTCCCGATGCATAACAAATCGTTTACTGTAACTCTCGAACCCACATATTGATGTTGCAACACAGAAATTGCGTCGCGATTAAATTCAGCAGAGTCGATGGCGACTTTTCTCAAGGGACACGAGTGCTTATGGCCACAGCTTGTAGCCTCCCATGCGAGGCTTGTGCTTGTTCCCGATGCATAACAAATCATTTACTGTAACTCTCGAACCCACATATTGATGATGCAACACAGAAATTGCGTCGTGATTAAGTGCAGCAGGGTCAATGGCGACTTTTCTCCAAGGGACATGAGTGCTTACGGCCACTGCTTGTTGCCTCCCATGCGAGGCATGTGCTTGTTCCCGATGCATAACAAATCGTTTACTATAACACTCCAACCCACATATTGAAGATGACACACAGAAATTGCGTCGCGATTAAATGCAGCACGGTCAATGGCGACTTATCTCCAAGGGATGCGAGTGCTTACGGCCACTGATTGTAGCCTCCCATGCGAGGCTTGTGCTTTTTCCCGATGCATAACAAATCGCTTACTGTAACTCCCAACCCACATATTGATAGTGCAACACAGAAATTGCGTCGCGATTAAATGCAGCAGGGTCAATGGCGACTTATCTCCATGGGATGCGAGTGCTTACGGCCACTGATTGTAGCCTCCCATGCGAGGCTTGTGCTTTTTCCCGATGCATAACAAATCGTTTACTGTAACTCCGAACACACATGTTGAAGATGCAACACAGAAATTGCGTCGCGATTAAATGCAGCAGGGTCAATGGCGACTTATCTCCAAGGGATGCGAGTGCTTACGGCCAATGATTGTAGCCTCCCATGCGAGGCTTGTGCTTGTTCCCGATGCAAAACAAATCGTTTACTGTAACTCTCGAACCCACATACTGATGATGCAACACAGAAATTGCGTCGCGATTAAATGCAGCAGGGTCAGTGGCGAGTTTTCCCCAAGGGATGCGTGTGCTTACGGCCACTGCTTGTAGCCTCACATGCGAGGCATGTGCTTGTTCCCGATGCATAACAAATCGTTTACTGTAACTCTCGAACCCACATATTGATAATGCAACACAGAAATTGCGTCGCGATTAAATGCAACAGGGTCAATGGCGACTTTTCTCCAAGGGACACGAGTGCTTACGGCCGCTGTTTGTAGCCTCCCATGCGAGGCTTGTGCTTGTTCCCGATGCATAACAAATCGTTTACTGTAACTCTCGAACCCACATATTGATAATGCAACACAGAAATTGCGTCGCGATTAAATGCAGCAGGGTCAATGGCGACTTATCTCCAAGGGATGCGAGTACTTACGGCCACTGCTTGTAACCTGCCATGCGATGCTTGTGCTTGTTCCCGTTGCATAACAAATCGTTTACTGTAACTCTCGAACCCACATATTGATGATGCAACACAGAAAATGCGTTGGGGTTAAATGCAGCTGGATCAATGGCGACGTTTCTCCAAGGGACACGAGTGATTACAACCACAGCTTGCAGCCACCCATGCGTGGCTTGTGCTTGTTCCCGATGCATATCAAATCGTTTACTGTAACTCTCGAACCCAAATATTGATGATACAACACAGAAATAGCGTCGCGATTAAATGCAGCACGGTCAATGGCGACTTTTCTCCAAGGGATGCGAGTGCTTACGGCCACTGCTTGAGGCCTGCCATGCGAGGCTTTTGCTTGTTCCCGATGCATAACAAATCGTTTACTGTAATTCTCGAACCCACATATTGATGATGCAACGCAGAAATAGCATCGGGATTAAATGCAGCACGGTCAATGGCGACTTTTCTCCAAGGGATGCGAGTGCTTACGGCCACTGCTTGTAGCCTCCCATGCGAGGCTTCTGCTTGTTCCCGATGCATAACAAAACGTTTACTGTAACTCTCGAACCCACATATTGATGATGCAACACAGAAATTGCGTTGCGATTAAATGCAGCAGGGTCAATGGCGACTTTTGTCCAAGGGATGCGAGTGCTTACGGCCACTGCTTGTAGACTCCCATGCGAGGCTTGTGCTTGTTCCCGATGCATAACAAATTGTTTACTGTAACTCTCGAACACACATATTGACGATGCAACACAGAAATTGCGTCGCGATTAAATTCAGCAGGGTCAATGGCGACTTTTCTCCAAGCGACACGAGTGCTTACGGCCACTGCTTGTAGCCTCCGATGCGAGGCTTGTGCTTGTTCCCGATGCATAACAAATCATTTACTGTAACTCTCGAACCCACATATTGATAATGCAACACAGAATTTGCGTCGCGATTAAATGCAGCAGGGTCAATGGCGACTTATCTCCAAGGGATGCGAGTACTTACGGCCACTGCTTGTAGCCTGCCATGCGAGGCTTGTGCTAGTTCCCGTTGCATAACAAATCGTTTACTGTAACTCTCGAACCCACATATTGATGATGCAACACAGAAAATGCGTTGGGGTTAAATGCAGCTGGATCAATGGCGACGTTTCTCCAAGGGACACGAGTGATTACAACCACAGCTTGCAGCCACCCATGCGTGGCTTGTGCTTGTTCCCGATGCATAACAAATCGTTTACTGTAACTCTCGAACCCAAATATTGATGATACAACACAGAAATAGCGTCGCGATTAAATGCAGGAAGGTCAATGGCGACTTTTCTCCAAGGGATGCGAGTGCTTACGGCCACTGCTTGAGGCCTGCCATGCGAGGCTTTTGCTTGTTCCCGATGCATAACAAATCGTTTACTGTAAATCTCGAATCCTCATATTGATGATGCAACACAGAAATCGCGTCGCGATTAAATGCAGCAGTGTCAATGGCGACTTTCCTCCAAGGGATGCGAGTGTTTACGGCCTCTGCTTGTAGCCACCCATGCGAGGCTTTTGCTTGTTCCCGATGCATAACAAATCGTTTACTGTAACTCTCCAACACACATATTGAAGATGCAACACAGAAATTGCGTCGCGATTAAATGCAGCAGGGTCAATGGCAACTTTTCTCCAAGGGACACGATTGCTTACGGCCACTGTTTGTAGCCTCCCATACGATGCTTGTGCTTGTTCCCGATGCATAACAAATCGTTTACTGTAACTCTCGAACCCATATATTGATGATGCAAAACAGAAATTGCGTCGCGATTAAATGCAGCAGGGTCAATGGCGACTTTTGTCCAAGGGATGCGAGTGCTTATGGCCACTGTGTGTAGCCACCCATGCGAGGCTTTTGCTTGTTCCCGATGCATAACTAATCGTTTACTGTAACTCTCGAACACACATATTGATGATGCAACACAGAAATTGCGTCGCGATTAAATGCAGCAGGGTCAATCGCGACTTTCCTCCAAGGGATGCGAGTGCTTGCGGCCACTGCTTGTAGCTACCCATGCGAGGCTTTTGCTTGTTCCCGATGCATAACAAATCGTTTACTGTAAATCTCGAACCCTTATATTGATGATGCAACACAGAAATTGCGTCGCGATTAAATGCAGCACAGTCAATGGCGACTTTTCTCCAAGGGATGCGAGTGCTTACGGCCACTGCTTGTAGCCACCCATGCGAGGCTTTTGCTTGTTCCCGATGCATAACAAATCGTTTACTGTAACTCTACAACCCACATATTGAAGATGCAACACGGAAATTGCGTCGCGATTAAATGCAGCAAGGTCAATGGCCACTTTCCTCCAAGGGACACGAGTGCTTACGGGCACTGTTTGTAGCCTCCCATGCGAGGCTTGTGCTTGTTCCTGATGCATAACAAATCGTTTACTATAACTCTCCAACCCACATATTGAAGATGCAACACAGAAATTGCGTCGCGATTAAATGCAGCAGGGTCAATGGCGACTTATCTCCAAGGGATGCGAGTGCTTACGGCCACTGATTGTAGCCTCCCATGCGAGGCTTGTGCTTTTTCCCGATGCATAACAAATCATTTACTGTAACGCTCGAACCCACATATTGATGATGCAACACAGAAATTGCGTCGCGATTAAGTGCAGCAGGGTCAATGGCGAGTTTTCTCCAAGGGACACGAGTGCTTACGACCACTGCTTGTAGCCTCCCATGCGAGGCTTGTGCTTGTTCCCGATGCATAACAAATCGTTTACTGTAACTCTCGAACCCACATATTGATGATGCAACACAGAAATTGTGTCTCGATTAAATGCAGCAGGGTCAATGGCGAGTCTTCTCCAAGGGACACAAGTTGTTACGGCCACTGCTTGTAGCCTCCCATGCGAGGCTTGTGCTTGTTCCCGATGCATAACAAATCATTTACTGTAACTCTCGAACCCACATATTGATGATGCAACACAGAAATTGCGTCGCGATTAAGTGCAGCAGGGTCAATGGCGAGTTTTCTCCAAGGGACACGAGTGCTTACGGCCACTGCTTGTAGCCTCCCATGCGAGGCTTCTGCTTGTTCCCGATGCATAACAAATCGTTTACTGTAACTCTCGAACCCACATATTGATGATGCAACACAGAAATTGTGTCTCGATTAAATGCAGCAGGGTCAATGGCGAGTTTTCTCCAAGGGACACAAGTTGTTACGGCCACTGCTTGTATCCTCCCATGCGAGGCTTGTGCTTGTTCCCGATGCATAACAAATCATTTACTGTAACTCTCGAACCCACATATTGATGATGCAACACAGAAATTGCGTCGCGATTAAGTGCAGCAGGGTCAATGGCGAGTTTTCTCCAAGGGACACGAGTGCTTACGGCCACTGCTTGTAGCCTCCCATGCGAGCCTTCTGCTTGTTCCCGATGCATAACAAATCGTTCACTGTAACTCTCGAACCCACATATTGATGATGCAACACAGAAATTGTGTCTCGATTAAATGCAGCAGGGTCAATGGCGAGTTTTCTCCAAGGGACACAAGTTGTTACGGCCACTGCTTGTAGCCTCCCATGCGAGGCTTGTGCTTGTTCCCGATGCATAACAAATCATTTACTGTAACTCTCGAACCCACATATTGATGATGCAACACAGAAATTGTGTCTCGATTAAATGCAGCAGGGTCAATGGCCACATTTCTCCAAGGGATGCGAGTGCTTACGGCCACTGCTGTAGCCCCCCATGCGAGGCTTGTGCTTGTTCCCGATGCATAACAAATCATTTACTGTAACTCTTGAACCCACATATTGATGATGAAATACAGAAATTGTGTCTCGATTAAATGCAGCAGGGTCAATGGCGAGTTTTCTCCAAGGGACACAAGTTGTTACGGCCACTGCTTGTAGCCTCCCATGCGAGGCTTGTGCTTGTTCCCGATGCATAACAAATCATTTACTGTAACTCTCGAACCCACATATTGATGATGCAACACAGAAATTGTGTCTCGATTAAATGCAGCAGGGTCAATGGCCACATTTCTCCAAGGGATGCGAGTGCTTACGGCCACTGCTTGTAGCCTCCCATGCGAGGCTTGTGCTTGTTCCCGATGCATAACAAATCGTTTACTGTAACTCTCGAACCCACATATTGATGATGCAACACAGAAATTGCGTCGCGATTAAGTGCAGCAGGGTCAATGGCGAGTTTTCCCAAGGGACACGAGTGCTTACGGCCACTGCTTGTAGCCTCCCATGCGAGGCTTGTGCTTGTTCCCGATGCATAACAAATCATTTACTGTAACTCTCGAACCCACATATTGATGATGCAACACAGAAATTGCGTCGCGATTAAGTGCAGCAGGGTCAATGGCGAGTTTTCTCCAAGGGACACGAGTGATTACGGCCACTGCTTGTTGCCTCCCATGCGAGGCTTCTGCTTGTTCCCGATGCATAACAAATCGTTTACTGTAACTCTCGAACCCACATATTGATGATGCAACACAGAAATTGTGTCTCGATTAAATGCAGCAGGGTCAATGGCGAGTTTTCTCCAAGGGACACAAGTCGTTACGGTCACTGCTTGTAGCCTCCCATGCGAGGCTTGTGCTTGTTCCCGATGCATAACAAATCATTTACTGTAACTTTCGAACCCACATATTGATGATGCAACACAGAAATTGTGTCTCGATTAAATGCAGCAGGGTCAATGGCGAGTTTTCTCCAAGGGACACAAGTTGTTACGGCCACTGCTTGTAGCCTCCCATGCGAGGCTTGTGCTTGTTCCCGATGCATAACAAATCATTTACTGTAACTCTCGAACCCACATATTGATGATGCAACACAGAAATTGTGTCTCGATTAAATGCAGCAGGGTCAATGGCCACATTTCTCCAAGGGATGCGAGTGCTTACGGCCACTGCTGTAGCCCCCCATGCGAGGCTTGTGCTTGTTCCCGATGCATAACAAATCATTTACTGTAACTCTTGAACCCACATATTGATGATGAAATACAGAAATTGTGTCTCGATTAAATGCAGCAGGGTCAATGGCGAGTTTTCTCCAAGGGACACAAGTTGTTACGGCCACTGCTTGTAGCCTCCCATGCGAGGCTTGTGCTTGTTCCCGATGCATAACAAATCATTTACTGTAACTCTCGAACCCACATATTGATGATGCAACACAGAAATTGTGTCTCGATTAAATGCAGCAGGGTCAATGGCCACATTTCTCCAAGGGATGCGAGTGCTTACGGCCACTGCTTGTAGCCTCCCATGCGAGGCTTGTGCTTGTTCCCGATGCATAACAAATCGTTTACTGTAACTCTCGAACCCACATATTGATGATGCAACACAGAAATTGCGTCGCGATTAAGTGCAGCAGGGTCAATGGCGAGTTTTCTCCAAGGGACACGAGTGCTTACGGCCACTGCTTGTAGCCTCCCATGCCAGGCTTGTCCTTGTTAACGATGCAAAACAAATCGTTTACTGTAACTCTCGAACCCACATACTGATGATGCAACACGGAAATTGTGTCTCGATTAAATGCAGCAGGGTCAATGGCGACTTTTCTCCAAGGGATGTGAGTGCTTACGGCCACTGCTTGTAGCCTCCCATGCGAGGCTTGTGCTTGTTCCCGATGCATAACAAATCGTTTACTGTAACTCTCGAACCCACATATTGATGATGCAACACAGAAATTGTGTCTCGATTAAATGCAGCAGGGTCAATGGCGAGTTTTCTCCAAGGGACACAAGTTGTTACGGCCACTGCTTGTAGCCTCCCATGCGAGGCTTGTGCTTGTTCCCGATGCATAACAAATCATTTACTGTAACTCTCGAACCCACATATTGATGATGCAACACAGAAATTGCGTCGCGATTAAGTGCAGCAGGGTCAATGGCGAGTTTTCTCCAAGGGACACGAGTGCTTACGGCCACTGCTTGTAGCCTCCCATGCGAGGCTTGTGCTTGTTCCCGATGCATAACAAATCATTTACTGTAACTCTCGAACCCACATATTGATGATGCAACACAGAAATTGCGTCGCGATTAAGTGCAGCAGGGTCAATGGCGAGTTTTCTCCAAGGGACACGAGAGCTTACGGCCACTGCTTGTTGCCTCCCATGCGAGGCTTCTGCTTGTTCCCGATGCATAACAAATCGTTTACTGTAACTCTCGAACCCACATATTGATGATGCAACACAGAAATTGTGTCTCGATTAAATGCAGCAGGGTCAATGGCGAGTTTTCTCCAAGGGACACAAGTCGTTACGGTCACTGCTTGTAGCCTCCCATGCTAGGCTTGTGCTTGTTCCCGATGCATAACAAATCATTTACTGTAACTTTCGAACCCACATATTGATGATGCAACACAGAAATTGTGTCTCGATTAAATGCAGCAGGGTCAATGGCGAGTTTTCTATAAGGGACACAAGTTGTTACGGCCACTGCTTGTAGCCTCCCATGCGAGGCTTGTGCTTGTTCCCGATGCATAACAAATCATTTACTGTAACTCTCGAACCCACATATTGATGATGCAACACAGAAATTGTGTCTCGATTAAATGCAGCAGGGTCAATGGCGAGTTTTCTCCAAGGGACACAAGTTGTTACGGCCACTGCTTGTAGCCTCCCATGCGAGGCTTGTGCTTGTTCCCGATGCATAACAAATCATTTACTGTAACTCTCGAACCCACATATTGATGATGCAACACAGAAATTGCGTCGCGATTAAGTGCAGCAGGGTCAATGGCGAGTTTTCTCCAAGGGACACGAGTGATTACGGCCACTGCTTGTTGCCTCCCATGCGAGGCTTCTGCTTGTTCCCGATGCATAACAAATCGTTTACTGTAACTCTCGAACCCACATATTGATGATGCAACACAGAAATTGTGTCTCGATTAAATGCAGCAGGGTCAATGGCGAGTTTTCTCCAAGGGACACAAGTCGTTACGGTCACTGCTTGTAGCCTCCCATGCGAGGCTTGTGCTTGTTCCCGATGCATAACAAATCATTTACTGTAACTTTCGAACCCACATATTGATGATGCAACACAGAAATTGTGTCTCGATTAAATGCAGCAGGGTCAATGGCGAGTTTTCTCCAAGGGACACAAGTTGTTACGGCCACTGCTTGTAGCCTCCCATGCGAGGCTTGTGCTTGTTCCCGATGCATAACAAATCATTTACTGTAACTCTCGAACCCACATATTGATGATGCAACACAGAAATTGTGTCTCGATTAAATGCAGCAGGGTCAATGGCCACATTTCTCCAAGGGATGCGAGTGCTTACGGCCACTGCTGTAGCCCCCCATGCGAGGCTTGTGCTTGTTCCCGATGCATAACAAATCATTTACTGTAACTCTTGAACCCACATATTGATGATGAAATACAGAAATTGTGTCTCGATTAAATGCAGCAGGGTCAATGGCGAGTTTTCTCCAAGGGACACAAGTTGTTACGGCCACTGCTTGTAGCCTCCCATGCGAGGCTTGTGCTTGTTCCCGATGCATAACAAATCATTTACTGTAACTCTCGAACCCACATATTGATGATGCAACACAGAAATTGTGTCTCGATTAAATGCAGCAGGGTCAATGGCCACATTTCTCCAAGGGATGCGAGTGCTTACGGCCACTGCTTGTAGCCTCCCATGCGAGGCTTGTGCTTGTTCCCGATGCATAACAAATCGTTTACTGTAACTCTCGAACCCACATATTGATGATGCAACACAGAAATTGCGTCGCGATTAAGTGCAGCAGGGTCAATGGCGAGTTTTCTCCAAGGGACACGAGTGCTTACGGCCACTGCTTGTAGCCTCCCATGCCAGGCTTGTCCTTGTTAACGATGCAAAACAAATCGTTTACTGTAACTCTCGAACCCACATACTGATGATGCAACACGGAAATTGTGTCTCGATTAAATGCAGCAGGGTCAATGGCGACTTTTCTCCAAGGGATGTGAGTGCTTACGGCCACTGCTTGTAGCCTCCCATGCGAGGCTTGTGCTTGTTCCCGATGCATAACAAATCGTTTACTGTAACTCTCGAACCCACATATTGATGATGCAACACAGAAATTGTGTCTCGATTAAATGCAGCAGGGTCAATGGCGAGTTTTCTCCAAGGGACACAAGTTGTTACGGCCACTGCTTGTAGCCTCCCATGCGAGGCTTGTGCTTGTTCCCGATGCATAACAAATCATTTACTGTAACTCTCGAACCCACATATTGATGATGCAACACAGAAATTGCGTCGCGATTAAGTGCAGCAGGGTCAATGGCGAGTTTTCTCCAAGGGACACGAGTGCTTACGGCCACTGCTTGTAGCCTCCCATGCGAGGCTTGTGCTTGTTCCCGATGCATAACAAATCATTTACTGTAACTCTCGAACCCACATATTGATGATGCAACACAGAAATTGCGTCGCGATTAAGTGCAGCAGGGTCAATGTCGAGTTTTCTCCAAGGGACACGAGAGCTTACGGCCACTGCTTGTTGCCTCCCATGCGAGGCTTCTGCTTGTTCCCGATGCATAACAAATCGTTTACTGTAACTCTCGAACCCACATATTGATGATGCAACACAGAAATTGTGTCTCGATTAAATGCAGCAGGGTCAATGGCGAGTTTTCTCCAAGGGACACAAGTCGTTACGGTCACTGCTTGTAGCCTCCCATGCTAGGCTTGTGCTTGTTCCCGATGCATAACAAATCATTTACTGTAACTTTCGAACCCACATATTGATGATGCAACACAGAAATTGTGTCTCGATTAAATGCAGCAGGGTCAATGGCGAGTTTTCTATAAGGGACACAAGTTGTTACGGCCACTGCTTGTAGCCTCCCATGCGAGGCTTGTGCTTGTTCCCGATGCATAACAAATCATTTACTGTAACTCTCGAACCCACATATTGATGATGCAACACAGAAATTGTGTCTCGATTAAATGCAGCAGGGTCAATGGCGAGTTTTCTCCAAGGGACACAAGTTGTTACGGCCACTGCTTGTAGCCTCCCATGCGAGGCTTGTGCTTGTTCCCGATGCATAACAAATCATTTACTGTAACTCTCGAACCCACATATTGATGATGCAACACAGAAATTGCGTCGCGATTAAGTGCAGCAGGGTCAATGGCGAATTTTCTCCAAGGGACACGAGTGCTTACGGCCACTGCTTGTAGCCTCCCATGCCAGGCTTCTGCTTGTTCCCGATGCATAACAAATCGTTTACTGTAACTCTCGAACCCACATATTGATGATGCAACACAGAAATTGCGTCGCGATTAAGTGCAGCAGGGTCAATGGCAAGTTTTCTCCAAGGGACACGAGTGCTTACGGCCACTGCTTGTAGCCTCCCATGCGAGGCTTCTGCTTGTTCCCGATGCATAACAAATCGTTTACTGTAACTCTCGAACCCACATATTGATGATGCAACACAGAAATTGCGTCGCGATTAAGTGCAGCAGGGTCAATGGCAAGTTTTCTCCAAGGGACACGAGTGCTTACGGCCACTGCTTGTAGCCTCCCATGCGAGGCTTCTGGTTGTTCCCGATGCATAACAAATCGTTTACTGTAACTCTCGAACCCACATATTGATGATGCAACACAGAAATTGCGTCGCGATTAAGTGCAGCAGGGTCAATGGCCACATTTCTCCAAGGGACACGAGTGCTTACGGCCACTGCTTGTAGCCTCCCATGCCAGGCTTCTGCTTGTTCCCGATGCATAACAAATCGTTTACTGTAACTCTCGAACCCACATATTGATGATGCAACACAGCAATTGTGTCTCGATTAAATGCAGCAGGGTCAATGGCGAGTTTTCTCCAAGGGACACAAGTTGTTACGGCCACTGCTTGTAGCCTCCCATGCGAGGCTTGTGTTTGTTCCCGATGCATAACAAATCATTTACTGTAACTCTCGAACCCACATATTGATGATGCAACACAGAAATTGTGTCTCGATTAAATGCAGCAGGGTCAATGGCGAGTTTTCTCCAAGGGACACAAGTTGTTACGGCCACTGCTTGTAGCCTCCCATGCGAGGCTTGTGCTTGTTCCCGATGCATAACAAATCATTTACTGTAACTCTCGAACCCACATATTGATGATGCAACAGAGAAATTGCGTCGAGATTAAGTGCAGCAGGGTCAATGGCGAGTTTTCTCCAAGGGACACGAGTGCATACGGCCACTGCTTGTAGCCTCCCATGCGAGGCTTCTGCTTGTTCCCGATGCATAACAAATCGTTTACTGTAACTCTCGAACCCACATATTGATGATGCAACACAGAAATTGTGTCTCGATTAAATGCAGCAGGGTCAATGGCGAGTTTTCTCCAAGGGACACAAGTTGTTACGGCCACTGCTTGTAGCCTCCCATGCGAGGCTTGTGCTTGTTCCCGATGCATAACAAATCATTTACTGTAACTCTCGAACCCACATATTGATGATGCAACACAGAAATTGCGTCGCGATTAAGTGCAGCAGGGTCAATGGCGAGTTTTCTCCAAGGGACACGAGTGATTACGGCCACTGCTTGTTGCCTCCCATGCGAGGCTTCTGCTTGTTCCCGATGCATAACAAATCGTTTACTGTAACTCTCGAACCCACATATTGATGATGCAACACAGAAATTGTGTCTCGATTAAATGCAGCAGGGTCAATGGCGAGTTTTCTCCAAGGGACACAAGTCGTTACGGTCACTGCTTGTAGCCTCCCATGCGAGGCTTGTGCTTGTTCCCGATGCATAACAAATCATTTACTGTAACTTTCGAACCCACATATTGATGATGCAACACAGAAATTGTGTCTCGATTAAATGCAGCAGGGTCAATGGCGAGTTTTCTCCAAGGGACACAAGTTGTTACGGCCACTGCTTGTAGCTTCCCATGCGAGGCTTGTGCTTGTTCCCGATGCATAACAAATCATTTACTGTAACTCTCGAACCCACATATTGATGATGCAACACAGAAATTGTGTCTCGATTAAATGCAGCAGGGTCAATGGCCACATTTCTCCAAGGGATGCGAGTGCTTACGGCCACTGCTGTAGCCCCCCATGCGAGGCTTGTGCTTGTTCCCGATGCATAACAAATCATTTACTGTAACTCTTGAACCCACATATTGATGATGAAATACAGAAATTGTGTCTCGATTAAATGCAGCAGGGTCAATGGCGAGTTTTCTCCAAGGGACACAAGTTGTTACGGCCACTGCTTGTAGCCTCCCATGCGAGGCTTGTGCTTGTTCCCGATGCATAACAAATCATTTACTGTAACTCTCGAACCCACATATTGATGATGCAACACAGAAATTGTGTCTCGATTAAATGCAGCAGGGTCAATGGCCACATTTCTCCAAGGGATGCGAGTGCTTACGGCCACTGCTTGTAGCCTCCCATGCGAGGCTTGTGCTTGTTCCCGATGCATAACAAATCGTTTACTGTAACTCTCGAACCCACATATTGATGATGCAACACAGAAATTGCGTCGCGATTAAGTGCAGCAGGGTCAATGGCGAGTTTTCTCCAAGGGACACGAGTGCTTACGGCCACTGCTTGTAGCCTCCCATGCCAGGCTTGTCCTTGTTAACGATGCAAAACAAATCGTTTACTGTAACTCTCGAACCCACATACTGATGATGCAACACGGAAATTGTGTCTCGATTAAATGCAGCAGGGTCAATGGCGACTTTTCTCCAAGGGATGTGAGTGCTTACGGCCACTGCTTGTAGCCTCCCATGCGAGGCTTGTGCTTGTTCCCGATGCATAACAAATCGTTTACTGTAACTCTCGAACCCACATATTGATGATGCAACACAGAAATTGTGTCTCGATTAAATGCAGCAGGGTCAATGGCGAGTTTTCTCCAAGGGACACAAGTTGTTACGGCCACTGCTTGTAGCCTCCCATGCGAGGCTTGTGCTTGTTCCCGATGCATAACAAATCATTTACTGTAACTCTCGAACCCACATATTGATGATGCAACACAGAAATTGCGTCGCGATTAAGTGCAGCAGGGTCAATGGCGAGTTTTCTCCAAGGGACACGAGTGCTTACGGCCACTGCTTGTAGCCTCCCATGCGAGGCTTGTGCTTGTTCCCGATGCATAACAAATCATTTACTGTAACTCTCGAACCCACATATTGATGATGCAACACAGAAATTGCGTCGCGATTAAGTGCAGCAGGGTCAATGGCGAGTTTTCTCCAAGGGACACGAGAGCTTACGGCCACTGCTTGTTGCCTCCCATGCGAGGCTTCTGCTTGTTCCCGATGCATAACAAATCGTTTACTGTAACTCTCGAACCCACATATTGATGATGCAACACAGAAATTGTGTCTCGATTAAATGCAGCAGGGTCAATGGCGAGTTTTCTCCAAGGGACACAAGTCGTTACGGTCACTGCTTGTAGCCTCCCATGCTAGGCTTGTGCTTGTTCCCGATGCATAACAAATCATTTACTGTAACTTTCGAACCCACATATTGATGATGCAACACAGAAATTGTGTCTCGATTAAATGCAGCAGGGTCAATGGCGAGTTTTCTATAAGGGACACAAGTTGTTACGGCCACTGCTTGTAGCCTCCCATGCGAGGCTTGTGCTTGTTCCCGATGCATAACAAATCATTTACTGTAACTCTCGAACCCACATATTGATGATGCAACACAGAAATTGTGTCTCGATTAAATGCAGCAGGGTCAATGGCGAGTTTTCTCCAAGGGACACAAGTTGTTACGGCCACTGCTTGTAGCCTCCCATGCGAGGCTTGTGCTTGTTCCCGATGCATAACAAATCATTTACTGTAACTCTCGAACCCACATATTGATGATGCAACACAGAAATTGCGTCGCGATTAAGTGCAGCAGGGTCAATGGCGAATTTTCTCCAAGGGACACGAGTGCTTACGGCCACTGCTTGTAGCCTCCCATGCCAGGCTTCTGCTTGTTCCCGATGCATAACAAATCGTTTACTGTAACTCTCGAACCCACATATTGATGATGCAACACAGAAATTGCGTCGCGATTAAGTGCAGCAGGGTCAATGGCAAGTTTTCTCCAAGGGACACGAGTGCTTACGGCCACTGCTTGTAGCCTCCCATGCGAGGCTTCTGCTTGTTCCCGATGCATAACAAATCGTTTACTGTAACTCTCGAACCCACATATTGATGATGCAACACAGAAATTGCGTCGCGATTAAGTGCAGCAGGGTCAATGGCAAGTTTTCTCCAAGGGACACGAGTGCTTACGGCCACTGCTTGTAGCCTCCCATGCGAGGCTTCTGCTTGTTCCCGATGCATAACAAATCGTTTACTGTAACTCTCGAACCCACATATTGATGATGCAACACAGAAATTGCGTCGCGATTAAGTGCAGCAGGGTCAATGGCCACATTTCTCCAAGGGACACGAGTGCTTACGGCCACTGCTTGTAGCCTCCCATGCCAGGCTTCTGCTTGTTCCCGATGCATAACAAATCGTTTACTGTAACTCTCGAACCCACATATTGATGATGCAACACAGCAATTGTGTCTCGATTAAATGCAGCAGGGTCAATGGCGAGTTTTCTCCAAGGGACACAAGTTGTTACGGCCACTGCTTGTAGCCTCCCATGCGAGGCTTGTGTTTGTTCCCGATGCATAACAAATCATTTACTGTAACTCTCGAACCCACATATTGATGATGCAACACAGAAATTGTGTCTCGATTAAATGCAGCAGGGTCAATGGCGAGTTTTCTCCAAGGGACACAAGTTGTTACGGCCACTGCTTGTAGCCTCCCATGCGAGGCTTGTGCTTGTTCCCGATGCATAACAAATCATTTACTGTAACTCTCGAACCCACATATTGATGATGCAACAGAGAAATTGCGTCGAGATTAAGTGCAGCAGGGTCAATGGCGAGTTTTCTCCAAGGGACACGAGTGCATACGGCCACTGCTTGTAGCCTCCCATGCGAGGCTTCTGCTTGTTCCCGATGCATAACAAATCGTTTACTGTAACTCTCGAACCCACATATTGATGATGCAACACAGAAATTGTGTCTCGATTAAATGCAGAAGGGTCAATGGCGAGTTTTCTCCAAGGGACACAAGTTGTTACGGCCACTGCTTGTAGCCTCCCATGCGAGGCTTGTGCTTGTTCCCGATGCATAACAAATCATTTACTGTAACTCTCGAACCCACATATTGATGATGCAACACAGAAATTGTGTCTCGATTAAATGCAGCAGGGTCAATGGCGAGTTTTCTCCAAGGGACACAAGTTGTTACGGCCACTGCTTGTAGCCTCCCATGCGAGGCTTGTGCTTGTTCCCGATGCATAACAAATCATTTACTGTAACTCTCGAACCCACATATTGATGATGCAACACAGAAATTGTGTCTCAATTAAATGCAGCAGGGTCAATTGCGAGTTTTCTCCAAGGGACACAAGTTGTTACGGCCACTGCTTGTAGCCTCCCATGCGAGGCTTGTGCTTGTTCCCGATGCATAACAAATCATTTACTGTAACTCTCGAACCCACATATTGATGATGCAACACAGAAATTGCGTCGCGATTAAGTGCAGCAGGGTCAATGGCGAGTATTCTCCAAGGGACACGAGTGCTTACGGCCACTGCTTGTAGCCTCCCATGCCAGGCTTCTGCTTGTTCCCGATGCATAACAAATCGTTTACTGTAACTCTCGAACCCACATATTGATGATGCAACACAGAAATTGCGTCGCGATTAAGTGCAGCAGGGTCAATGGCGAGTTTTCTCCAAGGGACACGAGTGCTTACGGCCACTGCTTGTAGCCTCCCATGCGAGGCTTCTGCTTGTTCCCGATGCATAACAAATCGTTTACTGTAACTCTCGAACCCACATATTGATGATGCAACACAGAAATTGCGTCGCGATTAAGTGCAGCAGGGTCAATGGCGAGTTTTCTCCAAGGGACACAAGTTGTTACGGCCACTGCTTGTAGCCTCCCATGCGAGGCTTGTGCTTGTTCCTGATGCATAACAAATCGTTTACTGTAACTCTCGAACCCACATATTGATGATGCAACAAAGAAATTACGTCGCGATTAAGTGCAGCAGGGTCAATGGCGAGTTTTCTCCAAGGGACACGAGTGCTTACGGCCACTGCTTGTAGCCTCCCATGCCAGGCTTCTGCTTGTTCCCGATGCATAACAAATCGTTTACTGTAACTCTCGAACCCACATATTGATGATGCAACACAGAAATTGCGTCGCGATTAAGTGCAGCAGGGACAATGGCGAGTTTTCTCCAAGGGACACAAGTGCTTACGGCCACTGCTTGTAGCCTCCCATGCGAGGCTTGTGCTTGTTCCCGATCCATAACAAATCATTTACTGTAACTCTCGAACCCACATATTGATGATGCAACACAGAAATTGTGTCTCGATTAAATGCAGCAGGGTCAATGGCGAGTTTTCTCCAAGGGACACAAGTGCTTACGGCCACTGCTTGTAGCCTCCCATGCGAGGCTTGTGCTTGTTCCCGATGCATAACAAATCATTTACTGTAACTCTCGAACCCACATATTGATGATGCAACACAGAAATTGCGTCGCGATTAAGTGCAGCAGGGTCAATGGCGAGTTTTCTCCAAGGGACACAAGTTGTTACGGCCACTGCTTGTAGCCTCCCATGCCAGGCTTGTCCTTGTTAACGATGCAAAACAAATCGTTTACTGTAACTTTCGAACCCACATATTGATGATGCAACACAGAAATTGCGTCTCGATTAAGTGCAGCAGGGTCAATGGCGAGTTTTCTCCAAGGGACACGAGTGCTTACGGCCACTGCTTGTAGCGTCCCATGCGAGGCTTGTGCTTGTTCCCGATGCATAACAAATCGTTTACTGTAACTCTCGAACCCACATATTGATGATGCAACACAGAAATTGTGTCTCGATTAAATGCAGCAGGGTCAATGGCGAGTTTTCTCCAAGGGACACAAGTTGTTACGGCCAATGCTTGTAGCCTCCCATGCGAGGCTTGTGCTTGTTCCCGATGCATAAAAAATCATTTACTGTAACTCTCGAACCCACATATTGATGATGCAACACAGAAATTGTGTCTCGATTAAATGCAGCAGGGTCAATGGCGAGTTTTCTCCAAGGGACAAAAGTTGTTACGGCCACTGCTTGTAGCCTCCCATGCGAGGCTTCTGCTTGTTCCCGATGCATAACAAATCATTTACTGTAACTCTCGAACCCACATATTGATGATGCAACACAGAAATTGTGTCGCGATTAAGTGCAGCAGGGTCAATGGCGAGTTTTCTCCAAGGGACACGAGTGCTTACGGCCACTGCTTGTAGCCTCCCATGCGAGGTTTGTGCTTGTTCCCAATGCATAACAAATCATTTACTGTAACTCTCGAACCCACATATTGATGATGCAACACAGAAATTGCGTCGCGATTAAGTGCAGCAGGGTCAATGGCGAGTTTTCTCCAAGGGACACAAGTTGTTACGGCCACTGCTTGTAGCCTCCCATGCCAGGCTTGTCCTTGTTAACGATGCATAACAAATCGTTTACTGTAACTCTCGAACCCACATATTGATGATGCAACACAGAAATTGCGTCGCGATTAAGTGCAGCAGGGTCAATGGCGAGTTTTCTCCAAGGGACACGAGTGCTTACGGCCACTGCTTGTAGCCTCCCATGCGAGGCTTCTGCTTGTTCCCGATGCATAACAAATCGTTTACTGTAACTCTCGAACCCACATATTGATGATGCAACACAGAAATTGTGTCTCGATTAAATGCAGCAGGGTCAATGGCGAGTTTTCTCCAAGGGACACAAGTTGTTACGGCCACTGCTTGTAGCCTCCCATGCGAGGCTTGTGCTTGCTCCCGATGCATAAAAAATCATTTACTGTAACTCTCGAACCCACATATTGATGATGCAACACAGAAATTGTGTCTCGATTAAATGCAGCAGGGTCAATGGCGAGTTTTCTCCAAGGGACACAAGTTGTTACGGCCACTGCTTGTAGCCTCCCATGCGAGGCTTGTGCTTGTTCCCGATGCATAACAAATCATTTACTGTAACTCTCGAACCCACATATTGATGATGCAACACAGAAATTGCGTCGCGATTAAGTGCAGCAGGGTCAATGGAGAGTTTTCTCCAAGGGACACTAGTGCTTACGGCCACTGCTTGTAGCCTCCCATGCGAGGCTTCTGCTTGTTCCCGATGCATAACAAATCATTTACTGTAACTCTCGAACCCACATATTGATGATGCAACACAGAAATTGTGTCTCGATTAAATGCAGCAGGGTCAACGGCGAATTTTCTCCAAGGGACACAAGTTGTTACGGCCACTGCTTGTAGCCTCCCATGCGAGGCTTGTGCTTGTTCCCGATGCATAACAAATCATTTACTGTAACTCTCGAACCCACATATTGATGATGCAACACAGAAATTCCGTTTCGATTAAGTGCAGCAGGGTCAATGGCGAGTTTTCTCCAAGGGACACGAGTGCTTACGGCCACTGCTTGTAGCCTCCCATGCGAGGCTTGTGCTTGTTCCCGATGCATAACAAATCGTTTACTGTAACTCTCGAACCCACATATTGATGATGCAACACAGAAATTGTGTCTCGATTAAATGCAGCAGGGTCAATGGCGAGTTTTCTCCAAGGGACACAAGTTGTTACGGCCACTGCTTGTAGCCTCCCATGAGAGGCTTGTGCTTGTTCCCGATGCATAACAAATCATTTACTGTAACTCTCGAACCCACATATTGATGATGCAACACAGAAATTGTGTCTCAATTAAATGCAGCAGGGTCAATGGCGAGTTTTCTCCAAGGGACACAAGTTGTTACGGCCACTGCTTGTAGCCTCCCATGCGAGGCTTGTGCTTGTTCCCGATGCATAACAAATCATTTACTGTAACTCTCGAACCCACATATTGATGATGCAACACAGAAATTGTGTCTCGATTAAATGCAGCAGGGTCAATGGCGAGTTTTCTCCAAGTGACACAAGTTGTTACGGCCACTGCTTGTAGCCTCCCATGCGAGGCTTGTGCTTGTTCCCGATGCATAACAAATCATTTACTGTAACTCTCGAACCCACATATTGTTGATGCAACACAGAAATTGTGTCTCGATTAAATGCAGCAGGGTCAATGGCGAGTTTTCTCCAAGGGACACAAGTTGTTACGGCCACTGCTTGTAGCCTCCCATGCGAGGCTTGTGCTTGTTCCCGATGCATAACAAATCATTTACTGTAACTCTCGAACCCACATATTGATGATGCAACACAGAAATTGTGTCTCGATTAAATGCAGCAGGGTCAATGGCGAGTTTTCTCCAAGGGACACGAGTGCTTACGGCCACTGCTTGTAGCCTCCCATGCGAGGCTTGTGCTTGTTCCCGATGCATAACAAATCGTTTACTGTAACTCTCGAACCCACATATTGATGATGCAACACAGAAATTGTGTCTCGATTAAATGCAGCAGGGTCAATGGCGAGTTTTCTCCAAGGGACACAAGTTGTTACGGCCACTGCTTGTAGCCTCCCATGCGAGGCTTGTGCTTGTTCCCGATGCATAACAAATCATTTACTGTAACTCTCGAACCCACATATTGATGATGCAAAGCGGAAATTGTGTCTCGATTAAATGCAGCAGGGTCAATGGCGAGTTTTCTCCAAGGGACACAAGTTGTTACGGCCACTGCTTGTAGCATCCCATGCGAGGCTTGTGCTGGTTCACGATGCATAACTAATCATTTACTGTAACTCTCGAACCCACATATTGATGATGCAACACAGAAATTGTGTCTCGATTAAATGCAGCAGGGTCAATGGCGAGTTTTCTCCAAGGGACACGAGTGCTTACGGCCACTGCTTGTAGCCTCCCATGCCAGGCTTCTGCTTGTTCCCGATGCATAACAAATCGTTTACTGTAACTCTCGAACCCACATATTGATGATGCAACACAGAAATTGTGTCTCGATTAAATGCAGGAGGGTCAATGGTGAGTTTTCTCCAAGGGACACAAGTTAATACAGCCAATGCTTGTAGCCTCCCATGCGAGGCTTGTGCTTGTTCCCGATGCATAACAAATCATTTACTGTAACTCTCGAACCCACATATTGATGATGCAACACAGAAATTGTGTCTCGATTAAATGCAGCAGGGTCAATGGCGAGTTTTCTCCAAGGGACACAAGTTGTTACGGCCACTGCTTGTAGCCTCCCATGCGAGGCTTGTGCTTGTTCCCGATGCATAACAAATCATTTACTGTAACTCTCGAACCCACATTTGATTATGCAACACAGAAATTGTGTCTCGATTAAATGCAGCAGGGTCAATGGCGAGTTTTCTCCAAGGGACACAAGTTGTTACGGCCACTGCTTGTAGCCTCCCATGCGAGGCTTGTGCTTGTTCCCGATGCATAACAAATCGTTTACTGTAACTCTCGAACCCACATATTGATGATGCAACACAGAAATTGTGTCTCGATTAAATGCAGCAGGGTCAATGGCGAGTTTTCTCCAAGGGACACAAGTTGTTACGGCCACTGCTTGTAGCCTCCCATGCGAGGCTTGTGCTTGTTCCCGATGCATAACTAATCATTTACTGTAACTCTCGAACCCACATATTGATGATGCAACACAGAAATTGTGTCTCGATTAAATGCAGCAGGGTCAATGGCGAGTTTTCTCCAAGGGACACAAGTTGTTACGGCCACTGCTTGTAGCCTCCCATGCGAGGCTTGTGCTTGTTCCCGATGCATAACAAATCATTTACTGTAACTCTCGAACCCACATATTGATGATGCAACACAGAAATTGTGTCCCGATTAAATGCAGCAGGGTCAATGGCGAGTTTTCTCCAAGGGACACAAGTGCTTACGGCCACTGCTTGTAGCCTCCCATGCGAGGCTTGTGCTTGTTCCCGATGCATAACAAATCATTTACTGTAACTCTCGAACCCACATATTGATGATGCAACACAGAAATTGTGTCTCGATTAAATGCAGCAGGGTCAATGGCGAGTTTTCTCCAAGGGACACAAGTTGTTACGGCCACTGCTTGTAGCCTCCCATGCCAGGCTTCTGCTTGTTCCCGATGCATAACAAATCATTTACTGTAACTCTCGAACCCACATATTGATGATGCAACACAGAAATTGTGTCTTGATTAAATGCAGCAGGGTCAATGGCGAGTTTTCTCCAAGGGACACGAGTGCTTACGGCCACTGCTTGTAGCCTCCCATGCGAGGCTTGTGCTTGTTCCCGATGCATAACAAATCATTTACTGTAACTCTCGAACCCACATATTGATGATGCAACACAGAAATTGTGTCTCGATTAAATGCAGCAGGGTCAATGGCGAGTTTTCTCCAAGGGATGCGAGTGCTTACGGCCACTGCTTGTAGCCTCCCATGCGAGGCTTGTGCTTGTTCCCGATGCATAACAAATCATTTACTGTAACTCTCGAACCCACATATTGATGATGCAACACAGAAATTGTGTCTCGATTAAATGCAGCAGGGTCAATGGCGAGTTTTCTCCAAGGGACACAAGTTGTTACGGCCACTGCTTGTAGCCTCCCATGCGAGGCTTGTGCTTGTTCCCGATGCATAACAAATCATTTACTGTAACTCTCGAACCCACATATTGATGATGCAACACAGAAATTGTGTCTCGATTAAATGCAGCAGGGTCAATGGCGAGTTTTCTCCAAGGGACGCAAGTTGTTACGGCCACTGCTTGTAGCCTCCCATGCGAGGCTTGTGCTTGTTCCCGATGCATAACAAATCATTTACTGTAACTCTCGAACCCACATATTGATGATGTAACACAGAAATTGTGTCTCGATTAAATGCAGCAGGGTCAATGGCGAGTTTTCTCCAAGGGACGCAAGTTGTTACGGCCACTGCTTGTAGCCTCCCATGCCAGGCTTCTGCTTGTTCCCGATGCATAACAAATCGTTTACTGTAACTCTCGAACCCACATATTGATGATGCAACACAGAAATTGTGTCTCGATTAAATGCAGCAGGGTCAATGGCGAGTTTTCTCCAAGGGACAGAAGTTGTTACGGCCACTGCTTGTAGCCTCCCATGCGAGGCTTGTGCTTGTTCCCGATGCATAACAAATCATTTACTGTAACTCTCGAACCCACATTTGATGATGCAACACAGAAATTGTGTCTCGATTAAATGCAGCAGGGTCAATGGCGAGTTTTCTCCAAGGGACACAAGTTGTTACGGCCACTGCTTGTAGCCTCCCATGCGAGGCTTGTGCTTGTTCCCGATGCATAACAAATCATTTACTGTAACTCTCGAACCCACATATTGATGATGCAACACAGAAATTGTGTCTCGATTAAATGCAGCAGGGTCAATGGCGAGTTTTCTCCAAGGGACACAAGTTGTTACGGCCACTGCTTGTAGCCTCCCATGCGAGGCTTGTGCTTGTTCCCGATGCATAACTAATCATTTACTGTAACTCTCGAACCCACATATTGATGATGCAACACAGAAATTGTTTCTCGATTAAATGCAGCAGGGTCAATGGCGAGTTTTCTCCAAGGGACACAAGTTGTTACGGCCACTGCTTGTAGCCTCCCATGCCAGGCTTCTGCTTGTTCCCGATGCATAACAAATCATTTACTGTAACTCTCGAACCCACATATTGATGATGCAACACAGAAATTGTGTCTCGATTAAGTGCAGCAGGGTCAATGGCGAGTTTTCTCCAAGGGACACGAGTGCTTACGGCCACTGCTTGTAGCCTCCCATGCGAGGCTTGTGCTTGTTCCCGATGCATAACAAATCATTTACTGTAACTCTCGAACCAACATATTGATGATGCAACACAGAAATTGTGTCTCGATTAAATGCAGCAGGGTCAATGGCGAGTTTTCTCCAAGGGACACAAGTTGTTACGGCCACTGCTTGTAGCCTCCCATGCGAGGCTTGTGCTTGTTCCCGATGCATAACAAATCATTTACTGTAACTCTCGAACCCACATATTGATGATGCAACACAGAAATTGTGTCTCGATTAAATGCAGCAGGGTCAATGGCGAGTTTTCTCCAAGGGACGCAAGTTGTTACGGCCACTGCTTGTAGCCTCCCATGCGAGGCTTGTGCTTGTTCCCGATGCATAACAAATCATTTACTGTAACTCTCGAACCCACATATTGATGATGCAACACAGAAATTGTGTCTCGATTAAATGCAGCAGGGTCAATGGCGAGTTTTCTCCAAGGGACACAAGTTGTTACGGCCACTGCTTGTAGCCTCCCATGCGAGGCTTGTGCTTGTTCCCGATGCATAACAAATCATTTACTGTAACTCTCGAACCCACATATTGATGATGCAACACAGAAATTGTGTCTCGATTAAATGCAGCAGGGTCAATGGCGAGTTTTCTCCAAGGGACACAAGTTGTTACGGCCACTGCTTGTAGCCTCCCATGCGAGGCTTGTGCTTGTTCCCAATGCATAACAAATCATTTACTGTAACTCTCGAACCCACATATTGATGATGCAACACAGAAATTGTGTCTCGATTAAATGCAGCAGGGTCAATGGCGAGTTTTCTCCAAGGGACGCAAGTTGTTACGGCCACTGCTTGTAGCCTCCCATGCGAGGCTTGTGCTTGTTCCCGATGCATAACAAATCATTTACTGTAACTCTCGAACCCACATATTGATGATGCAACACAGAAATTGTGTCTCGATTAAATGCAGCAGGGTCGATGGCGAGTTTTCTCCAAGGGACGCAAGTTGTTACGGCCACTGCTTGTAGCCTCCCATGCGAGGCTTGTGCTTGTTCCCGATGCATAACAAATCATTTACTGTAACTCTCGAACCCACATATTGATGATGCAACACAGAAATTGTGTCTCGATTAAATGCAGCAGGGTCAATGGCGAGTTTTCTCCAAGGGACACAAGTTGTTACGGCCACTGCTTGTAACCTCCCATGCGAGGCTTGTGCTTGTTCCCGATGCATAACAAATCATTTACTGTAACTCTCGAACCCACATATTGATGATGCAACACAGAAATTGCCTCGCGATTAAGTGCAGCATTGTCAATGGCGAGTTTTCTCCAAGGGACAAGAGTGCTTACGGCCACTGCTTGTAGCCTCCCATGCGAGGCTTGTGCTTGTTCCCGATGCATAACAAATCGTTTACTGTAACTCTCGAACCCACATATTGATGATGCAACACAGAAATTGTGTCTCGATTAAATGCAGCAGGGTCAATGGCGAGTTTTCTCCAAGGGACACAAGTTGTTACGGCCACTGCTTGTAGCCTCCCATGCGAGGCTTGTGCTTGTTCCCGATGCATAACAAATCATTTACTGTAACTCTCGAACCCACATATTGATGAGGCAACACAGAAATTGTGTCTCGATTAAATGCAGCAGGGTCAATGGCGAGTTTTCTCCAAGGGACACAAGTTGTTACGGCCACTGCTTGTAGCCTCCCATGCGAGGCTTGTGCTTGTTCCCGATGCATAACAAATCATTTACTGTAACTCTCGAACCCACATATTGATGATGCAACACAGAAATTGTGTCTCGATTAAATGCAGCAGGGTCAATGGCGCGTTTTCTCCAAGGGACACAAGTTGTTACGGCCACTGCTTGTAGCCTCTCATGCGAGGCTTGTGCTTGTTCCCGATGCATAACAAATCATTTACTGTAACTCTCGAACCCACATATTGATGATGCGACACAGAAATTGTGTCTCGATTAAATGCAGCAGGGTCAATGGCGAGTTTTCTCCAAGGGACGCAAGTTGTTACGGCCACTGCTTGTAGCCTCCCATGCGAGGCTTGTGCTTGTTCCCGATGCATAACAAATCATTTACTGTAACTCTCGAACCCACATATTGATGATGCAACACAGAAATTGTGTCTCGATTAAATGCAGCAGGGTCAATGGCGAGTTTTCTCCAAGGGACATAAGTTGTTACAGCCACTGCTTGTAACCTCCCATGCGAGGCTTGTGCTTGTTCCCGATGCATAACAAATCATTTACTGTAACTCTCGAACCCACATATTGATGATGCAACACAGAAATTGCGTCGCGATTAAGTGCAGCAGGGTCAATGGCAAGTTTTCTCCAAGGGACACGAGTGCTTACGGCCACTGCTTGTAGCCTCCCATGCCAGGCTTCTGCTTGTTCCCGATGCATAACAAATCGTTTACTGTAACTCTCGAACCCACATATTGATGATGCAACACAGAAATTGTGTCTCGATTAAATGCAGCAGGGTCAATGGCGAGTTTTCTCCAAGGGACACAAGTTGTTACGGCCACTGCTTGTAGCCTCCCATGCGAGGCTTGTGCTTGTTCCCGATGCATAACAAATCATTTACTGTAACTCTCGAACCCACATATTGATGATGCAACACAGAAATTGTGTCTCGATTAAATGCAGCAGGGTCAATGGCGAGTTTTCTCCAAGGGACAAAATTTGTTACGGCCACTGCTTGTAGCCTCCCATGCGAGGCTTGTGCTTGTTCCCGATGCATAACTAATCATTTACTGTAACTCTCGAACCCACATATTGATGATGCAACACAGAAATTGTGTCTCGATTAAATGCAGCAGGGTCAATGGCGAGTTTTCTCCAAGGGACACAAGTTGTTACGGCCACTGCTTGTAGCCTCCCATGCGAGGCTTGTGCTTGTTCCCGATGCATAACAAATCATTTACTGTAACTCTCGAACCCACATATTGATGATGCAACACAGAAATTGTGTCTCGATTAAATGCAGCAGGGTCAATGGCGAGTTTTCTCCAAGGACACGAGTGCTTACGGCCACTGCTTGTAGCCTCCCATGCCAGGCTTGTCCTTGTTAACGATGCAAAACAAATCGTTTACTGTAACTCTCGAACCCACATATTGATGATGCAACACAGAAATTGTGTCTCGATTAAATGCAGCAGGGTCAATGGCGAGTTTTCTCCAAGGGACACAAGTTGTTACGGCCACTGCTTGTAGCCTCCCATGCGAGGCTTGTGCTTGTTCCCGATGCATAACAAATCATTTACTGTAACGCTCGAACCCACATATTGATGATGCAACACAGAAATTGTGTCTCGATTAAATGCAGCAGGGTCAATGGCGAGTTCTCTCCAAGGGACACGAGTGCTTACGGCCACTGCTTGTAGCCTCCCATGCGAGGCTTGTGCTTGTTCCCGATGCATAACAAATCGTTTACTGTAACTCTCGAACCCACATATTGATGATGCAACACAGAAATTGTGTCTCGATTAAATGCAGCAGGGTCAATGGCGAGTTTTCTCCAAGGGACACAAGTTGTTACGGCCACTGCTTGTAGCCTCCCATGCGAGGCTTGTGCTTGTTTCCGATGCATAACAAATCATTTACTGTAACTCTAGAACCCACATATTGATGATGCAACACAGAAATTGTGTCTCGATTAAATGCAGCAGGGTCAATGGCGAGTTTTCTCCAAGGGACACAAGTTGTTACGGCCACTGCTTGTAGCCTCCCATGCGAGGCTTGTGCTTGTTCCCGATGCATAACAAATCATTTACTGTAACTCTCGAACCCACATATTGATGATGCAACACAGAAATTGTGTCTCGATTAAATGCAGCAAGGTCAATGGCGAGTTTTCTCCAAGGGACACAAGTTGTTACGGCCACTGCTTGTAGCCTCCCATGCGAGGCTTGTGCTTGTTCCCGATGCATAACAAATCATTTACTGTAACTCTCGAACCCACATATTGATGATGCAACACAGAAATTGTGTCTCGATTAAATGCAGCAGGGTCAATGGCGAGTTTTCTCCAAGGGACACAAGTTGTTACGGCCACTGCTTGTAGCCTCCCATGCGAGGCTTGTGCTTGTTCCCGATGCATAACAAATCATTTACTGTAACTCTCGAACCCACATATTGATGATGCAACACAGAAATTGTGTCTCGATTAAATGCAGCAGGGTCAATGGCGAGTTTTCTCCAAGGGACACAAGTTGTTACGGCCACTGCTTGTAGCCTCCCATGCGAGGCTTATGCTTGTTCCCGATGCATAACAAATCATTTACTGTAACTCTCGAACCCACATATTGATGATGCAACACAGAAATTGTGTCTCGATTAAATGCAGCAGGGTCAATGGCGAGTTTTCTCCAAGGGACACAACTTGTTACGGCCACTGCTTGTAGCCCCCATTCGAGGCTTGTGCTTGTTCCCGATGCATAACAAATCATTTACTGTAACTCTCGAACCCACATATTGATGATGCAACACAGAAATTGTGTCTCGATTAAATGCAGCAGGGTCAATGGCGAGTTTTCTCCAAGGGACACAAGTTGTTACGGCCACTGCTTGTAGCCTCCCATGCGAGGCTTGTGCTTGTTCCCGATGCATAACAAATCATTTACTGTAACTCTAGAACCCACATATTGATGATGCAACACAGAAATTGTGTCTCGATTAAATGCAGCAGGGTCAATGGCGAGTTTTCTCCAAGGGACACAAGTTGTTACGGCCACTGCTTGTAGCCTCCCATGCGAGGCTTGTGCTTGTTCCCGATGCATAACAAATCATTTACTGTAACTCTCGAACCCACATATTGATGATGCAACACAGAAATTGTGTCTCGATTAAATGCAGCAAGGTCAATGGCGAGTTTTCTCCAAGGGACACAAGTTGTTACGGCCACTGCTTGTAGCCTCCCATGCGAGGCTTGTGCTTGTTCCCGATGCATAACAAATCATTTACTGTAACTCTCGAACCCACATATTGATGATGCAACACAGAAATTGTGTCTCGATTAAATGCAGCAGGGTCAATGGCGAGTTTTCTCCAAGGGACACAAGTTGTTACGGCCACTGCTTGTAGCCTCCCATGCGAGGCTTGTGCTTGTTCCCGATGCATAACAAATCATTTACTGTAACTCTCGAACCCACATATTGATGATGCAAAGCGGAAATTGTGTCTCGATTAAATGCAGCAGGGTCAATGGCGAGTTTTCTCCAAGGGACACAAGTTGTTACGGCCACTGCTTGTAGCCTCCCATGCGAGGCTTGTGCTTGTTCACGATGCATAACTAATCATTTACTATAACTCTCGAACCCACATATTGATGATGCAACACAGAAATTGCGTCGCGATTAAGTGCAGCAGGGTCAATGGCCACATTTCTCCAAGGGACACGAGTGCTTACGGCCACTGCTTGTAGCCTCCCATGCCAGGCTTCTGCTTGTTCCCGATGCATAACAAATCGTTTACTGTAACTCTCGAACCCACATATTGATGATGCAACACAGCAATTGTGTCTCGATTAAATGCAGCAGGGTCAATGGCGAGTTTTCTCCAAGGGACACAAGTTGTTACGGCCACTGCTTGTAGCCTCCCATGCGAGGCTTGTGTTTGTTCCCGATGCATAACAAATCATTTACTGTAACTCTCGAACCCACATATTGATGATGCAACACAGAAATTGTGTCTCGATTAAATGCAGCAGGGTCAATGGCGAGTTTTCTCCAAGGGACACAAGTTGTTACGGCCACTGCTTGTAGCCTCCCATGCGAGGCTTGTGCTTGTTCCCGATGCATAACAAATCATTTACTGTAACTCTCGAACCCACATATTGATGATGCAACAGAGAAATTGCGTCGAGATTAAGTGCAGCAGGGTCAATGGCGAGTTTTCTCCAAGGGACACGAGTGCATACGGCCACTGCTTGTAGCCTCCCATGCGAGGCTTCTGCTTGTTCCCGATGCATAACAAATCGTTTACTGTAACTCTCGAACCCACATATTGATGATGCAACACAGAAATTGTGTCTCGATTAAATGCAGAAGGGTCAATGGCGAGTTTTCTCCAAGGGACACAAGTTGTTACGGCCACTGCTTGTAGCCTCCCATGCGAGGCTTGTGCTTGTTCCCGATGCATAACAAATCATTTACTGTAACTCTCGAACCCACATATTGATGATGCAACACAGAAATTGTGTCTCGATTAAATGCAGCAGGGTCAATGGCGAGTTTTCTCCAAGGGACACAAGTTGTTACGGCCACTGCTTGTAGCCTCCCATGCGAGGCTTGTGCTTGTTCCCGATGCATAACAAATCATTTACTGTAACTCTCGAACCCACATATTGATGATGCAACACAGAAATTGTGTCTCAATTAAATGCAGCAGGGTCAATTGCGAGTTTTCTCCAAGGGACACAAGTTTTTACGGCCACTGCTTGTAGCCTCCCATGCGAGGCTTGTGCTTGTTCCCGATGCATAACAAATCATTTACTGTAACTCTCGAACCCACATATTGATGATGCAACACAGAAATTGCGTCGCGATTAAGTGCAGCAGGGTCAATGGCGAGTATTCTCCAAGGGACACGAGTGCTTACGGCCACTGCTTGTAGCCTCCCATGCCAGGCTTCTGCTTGTTCCCGATGCATAACAAATCGTTTACTGTAACTCTCGAACCCACATATTGATGATGCAACACAGAAATTGCGTCGCGATTAAGTGCAGCAGGGTCAATGGCGAGTTTTCTCCAAGGGACACGAGTGCTTACGGCCACTGCTTGTAGCCTCCCATGCGAGGCTTCTGCTTGTTCCCGATGCATAACAAATCGTTTACTGTAACTCTCGAACCCACATATTGATGATGCAACACAGAAATTGCGTCGCGATTAAGTGCAGCAGGGTCAATGGCGAGTTTTCTCCAAGGGACACATGTTGTTACGGCCACTGCTTGTAGCCTCCCATGCGAGGCTTGTGCTTGTTCCTGATGCATAACAAATCGTTTACTGTAACTCTCGAACCCACATATTGATGATGCAACACAGAAATTGCGTCGCGATTAAGTGCAGCAGGGTCAATGGCGAGTTTTCTCCAAGGGACACGAGTGCTTACGGCCACTGCTTGTAGCCTCCCATGCCAGGCTTCTGCTTGTTCCCGATGCATAACAAATCGTTTACTGTAACTCTCGAACCCACATATTGATGATGCAACACAGAAATTGCGTCGCGATTAAGTGCAGCAGGGACAATGGCGAGTTTTCTCCAAGGGACACAAGTGCTTACGGCCACTGCTTGTAGCCTCCCATGCGAGGCTTGTGCTTGTTCCCGATCCATAACAAATCATTTACTGTAACTCTCGAACCCACATATTGATGATGCAACACAGAAATTGTGTCTCGATTAAATGCAGCAGGGTCAATGGCGAGTTTTCTCCAAGGGACACAAGTGCTTACGGCCACTGCTTGTAGCCTCCCATGCGAGGCTTGTGCTTGTTCCCGATGCATAACAAATCATTTACTGTAACTCTCGAACCCACATATTGATGATGCAACACAGAAATTGCGTCGCGATTAAGTGCAGCAGGGTCAATGGCGAGTTTTCTCCAAGGGACACAAGTTGTTACGGCCACTGCTTGTAGCCTCCCATGCCAGGCTTGTCCTTGTTAACGATGCAAAACAAATCGTTTACTGTAACTCTCGAACCCACATATTGATGATGCAACACAGAAATTGCGTCGCGATTAAGTGTAGCAGGGTCAATGGCGAGTTTTCTCCAAGGGACACAAGTTGTTACGGCCACTGCTTGTAGCCTCCCATGCCAGGCTTGTCCTTGTTAACGATGCAAAACAAATCGTTTACTGTAACTTTCGAACCCACATATTGATGATGCAACACAGAAATTGCGTCTCGATTAAGTGCAGCAGGGTCAATGGCGAGTTTTCTCCAAGGGACACAAGTTGTTACGGCCACTGCTTGTAGCCTCCCATGCCAGGCTTGTCCTAGTTAACGATGCATAACAAATCGTTTACTGTAACTCTCGAACCCACATATTGATAATGCAACACAGAAATTGCGTCGCGATTAAGTGCAGCAGGGTCAATGGCGAGTTTTCTCCAAGGGACACGAGTGCTTACGGCCACTGCTTGTAGCGTCCCATGCGAGGCTTGTGCTTGTTCCCGATGCATAACAAATCGTTTACCGTAACTCTCGAACCCACATATTGATGATGCAACACAGAAATTGTGTCTCGATTAAATGCAGCAGGGTCAATGGCGAGTTTTCTCCAAGGGACAAAAGTTGTTACGGCCACTGCTTGTAGCCTCCCATGCGAGGCTTCTGCTTGTTCCCGATGCATAACAAATCATTTACTGTAACTCTCGAACCCACATATTGATGATGCAACACAGAAATTGTGTCGCGATTAAGTGCAGCAGGGTCAATGGCGACTTTTCTCCAAGGGACACGAGTGCTTACGGCCACTGCTTGTAGCCTCCCATGCGAGGTTTGTGCTTGTTCCCGATGCATAACAAATCATTTACTGTAACTCTCGAACCCACATATTGATGATGCAACACAGAAATTGTGTCTCGATTAAATGCAGCAGTGTCAACGGCGAATTTTCTCCAAGGGACACAAGTTGTTACGGCCACTGCTTGTAGCCTCCCATGCGAGGCTTGTGCTTGTTCCCGATGCATAACAAATCATTTACTGTAACTCTCGAACCCACATATTGATGATGCAACACAGAAATTGCGTCGCGATTAAGTGCAGCAGGGTCAATGGCGAGTTTTCTCCAAGGGACACGAGTGCTTACGGCCACTGCTTGTAGCCTCCCATGCCAGGCTTCTGCTTGTTCCCAATGCATAACAAGTCATTTACTGTAACTCTCGAACCCACATATTGATGATGCAACACAGAAATTGCGTCGCGATTAAGTGCAGCAGGGTCAATGGCGAGTTTTCTCCAAGGGACACAAGTTGTTACGGCCACTGCTTGTAGCCTCCCATGCCAGGCTTGTCCTTGTTAACGATGCATAACAAATCGTTTACTGTAACTCTCGAACCCACATATTGATGATGCAACACAGAAATTGCGTCGCGATTAAGTGCAGCAGGGTCAATGGCGAGTTTTCTCCAAGGGACACGAGTGCTTACGGCCACTGCTTGTAGCCTCCCATGCGAGGCTTCTGCTTGTTCCCGATGCATAACAAATCGTTTACTGTAACTCTCGAACCCACATATTGATGATGCAACACAGAAATTGTGTCTCGATTAAGTGCAGCAGGGTCAATGGCGAGTTTTCTCCAAGGGACACAAGTTGTTACGGCCACTGCTTGTAGCCTCCCATGCGAGGCTTGTGCTTGTTCCCGATGCATAAAAAATCATTTACTGTAACTCTCGAACCCACATATTGATGATGCAACACAGAAATTGTGTCTCGATTAAATGCAGCAGGGTCAATGGCGAGTTTTCTCCAAGGGACACAAGTTGTTACGGCCACTGCTTGTAGCCTCCCATGCGAGGCTTGTGCTTGTTCCCGATGCATAACAAATCATTTACTGTAACTCTCGAACCCACATATTGATGATGCAACACAGAAATTGCGTCGCGATTAAGTGCAGCAGGGTCAATGGAGAGTTTTCTCCAAGGGACACTAGTGCTTACGGCCACTGCTTGTAGCCTCCCATGCGAGGCTTCTGCTTGTTCCCGATGCATAACAAATCATTTACTGTAACTCTCGAACCCACATATTGATGATGCAACACAGAAATTGTGTCTCGATTAAATGCAGCAGGGTCAATGGCGAGTTTTCTCCAAGGGACGCAAGTTGTTACGGCCACTGCTTGTAGCCTCCCATGCGAGGCTTGTGCTTGTTCCCGATGCATAACAAATCGTTTACTGTAACTCTCGAACCCACATATTGATGATGCAACACAGAAATTGTGTCTCGATTAAATGCAGCAGGGTCAACGGCGAATTTTCTCCAAGGGACACAAGTTGTTACGGCCACTGCTTGTAGCCTCCCATGCGAGGCTTGTGCTTGTTCCCGATGCATAACAAATCATTTACTGTAACTCTCGAACCCACATATTGATGATGCAACACAGAAATTGCGTTTCGATTAAGTGCAGCAGGGTCAATGGCGAGTTTTCTCCAAGGGACACGAGTGCTTACGGCCACTGCTTGTAGCCTCCCATGCGAGGCTTGTGCTTGTTCCCGATGCATAACAAATCGTTTACTGTAACTCTCGAACCCACATATTGATGATGCAACACAGAAATTGTGTCTCGATTAAATGCAGCAGGGTCAATGGCGAGTTTTCTCCAAGGGACACAAGTTGTTACGGCCACTGCTTGTAGCCTCCCATGAGAGGCTTGTGCTTGTTCCCGATGCATAACAAATCATTTACTGTAACTCTCGAACCCACATATTGATGATGCAACACAGAAATTGTGTCTCGATTAAATGCAGCAGGGTCAATGGCGAGTTTTCTCCAAGGGACACAAGTTGTTACGGCCACTGCTTGTAGCCTCCCATGCGAGGCTTGTGCTTGTTCCCGATGCATAACAAGTCATTTACTGTAACTCTCGAACCCACATATTGATGATGCAACACAGAAATTGTGTCTCGATTAAATGCAGCAGGGTCAATGGCGAGTTTTCTCCAAGTGACACAAGTTGTTACGGCCACTGCTTGTAGCCTCCCATGCGAGGCTTGTGCTTGTTCCCGATGCATAACAAATCATTTACTGTAACTCTCGAACCCACATATTGATGATGCAACACAGAAATTGTGTCTCGATTAAATGCAGCAGTGTCAACGGCGAATTTTCTCCAAGGGACACAAGTTGTTACGGCCACTGCTTGTAGCCTCCCATGCGAGGCTTGTGCTTGTTCCCGATGCATAACAAATCATTTACTGTAACTCTCGAACCCACATATTGATGATGCAACACAGAAATTGCGTCGCGATTAAGTGCAGCAGGGTCAATGGCGAGTTTTCTCCAAGGGACACGAGTGCTTACGGCCACTGCTTGTAGCCTCCCATGCCAGGCTTCTGCTTGTTCCCAATGCATAACAAGTCATTTACTGTAACTCTCGAACCCACATATTGATGATGCAACACAGAAATTGCGTCGCGATTAAGTGCAGCAGGGTCAATGGCGAGTTTTCTCCAAGGGACACAAGTTGTTACGGCCACTGCTTGTAGCCTCCCATGCCAGGCTTGTCCTTGTTAACGATGCATAACAAATCGTTTACTGTAACTCTCGAACCCACATATTGATGATGCAACACAGAAATTGCGTCGCGATTAAGTGCAGCAGGGTCAATGGCGAGTTTTCTCCAAGGGACACGAGTGCTTACGGCCACTGCTTGTAGCCTCCCATGCGAGGCTTCTGCTTGTTCCCGATGCATAACAAATCGTTTACTGTAACTCTCGAACCCACATATTGATGATGCAACACAGAAATTGTGTCTCGATTAAATGCAGCAGGGTCAATGGCGAGTTTTCTCCAAGGGACACAAGTTGTTACGGCCACTGCTTGTAGCCTCCCATGCGAGGCTTGTGCTTGTTCCCGATGCATAAAAAATCATTTACTGTAACTCTCGAACCCACATATTGATGATGCAACACAGAAATTGTGTCTCGATTAAATGCAGCAGGGTCAATGGCGAGTTTTCTCCAAGGGACACAAGTTGTTACGGCCACTGCTTGTAGCCTCCCATGCGAGGCTTGTGCTTGTTCCCGATGCATAACAAATCATTTACTGTAACTCTCGAACCCACATATTGATGATGCAACACAGAAATTGCGTCGCGATTAAGTGCAGCAGGGTCAATGGAGAGTTTTCTCCAAGGGACACTAGTGCTTACGGCCACTGCTTGTAGCCTCCCATGCGAGGCTTCTGCTTGTTCCCGATGCATAACAAATCATTTACTGTAACTCTCGAACCCACATATTGATGATGCAACACAGAAATTGTGTCTCGATTAAATGCAGCAGGGTCAACGGCGAATTTTCTCCAAGGGACACAAGTTGTTACGGCCACTGCTTGTAGCCTCCCATGCGAGGCTTGTGCTTGTTCCCGATGCATAACAAATCATTTACTGTAACTCTCGAACCCACATATTGATGATGCAACACAGAAATTGCGTTTCGATTAAGTGCAGCAGGGTCAATGGCGAGTTTTCTCCAAGGGACACGAGTGCTTACGGCCACTGCTTGTAGCCTCCCATGCGAGGCTTGTGCTTGTTCCCGATGCATAACAAATCGTTTACTGTAACTCTCGAACCCACATATTGATGATGCAACACAGAAATTGTGTCTCGATTAAATGCAGCAGGGTCAATGGCGAGTTTTCTCCAAGGGACACAAGTTGTTACGGCCACTGCTTGTAGCCTCCCATGAGAGGCTTGTGCTTGTTCCCGATGCATAACAAATCATTTACTGTAACTCTCGAACCCACATATTGATGATGCAACACAGAAATTGTGTCTCGATTAAATGCAGCAGGGTCAATGGCGAGTTTTCTCCAAGGGACACAAGTTGTTACGGCCACTGCTTGTAGCCTCCCATGCGAGGCTTGTGCTTGTTCCCGATGCATAACAAATCATTTACTGTAACTCTCGAACCCACATATTGATGATGCAACACAGAAATTGTGTCTCGATTAAATGCAGCAGGGTCAATGGCGAGTTTTCTCCAAGTGACACAAGTTGTTACGGCCACTGCTTGTAGCCTCCCATGCGAGGCTTGTGCTTGTTCCCGATGCATAACAAATCATTTACTGTAACTCTCGAACCCACATATTGTTGATGCAACACAGAAATTGTGTCTCGATTAAATGCAGCAGGGTCAATGGCGAGTTTTCTCCAAGGGACACAAGTTGTTACGGCCACTGCTTGTAGCCTCCCATGCGAGGCTTGTGCTTGTTCCCGATGCATAACAAATCATTTACTGTAACTCTCGAACCCACATATTGATGATGCAACACAGAAATTGTGTCTCGATTAAATGCAGCAGGGTCAATGGCGAGTTTTCTCCAAGGGACACGAGTGCTTACGGCCACTGCTTGTAGCCTCCCATGCGAGGCTTGTGCTTGTTCCCGATGCATAACAAATCGTTTACTGTAACTCTCGAACCCACATATTGATGATGCAACACAGAAATTGTGTCTCGATTAAATGCAGCAGGGTCAATGGCGAGTTTTCTCCAAGGGACACAAGTTGTTACGGCCACTGCTTGTAGCCTCCCATGCGAGGCTTGTGCTTGTTCCCGATGCATAACAAATCATTTACTGTAACTCTCGAACCCACATATTGATGATGCAAAGCGGAAATTGTGTCTCGATTAAATGCAGCAGGGTCAATGGCGAGTTTTCTCCAAGGGACACAAGTTGTTACGGCCACTGCTTGTAGCATCCCATGCGAGGCTTGTGCTGGTTCACGATGCATAACTAATCATTTACTGTAACTCTCGAACCCACATATTGATGATGCAACACAGAAATTGTGTCTCGATTAAATGCAGCAGGGTCAATGGCGAGTTTTCTCCAAGGGACAGAAGTTGTTACGGCCACTGCTTGTAGCCTCCCATGCGAGGCTTGTGCTTGTTTCCGATGCATAACAAATCATTTACTGTAACTCTCGAACCCACATATTGATGATGCAACACAGAAATTGCGTCGCGATTAAGTGCAGCAGGGTCAATGGCGAGTTTTCTCCAAGGGACACGAGTGCTTACGGCCACTGCTTGTAGCCTCCCATGCGAGGCTTGTGCTTGTTCCCGATGCATAACAAATCATTTACTGTAACTCTCGAACCCACATATTGATGATGCAACACAGAAATTGTGTCTCGATTAAATGCAGCAGGGTCAATGGCGAGTTTTCTCCAAGGGACACGAGTGCTTACGGCCATTGCTTGTAGCCTCCCATGCCAGGCTTCTGCTTGTTCCCGATGCATAACAAATCGTTTACTGTAACTCTCGAACCCACATATTGATGATGCAACACAGAAATTGTGTCTCGATTAAATGCAGCAGGGTCAATGGCGAGTTTTCTCCAAGGGACACGAGTGCTTACGGCCACTGCTTGTAGCCTCCCATGCGAGGCTTGTGCTTGTTCCCGATGCATAACAAATCATTTACTGTAACTCTCGAACCCACATATTGATGATGCAACACAGAAATTGTGTCTCGATTAAATGCAGCAGGGTCAATGGCGAGTTTTCTCCAAGGGATGCGAGTGCTTACGGCCACTGCTTGTAGCCTCCCATGCGAGGCTTGTGCTTGTTCCCGATGCATAACAAATCATTTACTGTAACTCTCGAACCCACATATTGATGATGCAACACAGAAATTGTGTCTCGATTAAATGCAGCAGGGTCAATGGCGAGTTTTCTCCAAGGGACACAAGTTGTTACGGCCACTGCTTGTAGCCTCCCATGCGAGGCTTGTGCTTGTTCCCGATGCATAACAAATCATTTACTGTAACTCTCGAACCCACATATTGATGATGCAACACAGAAATTGTGTCTCGATTAAATGCAGCAGGGTCAATGGCGAGTTTTCTCCAAGGGACGCAAGTTGTTACGGCCACTGCTTGTAGCCTCCCATGCAAGGCTTGTGCTTGTTCCCGATGCATAACAAATCATTTACTGTAACTCTCGAACCCACATATTGATGATGTAACACAGAAATTGTGTCTCGATTAAATGCAGCAGGGTCAATGGCGAGTTTTCTCCAAGGGACGCAAGTTGTTACGGCCACTGCTTGTAGCCTCCCATGCCAGGCTTCTGCTTGTTCCCGATGCATAACAAATCGTTTACTGTAACTCTCGAACCCACATATTGATGATGCAACACAGAAATTGTGTCTCGATTAAATGCAGCAGGGTCAATGGCGAGTTTTCTCCAAGGGACAGAAGTTGTTACGGCCACTGCTTGTAGCCTCCCATGCGAGGCTTGTGCTTGTTCCCGATGCATAACAAATCATTTACTGTAACTCTCGAACCCACATTTGATGATGCAACACAGAAATTGTGTCTCGATTAAATGCAGCAGGGTCAATGGCGAGTTTTCTCCAAGGGACACAAGTTGTTACGGCCACTGCTTGTAGCCTCCCATGCGAGGCTTGTGCTTGTTCCCGATGCATAACAAATCATTTACTGTAACTCTCGAACCCACATATTGATGATGCAACACAGAAATTGTGTCTCGATTAAATGCAGCAGGGTCAATGGCGAGTTTTCTCCAAGGGACACAAGTTGTTACGGCCACTGCTTGTAGCCTCCCATGCGAGGCTTGTGCTTGTTCCCGATGCATAACTAATCATTTACTGTAACTCTCGAACCCACATATTGATGATGCAACACAGAAATTGTTTCTCGATTAAATGCAGCAGGGTCAATGGCGAGTTTTCTCCAAGGGACACAAGTTAATACAGCCAATGCTTGTAGCCTCCCATGCCAGGCTTCTGCTTGTTCCCGATGCATAACAAATCATTTACTGTAACTCTCGAACCCACATATTGATGATGCAACACAGAAATTGTGTCTCGATTAAGTGCAGCAGGGTCAATGGCGAGTTTTCTCCAAGGGACACGAGTGCTTACGGCCACTGCTTGTAGCCTCCCATGCGAGGCTTGTGCTTGTTCCCGATGCATAACAAATCATTTACTGTAACTCTCGAACCAACATATTGATGATGCAACACAGAAATTGTGTCTCGATTAAATGCAGCAGGGTCAATGGCGAGTTTTCTCCAAGGGACACAAGTTGTTACGGCCACTGCTTGTAGCCTCCCATGCGAGGCTTGTGCTTGTTCCCGATGCATAACAAATCATTTACTGTAACTCTCGAACCCACATATTGATGATGCAACACAGAAATTGTGTCTCGATTAAATGCAGCAGGGTCAATGGCGAGTTTTCTCCAAGGGACGCAAGTTGTTACGGCCACTGCTTGTAGCCTCCCATGCGAGGCTTGTGCTTGTTCCCGATGCATAACAAATCATTTACTGTAACTCTCGAACCCACATATTGATGATGCAACACAGAAATTGTGTCTCGATTAAATGCAGCAGGGTCAATGGCGAGTTTTCTCCAAGGGACACAAGTTGTTACGGCCACTGCTTGTAGCCTCCCATGCGAGGCTTGTGCTTGTTCCCGATGCATAACAAATCATTTACTGTAACTCTCGAACCCACATATTGATGATGCAACACAGAAATTGTGTCTCGATTAAATGCAGCAGGGTCAATGGCGAGTTTTCTCCAAGGGACACAAGTTGTTACGGCCACTGCTTGTAGCCTCCCATGCGAGGCTTGTGCTTGTTCCCAATGCATAACAAATCATTTACTGTAACTCTCGAACCCACATATTGATGATGCAACACAGAAATTGTGTCTCGATTAAATGCAGCAGGGTCAATGGCGAGTTTTCTCCAAGGGACGCAAGTTGTTACGGCCACTGCTTGTAGCCTCCCATGCGAGGCTTGTGCTTGTTCCCGATGCATAACAAATCATTTACTGTAACTCTCGAACCCACATATTGATGATGCAACACAGAAATTGTGTCTCGATTAAATGCAGCAGGGTCGATGGCGAGTTTTCTCCAAGGGACGCAAGTTGTTACGGCCACTGCTTGTAGCCTCCCATGCGAGGCTTGTGCTTGTTCCCGATGCATAACAAATCATTTACTGTAACTCTCGAACCCACATATTGATGATGCAACACAGAAATTGTGTCTCGATTAAATGCAGCAGGGTCAATGGCGAGTTTTCTCCAAGGGACACAAGTTGTTACGGCCACTGCTTGTAACCTCCCATGCGAGGCTTGTGCTTGTTCCCGATGCATAACAAATCATTTACTGTAACTCTCGAACCCACATATTGATGATGCAACACAGAAATTGCGTCGCGATTAAGTGCAGCATTGTCAATGGCGAGTTTTCTCCAAGGGACAAGAGTGCTTACGGCCACTGCTTGTAGCCTCCCATGCGAGGCTTGTGCTTGTTCCCGATGCATAACAAATCGTTTACTGTAACTCTCGAACCCACATATTGATGATGCAACACAGAAATTGTGTCTCGATTAAATGCAGCAGGGTCAATGGCGAGTTTTCTCCAAGGGACACAAGTTGTTACGGCCACTGCTTGTAGCCTCCCATGCGAGGCTTGTGCTTGTTCCCGATGCATAACAAATCATTTACTGTAACTCTCGAACCCACATATTGATGATGCAACACAGAAATTGTGTCTCGATTAAATGCAGCAGGGTCAATGGCGAGTTTTCTCCAAGGGACACAAGTTGTTACGGCCACTGCTTGTAGCCTCCCATGCGAGGCTTGTGCTTGTTCCCGATGCATAACAAATCATTTACTGTAACTCTCGAACCCACATATTGATGATGCAACACAGAAATTGTGTCTCGATTAAATGCAGCAGGGTCAATGGCGAGTTTTCTCCAAGGTACACAAGTTGTTACGGCCACTGCTTGTAGCCTCTCATGCGAGGCTTGTGCTTGTTCCCGATGCATAACAAATCATTTACTGTAACTCTCGAACCCACATATTGATGATGCAACACAGAAATTGTGTCTCGATTAAATGCAGCAGGGTCAATGGCGAGTTTTCTCCAAGGGACGCAAGTTGTTACGGCCACTGCTTGTAGCCTCCCATGCGATGCTTGTGCTTGTTCCCGATGCATAACAAATCATTTACTGTAACTCTCGAACCCACATATTGATGATGCAACACAGAAATTGTGTCTCGATTAAATGCAGCAGGGTCAATGGCGAGTTTTCTCCAAGGGACATAAGTTGTTACAGCCACTGCTTGTAACCTCCCATGCGAGGCTTGTGCTTGTTCCCGATGCATAACAAATCATTTACTGTAACTCTCGAACCCACATATTGATGATGCAACACAGAAATTGCGTCGCGATTAAGTGCAGCAGGGTCAATGGCGAGTTTTCTCCAAGGGACACGAGTGCTTACGGCCACTGCTTGTAGCCTCCCATGCCAGGCTTCTGCTTGTTCCCGATGCATAACAAATCGTTTACTGTAACTCTCGAACCCACATATTGATGATGCAACACAGAAATTGTGTCTCGATTAAATGCAGCAGGGTCAATGGCGAGTTTTCTCCAAGGGACACAAGTTGTTACGGCCACTGCTTGTAGCCTCCCATGCGAGGCTTGTGCTTGTTCCCGATGCATAACAAATCATTTACTGTAACTCTCGAACCCACATATTGATGATGCAACACAGAAATTGTGTCTCGATTAAATGCAGCAGGGTCAATGGCGAGTTTTCTCCAAGGGACAAAATTTGTTACGGCCACTGCTTGTAGCCTCCCATGCGAGGCTTGTGCTTGTTCCCGATGCATAACTAATCATTTACTGTAACTCTCGAACCCACATATTGATGATGCAACACAGAAATTGTGTCTCGATTAAATGCAGCAGGGTCAATGGCGAGTTTTCTCCAAGGGACACAAGTTGTTACGGCCACTGCTTGTAGCCTCCCATGCGAGGCTTTTGCTTGTTCCCGATGCATAACAAATCATTTACTGTAACTCTCGAACCCACATATTGATGATGCAACACAGAAATTGTGTCTCGATTAAATGCAGCAGGGTCAATGGCGAGTTTTCTCCAAGGACACGAGTGCTTACGGCCACTGCTTGTAGCCTCCCATGCCAGGCTTGTCCTTGTTAACGATGCAAAACAAATCGTTTACTGTAACTCTCGAACCCACATATTGATGATGCAACACAGAAATTGTGTCTCGATTAAATGCAGCAGGGTCAATGGCGAGTTTTCTCCAAGGGCCACAAGTTGTTACGGCCACTGCTTGTAGCCTCCCATGCGAGGCTTGTGCTTGTTCCCGATGCATAACAAATCATTTACTGTAACGCTCGAACCCACATATTGATGATGCAACACAGAAATTGTGTCTCGATTAAATGCAGCAGGGTCAATGGCGAGTTCTCTCCAAGGGACACGAGTGCTTACGGCCACTGCTTGTAGCCCCCCATGCGAGGCTTGTGCTTGTTCCCGATGCATAACAAATCGTTTACTGTAACTCTCGAACCCACATATTGATGATGCAACACAGAAATTGTGTCTCGATTAAATGCAGCAGGGTCAATGGCGAGTTTTCTCCAAGGGACACAAGTTGTTACGGCCACTGCTTGTAGCCTCCCATGCGAGGCTTGTGCTTGTTCACGATGCATAACTAATCATTTACTATAACTCTCGAACCCACATATTGATGATGCAACACAGAAATTGTGTCTCGATTAAATGCAGCAGGGTCAATGGCGAGTTTTCTCCAAGGGACACAAGTTGTTACGGCCACTGCTTGTAGCCTCCCATGCGAGGCTTGTGCTTGTTCCCGATGCATAACAACTCATTTACTGTAACTCTCGAACCCACATATTGATGATGCAAAGCGGAAATTGTGTCTCGATTAAATGCAGCAGGGTCAATGGCGAGTTTTCTCCAAGGGACACAAGTTGTTACGGCCACTGCTTGTAGCCTCCCATGCGAGGCTTGTGCTTGTTCACGATGCATAACTAATCATTTACTATAACTCTCGAACCCACATATTGATGATGCAACACAGAAATTGTGTCTCGATTAAATGCAGCAGGGTCAATGGCGAGTTTTCTCCAAGGGACAAAATTTGTTACGGCCACTGCTTGTAGCCTCCCATGCGAGGCTTGTGCTTGTTCCCGATGCATAACTAATCATTTACTGTAACTCTCGAACCCACATATTGATGATGCAACACAGAAATTGTGTCTCGATTAAATGCAGCAGGGTCAATGGCGAGTTTTCTCCAAGGGACACAAGTTGTTACGGCCACTGCTTGTAGCCTCCCATGCGAGGCTTGTGCTTGTTCCCGATGCATAACAAATCATTTACTGTAACTCTCGAACCCACATATTGATGATGCAACACAGAAATTGTGTCTCGATTAAATGCAGCAGGGTCAATGGCGAGTTTTCTCCAAGGACACGAGTGCTTACGGCCACTGCTTGTAGCCTCCCATGCCAGGCTTGTCCTTGTTAACGATGCAAAACAAATCGTTTACTGTAACTCTCGAACCCACATATTGATGATGCAACACAGAAATTGTGTCTCGATTAAATGCAGCAGGGTCAATGGCGAGTTTTCTCCAAGGGACACAAGTTGTTACGGCCACTGCTTGTAGCCTCCCATGCGAGGCTTGTGCTTGTTCCCGATGCATAACAAATCATTTACTGTAACTCTCGAACCCACATATTGATGATGCAACACAGAAATTGCGTCGCGATTAAGTGCAGCAGGGTCAATGGCGAGTTTTCTCCAAGGGACACGAGTGCTTACGGCCACTGCTTGTAGCCTCCCATGCCAGGCTTCTGCTTGTTCCCGATGCATAACAAATCATTTACTGTAACTCTCGAACCCACATATTGATGATGCAACACAGAAATTGTGTCTCGATTAAATGCAGCAGGGTCAATGGCGAGTTTTCTCCAAGGGACACAAGTTGTTACGGCCACTGCTTGTAGCCTCCCATGCGAGGCTTGTGCTTGTTCCCGATGCATAACAAATCATTTACTGTAACTCTCGAACCCACATATTGATGATGCAACACAGAAATTGCGTCGCGATTAAGTGCAGCAGGGTCAATGGCGAGTTTTCTCCAAGGGACACGAGTGCTTACGGCCACTGCTTGTAGCCTCCCATGCGAGGCTTGTGCTTGTTCCCGATGCATAACAAATCATTTACTGTAACTCTCGAACCCACATATTGATGATGCAACACAGAAATTGTGTCTCGATTAAATGCAGCAGGGTCAATGGCGAGTTTTAACCAAGGGACACAAGTTGTTACGGCCACTGCTTGTAGCCTCCCATGCGAGGCTTGTGCTTGTTCCCGATGCATAACAAATCATTTACTGTAACTCTCGAACCCACATATTGATGATGCAACACAGAAATTGCGTCGCGATTAAGTGCAGCAGGGTCAATGGCGAGTTTTCTCCAAGGGACACGAGTGCTTACGGCCACTGCTTGTAGCCTCCCATGCCAGGCTTCTGCTTGTTCCCGATGCATAACAAATCATTTACTGTAACTCTCGAACCCACATATTGATGATGCAACACAGAAATTGTGTCTCGATTAAATGCAGCAGGGTCAATGGCGAGTTTTCTCCAAGGGACACAAGTTGTTACGGCCACTGCTTGTAGCCTCCCATGCGAGGCTTGTGCTTGTTCCCGATGCATAACAAATCATTTACTGTAACTCTCGAACCCACATATTGATGATGCAACACAGAAATTGTGTCTCGATTAAATGCAGCAGGGTCAATGGCGAGTTTTCTCCAAGGGACACAAGTTGTTACGGCCACTGCTTGTAGCCTCCCATGCGAGGCTTGTGCTTGTTCGCGATGCATAACTAATCATTTACTGTAACTCTCGAACCCACATATTGATGATGCAACACAGAAATTGTGTCTCGATTAAATGCAGCAGGGTCAATGGCGAGTTTTCTCCAAGGGACAAAATTTGTTACGGCCACTGCTTGTAGCCTCCCATGCGAGGCTTGTGCTTGTTCCCGATGCATAACAAATCATTTACTGTAACTCTCGAACCCACATATTGATGATGCAACACAGAAATTGTGTCTCGATTAAATGCAGCAGCGTCAATGGCGAGTTTTCTCCAAGGGACACGAGTGCTTACGGCCACTGCTTGTAGCCTCCCATGCCAGGCTTGTCCTTTTTAACGATGCAAAACAAATCGTTTACTGTAACTCTCGAACCCACATATTGATGATGCAACACAGAAATTGTTTCTCGATTAAATGCAGCAGGGTCAATGGCGAGTTTTCTCCAAGGGACGCAAGTTGTTACGGCCACTGCTTGTAGCCTCCCATGCCAGGCTTGTCCTTGTTAACGATGCAAAACAAATCGTTTACTGTAACTCTCGAACCCACATATTGATGATGCAACACGGAAATTGTGTCTCGATTAAATGCAGCAGCGTCGATGGCCACATTTCTCCAAGGGATGCGAGTGCTTACGGCCACTGCTTGTAGCCTCCCATGCGAGGCTTGTGCTTGTTCCCGATGCATAACAAATCATTTACTGTAACTCTCGAACCCACATATTGATGATGCAACACAGAAATTGTGTCTCGATTAAATGCAGCAGGGTCAATGGCGAGTTTTCTCCAAGGGACACAAGTTGTTACGGCCACTGCTTGTAGCCTCCCATGCGAGGCTTGTGCTTGTTCCCGATGCATAACAAATCATTTACTGTAACTCTCGAACCCACATATTGATGATGCAACACAGAAATTGTGCCTCGATTAAATGCAGCAGGGTCAATGGCGAGTTTTCTCCAAGGGACACAAGTTGTTACGGCCACTGCTTGTAGCCTCCCATGCGAGGCTTGTGCTTGTTCCCGATGCATAACAAATCATTTACTGTAACTCTCGAACCCACATATTGATGATGCAACACAGAAATTGTGTCTCGATTAAATGCAGCAGGGTCAATGGCGAGTTTTCTCCAAGGGACACAAGTTGTTACGGCCACTGCTTGTAGCCTCCCATGCCAGGCTTCTGCTTGTTCCCGATGCATAACAAATCATTTACTGTAACTCTCGAACCCACATATTGATGATCCAACACAGAAATTGCGTCGCGATTAAGTGCAGCAGGGTCAATGGCGAGTTTTCTCCAAGGGACACGAGTGCTTACGGCCACTGCTTGTAGCCTCCCATGCGAGGCTTGTGCTTGTTCCCGATGCATAACAAATCGTTTACTGTAACTCTCGAACCCACATATTGATGATGCAACACAGAAATTGTGTCTCGATTAAATGCAGCAGGGTCAATGGCGAGTTTTCTCCAAGGGACACGAGTGCTTACGGCCACTGCTTGTAGCCTCCCATGCGAGGCTTGTGCTTGTTCCCGATGCATAACAAATCATTTACTGTAACTCTCGAACCCACATATTAATGATGCAACACAGAAATTGTGTCTCGATTAAATGCAGCAGGGTCAATGGCGAGTTTTCTCCAAGGGACACAAGTTGTTACGGCCACTGCTTGTAGCCTCCCATGCGAGGCTTGTGCTTGTTCCCGATGCATAACAAATCGTTTACTGTAACTCTCGAACCCACATATTGATGATGCAACACAGAAATTGTGTCTCGATTAAATGCAGCAGGGTCAATGGCGAGTTTTCTCCAAGGGACAAAATTTGTTACGGCCACTGCTTGTAGCCTCCCATGCGAGGCTTGTGCTTGTTCCCGATGCATAACAAATCATTTACTGTAACTCTCGAACCCACATATTGATGATGCAACACAGAAATTGTGTCTCGATTAAATGCAGCAGCGTCAATGGCGAGTTTTCTCCAAGGGACACGAGTGCTTACGGCCACTGCTTGTAGCCTCCCATGCCAGGCTTGTCCTTTTTAACGATGCAAAACAAATCGTTTACTGTAACTCTCGAACCCACATATTGATGATGCAACACAGAAATTGTTTCTCGATTAAATGCAGCAGGGTCAATGGCGAGTTTTCTCCAAGGGACTCAAGTTGTTACGGCCACTGCTTGTAGCCTCCCATGCCAGGCTTGTCCTTGTTAACGATGCAAAACAAATCGTTTACTGTAACTCTCGAACCCACATATTGATGATGCAACACGGAAATTGTGTCTCGATTAAATGCAGCAGCGTCGATGGCCACATTTCTCCAAGGGATGCGAGTGCTTACGGCCACTGCTTGTAGCCTCCCATGCGAGGCTTGTGCTTGTTCCCGATGCATAACAAATCGTTTACTGTAACTCTCGAACCCACATACTGATGATGCAACACGGAAATTGTGTCTCGATTAAATGCAGCAGCGTCAATGGCCACATTTCTCCAAGGGATGCGAGTGCTTACGGCCACTGCTTGTAGCCTCCCATGCTAGACTTGTGCTTGTTCCCGATGCATAACAAATCATTTACTGTAACTCTCGAACCCACATATTGATGATGCAACACAGAAATTGTGTCTCGATTAAATGCAGCAGGGTCAATGGCGAGTTTTCTCCAAGGGATGCGAGTGCTTACGGCCACTGCTTGTAGCCTCCCATGCGAGGTTTCTGCTTGTTCCCGATGCATAACAAATCGTTTACTGTAACTCTCGAACCCACATATTGATGATGCAACACAGAAATTGTGTCTCGATTAAATGCAGCAGGGTCAATGGCGAGTTTTCTCCAAGGGACACAAGTTGTTACGGCCACTGCTTGTAGCCTCCCATGCGAGGCTTGTGCTTGTTCCCGATGCATAACAAATCGTTTACTGTAACTCTCGAACCCACATACTGATGATGCAACACGGAAATTGTGTCTCGATTAAATGCAGCAGCGTCAATGGCCACATTTCTCCAAGGGATGCGAGTGCTTACGGCCACTGCTTGTAGCCTCCCATGCGAAGCTTGTGCTTGTTCCCGATGCATAACAAATCATTTACTGTAACTCTCGAACCCACATATTGATGATGCAACACAGAAATTGTGTCTCGATTAAATGCAGCAGGGTCAATGGCGACTTTTCTCCAAGGGATGCGAGTGCTTACGGCCACTGCTTGTAGCCTAACATGCGAGGCTTGTGCTTGTTCCCGATGCATAACAAATCGTTTACTGTAACTCTCGAACCCACATATTGATGATGCAACACAGAAATTGTGTCTCGATTAAATGCAGCAGGGTCAATGGCCACATTTCTCCAAGGGATGCGAGTGCTTACGGCCACTGCTTGTAGCCTCCCATGCGAGGCTTGTGCTTGTTCCCGATGCATAACAAATCATTTACTGTAACTCTCGAACCCACATATTGATGATGCAACACAGAAATTGTGTCTCGATTAAATGCAGCAGGGTCAATGGCGAGTTTTCTCCAAGGGACACAAGTTGTTACGGCCACTGCTTGTAGCCTCCCATGCGAGGCTTGTGCTTGTTCCCGATGCATAACAAATCATTTACTGTAACTCTCGAACCCACATATTGATGATGCAACACAGAAATTGTGTCTCGATTAAATGCAGCAGGGTCAATGGCGACTTTTCTCCAAGGGATGCGAGTGCTTACGGCCACTGCTTGTAGCCTCCCATGCGAGGCTTGTGCTTGTTCCCGATGCATAACAAATCATTTACTGTAACTCTCGAACCCACATATTGATGATGCAACACAGAAATTGCGTCGCGATTAAGTGCAGCAGGGTCAATGGCGAGTTTTCTCCAAGGGACACGAGTGCTTACGGCCACTGCTTGTAGCCTCCCATGCCAGGCTTCTGCTTGTTCCCGATGCATAACAAATCGTTTACTGTAACTCTCGAACCCACATATTGATGATGCAACACAGAAATTGTGTCTCGATTAAATGCAGCAGGGTCAATGGCGAGTTTTCTCCAAGGGACACAAGTTGTTACGGCCACTGCTTGTAGCCTCCCATGCGAGGCTTGTGCTTGTTCCCGATGCATAACAAATCATTTACTGTAACTCTCGAACCCACATATTGATGATGCAACACAGAAATTGTGTCTCGATTAAATGCAGCAGGGTCAATGGCGAGTTTTCTCCAAGGGACACAAGTTGTTACGGCCACTGCTTGTAGCCTCCCATGCGAGGCTTGTGCTTGTTCCCGATGCATAACAAATCATTTACTGTAACTCTCGAACCCACATATTGATGATGCAACACAGAAATTGTGTCTCGATTAAATGCAGCAGGGTCAATGGCCAGTTTTCTCCAAGGGACACAAGTTGTTACGGCCACTGCTTGTAGCCTCCCATGCGAGGCTTGTGCTTGTTCCCGAAGCATAACAAATCATTTACTGTAACTCTCGAACCCACATATTGATGATGCAACACAGAAATTGCGTCGCGATTAAATGCAGCAGGGCCAATGGCGAGTTTTCTCCAAGGGACACAAGTTGTTACGGCCACTGCTTGTAGCCTCCCATGCGAGGCTTGTGCTTGTTCCCGATGCATAAAAAATCATTTACTGTAACTCTCGAACCCACATATTGATGATGCAACACAGAAATTGTGTCTCGATTAAATGCAGCAGGGTCAATGGCGACTTTTCTCCAAGGGATGCGAGTGCTTACGGCCACTGCTTGTAGCCTCTCATGCGAGGCTTGTGCTTGTTCCCGATGCATAACAAATCATTTACTGTAACTCTCGAACCCACATATTGATGATGCAACACAGAAATTGTGTCTCGATTAAATGCAGCAGGGTCAATGGCGACTTTTCTCCAAGGGATGCGAGTGCTTACGGCCACTGCTTGTAGCCTCCCATGCGAGGCTTGTGCTTGTTCCCGATGCATAACAAATCGTTTACTGTAACTCTCGAACCCACATATTGATGATGCAACACAGAAATTGTGTCTCGATTAAATGCAGCAGGGTCAATGGCGAGTTTTCTCCAAGGGACACAAGTTGTTACGGCCACTGCTTGTAGCCTCCCATGCGAGGCTTGTGCTTGTTCCCGATGCATAACAAATCGTTTACTGTAACTCTCGAACCCACATACTGATGATGCAACACGGAAATTGTGTCTCGATTAAATGCAGCAGCGTCAATGGCCACATTTCTCCAAGGGATGCGAGTGCTTACGGCCACTGCTTGTAGCCTCCCATGCGAGGCTTGTGCTTGTTCCCGATGCATAACAAATCATTTACTGTAACTCTCGAACCCACATATTGATGATGCAACACAGAAATTGTGTCTCGATTAAATGCAGCAGGGTCAATGGCGACTTTTCTCCTAGGGATGCGAGTGCTTACGGCCACTGCTTGTAGCCTCCCATGCGAGGATTCTGCTTGTTCCCGATGCATAACAAATCGTTTACTGTAACTCTCGAACCCACATATTGATGATTCAACACAGAAATTGTGTCTCGATTAAATGCAGCAGGGTCAATGGCGAGTTTTCTCCAAGGGACACAAGTTGTTACGGCCACTGCTTGTAGCCTCCCATGCGAGGCTTGTGCTTGTTCCCGATGCATAACAAATCGTTTACTGTAACTCTCGAACCCACATACTGATGATGCAACACGGAAATTGTGTCTCGATTAAATGCAGCAGGGTCAATGGCGAGTTTTCTCCAAGTGACACGAGTGCTTACGGACACTGCTAGTAGCCTCCCATGCGAGGCTTGTGCTTGTTCCCGATGCATAACAAATCATTTACTGTAACTCTCGAACCCACATATTGATGATGCAACACAGAAATTGTGTCTCGATTAAATGCAGCAGGGTCAATGGCGACTTTTCTCCAAGGGATTCGAGTGCTTACGGCCACTGCTTGTAGCCTCCCATGCCAGGCTTGTCCTTGTTAACGATGCAAAACAAATCGTTTACTGTAACTCTCGAACCCACATACTGATGATGCAACACGGAAATTGTGTCTCGATTAAATGCAGCAGCGTCAATGGCCACATTTCTCCAAGGGATGCGAGTGCTTACGGCCACTGCTTGTAGCCTCCCATGCGAGGCTTGTGCTTGTTCCCGATGCATAACAAATCATTTACTGTAACTCTCGAACCCACATATTGATGATGCAACACTGAAATTGCGTCGCGATTAAGTGCAGCAGGGTCAATGGCGAGTTTTCTCCAAGGGACACGAGTGCTTACGGCCACTGCTTGTAGCCTCCCATGCGAGGCTTGTGCTTGTTCCCGATGCATAACAAATCGTTTACTGTAACTCTCGAACCCACATATTGATGATGCAACACAGAAATTGTGTCTCGATTAAATGCAGCAGGGTCAATGGCGACTTTTCTCCAAGGGATGCGAGTGCTTACGGCCACTGCTTGTAGCCTCCCATGCGAGGCTTGTGCTTGTTCCCGATGCATAACAAATCATTTACTGTAACTCTCGAACCCACATATTGATGATGCAACACAGAAATTGTGTCTCGATTAAATGCAGCAGGGTCAATGGCGACTTTTCTCCAAGGGATGCGAGTGCTTACGGCCACTGCTTGTAGCCTCCCATGCCAGGCTTGTCCTTGTTAACGATGCAAAACAAATCGTTTACTGTAACTCTCGAACCCACATACTGATGATGCAACACGGAAATTGTGTCTCGATTAAATGCAGCAGCGTCAATGGCCACATTTCTCCAAGGGATGCGAGTGCTTACGGCCACTGCTTGTAGCCTCCCATGCGGGGCTTGTGCTTGTTCCCGATGCATAACAAATCATTTACTGTAACTCTCGAACCCACATATTGATGATGCAACACAGAAATTGTGTCTCGATTAAATGCAGCAGGGTCAATGGCGAGTTTTCTCCAAGGGACACGAGTGCTTACGGCCACTGCTTGTAGCCTCCCATGCCAGGCTTCTGCTTGCTCCCGATGCATAACAAATCGTTTACTGTAACACTCGAACCCACATACTGATGATGCAACACAGAAATTGTATCTCGATTAAATGCAGCAGGGTCAATGGCGACTTTTCTCCAAGGGATGCGAGTGCTTACGGCCACTGCTTGTAGCCTCCCATGCGAGGCTTGTGCTTGTTCCCGATGCATAACAAATCATTTACTGTAACTCTCGAACCCACATATTGATGATGCAACACAGAAATTGTGTCTCGATTAAATGCAGCAGGGTCAATGGCGACTTTTCTCCAAGTGACACGAGTGCTTACGGCCACTGCTTGTAGCCTCCCATGCCAGGCTTGTCCTTGTTAACGATGCAAAACAAATCGTTTACTGTAACTCTCGAACCCACATACTGATGATGCTACACGGAAATTGTGTCTCGATTAAATGCAGCAGCGTCAATGGCCACATTTCTCCAAGGGATGCGAGTTCTTACGGCCACTGCTTGTAGCCCCCCATGCGAGGCTTGTGCTTGTTCCCGATGCATAACAAATCATTTACTGTAAATCTCGAACCCACATATTGATGATGCAACACGGAAATTGTGTCTCGATTAAATGCAGCAGGGTCAATGGCGACTTTTCTCCAAGTGACACGAGTGCTTACGGCCACTGCTTGTAGCCTCCCATGCCAGGCTTGTCCTTGTTAACGATGCAAAACAAATCGTTTACTGTAACTCTCGAACCCACATACTGATGATGCAACACGGAAATTGTGTCTCGATTAAATGCAGCAGCGTCAATGGCCACATTTCTCCAAGGGATGCGAGTGCTTACGGCCACTGCTTGTAGCCTCCCATGCGAGGCTTGTGCTTGTTTCCGATGCATAACAAATCGTTTACTGTAACTGTCCAACCCACATATTGTAGATGCACAACAGAAATTGCGTCGCGATTAAATGCAGCAGGGTCAATGGCGAGTTTTCTCCAATTGACACGAGTGCTTACGGCCACTGCTTGTAGCCTCCCATGCGAGGCTTGTGCTTGTTCCCGATGCATAACAAATCGTTTACTGTAACTCTCGAACCCACATATTGATGATGCAACACAGAAATTGTGTCTCGATTAAATGCTGCAGGGTCAATGGCGACATTTCTCCAAGGGATGCGTGTGCCTACGGCCACTGCTTGTAGCCTCCCATGCGAGGCTTGTGCTTGTTCCCGATGCATAACAAATCGTTTACTGTAACTCTCGAACCCACATATTGATGATGCAACACAGAAATTGTGTCTCGATTAAATGCAGCAGGGTCAATGGCGACTTTTCTCCAAGTGACACGAGTGCTTACGGCCACTGTTTGTGACCTCCCATGCCAGGCTTGTCCATGTTAACGATGCAAAACAAATCGTTTACTGTAACTCTCGAACCCACATACTGATGATGCAACACGGAAATTGTGTCTCGATTAAATGCAGCAGCGTCAATGGCCACATTTCTCGAAGGGATGCGAGTGCTTACGGCCACTGCTTGTAGCCTCCCATACGAGGCTTGTGCTTGTTTCCGATGCATAACAAATCGTTTACTGTAACTGTCCAACCCACATATTGAAGATGCAACACAGAAATTGCGTCGCGATTAAATGCAGCAGGGTCAATGGCGCGTTTTCTCCAAGGGACACGAGTGCTTACGGCCACTGCTTGTAGCCTCCCATGCCAGGCTTCTGCTTGTTCCCGATGCTTGACAAATTGTTTACTGTAACTCTCGAACCCACATATTGATGATGCAACACAGAAATTGTGTCTCGATTAAATGCAGCAGCGTCAATGGCCACATTTCTCGAAGGAATGCGAGTGCTTACGGCCACTGCTTGTAGCCTCCCATGCGAGGCTTGTGCTTGTTCCCGATGCATAACAAATCGTTTACTGTAACTGTCCAACCCACATATTGAAGATGCAACACAGAAATTGCGTCGCGATTAAATGCAGCAGGGTCAATGGCGAGTTTTCTCCAAGGGACACGAGTGCTTACGGCCACTACTTGTAGCCTCCCATGCCAGGCTTCTGCTTGTTCCCGATGCATAACAAATCGTTTACTGTAACTCTCGAACCCACATATTGATGATGCAACACAGAAATTGTGTCTCGATTAAATGCTGCAGGGTCAATGGCGACTTTTCTCCAAGGCACACAAGTTGTTACGGCCACTGCTTGTAGCCTCCCATGCGAGGCTTGTGCTTGTTCCCGATGCATAACAAATCATTTACTGTAACTCTCGAACCCACATATTGATGATGCAACACAGAAATTGTGTCTCGATTAAATGCAGCAGGGTCAATGGCGACTTTTCTCCAAGGGATGCGAGTGCTTACAGGCACTGCTTGTAGCCTCCCATGCGAGGCTTCTGCTTGTTCCCGATGCATAACAAATCGTTTACTGTAACTCTCGAACCCACATATTGATGATGCAACACACAAATTGTGTCTCGATTAAATGCAGCACGGTCAATGGCGAGTTTTCTCCAAGGGACACAAGTTGTTACGGCCACTGCTTGTAGCCTCCCATGCGAGGCTTGTGCTTGTTCCCGATGCATAACAAATCATTTACTGTAACTCTCGAACCCACATATTGATGATGCAACACAGAATTTGCGTCGCGATTAAGTGCAGCATTGACAATGGCGAGTTTTCTCCAAGGGACACGAGTGCTTATGGCCACTGCTTGTAGCCTCCCATGCCAGGCTTGTCCTTGTTAACGATGCAAAACAAATCGTTTACTGTAACTCTCGAACCCACATACTGATGATGCAACACGGAAATTCTGTCTCGATTAAATGCAGCAGCATCAATGGCCACATTTCTCCAAGGGGTGCGAGTGCTTACGGCCACTGCTTGTAGCCTCCCATGCGAGGCTTGTGCTTGTTCCCGATGCATAACAAATCATTTACTGTAACTCTCGAACCCACATATTGATGATGCAACACAGAAATTGTGTCTCGATTAAATGCAGCAGGGTCAATGGCGAGTTTTCTCCAAGGGACACAAGTTGTTACGGCCACTGCTTGTAGCCTCCCATGCGAGGCTTGTGCTTGTTCCCGATGCATAACAAATCATTTACTGTAACTCTCGAACCCACATATTGATGATGCAACACAGAAATTGTGTCTCGATTAAATGCAGCAGGGTCAATGGCGAGTTTTCTCCAAGGGACACAAGTTGTTACGGCCACTGCTTGTAGCCTCCCATGCCAGGCTTCTGCTTGTTCCCGATGCATAACAAATCATTTACTGTAACTCTCGAACCCACATATTGATGATGCAACACAGAAATTGTGTCTCGATTAAATGCAGCAGGGTCAATGGCGACTTTTCTCCTAGGGATGCGAGTGCTTACGGCCACTGCTTGTAGCCTCCCATGCGAGGATTCTGCTTGTTCCCGATGCATAACAAATCGTTTACTGTAACTCTCGAACCCACATATTGATGATTCAACACAGAAATTGTGTCTCGATTAAATGCAGCAGGGTCAATGGCGAGTTTTCTCCAAGGGACACAAGTTGTTACGGAGACTGCTTGTAGCCTCCCATGCGAGGCTTGTGCTTGTTCCCGATGCATAACAAATCGTTTACTGTAACTCTCGAACCCACATACTGATGATGCAACACGGAAATTGTGTCTCGATTAAATGCAGCAGGGTCAATGGCGAGTTTTCTCCAAGGGATTCGAGTGCTTACGGCCACTGCTTGTAGCCTCCCATGCCAGGCTTGTCCTTGTTAACGATGCAAAACAAATCGTTTACTGTAACTCTCGAACCCACATACTGATGATGCAACACGGAAATTGTGTCTCGATTAAATGCAGCAGCGTCAATGGCCACATTTCTCCAAGGGATGCGAGTGCTTACGGCCACTGCTTGTAGCCTCCCATGCGAGGCTTGTGCTTGTTCCCGATGCATAACAAATCATTTACTGTAACTCTCGAACCCACATATTGATGATGCAACACAGAAATTGCGTCGCGATTAAGTGCAGCAGGGTCAATGGCGAGTTTTCTCCAAGGGACACGAGTGCTTACGGCCACTGCTTGTAGCCTCCCATGCGAGGCTTGTGCTTGTTCCCGATGCATAACAAATCATTTACTGTAACTCTCGAACCCACATATTGATGATGCAACACAGAAATTGTGTCTCGATTAAATGCAGCAGGGTCAATGGCGACTTTTCTCCAAGGGATTCGAGTGCTTACGGCCACTGCTTGTAGCCTCCCATGCCAGGCTTGTCCTTGTTAACGATGCAAAACAAATCGTTTACTGTAACTCTCGAACCCACATACTGATGATGCAACACGGAAATTGTGTCTCGATTAAATGCAGCAGCGTCAATGGCCACATTTCTCCAAGGGATGCGAGTGCTTACGGCCACTGCTTGTAGCCTCCCATGCGAGGCTTGTGCTTGTTCCCGATGCATAACAAATCATTTACTGTAACTCTCGAACCCACATATTGATGATGCAACACAGAAATTGCGTCGCGATTAAGTGCAGCAGGGTCAATGGCGAGTTTTCTCCAAGGGACACGAGTGCTTACGGCCACTGCTTGTAGCCTCCCATGCGAGGCTTGTGCTTGTTCCCGATGCATAACAAATCGTTTACTGTAACTCTCGAACCCACATATTGATGATGCAACACAGAAATTGTGTCTCGATTAAATGCAGCAGGGTCAATGGCGACTTTTCTAAAAGGGATGCGAGTGCTTACGGCCACTGCTTGTAGCCTCCCATGCGAGGCTTGTGCTTGTTCCCGATACATAACAATTCATTTACTGTAACTCTCGAACCCACATATTGATGATGCAACACAGAAATTGTGTCTCGATTAAATGCAGCAGGGTCAATGGCGACTTTTCTCCAAGGGATGCGAGTGCTTACGGCCACTGCTTGTAGCCTCCCATGCCAGGCTTGTCCTTGTTAACGATGCTAAACAAATCGTTTACTGTAACTCTCGAACCCACATACTGATGATGCAACACGGAAACTGTGTCTCGATTAAATGCAGCAGCGTCAATGGCCACATTTCTCCAAGGGATGCGAGTGCTTACGGCCACTGCTTGTAGCCTCCCATGCGGGGCTTGTGCTTGTTCCCGATGCATAACAAATCATTTACTGTAACTCTCGAACCCACATATTGATGATGCAACACAGAAATTGTGTCTCGATTAAATGCAGCAGGGTCAATGGCGAGTTTTCTCCAAGGGACACGAGTGCTTACGGCCACTGCTTGTAGCCTCCCATGCCAGGCTTCTGCTTGTTCCCGATGCATAACAAATCGTTTACTGTAACTCTCGAACCCACATACTGATGATGCAACACAGAAATTGTATCTCGATTAAATGCAGCAGGGTCAATGGCGACTTTTCTCCAAGGGATGCGAGTGCTTACGGCCACTGCTTGTAGCCTCCCATGCGAGGCTTGTGCTTGTTCCCGATGCATAACAAATCATTTACTGTAACTCTCGAACCCACATATTGATGATGCAACACAGAAATTGTGTCTCGATTAAATGCAGCAGGGTCAATGGCGACTTTTCTCCAAGTGACACGAGTGCTTACGGCCACTGCTTGTAGCCTCCCATGCCAGGCTTGTCCTTGGTAACGATGCAAAACAGATCGTTTACTGTAACTCTCGAACCCACATACTGATGATGCAACACGGAAATTGTGTCTCGATTAAATGCAGCAGCGTCAATGGCCACATTTCTCCAAGGGATGCGAGTGCTTACGGCCACTGCTTGTAGCCCCCCATGCGAGGCTTGTGCTTGTTCCCGATGCATAACAAATCATTTACTGTAACTCTCGAACCCACATATTGATGATGCAACACAGAAATTGTGTCTCGATTAAATGCAGCAGGGTCAATGGCGACTTTTCTCCAAGTGACACGAGTGCTTACGGCCACTGCTTGTAGCCTCCCATGCCAGGCTTGTCCTTGTTAACGATGCAAAACAAATCGTTTACTGTAACTCTCGAACCCACATACTGATGATGCAACACGGAAATTGTGTCTCGATTAAATGCAGCAGCGTCAATGGCCACATTTCTCCAAGGGATGCGAGTGCTTACGGCCACTGCTTGTAGCCTCCCATGCGAGGCTTGTGCTTGTTTCCGATGCATAACAAATCGTTTACTGTAACTGTCCAACCCACATATTGAAGATGCACAACAGAAATTGCGTCGCGATTAAATGCAGCAGGGTCAATGGCGAGTTTTCTCCAAGGGACACGAGTGCTTACGGCCACTGCTTGTAGCCTCCCATGTGAGGCTTGTGCTTGTTCCCGATGCATAACAAATCGTTTACTGTAACTCTCGAACCCACATATTGATGATGCAACACAGAAATTGTGTCTCGATTAAATGCAGCAGCGTCAATGGCCACATTTCTCGAAGGGATGCGAGTGCTTACGGCCACTGCTTGTAGCCTCCCATGCGAAGCTTGTGCTTGTTTCCGATGCATAACAAATCGTTTACTGTAACTGTCCAACCCACATATTGAAGATGCAACACAGAAATTGCGTCGCGATTAAATGCAGCAGGGTCAATGGCGAGTTTTCTCCAAGGGACACGAGTGCTTACGGCCACTGCTTGTAGCCTCCCATGCCAGGCTTCTGCTTGTTCCCGATGCATAACAAATTGTTTACTGTAACTCTCGAACCCACATATTGATGATGCAACACGGAAATTGTGTCTCGATTAAATGCAGCAGCGTCAATGGCCACATTTCTCGAAGGGATGCGAGTGCTTACGGCCACTGCTTGTAGCCTCCCATGCGAGGCTTGTGCTTGTTTCCGATGCATAACAAATCGTTTACTGTAACTGTCCAACCCACATATTGAAGATGCAACACAGAAATTGCGTCGCGATTAAATGCAGCAGGGTCAATGGCGAGTTTTCTCCAAGGGACACGAGTGCTTACGGCCACTACTTGTAGCCTCCCATGCCAGGCTTCTGCTTGTTCCCGATGCATAACAAATCGTTTACTGTAACTCTCGAACCCACATATTGATGATGCAACACACAAATTGTGTCTCGATTAAATGCAGCACGGTCAATGGCGAGTTTTCTCCAAGGGACACAAGTTGTTACGGCCACTGCTTGTAGCCTCCCATGCGAGGCTTGTGCTTGTTCCCGATGCATAACAAATCATTTACTGTAACTCTCGAACCCACATATTGATGATGCAACACAGAATTTGCGTCGCGATTAAGTGCAGCATTGACAATGGCGAGTTTTCTCCAAGGGACACGAGTGCTTACGGCCACTGCTTGTAGCCTCCCATGCCAGGCTTGTCCTTGTTAACGATGCATAACAAATCGTTTACTGTAACTCTCGAACCCACATACTGATGATGCAACACGGAAATTCTGTCTCGATTAAATGCAGCAGCGTCAATGGCCACATTTCTCCAAGGGGTGCGAGTGCTTACGGCCACTGCTTGTAGCCTCCCATGCGAGGCTTGTGCTTGTTCCCGATGCATAACAAATCATTTACTGTAACTCTCGAACCCACATATTGATGATGCAACACAGAAATTGTGTCTCGATTAAATGCAGCAGGGTCAATGGCGAGTTTTCTCCAAGGGACACAAGTTGTTACGGCCACTGCTTGTAGCCTCCCATGCGAGGCTTGTGCTTGTTCCCGATGCATAACAAATCATTTACTGTAACTCTCGAACCCACATATTGATGATGCAACACAGAAATTGTGTCTCGATTAAATGCAGCAGGGTCAATGGCGAGTTTTCTCCAAGGGACACAAGTTGTTACGGCCACTGCTTGTAGCCTCCCATGCGAGGCTTGTGCTTGTTCCCGATGCATAACAAATCATTTACTGTAACTCTCGAACCCACATATTGATGATGCAACACAGGAATTGTGTCTCGATTAAATGCAGCAGGGTCAATGGCGAGTTTTCTCCAAGGGACACAAGTTGTTACGGCCACTGCTTGTAGCCTCCCATGCGAGGCTTGTGCTTGTTCCCGATGCATAACAAATCATTTACTGTAACTCTCGAACCCACATATTGATGATGCAACACAGAAATTGTGTCTCGATTAAATGCAGCAGGGTCAATGGCGAGTTTTCTCCAAGGGACACAAGTTGTTACGGCCACTGCTTGTAGCCTCCCATGCGAGGCTTGTGCTTGTTCCCGATGCATAACAAATCATTTACTGTAACTCTCGAACCCACATATTGATGATGCAACACAGAAATTGTGTCTCGATTAAATGCAGCAGGGTCAATGGCGAGTTTTCTCCAAGGGACACAAGTTGTTACGGCCACTGCTTGTAGCCTCCCATGCGAGGCTTGTGCATGTTCCCGATGCATAGCAAATCATTTACTGTAACTCTCGAACCCACATATTGATGATGCAACACAGAAATTGCGTCTCGATTAAATGCAGCAGGGTCAATGACGAGTTTTCTCCAAGGGACACAAGTTGTTACGGCCACTGCTTGTAGCCTTCCATGAGAGGCTTGTGCTTGTTCCCGATGCATAACAAATCATTTACTGTAACTCTCGAACCCACATATTGATGATGCAACACAGAAATTGCGTCGCGATTAAGTGCAGCAGGGTCAATGGCGAGTTTTCTCCAAGGGACACGAGTGCTTACGGCCACTGCTTGTAGCCTCCCATGCCAGGCTTGTCCTTGTTAACGATGCAAAACAAATGGTTTACTGTAACTCTCGAACCCACATACTGATGATGCAACACGGAAATTGTGTCTCGATTAAATGCAGCAGCGTCAATGGCCACATTTCTCTAAGGGATGCGAGTGCTTACGGCCACTGCTTGTAGCCTCCCATGCGAGGCTTGTGCTTGTTCCCGATGCATAACAAATCATTTACTGTAACTCTCGAACCCACATATTGATGATGCAACACAGAAATTGCGTCGCGATTAAGTGCAGCAGGGTCAATGGCGAGTTTTCTCCAAGGGACACGAGTGCTTACGGCCACTGCTTGTAGCCTCCCATGCCAGGCTTGTCCTTGTTAACGATGCAAAACAAATCGTTTACTGTAACTCTCGAACCCACATACTGATGATGCAACACGGAAATTGTGTCTCGATTAAATGCAGCAGCGTCAATGGCCACATTTCTCCAAGGGATGCGAGTGCTTACGGCCACTGCTTGTAGCCTCCCATGCGAGGCTAGTGCTTGTTCCCGATGCATAACAAATCATTTACTGTAACTCTCGAACCCACATATTGATGATGCAACACAGAAATTGCGTCGCGATTAAGTGCAGCAGGGTCAATGGCGAGTTTTCTCCAAGGGACACGAGTGCTTACGGCCACTGCTTGTAGCCTCCCATGCCAGGCTTGTCCTTGTTAACGATGCAAAACAAATCGTTTACTGTAACTCTCGAACCCACATACTGATGATGCAACACGGAAATTGTGTCTCGAATAAATGCAGCAGCGTCAATGGCCACATTTCTCCAAGGGATGCGAGTGCTTACGGCCACTGCTTGTAGCCTCCCATGCGAGGCTTGTGCTTGTTCCCGATGCATAACAAATCATTTACTGTAACTCTCGAACCCACATATTGATGATGCAACACAGAAATTGCGTCGCGATTAAGTGCAGCAGGGTCAATGGCGAGTTTTCTCCAAGGGACACGAGTGCTTACGGCCACTGCTTGTAGCCTCCCATGCCAGGCTTGTCCTTGTTAACGATGCAAAACAAATCGTTTACTGTAACTCTCGAACCCACATATTGATGATGCAACACGGAAATTGTGTCTCGATTAAATGCAGCAGCGTCGATGGCCACATTTCTCCAAGGGATGCGAGTGCTTACGGCCACTGCTTGTAGCCTCCCATGCGAGGCTTGTGCTTGTTCCCGATGCATAACAAATCATTTACTGTAACTCTCGAACCCACATATTGATGATGCAACACAGAAATTGTGTCTCGATTAAATGCAGCAGGGTCAATGGCGAGTTTTCTCCAAGGGACACAAGTTGTTACGGCCACTGCTTGTAGCCTCCCATGCGAGGCTTGTGCTTGTTCCCGATGCATAACAAATCATTTACTGTAACTCTCGAACCCACATATTGATGATGCAACACAGAAATTGTGTCTCGATTAAATGCAGCAGGGTCAATGGCGAGTTTTCTCCAAGGGACACAAGTTGTTACGGCCACTGCTTGTAGCCTCCCATGCGAGGCTTGTGCTTGTTCCCGATGCATAACAAATCATTTACTGTAACTCTCGAACCCACATATTGATGATGCAACACAGAAATTGTGTCTCGATTAAATGCAGCAGGGTCAATGGCGAGTTTTCTCCAAGGGACACAAGTTGTTACGGCCACTGCTTGTAGCCTCCCATGCGAGGCTTGTGCTTTTTCCCGATGCATAACAAATCATTTACTGTAACTCTCGAACCCACATATTGATGATGCAACACAGAAATTGTGTCTCGATTAAATGCAGCAGGGTCAATGGCGAGTTTTCTCCAAGGGACACAAGTTGTTACAGCCACTGCTTGTAGCCTCCCATGCGAGGCTTGTGCTTGTTCCCGATGCATAACAAATCATTTACTGTAACTCTCGAACCCACATATTGATGATGCAACACAGAAATTGTGTCTCGATTAAATGCAGCAGGGTCAATGGCGAGTTTTCTCCAAGGGACACAAGTTGTTACGGCCACTGCTTGTAGCCTCCCATGCGAGGCTTGTGCTTGTTCCCGATGCATAACAAATCATTTACTGTAACTCTCGAACCCACATATTGATGATGCAACACAGAAATTGTGTCTCGATTAAATGCAGCAGGGTCAATGGCGAGTTTTCTCCAAGGGACACAAGTTGTTACGGCCACTGCTTGTAGCCTCCCATGCGAGGCTTGTGCTTGTTCCCGATGCATAACAAATCATTTACTGTAACTCTCGAACCCACATATTGATGATGCAACACAGAAATTGCGTCGCGATTAAATGCAGCAGGGTCAATGGCGAGTTTTCTCCAAGGGACACGAGTGCTTACGGCCACTGCTTGTAGCCTCCCATGCCAGGCTTCTGCTTGTTCCCGATGCATAACAAATCGTTTACTGTAACTCTCGAACCCACATATTGATGATGCAACACAGAAATTGTGTCTCGATTAAATGCAGCAGGGTCAATGGCGACTTTTCTCCAAGGGATGCGAGTGCTTACGGCCACTGCTTGTAGCCTCCCATGCGAGGCTTGTGCTTGTTCCCGATGCATAACAAATCATTTACTGTAACTCTCGCACCCACATATTGATGATGCAACACAGAAATTGTGTCTCGATTAAATGCAGCAGGGTCAATGGCGACTTTTCTCCAAGGGATGCGAGTGCTTACGGCCACTGCTTGTAGCCTCCCATGCCAGGCTTGTCCTTGTTAACGATGCAAAACAAATCGTTTACTGTAACTCTCGAACCCACATACTGATGATGCAACACGGAAATTGTGTCTCGATTAAATGCAGCAGCGTCAATGGCCACATTTCTCCAAGGGATGCGAGTGCTTACGGCCACTGCTTGTAGCCTCCCATGCGAGGCTTGTGCTTGTTCCCGATGCATAACAAATCATTTACTGTAACTCTCGAACCCACATATTGATGATGCAACACAGAAATTGTGTCTCGATTAAATGCAGCAGGGTCAATGGCGAGTTTTCTCCAAGGGACACAAGTTGTTATGGCCACTGCTTGTAGCCTCCCATGCGAGGCTTGTGCTTGTTCCCGATGCATAACAAATCATTTACTGTAACTCTCGAACCCACATATTGATGATGCAACACAGAAATTGTGTCTCGATTAAATGCTGCAGGGTCAATGGCGACTTTTCTCCAAGGGACACAAGTTGTTACGGCCACTGCTTGTAGCCTCCCATGCGAGGCTTGTGCTTGTTCCCGATGCATAACAAATCATTTACTGTAACTCTCGAACCCACATATTGATGATGCAACACAGAAATTGTGTCTCGATTAAATGCAGCAGGGTCAATGGCGACTTTTCTCCAAGGGATGCGAGTGCTTACGGCCACTGCTTGTAGCCTCCCATGCCAGGCTTGTCCTTGTTAACGATGCAAAACAAATCGTTTACTGTAACTCTCGAACCCACATACTGATGATGCAACACAGAAATTGTGTCTCGATTAAATGCAGCAGCGTCAATGGCCACATTTCTCCAAGGAATGCGAGTGCTTACGGCCACTGCTTGTAGCCTCCCATGCGAGGCTTGTGCTTGTTCCCGATGCATAACAAATCATTTACTGTAACTCTCGAACCCACATATTGATGATGCAACACAGAAATTGTGTATCGATTAAATGCAGCAGGGTCAATGGCGACTTTTCTCCAAGGGATGCGAGTGCTTACGGCCACTGCTTGTAGCCTCCCATGCCAGGCTTGTTCTTGTTAACGATGCAAAACAAATCGTTTACTGTAACTCTCGAACCCACATACTAATGATGCAACAAGAAATTGTGTCTCGATTAAATGCAGCAGCGTCAATGGCCACATTTCTCCAAGGAATGCGAGTGGTTACGGCCACTGCTTGTAGCCTCCCATGCGAGGCTTGTGCTTGTTCCCGATGCATAACAAATCATTTTCTGTAACTCTCGAACCCACATACTGATGATGCAACACGGAAATTGTGTCTCGATTAAATGCAGCAGCGTCAATGGCCACATTTCACCAAGGGATGCGAAGGCTTACGGCCACTGCTTGTAGCCTCCCATGCGAGGCTTGTGCTTGTTTCCGATGCATAACAAATCGTTTACTGTAACTGTCCAACCCACATATTGAAGATGCAACACAGAAATTGCGTCGCGATTAAATGCAGCAGGGTCAATGGCGAGTTTTCTCCAAGGGACACGAGTGCTTACGGCCACTGCTTGTAGCCTCCCATGCGAGGCTTGTGCTTGTTCCCGAAGCATAACAAATCGTTTACTGTAACTCTCGAACCCACATATTGATGATGCAACACAGAAATTGTGTCTCGATTAAATGCAGCAGGGTCAATGGCGACTTTTCTCCAAGGGATGCGAGTGCTTACGGCCACTGCTTGTAGCCTCCCATGCGAGGCTTGTGCTTGTTCCCGATGCATAACAAATCATTTACTGTAACTCTCGAACCCACATATTGATGATGCAACACAGAAATTGTGTCACGATTAAATGCAGCAGGGTCAATGGCGACTTTTCTCCGAGGGATGCGAGTGCTTACGGCCACTGCTTGTAGCCTCCCAATGCGAGGCTTCTGCTTGTTCCCGATGCATAACAAATCGTTTACTGTAACTCTCGAACCCACATATTAATGATGCAACACAGAAATTGTGTCTCGATTAAATGCAGCAGGGTCAATGGCGAGTTTTCTCCAAGGGACACAAGTTGTTACGGCCACTGCTCGTAGCCTCCCATGCGAGGCTTGTGCTTGTTCCCGATGCATAATAAATCATTTACTGTAACTCTCGAACCCACATATTGATGATGCAACACAGAAATTGTGTCTCGATTAAATGCAGCAGGGTCAATGGCGACTTTTCTCCAAGTGACACGAGTGCTTACGGCCACTGCTTGTAGCCTCCCATGCCAGGCTTGTCCTTGTTAACGATGCAAAACAAATCGTTTACTGTAACTCTCGAACCCACATACTGATGATGCAACACGGAAATTGTGTCTCGATTAAATGCAGCAGCGTCAATGGCCACATTTCTCCAAGGGATGCGAGTGCTTATGGCCACTGCTTGTAGCCCCCCATGCGAGGCTTGTGCTTGTTCCCGATGCATAACAAATCATTTACTGTAACTCTCGAACCCACATATTGATGATGCAACACAGAAATTGTGTCTCGATTAAATGCAGCAGGGTCAATGGCGACTTTTCTCCAAGTGACACGAGTGCTTACGGCCACTGCTTGTAGCCTCCCATGCCAGGCTTGTCCTTGTTAACGATGCAAAACAAATCGTTTACTGTAACTCTCGAACCCACATACTGATGATGCAACACAGAAATTGTGTCTCGATTAAATGCAGCAGGGTCAATGGCGAGTTTTCTCCAAGGGACACAAGTGGTTACGGCCACTGCTTGTAGCCTCCCATGCGAGGCTTGTGCTTGTTCCCGATGCATAACAAATCAATTACTGTAACTCTCGAACCCACATATTGATGATGCAACACAGAAATTGCGTCGCGATTAAGTGCAGCAGGGTCAATGGCGAGTTTTCTCCAAGTGACACGAGTGCTTACGGCCACTGCTTGTAGCCTCCCATGCGAGGCTTGTCCTTGTTAACGATGCAAAACAAATCGTTTACTGTAACTCTCGAACCCACATACTGATGATGCAACACGGAAATTGTGTCTCGATTAAATGCAGCAGCGTCAATGGCCACATTTCTCCAAAGGGATGCGAGTGCTTACGGCCACTGCTTGAAGCCCCCCATGCGAGGCTTGTGCTTGTTCCCGATGCATAACAAATCATTTACTGTAACTCTCGAACCCACATATTGATGATGCAACACAGAAATTGCGTCGCGATTAAGTGCAGCAGGGTCAATGGCGAGTTTTCTCCAAGGGACACGAGTGCTTACGGCCACTGCTTGTAGCCTCCCATGCCAGGCTTGTCCTTGTTAACGATGCAAAACAAATCGTTTACTGTAACTCTCGAACCCACATACTGATGATGCAACACGGAAATTGTGTCTCGATTAAATGCAGCAGCGTCAATGGCCACATTTCTCCAAGGGATGCGAGTGCTTACGGCCACTGCTTGTAGCCTCCCATGCGAGGCTAGTGCTTGTTCCCGATGCATAACAAATCATTTACTGTAACTCTCGAACCCACATATTGATGATGCAACACAGAAATTGCGTCGCGATTAAGTGCAGCAGGGTCAATGGCGAGTTTTCTCCAAGGGACACGAGTGCTTACGGCCACTGCTTGTAGCCTCCCATGCGAGGCTTGTCCTTGTTAACGATGCAAAACAAATCGTTTACTGTAACTCTCGAACCCACATATAAATGATGCAACACAGAAATTGTGTCTCGATTAAGTGCAGCAGGGTCAATGGCGAGTTTTCTCCTAGTGACACGAGTGCTTACGGCCACTGCTTGTAGCCTCCCATGCCAGGCTTGTCCTTGTTAACGATGCAAAACAAATCGTTTACTGTAACTCTCGAACCCACATATTGATGATGCAACACAGAAATTGCGTCGCGATTAAGTGCAGCAGGGTCAATGGCGAGTTTTCTCCAAGGGATGCGAGTGCTTACGGCCACTGTTTGTAGCCTCCCATGCGAGGCTTCTGCTTGTTCCCGATGCATAACAAATCATTTACTGTAACTCTCGAACCCACATATTGATGATGCAACACAGAAATTGCGTCGCGATTAAGTGCAGCAGGGTCAATGGCGAGTTTTCTCCAAGGGACACGAGTGCTTACGGCCACTGCTTGTAGCCTCCCATGCGAGGCTTGTGCTTGTTCCCGATGCATAACAAATCGTTTACTGTAACTCTCGAACCCACATATTGATGATGCAACACAGCAATTGCGTTGCGATTAAGTGCAGCAGGGTCAATGGCGAGTTTTCTCCAAGGGACACGAGTGCTTACGGCCACTGCTTGTAGCCTCCCATGCCAGGCTTGTCCTTGTTAACGATGCAAAACAAATCGTTTACTGCAACTCTCGAACCCACATACTGATGATGCAATACGGAAATTCTGTCTCGATTAAATGCAGCAGCGTCAATGGCCACATTTCTCCAAGGGATGCGAGTGCTTACGGCCACTGCTTGTAGCCTCCCATGCGAGGCTTGTGCTTGTTCCCGATGCATAAAAAAACAATTTACTGTAACTCTCGAACCCACATATTGATGATGCAACACAGAAATTGTGTCTCGATTAAATGCAGCAGGGTCAATGGCGACTTTTCTCCAAGGGATGCGAGTGCTTACGGCCACTGCTTGTAGCCTCCCATGCGAGGCTTGTGCTTGTTCCCGATGCATAACAAATCATTTACTGTAACTCTCGAACCCACATATTGATGATGCAACACAGAAATTGTGTCTCGATTAAATGCAGCAGGGTCAATGGCGAGTTTTCTCCAAGGGACACAAGTTGTTACTGCCACTGCTTGTAGCCTCCCATGCGAGGCTTGTGCTTGTTCCCGATGCATAACAAATCATTTACTGTAACTCTCGAACCCACATATTGATGATGCAACACAGAAATTCTGTCGCGATTAAGTGCAGCAGGGTCAATGGCGAGTTTTCTCCAAGTGACACGAGTGCTTACGGCCACTGCTTGTAGCCTCCCATGCGAGGCTTGTGCTTGTTCCCGATGCATAACAAATCATTTACTGTAACTCTCGAACCCACATATTGATGATGCAACACAGAAATTGCGTCGCGATTAAATGCAGCAGGGTCAATGGCGAGTTTTCTCCAAGGGACACGAGTGCTTACGGCCACTGCTTGTAGCCTCCCATGCGAGGCTTGTGCTTGTTCCCGATGCATAAAAAAACAATTTACTGTAACTCTCGAACCCACATATTGATGATGCAACACAGAAATTGTGTCTCGATTAAATGCAGCAGGGTCAATGTCGACTTTTCTCCAAGGGATGCGAGTGCTTACGGCCACTGCTTGTAGCTTCCCATGCGAGGCTTGTGCTTGTTCCCGATGCATAACAAATCATTTACTGTAACTCTCGAACCCACATACTGATGATGCAACACGGAAATTGTGTCTCGATTAAATGCAGCAGCGTCAATGGCCACATTTCTCCAAGGGATGCGAGGGCTTACGGCCACTGCTTGTAGCCTCCCATGCGAGGCTTGTGCTTGTTTCCGATGCATAACAAATCAATTACTGTAACTATCCAACCCACATATTAAAGATGCAACACAGAAATTGCGTCGCGATTAAATGCAGCAGGGTCAATGGCGAGTTTTCTCCAAGGGACACGAGTGCTTACGGCCACTGCTTGTAGCCTCCCATGCGAGGCTTGTGCTTGTTCCCGAAGCATAACAAATCGTTTACTGTAACTCTCGAACCCACATATTGATGATGCAACACAGAAATTGTGTCTCGATTAAATGCAGCAGGGTCAATGGTGACTTTTCTCCAAGGGATGCAAGTGCTTACGGCCACTGCTTGTAGCCTCCCATGCGAGGCTTGTGCTTGTTCCCGATGCATAACAAATCATTTACTGTAACTCTCGAACCCACATATTGATGATGCAACACAGAAATTGTGTCTCGATTAAATGCAGCAGGGTCAATGGCGACTTTTCTCCGAGGGATGCGAGTGCTTACGGCCACTGCTTGTAGCCTCCCATGCGAGGCTTCTGCTTGTTCCCGATGCATAACAAATCGTTTACTGTAACTCTCGAACCCACATATTGATGATGCAACACAGAAATTGTGTCTCGATTAAATGCAGCAGGGTCAATGGCGAGTTTTCTCCAAGGGACACAAGTTGTTACTGCCACTGCTTGTAGCCTCCCATGCGAGGCTTGTGCTTGTTCCCGATGCATAACAAATCATTTACTGTAACTCTCGAACCCACATATTGATGATGCAACACAGAAATTCTGTCGCGATTAAGTGCAGCAGGGTCAATGGCGAGTTTTCTCCAAGGGATGCGAGTGCTTACGGCCACTGCTTGTAGCCTCCTATGCGAGGCTTGTCCTTGTTAACGATGCAAAACAAATCGTTTACTGTAACTCTCGAACCCACACATTGATGATGCAACACAGAAATTGCGTCTCGATTAAGTGCAGCAGGGTCAATGGCGAGTTTTCTCCAAGGGATGCGAGTGCTTACGGCCACTGTTTGTAGCCTCCCATGCGAGGCTTGTGCTTGTTCCCGATGCATAACAAATCATTTACTGTAACTCTCGAACCCACATATTGATGATGCAACACAGAAATTGCGTCGCGATTAAATGCAGCAGGGTCAATGGCGAGTTTTCTCCAAGGGACACGAGTGCTTACGGCCACTGCTTGTAGCCACCCATGCGAGGCTTGTGCTTGTTCCCGATGCATAAAAAAACAATTTACTGTAACTCTCGAACCCACATATTGATGATGCAACACAGAAATTGTGTCTCGATTAAATGCAGCAGGGTCAATGTCGACTTTTCTCCAAGGGATGCGAGTGCTTACGGCCAATGCTTGTAGCTTCCCATGCGAGGCTTGTGCTTGTTCCCGATGCATAACAAATCATTTACTGTAACTCTCGAACCCACATACTGATGATGCAACACGGAAATTGTGTCTCGATTAAATGCAGCAGCGTCAATGGCCACATTTCTCCAAGGGATGCGAGGGCTTACGGCCACTGCTTGTAGCCTCCCATGCGAGGCTTGTGCTTGTTTCCGATGCATAACAAATCAATTAATGTAACTGTCCAACCCACATATTGAAGATGCAACACAGAAATTGCGTCGCGATTAAATGCAGCAGGGTCAATGGCGAGTTTTCTCCAAGGGACACGAGTGCTTACGGCCACTGCTTGTAGCCTCCCATGCGAGGCTTGTGCTTGTTCCCGAAGCATAACAAATCGTTTACTGTAACTCTCGAACCCACATATTGATGATGCAACACAGAAATTGTGTCTCGATTAAATGCAGCAGGGTCAATGGTGACTTTTCTCCAAGGGATGCAAGTGCTTACGGCCACTGCTTGTAGCCTCACATGCGAGGCTTGTGCTTGTTCCCGATGCATAACAAATCATTTACTGTAACTCTCGAACCCACATATTGATGATGCAACACAGAAATTGTGTCTCGATTAAATGCAGCAGGGTCAATGGCGACTTTTCTCCGAGGGATGCGAGTGCTTACGGCCACTGCTTGTAGCCTCCCATGCGAGGCTTCTGCTTGTTCCCGATGCATAACAAATCGTTTACTGTAACTCTCGAACCCACATATTGATGATGCAACACAGAAATTGTGTCTCGATTAAATGCAGCAGGGTCAATGGCGAGTTTTCTCCAAGGGACACAAGTTGTTACTGTCACTGCTTGTAGCCTCCCATGCGAGGCTTGTGCTTGTTCCCGATGCATAACAAATCATTTACTGTAACTCTCGAACCCACATATTGATGATGCAACACAGAAATTCTGTCGCGATTAAGTGCAGCAGGGTCAATGGCGAGTTTTCTCCAAGTGACACGAGTGCTTACGGCCACTGCTTGTAGCCTCCCATGCGAGGCTTGTGCTTGTTCCCGATGCATAACAAATCGTTTACTGTAACTCTCGAACCCACATATTGATGATGCAACGCAGCAATTGCGTCGCGATTAAGTGCAGCAGGGTCAATGGCGAGTTTTCTCCAAGGGACACGAGTGCTTACGGCCACTGCTTGTAGCCTCCCATGCCAGGCTTGTCCTTGTTAACGATGCAAAACAAATCGTTTACTGCAACTCTCGAACCCACATACTGATGATGCAACACGGAAATTGTGTCTCGATTAAATGCAGCAGCGTCAATGGCCATATTTCTCCAAGGGATGCGAGTGCTTACGGCCACTGCTTGTAGCCTCCCATGCGAGGCTTCTGCTTGTTCCCGATGCATAACAAATCATTTACTGTAACTCTCGAACCCACATATTGATGATGCAATACAGAAATTGTGTCTCGATTAAATGCAGCAGGGTCAATGGCGACTTCTCTCCAAGGGATGCGAGTGCTTACGGCCACTGCTTGTAGCCTCCCATGCGAGGCTTGTGCTTGTTCCCGATGCATAAAAAAACAATTTACTGTAACTCTCGAACCCACATATTGATGATGCAACACAGAAATTGTGTCTCGATTAAATGCAGCAGGGTCAATGGCGACTTTTCTCCAAGGGATGCGAGTGCTTACGGCCACTGCTTGTAGCCTCCCATGCGAGGCTTGTGCTTGTTCCCGATGCATAACAAATCATTTACTGTAACTCTCGAACCCACATATTGATGATGCAACACAGAAATTGTGTCTCGATTAAATGCAGCAGGGTCAATGGCGAGTTTTCTCCAAGGGACACAAGTTGTTACTGCCACTGCTTGTAGCCTCCCATGCGAGGCTTGTGCTTGTTCCCGATGCATAACAAATCATTTACTGTAACTCTCGAACCCACATATTGATGATGCAACACAGAAATTCTGTCGCGATTAAGTGCAGCAGGGTCAATGGCGAGTTTTCTCCAAGGGATGCGAGTGCTTACGGCCACTGCTTGTAGCCTCCTATGCGAGGCTTGTCCTTGTTAACGATGCAAAACAAATCGTTTACTGTAACTCTCGAACCCACACATTGATGATGCAACACAGAAATTGCGTCTCGATTAAGTGCAGCAGGGTCAATGGCGAGTTTTCTCCAAGGGATGCGAGTGCTTACGGCCACTGTTTGTAGCCTCCCATGCGAGGCTTGTGCTTGTTCCCGATGCATAACAAATCATTTACTGTAACTCTCGAACCCACATATTGATGATGCAACACAGAAATTGCGTCGCGATTAAATGCAGCAGGGTCAATGGCGAGTTTTCTCCAAGGGACACGAGTGCTTACGGCCACTGCTTGTAGCCACCCATGCGAGGCTTGTGCTTGTTCCCGATGCATAAAAAAACAATTTACTGTAACTCTCGAACCCACATATTGATGATGCAACACAGAAATTGTGTCTCGATTAAATGCAGCAGGGTCAATGTCGACTTTTCTCCAAGGGATGCGAGTGCTTACGGCCAATGCTTGTAGCTTCCCATGCGAGGCTTGTGCTTGTTCCCGATGCATAACAAATCATTTACTGTAACTCTCGAACCCACATACTGATGATGCAACACGGAAATTGTGTCTCGATTAAATGCAGCAGCGTCAATGGCCACATTTCTCCAAGGGATGCGAGGGCTTACGGCCACTGCTTGTAGCCTCCCATGCGAGGCTTGTGCTTGTTTCCGATGCATAACAAATCAATTAATGTAACTGTCCAACCCACATATTGAAGATGCAACACAGAAATTGCGTCGCGATTAAATGCAGCAGGGTCAATGGCGAGTTTTCTCCAAGGGACACGAGTGCTTACGGCCACTGCTTGTAGCCTCCCATGCGAGGCTTGTGCTTGTTCCCGAAGCATAACAAATCGTTTACTGTAACTCTCGAACCCACATATTGATGATGCAACACAGAAATTGTGTCTCGATTAAATGCAGCAGGGTCAATGGTGACTTTTCTCCAAGGGATGCAAGTGCTTACGGCCACTGCTTGTAGCCTCACATGCGAGGCTTGTGCTTGTTCCCGATGCATAACAAATCATTTACTGTAACTCTCGAACCCACATATTGATGATGCAACACAGAAATTGTGTCTCGATTAAATGCAGCAGGGTCAATGGCGACTTTTCTCCGAGGGATGCGAGTGCTTACGGCCACTGCTTGTAGCCTCCCATGCGAGGCTTCTGCTTGTTCCCGATGCATAACAAATCGTTTACTGTAACTCTCGAACCCACATATTGATGATGCAACACAGAAATTGTGTCTCGATTAAATGCAGCAGGGTCAATGGCGAGTTTTCTCCAAGGGACACAAGTTGTTACTGTCACTGCTTGTAGCCTCCCATGCGAGGCTTGTGCTTGTTCCCGATGCATAACAAATCATTTACTGTAACTCTCGAACCCACATATTGATGATGCAACACAGAAATTCTGTCGCGATTAAGTGCAGCAGGGTCAATGGCGAGTTTTCTCCAAGTGACACGAGTGCTTACGGCCACTGCTTGTAGCCTCCCATGCGAGGCTTGTGCTTGTTCCCGATGCATAACAAATCGTTTACTGTAACTCTCGAACCCACATATTGATGATGCAACGCAGCAATTGCGTCGCGATTAAGTGCAGCAGGGTCAATGGCGAGTTTTCTCCAAGGGACACGAGTGCTTACGGCCACTGCTTGTAGCCTCCCATGCCAGGCTTGTCCTTGTTAACGATGCAAAACAAATCGTTTACTGCAACTCTCGAACCCACATACTGATGATGCAACACGGAAATTGTGTCTCGATTAAATGCAGCAGCGTCAATGGCCATATTTCTCCAAGGGATGCGAGTGCTTACGGCCACTGCTTGTAGCCTCCCATGCGAGGCTTCTGCTTGTTCCCGATGCATAACAAATCATTTACTGTAACTCTCGAACCCACATATTGATGATGCAATACAGAAATTGTGTCTCGATTAAATGCAGCAGGGTCAATGGCGACTTCTCTCCAAGGGATGCGAGTGCTTACGGCCACTGCTTGTAGCCTCCCATGCGAGGCTTGTGCTTGTTCCCGATGCATAAAAAAACAATTTACTGTAACTCTCGAACCCACATATTGATGATGCAACACAGAAATTGTGTCTCGATTAAATGCAGCAGGGTCAATGGCGACTTTTCTCCAAGGGATGCGAGTGCTTACGGCCACTGCTTGTAGCCTCCTATGCGAGGCTTGTCCTTGTTAACGATGCAAAACAAATCGTTTACTGTAACTCTCGAACCCACACATTGATGATGCAACACAGAAATTGCGTCTCGATTAAGTGCAGCAGGGTCAATGGCGAGTTTTCTCCAAGGGATGCGAGTGCTTACGGCCACTGTTTGTAGCCTCCCATGCGAGGCTTGTGCTTGTTCCCGATGCATAACAAATCATTTACTGTAACTCTCGAACCCACATATTGATGATGCAACACAGAAATTGCGTCGCGATTAAATGCAGCAGGGTCAATGGCGAGTTTTCTCCAAGGGACACGAGTGCTTACGGCCACTGCTTGTAGCCACCCATGCGAGGCTTGTGCTTGTTCCCGATGCATAAAAAAACAATTTACTGTAACTCTCGAACCCACATATTGATGATGCAACACAGAAATTGTGTCTCGATTAAATGCAGCAGGGTCAATGTCGACTTTTCTCCAAGGGATGCGAGTGCTTACGGCCAATGCTTGTAGCTTCCCATGCGAGGCTTGTGCTTGTTCCCGATGCATAACAAATCATTTACTGTAACTCTCGAACCCACATACTGATGATGCAACACGGAAATTGTGTCTCGATTAAATGCAGCAGCGTCAATGGCCACATTTCTCCAAGGGATGCGAGGGCTTACGGCCACTGCTTGTAGCCTCCCATGCGAGGCTTGTGCTTGTTTCCGATGCATAACAAATCAATTAATGTAACTGTCCAACCCACATATTGAAGATGCAACACAGAAATTGCGTCGCGATTAAATGCAGCAGGGTCAATGGCGAGTTTTCTCCAAGGGACACGAGTGCTTACGGCCACTGCTTGTAGCCTCCCATGCGAGGCTTGTGCTTGTTCCCGAAGCATAACAAATCGTTTACTGTAACTCTCGAACCCACATATTGATGATGCAACACAGAAATTGTGTCTCGATTAAATGCAGCAGGGTCAATGGTGACTTTTCTCCAAGGGATGCAAGTGCTTACGGCCACTGCTTGTAGCCTCACATGCGAGGCTTGTGCTTGTTCCCGATGCATAACAAATCATTTACTGTAACTCTCGAACCCACATATTGATGATGCAACACAGAAATTGTGTCTCGATTAAATGCAGCAGGGTCAATGGCGACTTTTCTCCGAGGGATGCGAGTGCTTACGGCCACTGCTTGTAGCCTCCCATGCGAGGCTTCTGCTTGTTCCCGATGCATAACAAATCGTTTACTGTAACTCTCGAACCCACATATTGATGATGCAACACAGAAATTGTGTCTCGATTAAATGCAGCAGGGTCAATGGCGAGTTTTCTCCAAGGGACACAAGTTGTTACTGTCACTGCTTGTAGCCTCCCATGCGAGGCTTGTGCTTGTTCCCGATGCATAACAAATCATTTACTGTAACTCTCGAACCCACATATTGATGATGCAACACAGAAATTCTGTCGCGATTAAGTGCAGCAGGGTCAATGGCGAGTTTTCTCCAAGTGACACGAGTGCTTACGGCCACTGCTTGTAGCCTCCCATGCGAGGCTTGTGCTTGTTCCCGATGCATAACAAATCGTTTACTGTAACTCTCGAACCCACATATTGATGATGCAACGCAGCAATTGCGTCGCGATTAAGTGCAGCAGGGTCAATGGCGAGTTTTCTCCAAGGGACACGAGTGCTTACGGCCACTGCTTGTAGCCTCCCATGCCAGGCTTGTCCTTGTTAACGATGCAAAACAAATCGTTTACTGCAACTCTCGAACCCACATACTGATGATGCAACACGGAAATTGTGTCTCGATTAAATGCAGCAGCGTCAATGGCCATATTTCTCCAAGGGATGCGAGTGCTTACGGCCACTGCTTGTAGCCTCCCATGCGAGGCTTCTGCTTGTTCCCGATGCATAACAAATCATTTACTGTAACTCTCGAACCCACATATTGATGATGCAATACAGAAATTGTGTCTCGATTAAATGCAGCAGGGTCAATGGCGACTTCTCTCCAAGGGATGCGAGTGCTTACGGCCACTGCTTGTAGCCTCCCATGCGAGGCTTGTGCTTGTTCCCGATGCATAAAAAAACAATTTACTGTAACTCTCGAACCCACATATTGATGATGCAACACAGAAATTGTGTCTCGATTAAATGCAGCAGGGTCAATGGCGACTTTTCTCCAAGGGATGCGAGTGCTTACGGCCACTGCTTGTAGCCTCCCATGCGAGGCTTGTGCTTGTTCCCGATGCATAACAAATCATTTACTGTAACTCTCGAACCCACATATTGATGATGCAACACAGAAATTGTGTCTCGATTAAATGCAGCAGGGTCAATGGCGACTTTTCTCCAAGGGATGTGAGTGCTTACGGCCACTGCTTGTAGCCTCCCATGCCAGGCTTGTCCTTGTTAACGATGCAAAACAAATCGTTTACTGTAACTCTCGAACCCACATACTGATGATGCAACAAGAAATTGCGTCTCGATTAAATGCAGCAGCGTCAATGGCCACATTTCTCCAAGGAATGCGAGTGCTTACGGCCACTGCTTGTAGCCTCCCATGCGAGGCTTGTGCTTGTTCCCGATGCATAACAAATCATTTACTGTAACTCTCGAACCCACATATTGATGATGCAACACAGAAATTGTGTCTCGATTAAATGCAGCAGGGTCAATGGCGACTTTTCTCCAAGGGATGCGAGTGCTTACGGCCACTGCTTGTAGCCTCCCATGCGAGGCTTGTGCTTGTTCCCGATGCATAAAAAAACAATTTACTGTAACTCTCGAACCCACATATTGATGATGCAACACAGAAATTGTGTCTCGATTAAATGCAGCAGGGTCAATGTCGACTTTTCTCCAAGGGATGCGAGTGCTTACGGCCACTGCTTGTAGCCTCCCATGCGAGGCTTGTGCTTGTTCCCGATGCATAACAAATCATTTACTGTAACTCTCGAACCCACATACTGATGATGCAACACGGAAATTGTGTCTCGATTAAATGCAGCAGCGTCAATGGCCACATTTCTCCAAGGGATGCGAGGGCTTACGGCCACTACTTGTAGCCCCCCATGCGAGGCTTGTGCTTGTTTCCGATGCATAACAAATCGTTTACTGTAACTGTCCAACCCACATATTGAAGATGCAACACAGAAATTGCGTCGCGATTAAATGCAGCAGGGTCAATGGCGAGTTTTCTCCAAGGGACACGAGTGCTTACGGCCACTGCTTGTAGCCTCCCATGCGAGGCTTGTGCTTGTTCCCGAAGCATAACAAATCGTTTACTGTAACTCTGGAACCCACATATTGATGATGCAACACAGAAATTGTGTCTCGATTAAATGCAGCAGGGTCAATGGTGACTTTTCTCCAAGGGATGCGAGTGCTTACGGCCACTGCTTGTAGCCTCCCATGCGAGGCTTGTGCTTGTTCCGATGCATAACAAATCATTTACTGTAACACTCGAACCCACATATTGATGATGCAACACAGAAATTGTGTCTCGATTAAGTGCAGCAGGGTCAATGGCGAGTTTTCTCCTAGTGACACGAGTGCTTACGGCCACTGCTTGTAGCCTCCCATGCCAGGCTTGTCCTTGTTAACGATGCAAAACAAATCGTTTACTGTAACTCTCGAACCCACATATTGATGATGCAACACAGAAATAGCGTCGCGATTAAGTGCAGCATTGACAATGGCGAGTTTTCTCCAAGGGACACGAGTGCTTACGGCCACTGCTTGTAGCCTCCCATGCGAGGCTTCTGCTTGTTCCCGATGCATAACAAAACGTTTACTGTAACTCTAGAACCCACATATTGATGATGCAACACAGAAATTGTGTCTCGATTAAATGCAGCAGGGTCAATGGCGACTTTTCTCCAAGGGATGCGAGTGCTTACGGCCACTGTTTGTAGCCTGCCATGCGAGGCTTCTGCTTGTTCCCGATGCATAACAAATCATTTACTGTAACTCTCGAACCCACATATTGATGATGCAACACAGAAATTGCGTCGCGATTAAGTGCAGCAGGGTCAATGGCGAGTTTTCTCCAAGGGACACAAGTTGTTACGGCCACTGCTTGTAGCCTCCCATGCGAGGCTTGTGCTTGTTCCCGATGCATAACAAATCATTTACTGTAACTCTCGAACCCACATATTGATGATGCAACACAGAAATTGTGTCTCGATTAAATGCAGCAGGGTCAATAGCCACTTTTCTCCGAGGGATGCGAGTGCTTACGGCCACTGCTTGTAGCCTCCCATGCGAGGCTTCTGCTTGTTCCCGATGCATAACAAATCGTTTACTGTAACTCTCGAACCCACATATTGATGATGCAACACAGAAATTGTGTCTCGATTAAATGCAGCAGGGTCAATGGCGACTTTTCTCCAAGGGATGCGAGTGCTTACGGCCACTGCTTGTAGCCACCCATGCCAGGCTTGTCCTTGTTAACGATGCAAAACAAATCGTTTACTGTAACTCTCGAACCCACATACTGATGATGCAACACGGAAATTGTGTCTCGATTAAATGCAGCAGCGTCAATGGCCACATTTCTCCAAGGGATGCGAGGGCTTACGGCCACTGCTTGTAGCCTCTCATGCGAGGCTTGTGCTTGTTTCCGATGCATAACAAATCGTTTACTGTAACTGTCCAACCCACATACTGAAGATGCAACACAGAAATTGCGTCGCGATTAAATGCAGCAGGGTCAATGGCGAGTTTTCTCCAAGGGACACGAGTGCTTACGGCCACTGCTTGTAGCCTCCCATGCGAGGCTTGTGCTTGTTCCCGATGCATAACAAATCATTTACTGTAACTCTCGAACCCACATATTGATGATGCAACACACAAATTGTGTCTCGATTAAATGCAGCAGGGTCAATGGCGACTTTTCTCCGAGGGATGCGAGCGCTTACGGCCACTGCTTGTAGCCTCCCATGCGAGGCTTCTGCTTGTTCCCGATGCATAACAAATCGTTTACTGTAACTCTCGAACCCACATATTGATGATGCAACACAGAAATTGTGTCTCGATTAAATGCAGCAGGGTCAATGGCCACATTTCTCCAAGGGATGCGAGAGCTTACGGCCACTGCTTGTAGCCTCCCATGCGAGGCTTGTGCTTGTTCCCGATGCATAACAAATCATTTACTGTAACTCTCGAACCCACATATTGATGATGCAACACAGAAATTGTGTCGCGATTAAGTGCAGCAGGGTCAATGGCGAGTTTTCTCCAAGTGACACGAGTGCTTACGGCCACTGCTTGTAGCCTCCCATGCCAGGCTTGTCCTTGTTAACGATGAAAAACAAATCGTTTACTGTAACTCTCGAACCCACATATTGATGATGCAACACAGAAATTGCGTCGCGATTAAGTGCAGCAGGGTCAATGGCGAGTTTTCTCCAAGTGACACGAGTGCTTACGGCCACTGCTTGTAGCCTCCCATGCCAGGCTTGTCCTTGTTAACGATGCAAAACAAATCGTTTACTGTAACTCTCGAACCCACATATTGATGATGCAACACGGAAATTGTGTCTCGATTAAATGCAGCAGCGTCAATGGACACATTTCTCCAAGGGATGCGAGTGCTTACGGCCACTGCTTGTAGCCTCCCATGCGAGGCTTGTGCTTGTTCCCGATGCATAACAAATCATTTACTGCAACTCTCGAACCCACATATTGATGATTCAACACAGAAATTGCGTCGCGATTAAGTGCAGCAGGGTCAATGGCGAGTTTTCTCCAAGTGACACGAGTGCTTACGGCCACTGCTTGTAGCCTCCCATGCCAGGCTTGTCCTTGTTAACGATGCAAAACAAATCGTTTACTGTAACTCTCGAACCCACATATTGATGATGCAACACGGAAATTGTGTCTCGATTAAATGCAGCAGTGTCAATGGCGACTTTTCTCCAAGGGATGCGAGTGCTTACGGCCACTGCTTGTAGCCTCCCATGCGAGGCTTGTGCTTGTTCCGATGTATAACAAATCATTTACTGTAACTCTCGAACCCACATATTGATGATGCAACACAGAAATTGTGTCTCGATTAAATGCAGCAGGGTCAATGGCGACTTTTCTCCAAGGGATGCGAGTGCTTACGGCCACTGCTTGTAGCCTCCCATGCCAGGCTTGTCCTTGTTAACGATGCAAAACAAATCGTTTACTGTAACTCTCGAACCCACATATTGATGACGCAACACGGAAATTGTGTCTCGATTAAATGCAGCAGGGTCAATGGCGACTTTTCTCCAAGGGATGCGAGTGCTTACGGCCACTGCTTGTAGCCTCCCATGCCAGGATTGTCCTTGTTAACGATGCAAAACAAATCGTTTACTGTAACTCTCGAACCCACATATTGATGATGCAACACGGAAATTGTGTTCGATTAAATGCAGCAGGGTCAATGGCGACTTTTCTCCAAGGGATGCGAGTGCTTACGGCCACTGCTTGTAGCCTCCCATACCAGGCTTGTCCTTGTTAACGATGCAAAACAAATCGTTTACTGTAACTCTCGAACCCACATATTGATGATGCAACACGGAAATTGTGTCTCGATTAAATGCAGCAGGGTCAATGGCGACTTTTCTCCAAGGGATGCGAGTGCTTACGGCCACTGCTTGTAGCCTCCCATGACAGGCTTGTCTTTGTTAACGATGCAAAACAAATCGTTTACTGTAACTCTCGAACCCACATATTGATGATGCAGCACAGAAATTGTGTCTCGATTAACTGCAGCAGGGTCAATGGCGACTTTTCTCCAAGGGATGCGAGTGCTTACGGCCACTGCTTGTAGCCTCCCATGCCAGGCTTGTCCTTGTTAACGATGCAAAACAAATCGTTTACTGTAACTCTCGAACCCACATATTGATGATGCAACACGGAAATTGTGTCTCGATTAAATGCAGCAGGGTCAATGGCGACTTTTCTCCAAGGGATGCGAGTGCTTACGGCCACTGCTTGTAGCCTCCCATGCCAGGCTTGTCCTTGTTAACGATGCAAAACAAATCGTTTACTGTAACTCTCGAACCCACATATTGATGATGCAACACGGAAATTGTGTCTCGATTAAATGCAGCAGGGTCAATGGCGACTTTTCTCCAAGGGATGCGAGTGCTTACGGCCACTGCTTGTAGCCTCCCATGCCAGGCTTGTCCTTGTTAACGATGCAAAACAAATCGTTTACTGTAACTCTCGAACCCACATATTGATGATGCAACACGGAAATTGTGTCTCGATTAAATGCAGCAGGGTCAATGGCGACTTTTCTCCAAGGGATGCGAATGCTTACGGCCACTGCTTGTAGCCTCCCATGCGAGGCTTGTGCTTGTTCCCGATGCATAACAAATCATTTACTGTAACTCTCGAACCCACATATTGATGATGCAACACAGAAATTGTGTCTAGATTAAATGCAGCAGGGTCAATGGCGACTTTTCTCCAAGGGATGCGAGTGCTTACGGCCACTGCTTGTAGCCTCCCATGCCAGGCTTGTCCTTGTTAACGATGCAAAACAAATCGTTTACTGTAACTCTCGAACCCACATATTGATGATGCAACACAGAAATTGTGTCTCGATTAAATGCAGCAGGGTCAATGGCGACTTTTCTCCAAGGGATGCGAGTGCTTACGGCCACTGCTTGTAGCCTCCCATGCCAGGCTTGTCCTTGTTAACGATGCAAAACAAATCGTTTACTGTAACTCTCGAACCCACATATTGATGACGCAACACAGAAATTGTGTCTCGATTAAATGCAGCAGGGTCAATGGCGACTTTTCTCCAAGGGATGCGAGTGCTTACGGCCACTGCTTGTAGCCTCCCATGCCAGGATTGTCCTTGTTAACGATGCAAAACAAATCGTTTACTGTAACTCTCGAACCCACATATTGATGATGCAACACGGAAATTGTGTCTCGATTAAATGCAGCAGGGTCAATGGCGACTTTTCTCCAAGGGATGCAAGTGCTTACGGCCACTGCTTGTAGCCTCCCATACCAGGCTTGTCCTTGTTAACGATGCAAAACAAATCGTTTACTGTGACTCTCGAACCCACATTTTGATGATGCAACACGGAAATTGTGTCTCGATTAAATGCACCAGGGTCAATGGCGACTTTTCTCCAAGGGATGCGAGTGCTTACGGCCACTGCTTGTAGCCTCCCATGCGAGGCTTGTGCTTGTTCCCGATGCATAACAAATCATTTACTATAACTCTCGAACCCACATATTGATGATGCAACACAGAAATTGCGTCGCGATTAAGTGCAGCAGGGTCAATGGCGAGTTTTCTCCAAGTGACACGAGTGCTTACGGCCACTGCTTGTAGCCTCCCATGCCAGGCTTGTCCTTGTTAACGATGCAAAACAAATCGTTTACTGTAACTCTCGAACCCACATATTGATGATGCAACACGGAAATTGTGTCTCGATTAAATGCAGCAGCGTCAATGGCCACATTTCTCCAAGGGATGCGAGTGCTTACGGCCACTGCTTGTAGCCTCCCATGCCAGGCTTGTGCTTGTTCCCGATGCATAACAAATCATTTACTGCAACTCTCGAACCCACATATTGATGATGCAACACAGAAATTGCGTCGCGATTAAGTGCAGCAGGGTCAATGGCGAGTTTTCTTCAAGTGACACGAGTGCTTACGGCCACTGCTTGTAGCCTCCCATGCCAGGCTTGTCCTTGTTAACGATGCAAAACAAATCGTTTACTGTAACTCTCGAATCCACATATTGATGATGCAACACGGAAATTGTGTCTCGATTAAATGCAGCAGGGTCAATGGCGATTTTTCTCCAAGGGATGCGAGTGCTTACGGCCACTGCTTGTAGCCTCCCATGCCAGGCTTGTGCTTGTTCCCGATGCATAACAAATCATTTACTGCAACTCTCGAACCCACATATTGATGATGCAACACAGAAATTGCGTCGCGATTAAGTGCAGCAGGGTCAATGGCGAGTTTTCTCCAAGTGACACGAGTGCTTACGGCCACTGCTTGTACCCTCCCATGCCAGGCTTGTCCTTGTTAACGATGCAAAACAAATCGTTTACTGTAACTCTCGAACCCACATATTGATGATGCAACACGGAAATTGTGTCTCGATTAAATGCAGCAGCGTCAATGGCCACATTTCTCCAAGGGATGCGAGTGCTTACGGCCACTGCTTGTAGCCTCCCATGCCAGGCTTGTGCTTGTTCCCGATGCATAACAAATCATTTACTGCAACTCTCGAACCCACATATTGATGATGCAACACAGAAATTGCGTCGCGATTAAGTGCAGCAGGGTCAATGGCGAGTTTTCTTCAAGTGACACGATTGCTTACGGCCACTGCTTGTAGCCTCCCATGCCAGGCTTGTCCTTGTTAACGCTGCAAAACAAATCGTTTACTGTAACTCTCGAACCCACATATTGATGATGCAACACGGAAATTGTGTCTCGATTAAATGCAGCAGGGTCAATGGCGACTTTTCTCCAAGGGATGCGAGTGCTTACGGCCACTGCTTGTAGCCTCCCATGCCAGGCTTGTCCTTGTTAACGATGCAAAACAAATCGTTTACTGTAACTCTCGAACCCACATATTGATGATGCAACACGGAAATTGTGTCTCGATTAAATGCAGCAGGGTCAATGGCGACTTTTCTCCAAGGGATGCGAGTGCTTACGGCCACTGCTTGTAGCCTCCCATGCGAGGCTTGTGCTTGTTCCCGATGCATAACAAATCATTTACTGCAACTCTCGAACCCACATATTGATGATACAACACAGAAATTGCGTCGCGATTAAGTGCAGCAGGGTCAATGGCGACTTTTCTCCAAGGGATGCGAGTGCTTACGGCCACTGCTAGTAGCCTCCCATGCCAGGCTTGTCCTTGTTAACGAATCAAAACAAATCGTTTACTGTAACTCTCGAACCCACATATTGATGATGCAACACGGAAATTGTGTCTCGATTAAATGCAGCAGCGTCAATGGCCACATTTCTCCAAGGGATGCGAGTGCTTACGGCCACTGCTTGTAACCTCCCATGCGAGGCTTGTGCTTGTTCCCGATGCATAACAAATCATTTACTGTAACTCTCGAACCCACATATTGATGATGCAACACAGAAATTGCGTCGCGATTAAGTGCAGCAGGGTCAATGGCGAGTTTTCTCCAAGTGACACGAGTGCTTACGGCCACTGCTTGTAGCCTCCCATGCCAGGCTTGTCCTTCTTAACGATGCAAAACAAATCGTTTACTGTAACTCTCGAACCCACATATTGATGATGCAACACGGAAATTGTGTCTCGATTAAATGCAGCAGGGTCAATGGCGACTTTTCTCCAAGGGATGCGAGTGCTTACGGCCACTGCTTGTAGCCTCCCATGACAGGATTGTCCTTGTTAACGATGCAAAACAAATCGTTTACTGTAACTCTCGAACCCACATATTGATGATGCAACACGGAAATTGTGTCTCGATTAAATTCAGCAGGGTCAATGGCGACTTTTCTCCAAGGGATGCGAGTGCTTACGGCCACTGCTTGTAGCCTCCCATGCCAGGATTGTCCTTGTTAACGATGCAAAACGAATCGTTTACTGTAACTCTCGAACCCACATATTGATGATGCAACACGGAAATTGTGTCTCGATTAAATGCAGCAGCGTCAATGGCCACATTTCTCCAAGGGATGCGAGTGCTTACGGCCACTGCTTGTAGCCTACCATGCGAGGCTTGTGCTTGTTCCCGATGCATAACAAATCATTTACTGCAACTCTCGAACCCACATATTGATGAGGCAACACAGAAATTGCGTCGCGATTAAGTGCAGCAGGGTCAATGGCGAGTTTTCTCCAAGTGACACGAGTGCTTACGGCCACTGCTTGTAGCCTCCCATGCGAGGCTTGTGCTTCTTCCCGATGCATAACAAATCGTTTACTGTAACTCTCGAACCCACATATTGATGATGCAACACAGAAATTGTGTCTCGATTAAATGCAGCAGGGTCAATGGCGACTTTTCTCCAAGGGATGCGAGTGCTTACGGCCACTGCTTGTAGCCTCCCATGCCAGGATTGTCCTTGTTAACGATGCAAAACAAATCGTTTACTGTAACTCTCGAACCCACATATTGATGATGCAACACGGAAATTGTGTCTCGATTAAATGCAGCAGGGTCAATGGCGACTTTTCTCCAAGGGATGCGAGTGCTTACGGCCACTGCTTGTAGCCTCCCATGCCAGGATTGTCCTTGTTAACGATGCAAAACAAATCGTTTACTGTAACTCTCGAACCCACATATTGATGATGCAACACGGAAATTGTGTCTCGATTAAATGCAGCAGGGTCAATGGCGACTTTTCTCCAAGGGATGCGAGTGCTTACGGCCACTGCTTGTAGCCTCCCATGCCAGGATTGTCCTTGTTAACGATGCAAAACAAATCGTTTACTGTAACTCTCGAACCCACATATTGATGATGCAACACGGAAATTGTGTCTCGATTAAATGCAGCAGGGTCAATGGCGACTTTTCTCCAAGGGATGCGAGTGCTTACGGCCACTGCTTGTAGCCTCCCATGCCAGGATTGTCCTTGTTAACGATGCAAAACAAATCGTTTACTGTAACTCTCGAACCCACATATTGATGATGCAACACGGAAATTGTGTCTCGATTAAATGCAGCAGGGTCAATGGCGACTTTTCTCCAAGGGATGCGAGTGCTTACGGCCACTGCTTGTAGCCTCCCATGCCAGGCTTGTCCTTGTTAACGATGCAAAACAAATTGTTTGCTGTAACTCTCGAACCCACATATTGATGATGCAACACGGAAATTGTGTCTCGATTAAATGCAGCAGGGTCAATGGCGACTTTTCTCCAAGGGATGCGAGTGCTTACGGCCACTGCTTGTAGCCTCCCATGCCAGGCTTGTCCTTGTTAACGATGCAAAACAAATCGTTTACTGTAACTCTCGAACCCACATATTGATGATGCAACACGGAAATTGTGTCTCGATTAAATGCAGCAGGGTCAATGGCGACTTTTCTCCAAGGGATGCGAGTGCTTACGGCCACTGCTTGTAGCCTCCCATGCCAGGCTTGTCCTTGTTAACGATGCAAAACAAATCGTTTACTGTAACTCTCGAACCCACATATTGATGATGCAACACGGAAATTGTGTCTCGATTAAATGCAGCAGGGTCAATGGCGACTTTATTTCCAAGGGATGCGAGTGCTTACGGCCACTGCTTGTAGCCTCCCATGCCAGGATCGTCCTTGTTAACGATGCAAAACAAATCGTTTACTGTAACTCTCGAACCCACATATTGATGATGCAACACGGAAATTGTGTCTCGATTAAATGCAGCAGGGTCAATGGCGACTTTTCTCCAAGGGATGCGAGTGCTTACGGCCACTGCTTGTAGCCTCCCATGCCAGGCTTGTCCTTGTTAACGATGCAAAACAAATCGTTTACTGTAACTCTCGAACCCACATATTGATGATGCAACACGGAAATTGTGTCTCGATTAAATGCAGCAGGGTCAATGGCGACTTTTCTCCAAGGGATGCGAGTGCTTACGGCCACTGCTTGTAGCCTCCCATGCGAGGCTTGTGCTTGTTCCCGATGCATAACAAATCATTTACTGTAACTCTCGAACCCACATATTGATGATGCAACACAGAAATTGTGTCTCGATTAAATGCAGCAGGGTCAATGGCGACTTTTCTCCAAGGGATGCGAGTGCTTACGGCCACTGCTTGTAGCCTCCCATGCCAGGATTGTCCTTGTTAACGATGCAAAACAAATCGTTTACTGTAACTCTCGAACCCACATATTGATGATGCAACACGGAAATTGTGTCTCGATTAAATGCAGCAGGGTCAATGGCGACTTTTCTCCAAGGGATGCGAGTGCTTACGGCCACTGCTTGTAGCCTCCCATGCCAGGCTTGTCCTTGTTAACGATGCAAAACAAATCGTTTACTGTAACTCTCGAACCCACATATTGATGATGCAACACGGAAATTGTGTCTCGATTAAATGCAGCAGGGTCAATGGCGACTTTTCTCCAAGGGATGCGAGTGCTTACGGCCACTGCTTGTAGCCTCCCATGCCAGGCTTGTCCTTGTTAACGATGCAAAACAAATCGTTTACTGTAACTCTCGAACCCACATATTGATGATGCAACACGGAAATTGTGTCTAGATTAAATGCAGCAGGGTCAATGGCGACTTTTCTCCAAGGGATGCGAGTGCTTACGGCCACTGCTTGTAGCCTCCCATGCCAGGCTTGTCCTTGTTAACGATGCAAAACAAATCGTTTACTGTAACTCTCGAACCCACATATTGATGATGCAACACGGAAATTGTGTCTCGATTAAATGCAGCAGGTTCAATGGCGACTTTTCTCCAAGGGATGCGAGTGCTTACGGCCACTGCTTGTAGCCTCCCATGCCAGGCTTGTCCTTGTTAACGATGCAAAACAAATCGTTTACTGTAACTCTCGAACCCACATATTGATGATGCAACACGGAAATTGTGTCTCGATTAAATGCAGCAGGGTCAATGGCGACTTTTCTTCAAGGGATGCGAGTGCTTACGGCCACTGCTTGTAGCCTCCCATGCCAGGATTGTCCTTGTTAACGATGCAAAACAAATCGTTTACTGTAACTCTCGAACCCACATATTGATGATGCAACACGGAAATTGTGTCTCGATTAAATGCAGCAGGGTCAATGGCGACTTTTCTCCAAGGGATGCGAGTGCTTACGGCCACTGCTTGTAGCCTCCCATGCCAGGATTGTCCTTGTTAACGATGCAAAACAAATCGTTTACTGTAACTCTCGAACCCACATATTGATGATGCAACACGGAAATTGTGTCTCGATTAAATGCAGCAGGGTCAATGGCGACTTTTCTCCAAGGGATGCGAGTGCTTACGGCCACTGCTTGTAGCCTCCCATGCCAGGCTTGTCCTTGTTAACGATGCAAAACAAATCGTTTACTGTAACTCTCGAACCCACATATTGATGATGCAACACGGAAATTGTGTCTCGATTAAATGCACCAGGGTCAATGGCGACTTTTCTCCAAGGGATGCGAGTGCTTACGGCCACTGCTTGTAGCCTCCCATGCGAGGCTTGTGCTTGTTCCCGATGCATAACAAATCATTTACTGTAACTCTCGAACCCACATATTGATGATGCAACACAGAAATTGTGTCTCGATTAAATGCAGCAGGGTCAATGGCGACTTTTCTCCAAGGGATGCGAGTGCTTACGGCCACTGCTTGTAGCCTCCCATGCCAGGATTGTCCTTGTTAACGATGCAAAACAAATCGTTTACTGTAACTCTCGAACCCACATATTGATGATGCAACACGGAAATTGTGTCTCGATTAAATGCAGCAGGGTCAATGGCGACTTTTCTCCAAGGGATGCGAGTGCTTACGGCCACTGCTTGTAGCCTCCCATGCCAGGATTGTCCTTGTTAACGATGCAAAACAAATCGTTTACTGTAACTCTCGAACCCACATATTGATGATGCAACACGGAAATTGTGTCTCGATTAAATGCAGCAGGGTCAATGGCGACTTTTCTCCAAGGGATGCGAGTGCTTACGGCCACTGCTTGTAGCCTCCCATGCCAGGCTTGTCCTTGTTAACGATGCAAAACAAATCGTTTACTGTAACTCTCCAACCCACATATTGATGATGCAACACGGAAATTGTGTCTCGATTAAATGCAGCAGGGTCAATGGCGACTTTTCTCCAAGGGATGCGAGTGCTTACGGCCACTGCTTGTAGCCTCCCATGCCAGGCTTGTCCTTGTTAACGATGCAAAACAAATCGTTTACTATAACTCTCGAACTCACATATTGATGATGCAACACGGAAATTGTGTCTCGATTAAATGCAGCAGGGTCAATGGCGACTTTTCTCCAAGGGATGCGAGTGCTTACGGCCACTGCTTGTAGCCTCCCATGCCAGGCTTGTCCTTGTTAACGATGCAAAACAAATCGTTTACTGTAACTCTCGAACCCACATATTGATGATGCAACACGGAAATTGTGTCTCGATTAAATGCAGCAGGGTCAATGGCGACTTTTCTCCAAGGGATGCGAGTGCTTACGGCCACTGCTTGTAGCCTCCCATGCCAGGATTGTCCTTGTTAACGATGCAAAACAAATCGTTTACTGTAACTCTCGAACCCACATATTGATGATGCAACACGGAAATTGTGTCTCGATTAAATGCAGCAGGGTCAATGGCGACTTTTCTCCAAGGGATGCGAGTGCTTACGGCCACTGCTTGTAGCCTCCCATGCCAGGATTGTCCTTGTTAACGATGCAAAACAAATCGTTTACTGTAACTCTCGAACCCACATATTGATGATGCAACACGGAAATTGTGTCTCGATTAAATGCAGCAGGGTCAATGGCGACTTTTCTCCAAGGGATGCGAGTGCTTACGGCCACTGCTTGTAGCCTCCCATGCCAGGCTTGTCCTTGTTAACGATGCAAAACAAATCGTTTACTGTAACTCTCGAACCCACATATTGATGATGCATCACGGAAATTGTGTCTCGATTAAATGCAGCAGGGTCAATGGCGACTTTTCTCCAAGGGATGCGAGTGCTTACGGCCACTGCTCGTAGCCTCCCATGCCAGGCTTGTCCTTGTTAACGATGCAAAACAAATCGTTTACTGTAACTCTCGAACCCACATATTGATGATGCAACACGGAAATTGTGTCTCGATTAAATGCAGCAGGGTCAATGGCGACTTTTCTCCAAGGGATGCGAGTGCTTACGGCCACTGCTTGTAGCCTCCCATGCCAGGCTTGTCCTTGTTAACGATGCAAAACAAATCGTTTACTGTAACTCTCGAACCCACATATTGATGATGCAACACGGAAATTGTGTCTCGATTAAATGCAGCAGGGTCAATGGCGACTTTTCTCCAAGGGATGCGAGTGCTTACGGCCACTGCTTGTAGCCTCCCATGCCAGGCTTGTCCTTGTTAACGATGCAAAACAAATCGTTTACTGTAACTCTCGAACCCACATATTGATGATGCAACACGGAAATTGTGTCTCGATTAAATGCAGCAGGGTCAATGGCGACTTTTCTCCAAGGGATGCGAGTGCTTACGGCCACTGCTTGTAGCCTCCCATGCCAGGCTTGTCCTTGTTAACGATGCAAAACAAATCGTTTACTGTAACTCTCGAACCCACATATTGATGATGCAACACGGAAATTGTGTCTCGATTAAATGCAGCAGGGTCAATGGCGACTTTTCTCCAAGGGATGCGAGTGCTTACGGCCACTGCTTGTAGCCTCCCATGCCAGGCTTGTCCTTGTTAACGATGCAAAACAAATCGTTTACTGTAACTCTCGAACCCACATATTGATGATGCAACACGGAAATTGTGTCTCGATTAAATGCAGCAGGGTCAATGGCGACTTTTCTCCAAGGGATGCGAGTGCTTACGGCCACTGCTTGTAGCCTCCCATGCCAGGCTTGTCCTTGTTAACGATGCAAAACAAATCGTTTACTGTAACTCTCGAACCCACATATTGATGATGCAACACGGAAATTGTGTCTCGATTAAATGCAGCAGGGTCAATGGCGACTTTTCTCCAAGGGATGCGAGTGCTTACGGCCACTGCTTGTAGCCTCCCATGCCAGGATTGTCCTTGTTAACGATGCAAAACAAATCGTTTACTGTAACTCTCGAACCCACATATTGATGATGCAACACGGAAATTGTGTCTCGATTAAATGCAGCAGGGTCAATGGCGACTTTTCTCCAAGGGATGCGAGTGCTTACGGCCACTGCTTGTAGCCTCCCATGCCAGGCTTGTCCTTGTTAACGATGCAAAACAAATCGTTTACTGTAACTCTCGAACCCACATATTGATGATGCAACACGGAAATTGTGTCTCGATTAAATGCAGCAGGGTCAATGGCGACTTTTCTCCAAGGGATGCGAGTGCTTACGGCCACTGCTTGTAGCCTCCCATGCCAGGCTTGTCCTTGTTAACGATGCAAAACAAATCGTTTACTGTAACTCTCGAACCCACATATTGATGATGCAACACGGAAATTGTGTCTCGATTAAATGCAGCAGGGTCAATGGCGACTTTTCTCCAAGGGATGCGAGTGCTTACGGCCACTGCTTGTAGCCTCCCATGCCAGGCTTGTCCTTGTTAACGATGCAAAACAAATCGTTTACTGTAACTCTCGAACCCACATATTGATGATGCAACACGGAAATTGTGTCTCGATTAAATGCAGCAGGGTCAATGGCGACTTTTCTCCAAGGGATGCGAGTGCTTACGGCCACTGCTTGTAGCCTCCCATGCCAGGCTTGTCCTTGTTAACGATGCAAAACAAATCGTTTACTGTAACTCTCGAACCCACATATTGATGATGCAACACGGACATTGTGTCTCGATTAAATGCAGCAGGGTCAATGGCGACTCTCTCCAAGGGATGCGAGTGCTTACGGCCACTGCTTGTAGCCTCCCATGCCAGGCTTGTCCTTGTTAACGATGCAAAACAAATCGTTTACTGTAACTCTCGAACCCACATATTGATGATGCAACACGGAAATTGTGTCTCGATTAAATGCAGCAGGGTCAATGGCGACTTTTCTCCAAGGGATGCGAGTGCTTACGGCCACTGCTTGTAGCCTCCCCTGCCAGGCTTGTCCTTGTTAACGATGCAAAACAAATCGTTTACTGTAACTCTCGAACCCACATATTGATGATGCAACACGGAAATTGTGTCTCGATTAAATGCAGCAGGGTCAATGGCGACTTTTCTCCAAGGGATGCGAGTGCTTTCGGCCACTGCTTGTAGCCTCCCATGCGAGGCTTGTGCTTGTTCCCGATGCATATCAAATCATTTACTGTAACTCTCGAACCCACATATTGATGATGCAACACAGAAATTGTGTCTCGATTAAATGCAGCAGGGTCAATGGCGACTTTTCTCCAAGGGATGCGAGTGCTTACGGCCACTGCTTGTAGCCTCCCATGCCAGGATTGTCCTTGTTAACGATGCAAAACAAATCGTTTACTGTAACTCTCGAACCCACATATTGATGATGCATCACGGAAATTGTGTCTCGATTAAATGCAGCAGGGTCAATGGCGACTTTTCTCCAAGGGATGCGAGTGCTTCAGCCACTGCTTGTAGCCTCCCATGCCAGGATTGTCCTTGTTAACGATGCAAAACAAATCGTTTACTGTAACTCTCGAACCCACATATTGATGATGCAACACAGAAATTGTGTCTCGATTAAATGCAGCAGGGTCAATGGCGACTTTTCTCCAAGGGATGCGAGTGCTTACGGCCACTGCTTGTAGCCTCCCATGCCAGGCTTGTCCTTGTTAACGATGCAAAACAAATCGTTTACTGTAACTCTCGAACCCACATATTGATGATGCAACACGGAAATTGTGTCTCGATTAAATGCAGCAGGGTCAATGGCGACTTTTCTCCAAGGGATGCGAGTGCTTACAGCCACTGCTTGTAGCCTCCCATGCCAGGCTTGTCCTTGTTAACGATGCAAAACAAATCGTTTACTGTAACTCTCGAACCCACATATTGATGATGCAACACGGAAATTGTGTCTCGATTAAATGCAGCAGGGTCAATGGCGACTTTTCTCCAAGGGATGCGAGTGCTTACGGCCACTGCTTGTAGCCTCCCATGCCAGGCTTGTCCTTGTTAACGATGCAAAACAAATCGTTTACTGTAACTCTCGAACCCACATATTGATGATGCAACACGGAAATTGTGTCTCGATTAAATGCAGCAGGGTCAATGGCGACTTTTCTCCAAGGGATGCGAGTGCTTACGGCCACTGCTTGTAGCCTCCCATGCCAGGATTGTCCTTGTTAACGATGCAAAACAAATCGTTTACTGTAACTCTCGAACCCACATATTGATGATGCAACACGGAAATTGTGTCTCGATTAAATGCAGCAGGGTCAATGGCGACTTTTCTCCAAGGGATGCGAGTGCTTACGGCCACTGCTTGTAGCCTCCCATGCGAGGCTTGTGCTTGTTCCCGATGCATAACAAATCATTTACTGTAACTCTCGAACCCACATATTGATGATGCAACACAGAAATTGTGTCTCGATTAAATGCAGCAGGGTCAATGGCGACTTTTCTCCAAGGGATGCGAGTGCTTACGGCCACTGCTTGTAGCCTCCTATGCCAGGATTGTCCTTGTTAACGATGCAAAACAAATCGTTTACTGTCACTCTCGAACCCACATATTGATGATGCAACACGATAATTGTGTCTCGATTAAATGCAGCAGGGTCAATGGCGACTTTTCTCCAAGGGATGCGAGTGCTTACGGCCACTGCTTGTAGCCTCCCATGCCAGGATTGTCCTTGTTAACGATGCAAAACAAATCGTTTACTGTAACTCTCGATCCCACATATTGATGATGCAACACGGAAATTGTGTCTCGATTAAATGCAGCAGGGTCAATGGCGACTTTTCTCCAAGGGATGCGAGTGCTTACGGCCACTGCTTGTAGCCTCCCATGCCAGGCTTGTCCTTGTTAACGATGCAAAACAAATCGTTTACTGTAACTCTCGAACCCACATATTGATGATGCAACACGGAAATTGTGTCTCGATTAAATGCAGCAGGGTCAATGGCGACTTTTCTCCAAGGGATGCGAGTGCTTACGGCCACTGCTTGTAGCCTCCCATGCCAGGCTTGTCCTTGTTAACGATGCAAAACAAATCGTTTACTGTAACTCTCGAACCCACATATTGATGATGCAACACAGAAATTGTGTCTCGATTAATTGCAGCAGGGTCAATGGCGACTTTTCTCCAAGGGATGCGAGTGCTTACGACCACTGCTTGTAGCCTCCCATGCCAGGATTGTCCTTGTTAACGATGCAAAACAAATCGTTTACTGTAACTCTCGAACCCACATATTGATGATGCAACACGGAAATTGTGTCTCGATTAAATGCAGCAGGGTCAATGGCGACTTTTCTCCAAGGGATGCGAGTGCTTACGGCCACTGCTTGTAGCCTCCCATGCCAGGCTTGTCCTTGTTAACGATGCAAAACAAATCGTTTACTGTAACTCTCGAACCCACATATTGATGATGCAACACGGAAATTGTGTCTCGATTAAATGCAGCAGGGTCAATGGCGACTTTTCTCCAAGGGATGCGAGTGCTTACGGCCACTGCTTGTAGCCTCCCATGCCAGGATTGTCCTTGTTAACGATGCAAAACAAATCGTTTACTGTAACTCTCGAACCCACATATTGATGATGCAACACGGAAATTGTGTCTCGATTAAATGCAGCAGGGTCAATGGCGACTTTTCTCCAAGGGATGCGAGTGCTTACAGCCACTGCTTGTAGCCTCCCATGCCAGGATTGTCCTTGTTAACGATGCAAAACAAATCGTTTACTGTAACTCTCGAACCAACATATTGATGATGCAACACGGAAATTGTGTCTCGATTAAATGCAGCAGGGTCAATGGCGACTTTTCTCCAAGGGATGCGAGTGCTTACGGCCACTGCTTGTAGCCTCCCATGCCAGGCTTGTCCTTGTTAACGATGCAAAACGAATCGTTTACTGTAACTCTCGAACCCACATATTGATGATGCATCACGGAAATTGTGTCTCGATTAAATGCAGCAGGGTCAATGGCGACTTTTCTCCAAGGGATGCGAGTGCTTACGGCCACTGCTTGTAGCCTCCCATGCCAGGATTGTCCTTGTTAACGATGCAAAACAAATCGTTTACTGTAACTCTCGAACCCACATATTGATGATGCAACACGGAAATTGTGTCTCGATTAAATGCAGCAGGGTCAATGGCGACTTTTCTCCAAGGGATGCGAGTGCTTACGGCCACTGCTTGTAGCCTCCCATGCCAGGATTGTCCTTGTTAACGATGCAAAACAAATCGTTTACTGTAACTCTCGAACCCACATATTGATGATGCAACACGGAAATTGTGTCTCGATTAAATGCAGCAGGGTCAATGGCGACTTTTCTCCAAGGGATGCGAGTGCTTACGGCCACTGCTTGTAGCCTCCCATGCCAGGATTGTCCTTGTTAACGATGCAAAACAAATCGTTTACTGTAACTCTCGAACCCACATATTGATGATGCAACACGGAAATTGTGTCTCGATTAAATGCAGCAGGGTCAATGGCGACTTTTCTCCAAGGGATGCGAGTGCTTACGGCCACTGCTTGTAGCCTCCCATGCCAGGATTGTCCTTGTTAACGATGCAAAACAAATCGTTTACTGTAACTCTCGAACCCACATATTGATGATGCAACACGGAAATTGTGTCTCGATTAAATGCAGCAGGGTCAATGGCGACTTTTCTCCAAGGGATGCGAGTGCTTATGGCCACTGCTTGTAGCCTCCCATGCCAGGCTTGTCCTTGTTAACGATGCAAAACAAATCGTTTACTGTAACTCTCGAACCCACATATTGATGATGCAACACGGAAATTGTGTCTCGATTAAATGCAGCAGGGTCAATGGCGACTTTTCTCCAAGGGATGCGAGTGCTTACGGCCACTGCTTGTAGCCTCCCATGCCAGGCTTGTCCTTGTTAACGATGCAAAACAAATCGTTTACTGTAACTCTCGAACCCACATATTGATGATGCAACACGGAAATTGTGTCTCGATTAAATGCAGCAGGGTCAATGGCGACTTTTCTCCAAGGGATGCGAGTGCTTACGGCCACTGCTTGTAGCCTCCCATGCCAGGCTTGTCCTTGTTAACGATGCAAAACAAATCGTTTACTGTAACTCTCGAACCCACATATTGATGATGCAACACGGAAATTGTGTCTCGATTAAATGCAGCAGGGTCAATGGCGACTTTTCTCCAAGGGATGCGAGTGCTTACGGCCACTGCTTGTAGCCTCCCATGCCAGGCTTGTCCTTGTTAACGATGCAAAACAAATCGTTTACTGTAACTCTCGAACCCACATATTGATGATGCAACACGGAAATTGTGTCTCGATTAAATGCAGCAGGGTCAATGGCGACTTTTCTCCAAGGGATGCGAGTGCTTACGGCCACTGCTTGTAGCCTCCCATGCCAGGCTTGTCCTTGTTAACGATGCAAAACAAATCGTTTACTGTAACTCTCGAACCCACATATTGATGATGCAACACGGAAATTGTGTCTCGATTAAATGCAGCAGGGTCAATGGCGACTTTTCTCCAAGGGATGCGAGTGCTTACGGCCACTGCTTGTAGCCTCCCATGCCAGGCTTGTCCTTGTTAACGATGCAAAACAAATCGTTTACTGTAACTCTCGAACCCACATATTGATGATGCAACACGGAAATTGTGTCTCGATTAAATGCAGCAGGGTCAATGGCGACTTTTCTCCAAGGGATGCGAGTGCTTACGGCCACTGCTTGTAGCCTCCCATGCCAGGCTTGTCCTTGTTAACGATGCAAAACAAATCGTTTACTGTAACTCTCGAACCCACATATTGATGATGCAACACGGAAATTGTGTCTCGATTAAATGCAGCAGGGTCAATGGCGACTTTTCTCCAAGGGATGCGAGTGCTTACGGCCACTGCTTGTAGCCTCCCATGCCAGGATTGTCCTTGTTAACGATGCAAAACAAATCGTTTACTGTAACTCTCGAACCCACATATTGATGATGCAACACGGAAATTGTGTCTCGATTAAATGCAGCAGGGTCAATGGCGACTTTTCTCCAAGGGATGCGAGTGCTTACGGCCACTGCTTGTAGCCTCCCATGCCAGGCTTGTCCTTGTTAACGATGCAAAACAAATCGTTTACTGTAACTCTCGAACCCACATATTGATGATGCAACACGGAAATTGTGTCTCGATTAAATGCAGCAGGGTCAATGGCGACTTTTCTCCAAGGGATACGAGTGCTTACGGCCACTGCTTGTAGCCTCCCATGCCAGGATTGTCCTTGTTAACGATGCAAAACAAATCGTTTACTGTAACTCTCGAACCCACATATTGATGATGCAACACGGAAATTGTGTCTCGATTAAATGCAGCAGGGTCAATGGCGACTTTTCTCCAAGGGATGCGAGTGCTTACGGCCACTGCTTGTAGCCTCCCATGCCAGGCTTGTCCTTGTTAACGATGCAAAACAAATCGTTTACTGTAACTCTCGAACCCACATATTGATGATGCAACACGGAAATTGTGTCTCGATTAAATGCAGCAGGGTCAATGGCGACTTTTCTCCAAGGGATGCGAGTGCTTACGGCCACTGCTTGTAGCCTCCCATGCCAGGATTGTCCTTGTTAACGATGCAAAACAAATCGTTTACTGTAACTCTCGAACCCACATATTGATGATGCAACACGGAAATTGTGTCTCGATTAAATGCAGCAGGGTCAATGGCGACTTTTCTCCAAGGGATGCGAGTGCTTACGGCCACTGCTTGTAGCCTCCCATGCCAGGATTGTCCTTGTTAACGATGCAAAACAAATCGTTTACTGTAACTCTCGAACCCACATATTGATGATGCAACACGGAAATTGTGTCTCGATTAAATGCAGCAGGGTCAATGGCGACTTTTCTCCAAGGGATGCGAGTGCTTACGGCCACTGCTTGTAGCCTCCCATGCCAGGCTTGTCCTTGTTAACGATGCAAAACAAATCGTTTACTGTAACTCTCGAACCCACATATTGATGATGCAACACGGAAATTGTGTCTCGATTAAATGCAGCAGGGTCAATGGCGACTTTTCTCCAAGGGATACGAGTGCTTACGGCCACTGCTTGTAGCCTCCCATGCCAGGATTGTCCTTGTTAACGATGCAAAACAAATCGTTTACTGTAACTCTCGAACCCACATATTGATGATGCAACACGGAAATTGTGTCTCGATTAAATGCAGCAGGGTCAATGGCGACTTTTCTCCAAGGGATGCGAGTGCTTACGGCCACTGCTTGTAGCCTCCCATGCCAGGCTTGTCCTTGTTAACGATGCAAAACAAATCGTTTACTGTAACTCTCGAACCCACATATTGATGATGCAACACGGAAATTGTGTCTCGATTAAATGCAGCAGGGTCAATGGCGACTTTTCTCCAAGGGATGCGAGTGCTTACGGCCACTGCTTGTAGCCTCCCATGCCAGGCTTGTCCTTGTTAACGATGCAAAACAAATCGTTTACTGTAACTCTCGAACCCACATATTGATGATGCAACACGTAAATTGTGTCTCGATTAAATGCAGCAGGGTCAATGGCGACTTTTCTCCAAGGGATGCGAGTGCTTACGGCCACTGCTTGTAGCCTCTCATGCCAGGCTTGTCCTTGTTAACGATGCAAAACAAATCGTTTACTGTAACTCTCGAACCCACATATTGATGATGCAACACGGAAATTGTGTCTCGATTAAATGCAGCAGGGTCAATGGCGACTTTTCTCCAAGGGATGCGAGTGCTTACGGCCACTGCTTGTAGCCTCCCATGCCAGGCTTGTCCTTGTTAACGATGCAAAACAAATCGTTTACTGTAACTCTCGAACCCACATATTGATGATGCAACACGGAAATTGTGTCTCGATTAAATGCAGCAGGGTCAATGGCGACTTTTCTCCAAGGGATGCGAGTGCTTACGGCCACTGCTTGTAGCCTCCCATGCCAGGCTTGTCCTTGTTAACGGTGCAAAACAAATCGTTTACTGTAACTCTCGAACCCACATATTGATGATGCAACACGGAAATTGTGTCTCGATTAAATGCAGCAGGGTCAATGGCGACTTTTCTCCAAGGGATGCGAGTGCTTACGGCCACTGCTTGTAGCCTCCCATGCCAGGATTGTCCTTGTTAACGATGCAAAACAAATCGTTTACTGTAACTCTCGAACCCACATATTGATGATGCAACACGGAAATTGTGTCTCGATTAAATGCAGCAGGGTCAATGGCGACTTTTCTCCAAGGGATGCGAGTGCTTACGGCCACTGCTTGTAGCCTCCCATGCCATGCTTGTCCTTGTTAACGATGCAAAACAAATCGTTTACTGTAACTCTCGAACCCACATATTGATGATGCAACACGGAAATTGTGTCTCGATTAAATGCAGCAGGGTCAATGGCGACTTTTCTCCAAGGGATGCGAGTGCTTACGGCCACTGCTTGTAGCCTCCCATGCCAGGCTTGTCCTTGTTAACGATGCAAAACAAATCGTTTAGTGTAACTCTCGAACCCACATATTGATGATGCAACACGGAAATTGTGTCTCGATTAAATGCAGCAGGGTCAATGGCGACTTTTCTCCAAGGGATGCGAGTGCTTACGGCCACTGCTTGTAGCCTCCCATGCCAGGATTGTCCTTGTTAACGATGCAAAACAATTCGTTTACTGTAACTCTCGAACCCACATATTGATGATGCAACACGGAAATTGTGTCTCGATTAAATGCAGCAGGGTCAATGGCGACTTTTCTCCAAGGGATGCGAGTGCTTACGGCCACTGCTTGTAGCCTCCCATGCCAGGCTTGTCCTTGTTAACGATGCAAAACAAATCGTTTACTGTAACTCTCGAACCCACATATTGATGATGGAACACAGAAATTGTGTCTCGATTAAATGCAGCAGGGTCAATGGCGACTTTTCTCCAAGGGATGCGAGTGCTTACGGCCACTGCTTGTAGCCTCCCATGCCAGGCTTGTCCTTGTTAACGATGCAAAACAAATCGTTTACTGTAACTCTCGAACCCACATATTGATGATGCAACACGGAAATTGTGTCTCGATTAAATGCAGCAGGGTCAATGGCGACTTTTCTCCAAGGGATGCGAGTGCTTACGGCCACTGCTTGTAGCCTCCCATGCCAGGCTTGTCCTTGTTAACGATGCAAAACAAATCGTTTACTGTAACTCTCGAACCCACATATTGATGATGCAACACAGAAATTGTGTCTCGATTAAATGCAGCAGGGTCAATGGCGACTTTTCTCCAAGGGATGCGAGTGCTTACGGCCACTGCTTGTAGCCTCCCATGCCAGGCTTGTCCTTGTTAACGATGCAAAACAAATCGTTTACTGTAACTCTCGAACCCACATATTGATGATGCAACACAGAAATTGTGTCTCGATTAAATGCAGCAGGGTCAATGGCGACTTTTCTCCAAGGGATGCGAGTGCTTACGGCCACTGCTTGTAGCCTCCCATGCCAGGCTTGTCCTTGTTAACGATGCAAAACAAATCGTTTACTGTAACTCTCGAACCCACATATTGATGATGCAACACGGAAATTGTGTCTCGATTAAATGCAGCAGGGTCAATGGCGACTTTTCTCCAAGGGATGCGAGTGCTTACGGCCACTGCTTGTAGCCTCCCATGCCAGGATTGTCCTTGTTAACGATGCAAAACAAATCGTTTACTGTAACTCTCGAACCCACATATTGATGATGCAACACGGAAATTGTGTCTCGATTAAATGCAGCAGGGTCAATGGCGACTTTTCTCCAAGGGATGCGAGTGCTTACGGCCACTGCTTGTAGCCTCCCATGCCAGGCTTGTCCTTGTTAACGATGCAAAACAAATCGTTTACTGTAACTCTCGAACCCACATATTGATGATGCAACACGGAAATTGTGTCTCGATTAAATGCAGCAGGGTCAATGGCGACTTTTCTCCGAGGGATGCGAGTGCTTACGGCCACTGCTTGTAGCCTCCCATGCCAGGCTTGTCCTTGTTAACGATGCAAAACAAATCGTTTACTGTAACTCTCGAACCCACATATTGATGATGCAACACGGAAATTGTGTCTCGATTAAATGCAGCAGGGTCAATGGCGACTTTTCTCCAAGGGATGCGAGTGCTTACGGCCACTGCTTGTAGCCTCCCATGCCAGGCTTGTCCTTGTTAACGATGTAAAACAAATCGTTTACTGTAACTCTCGAACCCACATATTGATGATGCAACACGGAAATTGTGTCTCGATTAAATGCAGCAGGGTCAATGGCGACTTTTCTCCAAGGGATGCGAGTGCTTACGGCCACTGCTTGTAGCCTCCCATGCCAGGCTTGTCCTTGTTAACGATGCAAAACAAATCGTTTACTGTAACTCTCGAACCCACATATTGATGATGCAACACGGAAATTGTGTCTCGATTAAATGCAGCAGGGTCAATGGCGACTTTTCTCCAAGGGATGCGAGTGCTTACGGCCACTGCTTGTAGCCTCCCATGCCAGGCTTGTCCTTGTTAACGATGCAAAACAAATCGTTTACTGTAACTCTCGAACCCACATATTGATGATGCAACACGGAAATTGTGTCTCGATTAAATGCAGCAGGGTCAATGGCGACTTTTCTCCAAGGTATGCGAGTGCTTACGGCCACTGCTTGTAGCCTCCCATGCCAGGCTTGTCCTTGTTAACGATGCAAAACAATTCGTTTACTGTAACTCTCGAACCCACATATTGATGATGCAACACGGAAATTGTGTCTCGATTAAATGCAGCAGGGTCAATGGCGACTTTTCTCCAAGGGATGCGAGTGCTTACGGCCACTGCTTGTAGCCTCCCATGCCAGGATTGTCCTTGTTAACGATGCAAAACAAATCGTTTACTGTAACTCTCGAACCCACATATTGATGATGCAACACGGAAATTGTGTCTCGATTAAATGCAGCAGGGTCAATGGCGACTTTTCTCCAAGGGATGCGAGTGCTTACGGCCACTGCTTGTAGCCTCCCATGCCAGGATTGTCCTTGTTAACGATGCAAAACAAATCGTTTACTGTAACTCTCGAACCCACATATTGATGATGCAACACGGAAATTGTGTCTCGATTAAATGCAGCAGGGTCAATGGCGACTTTTCTCCAAGGGATGCGAGTGCTTACGGCCACTGCTTGTAGCCTCCCATGCCAGGCTTGTCCTTGTTAACGATGCAAAACAAATCGTTTACTGTAACTCTCGAACCCACATATTGATGATGCAACACGGAAATTGTGTCTCGATTAAATGCAGCAGGGTCAATGGCGACTTTTCTCCAAGGGATGCGAGTGCTTACGGCCACTGCTTGTAGCCTCCCATGCCAGGATTGTCCTTGTTAACGATGCAAAACAATTCGTTTACTGTAACTCTCGAACCCACATATTGATGATGCAACACGGAAATTGTGTCTCGATTAAATGCAGCAGGGTCAATGGCGACTTTTCTCCAAGGGATGCGAGTGCTTACGGCCACTGCTTGTAGCCTCCCATGCCAGGCTTGTCCTTGTTAACGATGCAAAACAAATCGTTTACTGTAACTCTCGAACCCACATGATGATGATGGAACACAGAAATTGTGTCTCGATTAAATGCAGCAGGGTCAATGGCGACTTTTCTCCAAGGGATGCGAGTGCTTACGGCCACTGCTTGTAGCCTCCCATGCCAGGCTTGTCCTTGTTAACGATGCAAAACAAATCGTTTACTGTAACTCTCGAACCCACATATTGATGATGCAACACGGAAATTGTGTCTCGATTAAATGCAGCAGGGTCAATGGCGACTTTTCTCCAAGGGATGCGAGTGCTTACGGCCACTGCTTGTAGCCTCCCATGCCAGGATTGTCCTTGTTAACGATGCAAAACAAATCGTTTACTGTAACTCTCGAACCCACATATTGATGATGCAACACGGAAATTGTGTCTCGATTAAATGCAGCAGGGTCAATGGCGACTTTTCTCCAAGGGATGCGAGTGCTTACGGCCACTGCTTGTAGCCTCCCATGCCAGGCTTGTCCTTGTTAACGATGCAAAACAAATCGTTTACTGTAACTCTCGAACCCACATATTGATGATGCAACACGTAAATTGTGTCTCGATTAAATGCAGCAGGGTCAATGGCGACTTTTCTCCAAGGGATGCGAGTGCTTACGGCCACTGCTTGTAGCCTCTCATGCCAGGCTTGTCCTTGTTAACGATGCAAAACAAATCGTTTACTGTAACTCTCGAACCCACATATTGATGATGCAACACGGAAATTGTGTCTCGATTAAATGCAGCAGGGTCAATGGCGACTTTTCTCCAAGGGATGCGAGTGCTTACGGCCACTGCTTGTAGCCTCCCATGCCAGGCTTGTCCTTGTTAACGATGCAAAACAAATCGTTTACTGTAACTCTCGAACCCACATATTGATGATGCAACACGGAAATTGTGTCTCGATTAAATGCAGCAGGGTCAATGGCGACTTTTCTCCAAGGGATGCGAGTGCTTACGGCCACTGCTTGTAGCCTCCCATGCCAGGCTTGTCCTTGTTAACGGTGCAAAACAAATCGTTTACTGTAACTCTCGAACCCACATATTGATGATGCAACACGGAAATTGTGTCTCGATTAAATGCAGCAGGGTCAATGGCGACTTTTCTCCAAGGGATGCGAGTGCTTACGGCTACTGCTTGTAGCCTCCCATGCCAGGATTGTCCTTGTTAACGATGCAAAACAAATCGTTTACTGTAACTCTCGAACCCACATATTGATGATGCAACACGGAAATTGTGTCTCGATTAAATGCAGCAGGGTCAATGGCGACTTTTCTCCAAGGGATGCGAGTGCTTACGGCCACTGCTTGTAGCCTCCCATGCCATGCTTGTCCTTGTTAACGATGCAAAACAAATCGTTTACTGTAACTCTCGAACCCACATATTGATGATGCAACACGGAAATTGTGTCTCGATTAAATGCAGCAGGGTCAATGGCGACTTTTCTCCAAGGGATGCGAGTGCTTACGGCCACTGCTTGTAGCCTCCCATGCCAGGCTTGTCCTTGTTAACGATGCAAAACAAATCGTTTACTGTAACTCTCGAACCCACATATTGATGATGCAACACGGAAATTGTGTCTCGATTAAATGCAGCAGGGTCAATGGCGACTTTTCTCCAAGGGATGCGAGTGCTTACGGCCACTGCTTGTAGCCTCCCATGCCAGGATTGTCCTTGTTAACGATGCAAAACAATTCGTTTACTGTAACTCTCGAACCCACATATTGATGATGCAACACGGAAATTGTGTCTCGATTAAATGCAGCAGGGTCAATGGCGACTTTTCTCCAAGGGATGCGAGTGCTTACGGCCACTGCTTGTAGCCTCCCATGCCAGGCTTGTCCTTGTTAACGATGCAAAACAAATCGTTTACTGTAACTCTCGAACCCACATATTGATGATGGAACACAGAAATTGTGTCTCGATTAAATGCAGCAGGGTCAATGGCGACTTTTCTCCAAGGGATGCGAGTGCTTACGGCCACTGCTTGTAGCCTCCCATGCCAGGCTTGTCCTTGTTAACGATGCAAAACAAATCGTTTACTGTAACTCTCGAACCCACATATTGATGATGCAACACGGAAATTGTGTCTCGATTAAATGCAGCAGGGTCAATGGCGACTTTTCTCCAAGGGATGCGAGTGCTTACGGCCACTGCTTGTAGCCTCCCATGCCAGGCTTGTCCTTGTTAACGATGCAAAACAAATCGTTTACTGTAACTCTCGAACCCACATATTGATGATGCAACACAGAAATTGTGTCTCGATTAAATGCAGCAGGGTCAATGGCGACTTTTCTCCAAGGGATGCGAGTGCTTACGGCCACTGCTTGTAGCCTCCCATGCCAGGCTTGTCCTTGTTAACGATGCAAAACAAATCGTTTACTGTAACTCTCGAACCCACATATTGATGATGCAACACAGAAATTGTGTCTCGATTAAATGCAGCAGGGTCAATGGCGACTTTTCTCCAAGGGATGCGAGTGCTTACGGCCACTGCTTGTAGCCTCCCATGCCAGGCTTGTCCTTGTTAACGATGCAAAACAAATCGTTTACTGTAACTCTCGAACCCACATATTGATGATGCAACACGGAAATTGTGTCTCGATTAAATGCAGCAGGGTCAATGGCGACTTTTCTCCAAGGGATGCGAGTGCTTACGGCCACTGCTTGTAGCCTCCCATGCCAGGATTGTCCTTGTTAACGATGCAAAACAAATCGTTTACTGTAACTCTCGAACCCACATATTGATGATGCAACACGGAAATTGTGTCTCGATTAAATGCAGCAGGGTCAATGGCGACTTTTCTCCAAGGGATGCGAGTGCTTACGGCCACTGCTTGTAGCCTCCCATGCCAGGCTTGTCCTTGTTAACGATGCAAAACAAATCGTTTACTGTAACTCTCGAACCCACATATTGATGATGCAACACGGAAATTGTGTCTCGATTAAATGCAGCAGGGTCAATGGCGACTTTTCTCCGAGGGATGCGAGTGCTTACGGCCACTGCTTGTAGCCTCCCATGCCAGGCTTGTCCTTGTTAACGATGCAAAACAAATCGTTTACTGTAACTCTCGAACCCACATATTGATGATGCAACACGGAAATTGTGTCTCGATTAAATGCAGCAGGGTCAATGGCGACTTTTCTCCAAGGGATGCGAGTGCTTACGGCCACTGCTTGTAGCCTCCCATGCCAGGCTTGTCCTTGTTAACGATGTAAAACAAATCGTTTACTGTAACTCTCGAACCCACATATTGATGATGCAACACGGAAATTGTGTCTCGATTAAATGCAGCAGGGTCAATGGCGACTTTTCTCCAAGGGATGCGAGTGCTTACGGCCACTGCTTGTAGCCTCCCATGCCAGGCTTGTCCTTGTTAACGATGCAAAACAAATCGTTTACTGTAACTCTCGAACCCACATATTGATGATGCAACACGGAAATTGTGTCTCGATTAAATGCAGCAGGGTCAATGGCGACTTTTCTCCAAGGGATGCGAGTGCTTACGGCCACTGCTTGTAGCCTCCCATGCCAGGCTTGTCCTTGTTAACGATGCAAAACAAATCGTTTACTGTAACTCTCGAACCCACATATTGATGATGCAACACGGAAATTGTGTCTCGATTAAATGCAGCAGGGTCAATGGCGACTTTTCTCCAAGGTATGCGAGTGCTTACGGCCACTGCTTGTAGCCTCCCATGCCAGGCTTGTCCTTGTTAACGATGCAAAACAATTCGTTTACTGTAACTCTCGAACCCACATATTGATGATGCAACACGGAAATTGTGTCTCGATTAAATGCAGCAGGGTCAATGGCGACTTTTCTCCAAGGGATGCGAGTGCTTACGGCCACTGCTTGTAGCCTCCCATGCCAGGATTGTCCTTGTTAACGATGCAAAACAAATCGTTTACTGTAACTCTCGAACCCACATATTGATGATGCAACACGGAAATTGTGTCTCGATTAAATGCAGCAGGGTCAATGGCGACTTTTCTCCAAGGGACGCGAGTGCTTACGGCCACTGCTTGTAGCCTCCCATGCCAGGATTGTCCTTGTTAACGATGCAAAACAAATCGTTTACTGTAACTCTCGAACCCACATATTGATGATGCAACACGGAAATTGTGTCTCGATTAAATGCAGCAGGGTCAATGGCGACTTTTCTCCAAGGGATGCGAGTGCTTACGGCCACTGCTTGTAGCCTCCCATGCCAGGCTTGTCCTTGTTAACGATGCAAAACAAATCGTTTACTGTAACTCTCGAACCCACATATTGATGATGCAACACGGAAATTGTGTCTCGATTAAATGCAGCAGGGTCAATGGCGACTTTTCTCCAAGGGATGCGAGTGCTTACGGCCACTGCTTGTAGCCTCCCATGCCAGGATTGTCCTTGTTAACGATGCAAAACAATTCGTTTACTGTAACTCTCGAACCCACATATTGATGATGCAACACGGAAATTGTGTCTCGATTAAATGCAGCAGGGTCAATGGCGACTTTTCTCCAAGGGATGCGAGTGCTTACGGCCACTGCTTGTAGCCTCCCATGCCAGGCTTGTCCTTGTTAACGATGCAAAACAAATCGTTTACTGTAACTCTCGAACCCACATATTGATGATGGAACACAGAAATTGTGTCTCGATTAAATGCAGCAGGGTCAATGGCGACTTTTCTCCAAGGGATGCGAGTGCTTACGGCCACTGCTTGTAGCCTCCCATGCCAGGCTTGTCCTTGTTAACGATGCAAAACAAATCGTTTACTGTAACTCTCGAACCCACATATTGATGATGCAACACGGAAATTGTGTCTCGATTAAATGCAGCAGGGTCAATGGCGACTTTTCTCCAAGGGATGCGAGTGCTTACGGCCACTGCTTGTAGCCTCCCATGCCAGGATTGTCCTTGTTAACGATGCAAAACAAATCGTTTACTGTAACTCTCGAACCCACATATTGATGATGCAACACGGAAATTGTGTCTCGATTAAATGCAGCAGGGTCAATGGCGACTTTTCTCCAAGGGATGCGAGTGCTTACGGCCACTGCTTGTAGCCTCCCATGCCAGGCTTGTCCTTGTTAACGATGCAAAACAAATCGTTTACTGTAACTCTCGAACCCACATATTGATGATGCAACACAGAAATTGTGTCTCGATTAAATGCAGCAGGGTCAATGGCGACTTTTCTCCAAGGGATGCGAGTGCTTACGGCCACTGCTTGTAGCCTCCCATGCCAGGATTGTCCTTGTTAACGATGCAAAACAAATCGTTTACTGTAACTCTCGAACCCACATATTGATGATGCAACACAGAAATTGTGTCTCGATTAAATGCAGCAGGGTCAATGGCGACTTTTCTCCAAGGGATGCGAGTGCTTACGGCCACTGCTTGTAGCCTCCCATGCCAGGCTTGTCCTTGTTAACGATGCAAAACAAATCGTTTACTGTAACTCTCGAACCCACATATTGATGATGCAACACGGAAATTGTGTCTCGATTAAATGCAGCAGGGTCAATGGCGACTTTTCTCCAAGGGATGCGAGTGCTTACGGCCACTGCTTGTAGCCTCCCATGCCAGGCTTGTCCTTGTTAACGATGCAAAACAAATCGTTTACTGTAACTCTCGAACCCACATATTGATGATGCAACACGGAAATTGTGTCTCGATTAAATGCAGCAGGGTCAATGGCGACTTTTCTCCAAGGGATGCGAGTGCTTACGGCCACTGCTTGTAGCCTCCCATGCCAGGCTTGTCCTTGTTAACGATGCAAAACAAATCGTTTACTGTAACTCTCGAACCCACATATTGATGATGCAACACGGAAATTGTGTCTCGATTAAATGCAGCAGGGTCAATGGCGACTTTTCTCCAAGGGATGCGAGTGCTTACGGCCACTGCTTGTAGCCTCCCATGCCAGGCTTGTCCTTGTTAACGATGCAAAACAAATCGTTTACTGTAACTCTCGAACCCACATATTGATGATGCAACACAGAAATTGTGTCTCGATTAAATGCAGCAGGGTCAATGGCGACTTTTCTCCAAGGGACACGAGTGCTTACGGCCACTGCTTGTAGCCTCCCATGCCAGGCTTGTCCTTGTTAACGATGCAAAACAAATCGTTTACTGTAACTCTCGAACCCTCATATTGATGATGCAACACGGAAATTGTGTCTCGATTAAATGCAGCAGGGTCAATGGCGACTTTTCTCCAAGGGATGCGAGTGCTTACGGCCACTGCTTGTAGCCTCCCATGCCAGGCTTGTCCTTGTTAACGATGCAAAACAAATCGTTTACTGTAACTCTCGAACCCACATATTGATGATGCAACACGGAAATTGTGTCTCGATTAAATGCAGCAGGGTCAATGGCGACTTTTCTCCAAGGGATGCGAGTGCTTACGGCCACTGCTTGTAGCCTCCCATGCCAGGCTTGTCCTTGTTAACGGTGCAAAACAAATCGTTTACTGTAACTCTCGAACCCACATATTGATGATGCAACACGGAAATTGTGTCTCGATTAAATGCAGCAGGGTCAATGGCGACTTTTCTCCAAGGGATGCGAGTGCTTACGGCCACTGCTTGTAGCCTCCCATGCCAGGCTTGTCCTTGTTAACGATGCAAAACAAATCGTTTACTGTAACTCTCGAACCCACATATTGATGATGCAACACGGAAATTGTGTCTCGATTAAATGCAGCAGGGTCAATGGCGACTTTTCTCCAAGGGATGCGAGTGCTTACGGCCACTGCTTGTAGCCTCCCATGCCAGGCTTGTCCTTGTTAACGATGCAAAACAAATCGTTTACTGTAACTCTCGAACCCACATATTGATGATGCAACACGGAAATTGTGTCTCGATTAAATGCAGCAGGGTCAATGGCGACTTTTCTCCAAGGGATGCGAGTGCTTACGGCCACTGCTTGTAGCCTCCCATGCCAGGATTGTCCTTGTTAACGATGCAAAACAAATCGTTTACTGTAACTCTCGAACCCACATATTGATGATGCAACACAGAAATTGTGTCTCGATTAAATGCAGCAGGGTCAATGGCGACTTTTCTCCAAGGGATGCGAGTGCTTACGGCCACTGCTTGTAGCCTCCCATGCCAGGCTTGTCCTTGTTAACGATGCAAAACAAATCGTTTACTGTAACTCTCGAACCCACATATTGATGATGCAACACGGAAATTGTGTCTCGATTAAATGCAGCAGGGTCAGTGGCGAGTTTTCTCCAAGGGATGCGAGTGCTTACGGCCACTGCTTGTAGCCTCCCATGCCAGGATTGTCCTTGTTAACGACGCAAAACAAATCGTTTACTGTAACTCTCGAACCCACATATTGATGATGCAACACAGAAATTGTGTCTCGATTAAATGCAGCAGGGTCAATGGCGAATTTTCTCCAAGGGATGCGAGTGCTTACGGCCACTGCTTGTAGCCTCCCATGCCAGGATTGTCCTTGTTAACGATGCAAAACAAATCGTTTACTGTAACTCTCGAACCCACATATTGATGATGCAACACGGAAATTGTGTCTCGATTAAATGCAGCAGGGTCAATGGCGACTTTTCTCCAAGGGATGCGAGTGCTTACGGCCACTGCTTGTAGCCTCCCATGCCAGGCTTGTCCTTGTTAACGATGCAAAACAAATCGTTTACTGTAACTCTCGAACCCACATATTGATGATGCAACACAGAAATTGTGTCTCGATTAAATGCAGCAGGGTCAATGGCGACTTTTCTCCAAGGGATGCGAGTGCTTACGGCCACTGCTTGTAGCCTCCCATGCAGGGCTTGTCCTTGTTAACGATGCAAAACAAATCGTTTACTGTAACTCTGCGAGTGCTTACGGCCACTGCTTGTAGCCTCCCATGCCAGGCTTGTCCTTGTTAACGATGCAAAACAAATCGTTTACTGTAACTCTCGAACCCACATATTGATGATGCAACACAGAAATTGTGTCTCGATTAAATGCAGCAGGGTCAATGGCGACTTTTCTCCAAGGGATGCGAGTGCTTACGGCCACTGCTTGTAGCCTCCCATGCCACACTTGTCCTTGTTAACGATGCAAAACAAATCGTTTACTGTAACTCTCGAACCCACATATTGATGATGCAACACGGAAATTGTGTCTCGATTAAATGCAGCAGGGTCAATGGCGACTTTTCTCCAAGGGATGCGAGTGCTTACGGCCACTGCTTGTAGCCTCCCATGCCAGGATTGTCCTTGTTAACGATGCAAAACAAATCGTTTACTGTAACTCTCGAACCCACATATTGATGATGCAACACAGAAATTGTGTCTCGATTAAATGCAGCAGGGTCAATGGCGACTTTTCTCCAAGGGATGCGAGTGCTTACGGCCACTGCTTGTAGCCTCCCATGCCAGGCTTGTCCTTGTTAACGATGCAAAACAAATCGTTTACTGTAACTCTCGAACCCACATATTGATGATGCAACACAGAAATTGTGTCTCGATTAAATGCAGCAGGGTCAATGGCGACTTTTCTCCAAGGGATGCGAGTGCTTACGGCCACTGCTTGTAGCCTCCCATGCCAGGCTTGTCCTTGTTAACGATGCAAAACAAATCGTTTACTGTAACTCTCGAACCCACATATTGATGATGCAACACAGAAATTGTGTCTCGATTAAATGCAGCAGGGTCAATGGCGACTTTTCTCCAAGGGATGCGAGTGCTTACGGCCACTGCTTGTAGCCTCCCATGCCAGGCTTGTCCTTGTTAACGATGCAAAACAAATCGTTTACTGTAACTCTCGAACCCACATATTGATGATGCAACACGGAAATTGTGTCTCGATTAAATGCAGCAGGGTCAATGGCGACTTTTCTCCAAGGGATGCGAGTGCTTACGGCCACTGCTTGTAGCCTCCCATGCCAGGCTTGTCCTTGTTAACGATGCAAAACAAATCGTTTACTGTAACTCTCGAACCCACATATTGATGATGCAACACGGAAATTGTGTCTCGATTAAATGCAGCAGGGTCAATGGCGACTTTTCTCCAAGGGATGCGAGTGCTTACGGCCACTGCTTGTAGCCTCCCATGCCAGGCTTGTCCTTGTTAACGATGCAAAACAAATCGTTTACTGTAACTCTCGAACCCACATATTGATGATGCAACACGGAAATTGTGTCTCGATTAAATGCAGCAGGGTCAATGGCGACTTTTCTCCAAGGGATGCGAGTGCATACGGCCACTGCTTGTAGCCTCCCATGCGAGGCTTGTGCTTGTTAACGATGCATAACAAATCATTTACTGTAACTCTCGAACCCACATATTGATGATGCAACACAGAAATTGTGTCTCGATTAAATGCAGCAGGGTCAATGGCGACTTTTCTCCAAGGGATGCGAGTGCTTACGGCCACTGCTTGTAGCCTCCCATGCCAGGCTTGTCCTTGCTAACGATGCAAAACAAATCGTTTACTGTAACTCTCGAACCCACATATTGATGATGCAACACGGAAATTGTGTCTCGATTAAATGCAGCAGGGTCAATGGCGACTTTTCTCCAAGGGATGCGAGTGCTTACGGCCACTGCTTGTAGCCTCCCATGCCGTGATTGTCCTTGTTAACGATCCAAAACAAATCGTTTACTGTAACTCTCGAACCCACATATTGATGATGCAACACGGAAATTGTGTCTCGATTAAATGCAGCAGGGTCAATGGCGACTTTTCTCCAAGGGATGCGAGTGCTTACGGCCACTGCTTGTAGCCTCCCATGCCAGGCTTGTCCTTGTTAACGATGCAAAACAAATCGTTTACTGTAACTCTCGAACCCACATATTGATGATGCAACACGGAAATTGCGTCTCGATTAAATGCAGCAGGGTCAATGGCGACTTTTCTCCAAGGGATGCGAGTGCTTACGGCCACTGCTTGTAGCCTCCCATGCCAGGCTTGTCCTTGTTAACGATGCAAAACAAATCGTTTACTGTAACTCTCGAACCCACATATTGATGATGCAACACGGAAATTGTGTCTCGATTAAATGCAGCAGGGTCAATGGCGACTTTTCTCCAAGGGATGCGAGTGCTTACGGCCACTGCTTGTAGCCTCCCATGCCAGGATTGTCCTTGTTAACGATGCAAAACAAATCGTTTACTGTAACTCTCGAACCCACATATTGATGATGCAACACGGAAATTGTGTCTCGATTAAATGCAGCAGGGTCAATGGCGACTTTTCTCCAAGGGATGCGAGTGCTTACGGCCACTGCTTGTAGCCTCCCATGCGAGGCTTGTGCTTGTTCCCGATGCATAACAAATCATTTACTGTAACTCTCGAACCCACATATTGATGATGCAACACAGAAATTGTGTCTCGATTAAATGCAGCAGGGTCAATGGCGACTTTTCTCCAAGGGATGCGAGTGCTTACGGCCACTGCTTGTAGCCTCCCATGCCAGGCTTGTCCTTGCTAACGATGCAAAACAAATCGTTTACTGTAACTCTCGAACCCACATATTGATGATGCAACACGGAAATTGTGTCTCGATTAAATGCAGCAGGGTCAATGGCGACTTTTCTCCAAGGGATGCGAGTGCTTACGGCCACTGCTTGTAGCCTCCCATGCCAGGCTTGTCCTTGTTAACGATGCAAAACAAATCGTTTACTGTAACTCTCGAACCCACATATTGATGATGCAACACGGAAATTGTGTCTCGATTAAATGCAGCAGGGTCAATGGCGACTTTTCTCCAAGGGATGCGAGTGCTTACGGCCACTGCTTGTAGCCTCCCATGCCAGGCTTGTCCTTGTTAACGATGCAAAACAAATCGTTTACTGTAACTCTCGAACCCACATATTGATGATGCAACACGGAAATTGCGTCTCGATTAAATGCAGCAGGGTCAATGGCGACTTTTTTCCAAGGGATGCGAGTGCTTACGGCCACTGCTTGTAGCCTCCCATGCCAGGCTTGTCCTTGTTAACGATGCAAAACAAATCGTTTACTGTAACTCTCGAACCCACATATTGATGATGCAATACGGAAATTGTGTCTCGATTAAATGCAGCAGGGTCAATGGCGACTTTTCTCCAAGGGATGCGAGTGCTTACGGCCACTGCTTGTAGCCTCCCATGCGAGGCTTGTGCTTGTTCCCGATGCATAACAAATCATTTACTGTAACTCTCGAACCCACATATTGATGATGCAACACAGAAATTGTGTCTCGATTAAATGCAGCAGGGTCAATGGCGACTTTTCTCCAAGGGATGCGAGTGCTTACGGCCACTGCTTGTAGCCTCCCATGCCAGGATTGTCCTTGTTAACGATGCAAAACAAATCGTTTACTGTAACTCTCGAACCCACATATTGATGATGCAACACGGAAATTGTGTCTCGATTAAATGCAGCAGGGTCAATGGCGACTTTTCTCCAAGGGATGCGAGTGCTTACGGCCACTGCTTGTAGCCTCCCATGCCAGGCTTGTCCTTGTTAACGATGCAAAACAAATCGTTTACTGTAACTCTCGAACCCACATATTGATGATGCAACACGGAAATTGTGTCTCGATTAAATGCAGCAGGGTCAATGGCGACTTTTCTCCAAGGGATGCGAGTGCTTACGGCCACTGCTTGTAGCCTCCCATGCCAGGCTTGTCCTTGTTAACGATGCAAAACAAATCGTTTACTGTAACTCTCGAACCCACATATTGATGATGCAACACGGAAATTGTGTCTCGATTAAATGCAGCAGGGTCAATGGCGACTTTTCTCCAAGGGATGCGAGTGCTTACGGCCACTGCTTGTAGCCTCCCATGCCAGGCTTGTCCTTGTTAACGATGCAAAACAAATCGTTTACTGTAACTCTCGAACCCACATATTGATGATGCAACACGGAAATTGTGTCTCGATTAAATGCAGCAGGGTCAATGGCGACTTTTCTCCAAGGGATGCGAGTGCTTACGGCCACTGCTTGTAGCCTCCCATGCCAGGCTTGTCCTTGTTAACGATGCAAAATAAATCGTTTACTGTAACTCTCGAACCCACATATTGATGACGCAACACGGAAATTGTGTCTCGATTAAATGCAGCAGGGTCAATGGCGACTTTTCTCCAAGGGATGCGAGTGCTTACGGCCACTGCTTGTAGCCTCCCATGCCAGGATTGTCCTTGTTAACGATGCAAAACAATTCGTTTACTGTAACTCTCGAACCCACATATTGATGATGCAACACGGAAATTGTGTCTCGATTAAATGCAGCAGGGTCAATGGCGACTTTTCTCCAAGGGATGCGAGTGCTTACGGCCACTGCTTGTAGCCTCCCATGCCAGGCTTGTCCTTGTTAACGATGCAAAACAAATCGTTTACTGTAACTCTCGAACCCACATATTGATGATGCAACACGGAAATTGTGTCTCGATTAAATGCAGCAGGGTCAATGGCGACTTTTCTCCAAGGGATGCGAGTGCTTACGGCCACTGCTTGTAGCCTCCCATGCCAGGCTTGTCCTTGTTAACGATGCAAAACAAATCGTTTACTGTAACTCTCGAACCCACATATTGATGATGCAACACGGAAATTGTGTCTCGATTAAATGCAGCAGGGTCAATGGCGACTTTTCTCCAAGGGATGCGAGTGCTTACGGCCACTGCTTGTAGCCTCCCATGCGAGGCTTGTGCTTGTTCCCGATGCATAACAAATCATTTACTGTAACTCTCGAACCCACATATTGATGATGCAACACAGAAATTGTGTCTCGATTAAATGCAGCAGGGTCAATGGCGACTTTTCTCCAAGGGATGCGAGTGCTTACGGCCACTGCTTGTAGCCTCCCATGCCAGGCTTGTCCTTGCTAACGATGCAAAACAAATCGTTTACTGTAACTCTCGAACCCACATATTGATGATGCAACACGGAAATTGTGTCTCGATTAAATGCAGCAGGGTCAATGGTGACTTTTCTCCAAGGGATGCGAGTGCTTACGGCCACTGCTTGTAGCCTCCCATGCCAGGATTGTCCTTGTTAACGATGCAAAACAAAACGTTTTCTGTAACTCTCGAACCCACATATTGATAATGCAACACGGAAATTGTGTCTCGATTAAATGCAGCAGGGTCAATGGCGACTTTTCTCCAAGGGACACGAGTGCTTACGGCCACTGCTTGTAGCCTCCCATGCCAGGCTTGTCCTTGTTAACGATGCAAAACAAATCGTTTACTGTAACTCTCGAACCGACATATTGATGATGCAACACGGAAATTGTGTCTCGATTAAATGCAGCAGGGTCAATGGCGACTTTTCTCCAAGGGATGCAAGTGCTTACGGCCACTGCTTGTAGCCTCCCATGCCAGGCTTGTCCTTGTTAACGATGCAAAACAAATCGTTTACTGTAACTCTCGAACCCACATATTGATGATGCAACACAGAAATTGTGTCTCGATTAAATGCAGCTGGGTCAATGGCGACTTTTCTCCAAGGGATGCGAGTGCTTACGGCCACTGCTTGTAGCCTCCCATGCGAGGCTTGTGCTTGTTCCCGATGCATAACAAATCATTTACTGTAACTCTCGAACCCACATATTGATGATGCAACACAGAAATTGTGTCTCGATTAAATGCAGCAGGGTCAATGGCGACTTTTCTCCAAGGGATGCGAGTGCTTACGGCCACTGCTTGTAGCCTCCCATGCCAGGCTTGTCCTTGTTAACGATGCAAAACAAATCGTTTACTGTAACTCTCGAACCCACATATTGATGATGCAACACGGAAATTGTGTCTCGATTAAATGCAGCAGGGTCAATGGCGACTTTTCTCCAAGGGATGCGAGTGCTTACGGCCACTGCTTGTAGCCTCCCATGCCAGGCTTGTCCTTGTTAACGATGCAAAACAAATCGTTTACTGTAACTCTCGAACCCACATATTGATGATGCAACACGGAAATTGTGTCTCGATTAAATGCAGCAGGGTCAATGGCGACTTTTCTCCAAGGGATGCGAGTGCTTACGGCCACTGCTTGTAGCCTCCCATGCCAGGCTTGTCCTTGTTAACGATGCAAAACAAATCGTTTACTGTAACTCTCGAACCCACATATTGATGATGCAACACGGAAATTGTGTCTCGATTAAATGCAGCAGGGTCAATGGCGACTTTTCTCCAAGGGATGCGAGTGCTTACGGCCACTGCTTGTAGCCTCCCATGCCAGGCTTGTCCTTGTTAACGATGCAAAACAAATCGTTTACTGTAACTCTCGAACCCACATATTGATGATGCAACACGGAAATTGTGTCTCGATTAAATGCAGCAGGGTCAATGGCGACTTTTCTCCAAGGGATGCGAGTGCTTACGGCCACTGCTTGTAGCCTCCCATGCCAGGATTGTCCTTGTTAACGATGCAAAACAAATCGTTTACTGTAACTCTCGAACCCACATATTGATGATGCAACACGGAAATTGTGTCTCGATTAAATGCAGCAGGGTCAATGGCGACTTTTCTCCAAGGGATGCGAGTGCTTACGGCCACTGCTTGTAGCCTCCCATGCCAGGCTTGTCCTTGTTAACGATGCAAAACAAATCGTTTACTGTAACTCTCGAACCCACATATTGATGATGCAACACGGAAATTGTGTCTCGATTAAATGCAGCAGGGTCAATGGCGACTTTTCTCCAAGGGATGCGAGTGCTTACGGCCACTGCTTGTAGCCTCCCATGCCAGGCTTGTCCTTGTTAACGATGCAAAACAAATCGTTTACTGTAACTCTCGAACCCACATATTGATGATGCAACACGGAAATTGTGTCTCGATTAAATGCAGCAGGGTCAATGGCGACTTTTCTCCAAGGGATGCGAGTGCTTACGGCCACTGCTTGTAGCCTCCCATGCCAGGCTTGTCCTTGTTAACGATGCAAAACAAATCGTTTACTGTAACTCTCGAACCCACATATTGATGATGCAACACGGAAATTGTGTCTCGATTAAATGCAGCAGGGTCAATGGTGACTTTTCTCCAAGGGATGCGAGTGCTTACGGCCACTGCTTGTAGCCTCCCATGCCAGGCTTGTCCTTGTTAACGATGCAAAACAAATCGTTTACTGTAACTCTCGAACCCACATATTGATGATGCAACACGGAAATTGTGTCTCGATTAAATGCAGCAGGGTCAATGGCGACTTTTCTCCAAGGGATGCGAGTGCTTACGGCCACTGCTTGTAGCCTCCCATGCCAGGCTTGTCCTTGTTAACGATGCAAAACAAATCGTTTACTGTAACTCTCGAACCCACATATTGATGATGCAACACGGAAATTGTGTCTCGATTAAATGCAGCAGGGTCAATGGCGACTTTTCTCCAAGGGATGCGAGTGCTTACGGCCACTGCTTGTAGCCTCCCATGCCAGGCTTGTCCTTGTTAACGATGCAAAACAAATCGTTTACTGTAACTCTCGAACCCACATATTGATGATGCAACACGGAAATTGTGTCTCGATTAAATGCAGCAGGGTCAATGGCGACTTTTCTCCAAGGGATGCGAGTGCTTACGGCCACTGCTTGTAGCCTCCCATGCCAGGCTTGTCCTTGTTAACGATGCAAAACAAATCGTTTACTGTAACTCTCGAACCCACATATTGATGATGCAACACGGAAATTGTGTCTCGATTAAATGCAGCAGGGTCAATGGCGACTTTTCTCCAAGGGATGCGAGTGCTTACGGCCACTGCTTGTAGCCTCCCATGCCAGGCTTGTCCTTGTTAACGATGCAAAACAAATCGTTTACTGTAACTCTCGAACCCACATATTGATGATGCAACACGGAAATTGTGTCTCGATTAAATGCAGCAGGGTCAATGGCGACTTTTCTCCAAGGGATGCGAGTGCTTACGGCCACTGCTTGTAGCCTCCCATGCCAGGCTTGTCCTTGTTAACGATGCAAAACAAATCGTTTACTGTAACTCTCGAACCCACATATTGATGATGCAACACGGAAATTGTGTCTCGATTAAATGCAGCAGGGTCAATGGCGACTTTTCTCCAAGGGATGCGAGTGCTTACGGCCACTGCTTGTAGCCTCCCATGCCAGGCTTGTCCTTGTTAACGATGCAAAACAAATCGTTTACTGTAACTCTCGAACCCACATATTGATGATGCAACACGGAAATTGTGTCTCGATTAAATGCAGCAGGGTCAATGGCGACTTTTCTCCAAGGGATGCGAGTGCTTACGGCCACTGCTTGTAGCCTCCCATGCCAGGCTTGTCCTTGTTAACGATGCAAAACAAATCGTTTACTGTAACTCTCGAACCCACATATTGATGATGCAACACGAAAATTGTGTCTCGATTAAATGCAGCAGGGTCAATGGCGACTTTTCTCCAAGGGATGCGAGTGCTTACGGCCACTGCTTGTAGCCTCCCATGCCAGGCTTGTCCTTGTTAACGATGCAAAACAAATCGTTTACTGTAACTCTCGAACCCACATATTGATGATGCAACACGGAAATTGTGTCTCGATTAAATGCAGCAGGTTCAATGGCGAGTTTTCTCCAAGTGACACGAGTGCTTACGGCCACTGCTTGTAGCCTCCCATGCCAGGCTTGTCCTTGTAAACGATGCAAAACAAATCGTTTACTGTAACTCTCGAACCCACATATTGATCATGCAACACGGAAATTGTGTCTCGATTAAATGCAGCAGCGTCAATGGCCACATTTCTCCAAGGGATGCGAGTGCTTACGGCCACTGCTTGTAGCCTCCCATGCGAAGCTTGTGCTTGTTCCCGATGCATAACAAATCATTTACTGTAACTCTCGAACCCACATATTGATGATGCAACACAGAAATTGCGTCGCGATTAAGTGCAGCAGGGTCAATGGCGAGTTTTCTCCAAGGGACACGAGTGCTTACGGCCACTGCTTGTAGCCTCCCATGCCAGGCTTGTCCTTGTTAACGATGCAAAACAAATCGTTTACTGTAACTCTCGAACCCACATATTGATGATGCAACACGGAAATTGTGTCTCGATTAAATGCAGCAGGGTCAATGGCGGCTTTTCTCCAAGGGATGCGAGTGCTTACGGCCACTGCTTGTAGCCTCCAATGCGAGGCTTGTGCTTGTTCCCGATGCATAACAAATCATTTACTGTAACTCTCGAACCCACATATTGATGATGCAACACAGAAATTGTGTCTCGATTAAATGCAGCAGGGTCAATGGCGACTTTTCTCCAAGGGATGCGAGTGCTTACGGCCACTGCTTGTAGCCTCCCATGCCAGGCTTGTCCTTGTTAACGATGCAAAACATATCGTTTACTGTAACTCTCGAACCCACATATTGATGATGCAACACGGAAATTGTGTCTCGATTAAATGCAGCAGGGTCAATGGCGACTTTTCTCCAAGGGATGCGAGTGCTTACGGCCACTGCTTGTAGCCTCCCATGCCAGGCTTGTCCTTGTTAACGATGCAAAACAAATCGTTTACTGTAACTCTCGAACCCACATATTGATGATGCAACACGGAAATTGTGTCTCGATTAAATGCAGCAGGGTCAATGGCGACTTTTCTCCAAGGGATGCGAGTGCTTACGGCCACTGCTTGTAGCCTCCCATGCCAGGCTTGTCCTTGTTAACGATGCAAAACAAATCGTTTACTGTAACTCTCGAACCCACATATTGATGATGCAACACGGAAATTGTGTCTCGATTAAATGCAGCAGGGTCAATGGCGACTTTTCTCCAAGGGATGCGAGTGCTTACGGCCACTGCTTGTAGCCTCCCATGCCAGGCTTGTCCTTGTTAACGATGCAAAACAAATCGTTTACTGTAACTCTCGAACCCACATATTGATGATGCAACACGGAAATTGTGTCTCGATTAAATGCAGCAGGGTCAATGGCGACTTTTCTCCAAGGGATGCGAGTGCTTACGGCCACTGCTTGTAGCCTCCCATGCCAGGCTTGTCCTTGTTAACGATGCAAAACAAATCGTTTACTGTAACTCTCGAACCCACATATTGATGATGCAACACGGAAATTGTGTCTCGATTAAATGCAGCAGGGTCAATGGCGACTTTTCTCCAAGGGATGCGAGTGCTTACGGCCACTGCTTGTAGCCTCCCATGCCAGGCTTGTCCTTGTTAACGATGCAAAACAAATCGTTTACTGTAACTCTCGAACCCACATATTGATGATGCAACACGGAAATTGTGTCTCGATTAAATGCAGCAGGGTCAATGGCGACTTTTCTCCAAGGGATGCGAGTGCTTACGGCCACTGCTTGTAGCCTCCCATGCCAGGCTTGTCCTTCTTAACGATGCAAAACAAATCGTTTACTGTAACTCTCGAACCCACATATTGATGATGCAACACGGAAATTGTGTCTCGATTAAATGCAGCAGGGTCAATGGCGACTTTTCTCCAAGGGATGCGAGTGCTTACGGCCACTGCTTGTAGCCTCCCATGCCAGGCTTGTCCTTGTTAACGATGCAAAACAAATCGTTTACTGTAACTCTCGAACCCACATATTGATGATGCAACACGGAAATTGTGTCTCGATTAAATGCAGCAGGGTCAATGGCGACTTTTCTCCAAGGGATGCGAGTGCTTACGGCCACTGCTTGTAGCCTCCCATGCCAGGCTTGTCCTTGTTAACGATGCAAAACAAATCGTTTACTGTAACTCTCGAACCCACATATTGATGATGCAACACGGAAATTGTGTCTCGATTAAATGCAGCAGGGTCAATGGCGACTTTTCTCCAAGGGATGCGAGTGCTTACGGCCACTGCTTGTAGCCTCCCATGCCAGGCTTGTCCTTGTTAACGATGCAAAACAAATCGTTTACTGTAACTCTCGAACCCACATATTGATGATGCAACACGGAAATTGTGTCTCGATTAAATGCAGCAGGGTCAATGGCGACTTTTCTCCAAGGGATGCGAGTGCTTACGGCCACTGCTTGTAGCCTCCCATGCCAGGCTTGTCCTTGTTAACGATGCAAAACAAATCGTTTACTGTAACTCTCGAACCCACATATTGATGATGCAACACGGAAATTGTGTCTCGATTAAATGCAGCAGGGTCAATGGCGACTTTTCTCCAAGGGATGCGAGTGCTTACGGCCACTGCTTGTAGCCTCCCATGCCAGGCTTGTCCTTGTTAACGATGCAAAACAAATCGTTTACTGTAACTCTCGAACCCACATATTGATGATGCAACACGGAAATTGTGTCTCGATTAAATGCAGCAGGGTCAATGGCGACTTTTCTCCAAGGGATGCGAGTGCTTACGGCCACTGCTTGTAGCCTCCCATGCCAGGCTTGTCCTTGTTAACGATGCAAAACAAATCGTTTACTGTAACTCTCGAACCCACATATTGATGATGCAACACGGAAATTGTGTCTCGATTAAATGCAGCAGGGTCAATGGCGACTTTTCTCCAAGGGATGCGAGTGCTTACGGCCACTGCTTGTAGCCTCCCATGCCAGGCTTGTCCTTGTTAACGATGCAAAACAAATCGTTTACTGTAACTCTCGAACCCACATATTGATGATGCAACACGGAAATTGTGTCTCGATTAAATGCAGCAGGGTCAATGGCGACTTTTCTCCAAGGGATGCGAGTGCTTACGGCCACTGCTTGTAGCCTCCCATGCCAGGCTTGTCCTTGTTAACGATGCAAAACAAATCGTTTACTGTAACTCTCGAACCCACATATTGATGATGCAACACGGAAATTGTGTCTCGATTAAATGCAGCAGGTTCAATGGCGAGTTTTCTCCAAGTGACACGAGTGCTTACGGCCACTGCTTGTAGCCTCCCATGCCAGGCTTGTCCTTGTAAACGATGCAAAACAAATCGTTTACTGTAACTCTCGAACCCACATATTGATCATGCAACACGGAAATTGTGTCTCGATTAAATGCAGCAGCGTCAATGGCCACATTTCTCCAAGGGATGCGAGTGCTTACGGCCACTGCTTGTAGCCTCCCATGCGAAGCTTGTGCTTGTTCCCGATGCATAACAAATCATTTACTGTTACTCTCGAACCCACATATTGATGATGCAACACAGAAATTGCGTCGCGATTAAGTGCAGCAGGGTCAATGGCGAGTTTTCTCCAAGGGACACGAGTGCTTACGGCCACTGCTTGTAGCCTCCCATGCCAGGCTTGTCCTTGTTAACGATGCAAAACAAATCGTTTACTGTAACTCTCGAACCCACATATTGATGATGCAACACGGAAATTGTGTCTCGATTAAATGCAGCAGGGTCAATGGCGGCTTTTCTCCAAGGGATGCGAGTGCTTACGGCCACTGCTTGTAGCCTCCAATGCGAGGCTTGTGCTTGTTCCCGATGCATAACAAATCATTTACTGTAACTCTCGAACCCACATATTGATGATGCAACACAGAAATTGTGTCTCGATTAAATGCAGCAGGGTCAATGGCGACTTTTCTCCAAGGGATGCGAGTGCTTACGGCCACTGCTTGTAGCCTCCCATGCCAGGCTTGTGCTTGTTCCTGATGCATAACAAATCATTTACTGTAACTCTCGAACCCACATATTGATGATGCAACACGGAAATTGTGTCTCGATTAAATGCAGCAGGGTCAATGGCGACTTTTCTCCAAGGGATGCGAGTGCTTACGGCCACTGCTTGTAGCCTCCCATGCGAGGCTTGTGCTTGTTCCCGATGCATAACAAATCATTTACTGTAACTCTCGAACCCACATATTGATGATGCAACACAGAAATTGTGTCTCGATTAAATGCAGCAGGGACAATGGCGACTTTTCTCCAAGGGATCCGAGTGCTTACGGCCACTGCTTGTAGCCTTCCATGCTAGGCTTGTCCTTGTTAACGATGCAAAACAAATCGTTTACTGTAACTCTCGAACCCACATATTGATGATGCAACACGGAAATTGTGTCTCGATTAAATGCAGCAGGGTCAATGGCGAGTTTTCTCCAAGTGACACGAGTGCTTACGGCCACTGCTTGTAGCCTCCCATGCCAGGCTTGTCCTTGTTAACGATGCAAAACAAATCGTTTACTGTAACTCTCGAACCCACATATTGATGATGCAACACAGAAATTGTGTCTCGATTAAATGCAGCAGCGTCAATGGCCACATTTCTCCAAGGGATGCGAGTGCTTACGGCCACTGCTTGTAGCCTCCCATGCGAAGCTTGTGCTTGTTCCCGATGCATAACAAATCATTTACTGTAACTCTCGAACCCACATATTGATGATGCAACACAGAAATTGCGTCGCGATTAAGTGCAGCAGCGTCAATGGCGAGTTTTCTCCAAGTGACACGAGTGCTTACGGCCACTGCTTGTAGCCTCCCATGCCAGGCTTGTCCTTGTTAACGATGCAAAACAAATCGTTAACTGTAACTCTCGAACCCACATATTGATCATGCAACACGGAAATTGTGTCTCGATTAAATGCAGCAGGGTCAATGGCGACTTTTCTCCAAGGGATGCGAGTGCTTACGGCCACTGCTTGTAGCCTCCCATGCGAGGCATGTGCTTGTTCCCGATGCATAACAAATCATTTACTGTAACTCTCGAACCCACATATTGATGATGCAACACAGAAATTGTGTCTCGATTAAATGCAGCAGGGTCAATGGCGACTTTTCTCCAAGGGATGCGAGTGCTTACGGCCACTGCTTGTAGCCTCCCATGCCAGGCTTGTCCTTGTTAACGATGCAAAACAAATCGTTTACTGTAACTCTCGAACCCACATATTGATGATGCAACACGGAAATTGTGTCTCGATTAAATGCAGCAGCGTCAATGGCCACATTTCTCCAAGGGATGCGAGTGCTTACGGCCACTGCTTGTAGCCTCCCATGCGATACTTGTGCTTGTTCCCGATGCATAACAAATCATTTACTGTAACTCTCGAACCCACATATTGATGATGCAACACAGAAACTGCGTCGCGATTAAATGCAGCAGGGTCAATGGCGAGTTTTCTCCAAGTGACACGAGTGCTTACGGCCACTGCTTGTAGCCTCCCATGCCAGGCTTGTCCTTGTTAACGATGCAAAACAAATCGTTTACTGTAACTCTCGAACCCACATATTGATGATGCAACACGGAAATTGTTTCTCGATTAAATGCAGCAGCGTCAACGGCCACATTTCTCCAAGGGATGCGAGTGCTTACGGCCACTGCTTGTAGCCTCCCATGAGAGGCTTGTGCTTGTTCCCGATGCATAACAAATCATTTACTGTAACTCTCGAACCCACATATTGATGATGCAACACAGAAATTGCGTCGCGATTAAGTGCAGCAGGGTCAATGGCGAGTTTTCTCCAAGTGACACGAGTGCTTACGGCCACTGCTTGTAGCCTCCCATGCCAGGCTTGTCCTTGTTAACGATGCAAAACAAATCGTTTACTGTAACTCTCGAACCCACATATTGATGATGCAACACAGAAATTGTGTCTCGATTAAATGCAGCAGGGTCAATGGCGACTTTTCTCCAAGGGATGCGAGTGCTTACGGCCACTGCTTGTAGCCTCCCATGCCAGGCTTGTGCTTGTTCCCGATGCATAACAAATCATTTACTGTAACTCTCGAACCCACATATTGATGATGCAACACAGAAATTGCGTCGTGATTAAGTGCAGCAGGGTCAATGGCGAGTTTTCTCCAAGTGACACGAGTGCTTACGGCCACTGCTTGTAGCCTCCCATGCCAGGCTTGTCCTTGTTAACGATGCAAAACAAATCGTTTACTGTAACCCTCGAACCCACATATTGATGATGCAACACGGAAATTGTGTCTCGATTAAATGCAGCAGCGTCAACGGCCACATTTCTCCAAGGGATGCGAGTGCTTACGGCCACTGCTTGTAGCCTCCCATGCGAGGCTTGTGCTTGTTCCCCATGCATAACAAATCATTAACTGTAACTCTCGAACCCACATATTGATGATGCAACACAGAAATTGCGTCGCGATTAAGTGCAGCAGGGTCAATGGCGAGTTTTCTCCAAGTGACACGAGTGCTTACGGCCACTGCTTGTAGCCTCCCATGCCAGGCTTGTCCTTGTTAACGATGCAAAACAAATCGTTTACTGTAACTCTCGAACCCACATATTGATGATGCAACACGGAAATTGTGTCTCGATTAAATGCAGCAGGGTCAATGGCGACTTTTCTCCAAGGGATGCGAGTGCTTACGGCCACTGCTTGTAGCCTCCCATGCGAGGCTTGTGCTTGTTTCCGATGCATAACAAATCATTTACTGTAACTCTCGAACCCACATATTGATGATGCAACACAGAAATTGCGTCGCGATTAAATGCAGCAGGGTCAATGGCGACTTTTCTCCAAGGGACACGAGTGCTTACGGCCACTGCTTGTAGCCTCCCATGCCAGGCTTGTCCTTGTTAACGATGCAAAACAAATCGTTTACTGTAACTCTCGAACCCACATATTGATGATGCAACACGGAAATTGTGTCTCGATTAAATGCAGCAGGGTCAATGGCGACTCTTCTCCAAGGGATGCGAGTGCTTACGACCACTGCTTGTAGCCTCCCATGCGAGGCTTGTGCTTGTTCCAGATGCATAACAAATCATTTACTGTAACTCTCGAACCCACATATTGATGATGCAACACAGAAATTGCGTCGCGATTAAGTGCAGCAGGGTCAATGGCGAGTTTTCTCCAAGGGATGCGAGTGCTTACGGCCACTGCTTGTAGCCTCCCATGCCAGGCTTGTCCTTGTTAACGATGCAAAACAAATCGTTTACTGTAACTCTCGAACCCACATATTGATGATGCAACACGGAAATTGTGTCTCGATTAAATGCAGCAGGGTCAATGGCGACTTTTCTCCAAGGGATGCGAGTGCTTACGGCCACTGCTTGTAGCCTCCCATGCGAGGCTTGTGCTTGTTCCCGATGCATAACAAATCATTTACTGTAACTCTCGAACCCACATATTGATGATGCAACACAGAAATTGCGTCGCGATTAAATGCAGCAGGGTCAATGGCGAATTTTCTCCAAGGGACACGAGTGCTTACGGCCAATGCTTGTAGCCTCCCATGCGAGGCTTGTCCTTGTTAACGATGCAAAACAAATCGTTTACTGTAACTCTCGAACCCACATATTGATGATGCAACACGGAAATTGTGTCTCGATTAAATGCAGCAGGGTCAATGGCGACTTTTCTCCAAGGGATGCGAGTGCTTACGGCCACTGCTTGTAGCCTCCCATGCGAGGCTTGTGCTTGTTCCCGATGCATAACAAATCATTTACTGTAACTCTCGAACCCACATATTGATGATGCAACACAGAAATTGCGTCGCGATTAAGTGCAGCAGGGTCAATGGCGAGTTTTCTCCAAGGGATGCGAGTGCTTACGGCCATTGCTTGTAGCCTCCCATGCGAGGCTTGTCCTTGTTAACGATGCAAAACAAATCGTTTACTGTAACTCTCGAACCCACATATTGATGATGCAACACGGAAATTGTGTCTCGATTAAATGCAGCAGGGTCAATGGCGACTTTTCTCCAAGGGATGCGAGTGCATACGGCCACTGCTTGTAGCCTCCCATGCGAGGCTTGTGCTTGTTCCCGATGCATAACAAATCATTTACTGTAACTCTCGAACCCACATATTGATGATGCAACGCAGAAATTGCGTCGCGATTAAATGCAGCAGGGTCAATGGCGACTTTTCTCCAAGGGACACGAGTGCTTACGGCCACTGCTTGTAGCCTCCCATGCCAGGCTTGTCCTTGTTAACGATGCAAAACAAATCGTTTACTGTAACTCTCGAACCCACATATTGATGATGCAACCCGGAAATTGTGTCTCGATTAAATGCAGCAGCGTCAATGGCCACATTTCTCCAAGGGATGCGAGTGCTTACGGCCACTGCTTGTAGCCTCCCATGCGATACTTGTGCTTGTTCCCGATGCATAACAAATCATTTACTGTAACTCTCGAACCCACATATTGATGATGCAACACAGAAATTGCGTCGCGATTAAATGCAGCAGGGTCAATGGCGAGTTTTCTCCAAGTGACACGAGTGCTTACGGCCACTGCTTGTAGCCTCCCATGCCAGGCTTGTCCTTGTTAACGATGCAAAACAAATCGTTTACTGTAACTCTCGAACCCACATATTGATGATGCAACACGGAAATTGTTTCTCGATTAAATGCAGCAGCGTCAACGGCCACATTTCTCCAAGGGATGCGAGTGCTTACGGCCACTGCTTGTAGCCTCCCATGCCAGGCTTGTCCTTGTTAACGATGCAAAACAAATCGTTTACTGTAACTCTCGAACCCACATATTGATGATGCAACACGGAAATTGTGTCTCGATTAAATGCAGCAGGGTCAATGGCGAATTTTCTCCAAGGGATGCGAGTGCTTACGGCCACTGCTTGTAGCCTCCCATGCGACGCTTGTGCTTGTTCCCGATGCATAACAAATCATTTACTGTAACTCTCGAACCCACATATTGATGATGCAACACAGAAATTGTGTCTCGATTAAGTACAGCAGGGTCAATGGCGAGTTTTCTCCAAGGGACACAAGTTGTTACGGCCACTGCTTGTAGCCTCCCATGCGAGGCTTGTGCTTCTTCCCGATGCATAACAAATCATTTACTGTAACTCTCGAACCCACATATTGATGATGCAACACAGAAATTGCGTCGCTATTAAGTGCAGGAGGGTCAATGGCGAGTTTTCTCCAAGGGACACGAGTGCATACGGCCACTGCTTGTAGCCTCCCATGCCAGGATTGTCCTTGTTAACGATGCAAAACAAATCGTTTACTGTAACTCTCGAACCCACATATTGATGATGCAACACGGAAATTGTGTCTCGATTAAATGCAGCAGCGTCAATGGCCACATTTCTCCAAGGGATGCGAGTGCTTACGGCCACTGCTTGTAGCCTCCCATGCGAGGCTTGTGCTTGTTCCCGATGCATAACAAATCATTTACTGTAACTCTCGAACCAACATATTGATGATGCAACACGGAAATTGTGTCTCGATTAAATGCAGCAGGGTCAATGGCGACTTTTCTCCAAGGCATGCGAGTGCTTACGGCCACTGCTTGTAGCCTCCCATGCCAGGCTTGTCCTTGTTAACGATGCAAAACAAATCGTTTACTGTAACTCTCGAACCCACATATTGATGATGCAACACGGAAATTGTGTCTCGATTAAATGCAGCAGGGTCAATGGCGAATTTTCTCCAAGGGATGCGAGTGCTTACGGCCACTGCTTGTAGCCTCCCATGCGAGGCTTGTGCTTGTTCCCGATGCATAACAAATCATTAACTGTAACTCTCGAACCCACATATTGATGATGCAACACAGAAATTGTGTCTCGATTAAATGCAGCAGGGTCAATGGAGAGTTTTCTCCAAGGGACACAAGTTGTTACGGCCACTGCTTGTAGCCTCCCATGCGAGGCTTGTGCTTGTTCCCGATGCATAACAAATCATTTACTGTAACTCTCGAACCCACATATTGATGATGCAACACAGAAATTGCGTCGCGATTAAGTGCAGCAGGGTCAATGGCGAGTTTTCTCCAAGGGACACGAGTGCATACGGCCACTGCTTGTAGCCTCCCATGCCAGGCTTGTCCTTGTTAACGATGCAAAACAAATCGTTTACTGTAACTCTCGAACCCACATATTGATGATGCAACACGAAAATTGTGTCTCGATTAAATGCAGCAGCGTCAATGGCCACATTTCTCCAAGGGATGCGAGTGCTTACGGCCACTGCTTGTAGCCTCCCATGCGAGGCTTGTGCTTGTTCCCGATGCATAACAAATCATTTACTGTAACTCTCGAACCCACATATTGATGATGCAACACAGAAATTGTGTCTCGATTAAATACAGCAGGGTCAATGGCGAGTTTTCTCCAAGGGACACAAGTTGTTACGGCCACTGCTTGTAGCCTCCCATGCGAGGCTTGTGCTTGTTCCCGATGCATAACAAATCATTTACTGTAACTCTCGAACCCACATATTGATGATGCAACACAGAAATTGCGTCGCGATTAAATACAGCAGGGTCAATGGCGAGTTTTCTCCAAGGGACACGAGTGCATACGGCCACTGCTTGTAGCCTCCCATGCCAGGCTTGTCCTTGTTAACGATGCAAAACAAATCGTTTACTGTAACTCTCGAACCCACATATTGATGATGCAACACGGAAATTGTGTCTCGATGAAATGCACCATGGTCAATGGCGACTTTTCTCCAAGGGATGCGAGTGCTTACGCCACTGCTTGTAGCCTCCCATGCCAGGCTTGTCCTTGTTAACGATGCAAAACAAATCGTTTACTGTAACTCTCGAACCCACATATTGATGATGCAACACGGAAATTGTGTCTCGATTAAATGCAGCAGGGTCAATGGCGACTTTTCTCCAAGGGATGCGAGTGCTTACGGCCACTGCTTGTAGCCTCCCATGCGAGGCTTGTGCTTGTTCCCGATGCATAACAAATCATTTACTGTAACTCTCGAACCCACATATTGATGATGCAACACAGAAATTGTGTCTCGATTAAATGCAGCAGGGTCAATGGCGAGTTTTCTCCAAGGGACACAAGTTGTTACGGCCACTGCTTGTAGCCTCCCATGCCAGGCTTGTCCTTGTTAACGATGCAAAACAAATCGTTTACTGTAACTCTCGAACCCACATATTGATGATGCAACACGGAAATTGTGTCTCGATTAAATGCAGCAGGGTCAATGGCGACTTTTCTCCAAGGGATGCGAGTGCTTACGGCCACTGCTTGTAGCCTCCCATGCGAGGCTTGTGCTTGTTCCCGATGCATAACAAATCATTTACTGTAACTCTCGAACCCACATATTGATGATGCAACACAGAAATTGTGTCTCGATTAAATGCAGCAGGGTCAATGGCGAGTTTTCTCCAAGGGACACAAGTTGTTACGGCCACTGCTTGTAGCCTCCCATGCGAGGCTTGTGCTTGTTCCCGATGCATAACAAATCATTTACTGTAACTCTCGAACCCACATATTGATGATGCAACACAGAAATTGCGTCGCGATTAAGTGCAGCAGGGTCAATGGCGAGTTTTCTCCAAGGGACACGAGTGCATACGGCCACTGCTTGTAGCCTCCCATGCCAGGCTTGTCCTTGTTAACGATGCAAAACAAATCGTTTACTGTAACTCTCGAAACCACATATTGATGATGCAACACGGAAATTGTGTCTCGATTAAATGCAGCAGCGTCAATGGCCACATTTCTCCAAGGGATGCGAGTGCTTACGGCCACTGCTTGTAGCCTCCCATGCCAGGCTTGTGCTTGTTCCCGATGCATAACAAATCATTTACTGTAACTCTCGAACCCACATATTGATGATGCAACACAGAAATTGTGTCTCGATTAAATGCAGCAGGGTCAATGGCGAGTTTTCTCCAAGGGACACAAGTTGTTACGGCCACTGCTTGTAGCCTCCCATGCGAGGCTTGTGCTTGTTCCCGATGCATAACAAATCATTTACTGTAACTCTCGAACCCACATATTGATGATGCAACACAAAAATTGCGTCGCGATTAAGTGCAGCAGGGTCAATGGCGAGTTTTCTCCAAGGGACACGAGTGCATACGGCCACTGCTTGTAGCCTCCCATGCCAGGCTTGTCCTTGTTAACGATGCAAAACAAATCGTTTACTGTAACCCTCGAACCCACATATTGATGATGCAACACGGAAATTGTGTCTCGATTAAATGCAGCAGGGTCAATGGCGACTTTTCTCCAAGGGATGCGAGTGCTTACGGCCACTGCTTGTAGCCTCCCATGCGAGGCTTGTGCTTGTTCCCGATGCATAACAAATCATTTACTGTAACTCTCGAACCCACATATTGATGATGCAACACGGAAATTGTGTCTCGATTAAATGCAGCAGGGTCAATGGCGAATTTTCTCCAAGGGATGCGAGTGCTTACGGCCACTGCTTGTAGCCTCCCATGCCAGGCTTGTCCTTGTTAACGATGCAAATCAAATCGTTTACTGTAACTCTCGAACCCACATACTGATGATGCAACACGGAAATTGTGTCTCGATTAAATGCAGCAGCGTCAATGGCCACATTTCTCCAAGGGATGCGAGTGCTTACGGCCACTGCTTGTAGCCTCCCATGCGAGGCTTGTGCTTGTTCCCGATGCATAACAAATCATTTACTGTAACTCTCGAACCCACATATTGATGATGCAACACAGAAATTGCGTCGCGATTAAGTGCAGCGGGGTCAATGGCGAGTTTTCTCCAAGGGTCACGAGTGCTTACGGCCACTGCTTGTAGCCTCCCATGCCAGGCTTGTCCTTGTTAACGATGCAAAACAAATCGTTTACTGTAACTCTCGAACCCACATATTGATGATGCAACACAGAAATTGTGTCTCGATTAAATGCAGCAGGGTCAATGGCGAGTTTTCTCCAAGGGACACGAGTGCTTACGGCCACTGCTTGTAGCCTCCCATGCGAGGCTTCTGCTTGTTCCCGATGCATAACAAATCGTTTACTGTAACTCTCGAACCCACATACTGATGATGCAACACAGAATTTGCGTCGCGATTAAATGCAGCAGGGTCAATGGCGAGTTTTCTCCAAGGGATGCGTGTGCTTACGGCCACTGCTTGTAGCCTCCCATGCGAGGCATGTGCTTGTTCCCGATGCATAACAAATCGTTTACTGTAACTCTCGAACCCACATATTGATAATGCAACACAGATATTGCGTCGCGATTAAATGCAGCAGGGTCAATGGCGACTTATCTCCAAGGGATGCGAGTGCTTACGGCCACTGATTGTAGCATCCCATGCGAGGCTTGTGCTTTTTCCCGATGCATAACAAATCGTGTACTGTAACTCTCCAACCCACATATTGAAGATGCAACACAGAAATTGCGTCGCGATTAAGTGCAGCAGGGTCAATGGCGACTTTTCTCCAAGGGACACGAGTGCTTACGGCCACTGTTTGTAGCCTCCCATGCCAGGCTTGTGCTTGTTCCCGATGCATAACCAATCGTTTACTGTAACTCTCGAACCCACATATTGATGATGCAACACAGAAATAGTGTCTCGATTAAATGCAGCAGCGTCAATGGCCACTTTTCTCCAAGGGACGCGAGGGCTTACGGCCACTGCTTGTAGCCTCCCATGCGAGGATTGTGCATGTTCCCGATGCATAACAAATCGTTTACTGTAACTCTCGAACCCACATATTGATGATGCAACACAGAAATTGCGTCGCGATTAAGTGCAGCAGGGTCAATGGCGAGTTTTCTCCAAGGGACACAAGTTGTTACGGCCACTGCTTGTAGCCTCCCATGCGAGGCTTGTGCTTGTTCCCGATGCATAACAAATCGTTTACTGTAACTCTCGAACCCACATACTGATGATGCAACACGGAAATTGTGTCTCGATTAAATGCAGCAGCGTCAATGACCACATTTCTCCACGGGATGCGAGTGCTTACGGCCACTGCTTGTAGCCTCCCATGCGAGGCTTGTGCTTGTTCCCGATGCATAACAAATCATTTACTGTAACTCTCGAACCCACATATTGATGATGCAACACAGAAATTGTGTCTCGATTAAATGCAGCAGGGTCAATGGCGAGTTTTCTCCAAGGGACACGAGTGCTTACGGCCACTGCTTGTAGCCTCCCATGCGAGGCTTCTGCTTGTTCCCGATGCATAACAAATCGTTTACTGTAACTCTCGAACCCACATACTGATTATGCAACACAGAAATGGCGTCGCGATTAAATGCAGCAGGGTCAATGGCGAGTTTTCTCCAAGGGATGCGTGTGCTTACGGCCACTGCTTGTAGCCTCCCATGCGAGGCATGTGCTTGTTCCCGATGCATAACAAATCGTTTACTGTAACTCTCGCACCCACATTTTGATAATGCAACACAGAAATTGCGTCGCGATTAAATGCAGCAGGGTCAATGGCGACTTATCTCCAAGGGATGCGAGTGCTTACGGCCACTGATTGTAGCATCCCATGCGAGGCTTGTGCTTTTTCCCGATGCATAACAAATCGTGTACTGTAACTCTCCAACCCACATATTGAAGATGCAACACAGAAATTGCGTCGCGATTAAATGCAGCAGGGTCAATGGCGTCTTTTCTCCAAGGGACACGAGTGCTTACGGCCACTGTTTGTAGCCTCCCATGCGAGGCTTGTGCTTGTTCCCGATGCATAACAAATCGTTTACTGTAACTCTCGAACCCACAAATTGATGTTGCAACACAGAAATTGCGTCGCGATTAAATTCAGCAGGGTCAATGGCGACTTTTCTCCAAGGGACACGAGTGCTTACGGCCACTGCTTGTAGCCACCCATGCGAGGCTTGTGCTTGTTCCCGATGCATAACAAATCGTTTACTGTAACTCTCGAACCCACATATTGATGATGCAACACAGAAATAGTGTCTCGATTAAATGCAGCAGCGTCAATGGCCACTTTTCTCCAAGGGACGCGAGGGCTTACGGCCACTGCTTGTAGCCTCCCATGCGAGGATTGTGCATGTTCCCGATGCACAACAAATTGTTTACTGTAACTCTCGAACCCACATATTGATGATGCAACACAGTAATTGCGTCACGATTAAATTCAGCAGGGTCAATGGCGACTTTTCTCCAAGGGACCCGAATGCTTAGGGCCACTGCTTGTAGCCTCCCATGCGAGGATTGTGCTTGTTCCCGATGCATAACAAATCGTTTACTGTAACTCTCGAACCCACATATTGATAATGCAACACAGAAATTGCGTCGCGATTAAATGCAGCAGGGTCAATGGCGACTTTTCTCCAAGGGACACGAGTGCTTACTGCCACTGCTTGTAGCCTCCCATGCGAGGATTGTGCTTGTTCCCGATGCATAACTAATCGTTTACTGTAACTCTCGTACCCATATATTGATGATGCAACACAGAAATTGCGTCGTGATTAAATGCAGCAGGGTCAATGGCGACTTTTCTCCAAGGGATGCGAGTGCTTACGGCCACTGTTTGTAGCCTCCCATGCGAGGCTTCTGCTTGTTCCCGATGCATAACAAATCGTTTACTGTAACTCTCGAACACACATATTGATGATGCAACACAGAAATTGCGTCGCGATTAAATGCAGCAGGGTCAATGGCGACTTCACTCCAACTGATGCGAGTGCTTACAGCTACTGCTTGTAGACTCCCATGCGAGGCTTGTGCCTGTTCCCGATGCATAACAAATCGTTTACTGTAACTCTCGAACCCTCATATTGATGATGCAACACAGAAATCGCGTCGCGATTAAATGCAGCAGGGTCAATGGCGACTTTTCTCCAAGGGACACGAGTGCTTACGGCCACTGCTTGTAGCCTCCCATGCGAGGCTTGTGCTTGTTCCCGATGAATATCAAATCGTTTACTGTTACTCTGGAACCCACATATTGATGATGCAACACAGAAAATGCGTCGCGATTAAATGCAGCAGTGTCAAAGGCGACTTTTCTCCAAGGGACACAAGATTTTACGGCCACTGCTTGTAGACTCCCATGCGAGGCTTGTGCTTGTTCCCGATGCATAACAAATCGTTTACTGTAACTCTCGAACCCACATATTGATGATGCAACACAGAAATTGCGTCGCGATTAAATGCAGCAGGTTCTATGGCGAGTTTTCTCCAAGGGATGCGAGTGCTTACGGCCACTGCTTTTATACTCCCATGCGAGGCTTGTGCTTGTTCCCGATGCATAACAAATCGTTTACTGTAACTCTCGAACCCATATATTGATGATGCAACACAGAAATTGCGTCGTGATTAAATGCAGCAGGGTCAATGGCGACTTTTCTCCAAGGGATGCGTGTGCTTACGGCCACTGTTTGTAGCCTCCCATGCGAGGCTTGTGCTTGTTCCCGATGCATAACAAATCGTTTACTGTAACTCTCGAACCCACATATTGATATTGCATCACAGAAATTGCGTCGCGATTAAATTCAGCAGGGTCAATGGCGACTTTTCTGCAAGGGACACGAGTGCTTACGGCCACTGCTTGTAGCCTCTCATGCGAGGCTTGTGCTTGTTCCCGATGCGTAACAAATCGTTTACTGTAACTCTCGAACCCACATATTGATGATGCAACACAGAAATTGCGTCGCGATTAAATGCAGCAGCGTCAATGGCCACTTTTCTTCACGGGATGCGAGTGCTTACGGCTAGTGCTTGTAGCCTCCCATGCGAGGCTTGTGCTTGTTCCCGATGCATAATAATTCGTTTACTGTATCTGTCGAAACCCATATATTGATGATGCAACACAGAAATTGCGTCGTGATTAAATGCAGCAGGGTCAATGGCGACTTTTCTCCAAGGGATGCGTGTGCTTACGGCCACTGTTTGTAGCCTCCCATGCGAGGCTTGTTCTTGTTCCCGATGCATAACAAATCGTTTACTGTAACTCTCCAACCCACATATTGAAGATGCAACACAGAAATTGCGTCGTGATTAAATGCAGCAGGGTCAATTTCGACATTTCTCCAAGCGATGCGAGTGCTTACGGCCACTGTTTGTAGCCTCTTATGCGAGGCTTGTGCTTGTTCCCGATGCATAACAAATCGTTTACTGTAAGTCTCGAACCCATATATTGATGATGCAACACAGAAATTGCGTCGCGATTAAATTCAGCAGGGTCAATGGCGACTTTTCTCCAAGCGATGCGAGTGCTTACGGCCACTGTTTGTAGCCTCCCATGCGAGGCTTGTGCTTGTTCCCGATGCATAACAAACCGTTTACTGTAACTCTCGAACCCACATATTGATGTTGCAACACAGAAATTGCGTCGCGATTAAATTCAGCAGAGTCAATGGCGACTTTTCTCCAAGGGACACGAGTGCTTACGGCTAGTGCTTGTAGCCTCCCATGCGAGGCTTGTCCTTGTTCCTGATGCATAACAAATCGATTACTGTAACTCTCGAACCCACATATTGATGTTGCAACACAGAAATTGCGTCGCGATTAAATGCAGCAGCGTCAATGGCCACTTTTCTTCACGGGATGCGAGTGCTTACGGCTAGTGCTTGTAGCCTCCCATGCGAGGCTTGTGCTTGTTCCCGATGCATAATAATTCGTTTACTGTATCTGTCGAAACCCATATATTGATGATGCAACACAGAAATTGCGTCGTGATTAAATGCAGCAGGGTCAATGGCGACTTTTCTCCAAGGGACACGAGTGCTTACGGCCACTGCTAGTAGCCTCCCATGCGAGGCTTGTCCTTGTTCCTGATGCATAACAAATCGATTACTGTAACTCTCGAACAAACATATTGATGATGCAACACAGAAATTGCGTCGCGATTAAATGCTGCAAGGTCCATGGCGACTTTTCCCCATAGTACACGAGTGCTTATGGTCACTGCTAGTAGCCTATCCTGCGAGGCTTGTGCTTGTTCCAGATAATTAACAAATCGTTGACGGTAACCCTCCAACCCTCATATTGATTATGCAACACAGATATTGCGTCGCGATTAAATACTGCATGGTATATGGCGACTTATCTCTAAGGTACACGAGTGCTTATGGTCACTGCTTATAGATTCCCCTGCGAAGCTTGTGCTTGTTCCCGATGCATTACAAATCGTTTACTGTAACTCTCGTACCCTCACGTTGTGATGCAACACGAAAATTGCGGCGCGATAAAGTACTGCAGGGTGCCTGGCAACTTTTTTTCAAGGGAGACGAGTGCTTACGGCCACTGCTTGTAGCCTCCCATGCGAGGCTTTTGCTAGTTCCCGATGCATAACAAACCGTTTACTGTAACTTTCGAACCCACATATTGATGATGCAACACAGAAATTGCGTCGCGATTAAATGCAGCAGAGTCAATGGCGACTTTTCTCCAAGGGATGCGAGTGCTTACGGCCACTGCTTGTAGCCTCCCATGCGAGGCTTTTGCTTGTTCCGTATGCATTACAAATCGTTTACTGTAACTCTCGAACCCACATATTGATGATGCAACACAGAAATTGCGTCGCGATTGAATGCAACAGGGTCAATGGCGACTTTTCTCCAAGGGATGCGAGTGCTTACGGCCACTGCTTGTAGCCTCCCATGCGAGGCTTTTGCTTGTTCCCGATCCATAACAAATCGTTTACTGTAACTCTCGAACCCACATATTGATGATGCAACACAGAAATTGCGTCGCGATTAAATGCAGCAGGGTTATTGGCGACTTTTCTCCAAGGGATGTGAGTGCTTACGGCCACTGCTTGTAGCCTCCCATGCGAGGCTTGTGCTTGTTCCCGATGCATAACAAATCGATTACTGTAACTCTCGAACAAACATATTGATGATGCAACACAGAAATTGCGTCGCGATTAAATGCTGCAAGGTCCATGGCGACTTTTCCCCATAGTACACGAGTGCTTATGGTCACTGCTAGTAGCCTATCCTGCGAGGCTTGTGCTTGTTCCAGATAATTAACAAATCGTTGACTGTAACCCTCCAACCCTCATATTGATTATGCAACACAGATATTGCGTCGCGATTAAATACTGCATGGTATATGGCGACTTATCTCTAAGGTACACGAGTGCTTATGGTCACTGCTTATAGATTCCCCTGCGAAGCTTGTGCTTGTTCCCGATGCATTACAAATCGTTTACTGTAACTCTCGTACCCTCACATTGTGATGCAACACGAAGATTGCGGCGCGATAAAGTACTGCAGGGTGCCTGTCAACTTTTTTTCAAGGAAGACGAGTGCTTACGGCCACTGTTTGTAGCCTCCCATGCGAGGCTTTTGCTTGTTCCCGATGCATAACAAATCGTTTACTGTAACTCTCGAACACACATATTGATGATGCAACACAGAAATTCCGTCTCGATTAAATGCAACAGGGTCAATGGCGACTTTTCTCCAAGGGATGCGAGTGCTTACGGCCACTGTTTGTAGCCTCCCATGCGAAGCTTGTGCTTGTTCCCGATGAATAACAAATCGTTTACTGTAACTATCGAACACACATATTGATGATGCAACACAGAAATTGCGTCGCGATTAAATGCAGCAGGGGCAATGGCGATTTTTCTCCAAGGGACATGAGTGCTTACGGCCACTGCTTGTAGCCTCACATGCCAGGCTTTTGCTTGTTCCCGATGCATAACGAATCGTTTACTGTAACTCTCGAAACCACATATTGATGATGCAACACAGAAATTGCGTCGCGATTAAATGCAGCAGGTTCAATGGCGACTTTTCTCCAAGATATGCGAGTGCTTACGGCCACTGCTTGTAGCCTCCCATGCGATGCTTGTCCTTGTTCCCGATGCATAACAAATCGTTTACTGTAACTCTCGAACCCACATATTGATGATGGAACACAGAAATTGCGTCGCGATTAAATGCAGCAAGGTCAATGGCGACTTTTCTCCAAGGGACACGAGTGCTTACGGCCACTGCTTGTAGCCTCCCATGCGACGCTTGTGCTTAAACCCGATGAATAACAAATCGTTTACTGTAACTATCTAACCCACATATTGATGATGCAACACAGAAATTGCGTCGCGAATAAAGGCAGCAGGGTCAATGGCGACTTTTCTCCAAGGGATGGGAGTGCTTACGGCCACTGCTTGTAGCCTCCCATGCGAGGCTTGTCCTTGTTCCCGAAGCATAACAAATCGTTTACTGTAACTCTCGAACCCACATATGACGATGCAACAGAGAAATTGCGTCGCGATTAAATGCAGCAGGGTCAATAGCGACTTTTCTCCAAGGGACACGAGTGCTTACGGCCACTGCTTGTAGCCTCACATGCCAGGCTTTTGCTTGTTCCCGATGCATAACGAATCGTTTACTGTTACTCTCGAACCCACATATTGATGATGCAACACAGAAATTGCGTCGCGATTAAATGCAGCAGGGTCAATGGCGACTTTTCTCCAAGATATGCGAGTGCTTACGGCCACTGCTTGTAGCCTCCCATGCGAGGCTTGTCCTTGTTCCCGATGCATAACAAATCATTTACTGTAACTCTCGAACCCACATATTGATGATGGAACACAGAAATTGCGTCGCGATTAAATGCAGCAAGGTCAATGGCGACTTTTCTCCAAGGGACACGAGTGCTTAAGGCCACTGCTTGTAGCTTCTCATGCGAGGCTTTTGCTTGTTCCCGATGCATAACAAATCGTTTACTGTAACTCTCGAACCCACATATTGATGATGCAACACAGAAATTGCGTCGCGATTAAGTGCAGCAGGGTCAATGGCGACTTTTCTCCAAGGGACACGAGAGCTTATGGCCACTGCTTGTAGCCTCCCATGCTAATCTTTTGCTTGTTCCCGATGCATAGCAAATCTATTACTGTAACTCTCGAGCCCTCGTATTGATGATGCAACACAGAAATTGCGTCGCGATTAAATACTGCAGGGTGCCTGGCGACTTTTCTCCAAGGGACACGAGTGCTTACGGCCACTGCTTGTAGACTCCCATGCGAGGCTTGTCCTTATTCCCGTTGCATAACAAATCGATTACTGTGACTCTCGAACCCACATATAGATGATGCAACACAGGATTTGCGTCGCGATTAAATACTCCAGAGTCCATCGCGACATACCTCCAAGGTACGCGAGTGCTTTTGGTCACTACTTGTAGTCTACCATGAGAGGCTTGTCCTTGTTCCCCATGCATAGCAAATCGATTACTGTAACTCTCGAACCCTCATATTATGATGCAACACAGAAATTGCGTCGCGATTAAATGCAGCAGGGTCAATGGCGACTTATCTCCAAGGGACACGAGTGCTTATGGCCACTGCTTGTAGCCTCCCATGCTAGGCTTTTGCTTGTTCCCGATGCATAGCAAATCTATTACTGTAACTCTCGAGCCCTCATATTGTTGATGCAAAACAGAAATTGCGTGGCGATTAGTACTGCAGGGTGCCTGGCGACTTTTCTCCAAGGGATACGAGTACTTACGGCAAATGCTTGTAGCCTCTAATGCGAGGCTTGTCCTTGTTCCCGATGCATAACAAATCGATTACTGTACCTCTCGAATCCTCATATTGATGATGCAACATAGAAATTGCGTAGCGTTTAAATACTGCAGGGTGCCTGGCGACTTTTCCCCATAGTACACGAGTGCTTATGGTCATTGCTAGTAGCCTATCCTGCGAGGCTTGTGCTTGTTCCAGATGATTAACAAATCGTTGACTGTAACCCTCGAACCCTCATATTGATTATGCAACACAGATATTGCGTCGCGATTAAATACTGCATGGTATATGGCGACTTATCTCTAAGGTACACGAGTGCTTATGGTCACTGCTTATGGATTCACCTGCGAAGCTTGTGCTTGTTCCCGATGCATTACAAATCGTTTACTGTAACTCTCGTACCCTCACATTGTGATGCAACACGAAAATTGCGGCGCGATAAAATACTGCAGGGTGCCTGGCGACTTTTCTTCAAGGGAGACGAGTGCTTACGGCCACTGTTTGTAGCCTCCCATACGAGGCTTTTGCTTGTTCCCGATGCATAACAAATCGTTTACTGTAACTCACGAACCCACATATTGATGATGCAACACCGAAATGGCGTCGCGATTAAATGCAGCAGGGTCAATGGCGACTTCTCTCCAAGGGACACGAGTGCTTACGGCCACTTATTGTAGCCTCCCATGCGAGGCTTGTACTTGTTCTCAATGCATAACAAATCGCTTACTGCAACTCTCGAACCCACATATTGATGATGCAACACAGAAATTGCGACGCAACTAAATGCAGCAGGGTCAATGGCGACTTTTCTCAAAGGGATGAGAGTGCTTATGGCCACTCCTTGTAGCCTCCCATGCGAGGCTTGTCCTTGTTCCCGATGCATATAAAATCGTTTACTGTAACTCTCGAACCCACATATTGAGGATGCAACACAGAAATTGCGTCGCGATTAAATGCAGAAGGGTCCATATAGACTTTTCTCCAAAGGATGCGAGTGCTTACAGCCACTGCTTGTAGCCTCCCATGCGAGGCTTGTCCTTGTTCCCGATGCATAACAAATCGTTTACTGTAACTCTCGAACCCACATATTGAGGATGCAACACAGAAATTGCGTCGCGATTAAATGCAGAAGGGTCCATATAGACTTTTCTCCAAAGGATGCGAGTGCTTACGGCCACTGCTTGTAGTCTACCATGAGAGGCTTGTCCTTGTTCCCCATGCATAGCAAATCGATTACTGTAACTCTCGAACCCTCATATTGATGATGCAACACAGATATTGCGTCGCGATTAAATACTGCATGGTATATGGCGACTTATCTCTAAGGTACACGAGTGCTTATGGTCACTGCTTATAGATTCCCCTGCGAAGCTTGTGCTTGTTCCCGATGCATTACAAATCGTTTACTGTAACTCTCGTACCCTCACATTGTGATGCAACACGAAGATTGCGGCGCGATAAAGTACTGCAGGGTGCCTGTCAACTTTTTTTCAAGGAAGACGAGTGCTTACGGCCACTGTTTGTAGCCTCCCATGCGAGGCTTGTCCTTGTTCCCGATGCATAACAAATCGTTTTCTGTAACTCTCGAACCCACATATTGATGATGCAACACAGAAATTCCGTCGCGATTAAATGCAACAGGGTCAATGGCGACTTTTCTCCAAGGGATGCGAGTGCTTACGGCCACTGTTTGTAGCCTCCCATGCGAAGCTTGTGCTTGTTCCCGATGAATAACAAATCGTTTACTGTAACTATCGAACACACATATTGATGATGCAACACAGAAATTGCGTCGCGATTAAATGCAGCAGGGTCAATGGCGATTTTTCTCCAAGGGACACGAGTGCTTACGGCCACTGCTTGTAGCCTCACATGCCAGGCTTTTGCTTGTTCCCGATGCATAACGAATCGTTTACTGTAACTCTCGAACCCACATATTGATGATGCAACACAGAAATTGCGTCGCGATTAAATGCAGCAGGTTCAATGGCGACTTTTCTCCAAGATATGCGAGTGCTTACGGCCACTGCTTGTAGCCTCCCATGCGATGCTTGTCCTTGTTCCCGATGCATAACAAATCGTTTACTGTAACTCTCGGACCCACATATTGATGATGGAACACAGAAATTGCGTCGCGATTAAATGCAGCAAGGTCAATGGCGACTTTTCTCCAAGGGACACGAGTGCTTACGGCCACTGCTTGTAGCCTCCCATGCGACGCTTGTGCTTAAACCCGATGAATAACAAATCGTTTACTGTAACTATCTAACCCACATATTGATGATGCAATACAGAAATTGCGTCGCGAATAAAGGCAGCAGGGTCAATGGCGACTTTTCTCCAAGGGATGCGAGTGCTTACGGCCACTGCTTGTAGCCTCCCATGCGAGGCTTGTCCTTGTTCCCGAAGCATAACAAATCGTTTACTGTAACTCTCGAACCCACATATGACGATGCAACAGAGAAATTGCGTCGCGATTAAATGCAGCAGGGTCAATAGCGACTTTTCTCCAAGGGACACGAGTGCTTACGGCCACTGCTTGTAGCCTCACATGCCAGGCTTTTGCTTGTTCCCGATGCATAACGAATCGTTTACTGTAACTCTCGAACCCACATATTGATGATGGAACACAGAAATTGCGTCGCGATTAAATGCAGCAGGGTCAATGGCGACTTTTCTCCAAGGGACACGAGAGCTTATGGCCACTGCTTGTAGCCTCCCATGCTAATCTTTTGCTTGTTCCCGATGCATAGCAAATCTATTACTGTAACTCTCGGGCCCCCGTATTGATGATGCAACACAGATATTGCGTCGCGATTAAAAACTGCAGGGTGCCTGGCGACTTTTCTCCAAGGGACACGAGTGCTTACGGCCACTGCTTGTAGACTCCCATGCGAGGCTTGTCCTTATTCCCGTTGCATAACAAATCGATTACTGTGACTCTCGAACCCACATATAGATGATGCAACACAGGATTTGCGTCGCGATTAAATACTGCAGAGTCCATCGCGACATACCTCCAAGGTACGCGAGTGCTTTTGGTCACTACTTGTAGTCTACCATGAGAGGCTTGTCCTTGTTCCCCATGCATAGCAAATCGATTACTGTAACTCTCGAACCCTCATATTGATGATGCAACACAGAAATTGCGTCGCGATTAAATACTGCAGGGTGCCTGGCCACCTTTCTCCAAGGGACACGAGTGCTTACGGCCACTGCTTGTAGCCCCCCAATGCGAGGCTTGTGCGTGTTCCTGATGTATAACAAATCGTTTACTGAAGCTCTCGAACACACATATTGATGATGCAACACAGAAATTGCGTCGCGATTAAATGCAGCAGGGTCAATGGCGACTTATCTCCAAGGGACACGAGTGCTTATGGCCACTGCTTGTAGCCTCCCATGCTAGGCTTTTGCTTGTCCCGATGCATAGCAAATCTATTACTGTAACTCTCGAGCCCTCATATTGATGATGCAACACAGAAATTGCGTCACGATTGCATACTGCAGAGTGCCTGGCGACTTTTCTCCAAGGGACACGAGTGCTTACGGCCACTGCTTGTAGCCTCCCATGCGAGGCTTGTCCTTATTCCCGTTGCATAACAAATCGATTACTGTTACTCTCGAACCCACATATTGATGATGAAACACAGGATTTGCGTCGCGATTAAATACTGCAGGGTCCATGGCGACATACCCCCAAGGTACACGAGTGCTTATGGTCACTACTTGTAGCCTACCATGCGAGGCTTGTCCTTGTTCCCCATGCATAACAAATCGATTACTGTAATTCTCGAACCCTCATATTATGATGCAACACAGAAATTGCGTCGCGATTAAATGCAGCAGGGTCAATGGCGACTTATCTCCAAGGGACACGAGTGCTTATGGCCACTGCTTGTAGCCTCCCATGCTAGGCTTTTGCTTGTTCCCGATGCATAGCAAATCTATTACTGTAACTCTCGAGCCCTCATATTGTTGATGCAAAACAGAAATTGCGTGGCGATTAGTACTGCAGGGTGCCTGGCGACTTTTCTCCAAGGGATACGAGTACTTACGGCAAATGCTTGTAGCCTCTAATGCGAGGCTTGTCCTTGTTCCCGATGCATAACAAATCGATTACTGTACCTCTCGAATCCTCATATTGATGATGCAACATAGAAATTGCGTAGCGTTTAAATACTGCAGGGTGCCTGGCGACTTTTCCCCATAGTACACGAGTGCTTATGGTCATTGCTAGTAGCCTATCCTGCGAGGCTTGTGCTTGTTCCAGATGATTAACAAATCGTTGACTGTAACCCTCGAACCCTCATATTGATTATGCAACACAGATATTGCGTCGCGATTAAATACTGCATGGTATATGGCGACTTATCTCTAAGGTACACGAGTGCTTATGGTCACTGCTTATGGATTCACCTGCGAAGCTTGTGCTTGTTCCCGATGCATTACAAATCGTTTACTGTAACTCTCGTACCCTCACATTGTGATGCAACACGAAAATTGCGGCGCGATAAAATACTGCAGGGTGCCTGGCGACTTTTCTTCAAGGGAGACGAGTGCTTACGGCCACTGTTTGTAGCCTCCCATACGAGGCTTTTGCTTGTTCCCGATGCATAACAAATCGTTTACTGTAACTCACGAACCCACATATTGATGATGCAACACCGAAATGGCGTCGCGATTAAATGCAGCAGGGTCAATGGCGACTTCTCTCCAAGGGACACGAGTGCTTACGGCCACTTATTGTAGCCTCCCATGCGAGGCTTGTACTTGTTCTCAATGCATAACAAATCGCTTACTGCAACTCTCGAACCCACATATTGATGATGCAACACAGAAATTGCGACGCGACTAAATGCAGCAGGGTCAATGGCGACTTTTCTCAAAGGGATGAGAGTGCTTATGGCCACTCCTTGTAGCCTCCCATGCGAGGCTTGTCCTTGTTCCCGATGCATATAAAATCGTTTACTGTAACTCTCGAACCCACATATTGAGGATGCAACACAGAAATTGCGTCGCGATTAAATGCAGAAGGGTCCATATAGACTTTTCTCCAAAGGATGCGAGTGCTTACAGCCACTGCTTGTAGCCTCCCATGCGAGGCTTGTCCTTGTTCCCGATGCATAACAAATCGTTTACTGTAACTCTCGAACCCACATATTGAGGATGCAACACAGAAATTGCGTCGCGATTAAATGCAGAAGGGTCCATATAGACTTTTCTCCAAAGGATGCGAGTGCTTACGGCCACTGCTTGTAGCCTCCCATGCGAGGCTTGTCCTTGTTCCCGATGCATAACAAATCGTTTACTGTAACTCTCGAACCCACATATTGAGGATGCAACACAGAAATTGCGTCGCGATTAAATGCAGAAGGGTCCATATAGACTTTTCTCCAAAGGATGCGAGTGCTTACAGCCACTGCTTGTAGCCTCCCATGCGAGGCTTGTCCTTGTTCCCGATGCATAACAAATCATTTACTGTAACTCTCGAACCCACATATTGAGGATGCAACACAGAAATTGCGTCGCGATTAAATGCAGAAGGATCCATATACACTTTTCTCCAAAGGATGCGAGTGCTTACAGCCACTGCTTGTAGCCTCCCATGCGAGGCTTGTCCTTGTTCCCGATGCATAACAAATCGTTTTCTGTAACTCTCGAACCCACATATTGAGGATGCAACACAGAAATTGCGTCGCGATTAAATGCAGAAGGGTCCATATAGACTTTTCTCCAAAGGATGCGAGTGCTTACAGCCACTGCTTGTAGCCTCCCATGCGAGGCTTGTCCTTGTTCCCGATGCATAACAAATCGTATACTGTAACTCTCGAACCCACATATTGAGGATGCAACACAGAAATTGCGTCGCGATTAAATGCAGAAGGGTCCATATAGACTTTTCTCCAAAGGATGCGAGTGCTTACAGCCACTGCTTGTAGCCTCCCATGCGAGGCTTGTCCTTGTTCCCGATGCATAACAAATCGTTTACTGTAACTCTCGAACCCACATATTGAGGATGCAACACAGAAATTGCGTCGCGATTAAATGCAGAAGGGTCCATATAGACTTCTCTCCAAAGGATGCGAGTGCTTACGGCCACTGCTTGTAGCCTCCCATGCGAGGCTTGTCCTTGTTCCCGATGCATAACAAATCGTTTACTTTAACTCTCGAACCCACATATTGAGGATGCAACACAGAAATTGCGTCGCGATTAAATGCAGAAGGGTCCATATAGACTTTTCTCCAAAGGATGCGAGTGCTTACAGCCACTGCTTGTAGCCTCCCATGCGAAGCTTGTCCTTGTTCCCGATGCATAACAAATCGTTTACTGTAACTCTCGAACCCACATATTGAGGATGCAACACAGAAATTGCGTCGCGATTAAATGCAGAAGGGTCCATATAGACTTTTCTCCAAAGGATGCGAGTGCTTACAGCCACTGCTTGTAGCCTCCCATGCGAGGCTTGTCCTTGTTCCCGATGCATAACAAATCGTTTACTGTAACTCACGGACCCACATATTGATGATGCAACACCGAAATGGCGTCGCGATTAAATGCAGCAGGGTCAATGGCGACTTCTCTCCAAGGGACACGAGTGCTTACGGCCACTTATTGTAGCCTCCCATGCGAGGCTTGTACTTGTTCTCAATGCATAACAAATCGCTTACTGCAACTCTCGAACCCACATATTGATGATGCAACACAGAAATTGCGACGCGACTAAATGCAGCAGGGTCAATGGCGACTTTTCTCAAAGGGATGAGAGTGCTTATGGCCACTCCTTGTAGCCTCCCATGCGAGGCTTGTCCTTGTTCCCGATGCATATAAAATCGTTTACTGTAACTCTCGAACCCACATATTGAGGATGCAACACAGAAATTGCGTCGCGATTAAATGCAGAAGGGTCCATATAGACTTTTCTCCAAAGGATGCGAGTGCTTACAGCCACTGCTTGTAGCCTCCCATGCGAGGCTTGTCCTTGTTCCCGATGCATAACAAATCGTTTACTGTAACTCTCGAACCCACATATTGAGGATGCAACACAGAAATTGCGTCGCGATTAAATGCAGAAGGGTCCATATAGACCTTTCTCCAAAGGATGCGAGTGCTTACAGCCACTGCTTGTAGCCTCCCATGCGAGGCTCTTCCTTGTTCCCGATGCATAACAAATCGTTTACTGTAACTCTCGAACCCACATATTGAGGATGCAACACAGAAATTGCGTCGCGATTAAATGCAGAAGGGTCCATATAGACTTTTCTCCAAAGGATGCGAGTGCTTACGGCCACTGCTTGTTGCCTCCCATGCGAGGCTTGTCCTTGTTCCCGATGCATAACAAATCGTTTACTGTAACTCTCGAACCCACATATTGAGGATGCAACACAGAAATTGCGTCGCGATTAAATGCAGAAGGGTCCATATAGACTTTTCTCCAAAGGATGCGAGTGCTTACGGCCACTGCTTGTAGCCTCCCATGCAAGGCTTGTCCTTGTTCCCGATGCATATAAAATCGTTTACTGTAACTCTCGAACCCACATACTGATGATGCAACACAGAAATTGCGTCGCGATTAAATGCAGAAGGGTCAATGGGGACTTTTCTCCAAAGGATGCGAGTGCTTACAGCCACTGCTTGTAGCCTCCCATGCGAGGCTTGTCCTTGTTCCCGATGCATAACAAATCGTTTACTGTAACTCTCGAACCCACATATTGAGGATGCAACACAGAAATTGCGTCGCGATTAAATGCAGAAGGGTCCATATAGACTTTTCTCCAAAGGATGCGAGTGCTTACAGCCACTGCTTGTAGCCTCCCATGCGAGGCTTGTCCTTGTTCCCGATGCATAACAAATCGTTTACTGTAACTCTCGAACCCACATATTGAGGATGCAACACAGAAATTGCGTCGCGATTAAATGCAGAAGGGTCCATATAGACTTTTCTCCAAAGGATGCGAGTGCTTACGGCCACTGCTTGTAGCCTCCCATGCGAGGCTTGTCCTTGTTCCCGATGCATAACAAATCGTTTACTGTAACTCACGAACCCACATATTGATGATGCAACACCGAAATGGCGTCGCGATTAAATGCAGCAGGGTCAATGGCGACTTCTCTCCAAGGGACACGAGTGCTTACGGCCACTTATTGTAGCCTCCCATGCGAGGCTTGTACTTGTTCTCAATGCATAACAAATCGCTTACTGTAACTCTCGAACCCACATATTGATGATGCAACACAGAAATTGCGACGCGACTAAATGCAGCAGGGTCAATGGCGACTTTTCTCAAAGGGATGAGAGTGCTTATGGCCACTGCTTGTAGCCCCCCATGCAAGGCTTGTCCTTGTTCCCGATGCATATAAAATCGTTTACTGTAACTCTCGAACCCACATACTGATGATGCAACACAGAAATTGCGTCGCGATTAAATGCAGCAGGGTCAATAGCGATATTTCTCCAAGGGACACGAGTGCTTACGGCCACTGCTTCTAGCCTCCCATGCGAGGCTTTTGCTTTTTCCCGATGCATAACAAATCTATTACTGTAACTCTCGAGCCCACATATTGACGATGCAACAGAGAAATTGCGTCGCGATTAAATGCAGCAGGGTCAATATCGACTTTTCTCCAAGGGATGCGAGTGCTTACGGCCACTGCTTGTAGCCTCCCATGCGAGGCTTGTGCTTGTTCCCGATGCATAACAAATCGTTTACTGGAACTCTCGAACACACATATTGATGATGCGCTAGAGACATTGCGTCGCGATTAAATGCAGCAGGGTCAATATCGACTTTTCTCCAAGGGACACGAGTGCTTACGGCCACTGCTTTTAGCCTCCCATGCGAGGCTTCTGCTTTTTCCCGATGCATAACAAATCGTTTACTGTAACTCTCGAACCCACATATTGATGATGCAACACAGAAATTGCGTCGCGATTAAATGCAGAAGGGTCAATGGGGACTTTTCTCCAAAGGATGCGAGTGCTTACAACCACTGCTTGTAGCCTCCCATGCGAGGCTTGTCCTTGTTCCCGATGCATAACAAATCGTTTACTGTAACTCTCGAACCCACATATTGATGATGCAACACAGAAATTGCGTCGCGATTAATTGCATCAGGGTCAATGGCGACTTTTATCCAAGGGATGCGAGTGCTTGCGGCCACTGCTTGTAGCCTCCCATGCGAGGCTTGTCCTTTTCCTGATGCATAACAAATCTATTACTGTAACTCTCGAGCCCTCATATTGATGATGCAACACAGAAATTGCGTCGCAATTAAATACTGCAGGGTGCCTGGAGGCTTCTCTCCAAGGGACACGAGTGCTTACGGTCACTGCTTGTAGCCTCCCATGCGAGGCTTGTCCTAGTTCCCGTTGCATAACAAATCGATTACTGTGACTCTCGAAACCACATATTGATGATGCAACACAGAAATTGAGTCGCGATTAAATGCAGCAGGGTCAATAGCGTTCTTTCTCCAAGGGACACGAGTGCTTATGGCCACTGCTCGTAGACTCCCATGCGAGGCTTGTGCTTGTTCCCGATGCATATAAAATCGTTTACTGTAACTCTCTAACCCACATGTTGATGATGAAACACAGAAATTGCGTCGCGACTAAATGCAGATTTGTCAATGGCGACTTTTCTCCAAGGGATGCGGGAGCTTATGGCCACTGCTTGTAGCCTCCCATGCGATGCTTGTCCTTGTTCCCGATGCATAACGGCTACACAGAAATTGCGTCGCGATTAAATGCAGCAGGGCCAATGGCGACTTTTCTCCAAGGGACACGAGTGCTTACGGCCACTGATTGTAGCCTCCCATGCGAGGCTTTTGCTTTTTCCCGATGCATAACAAATCTATTACTGTAACTCTCGAGCCCACATATTGACGATGCAACAGAGAAATTGCGTCGCGATTAAATGCAGCAGGGTCAATATCGACTTTTCTCCAAGGGATGCGAGTGCTTACGGCCACTGCTTGTAGCCTCCCATGCGAGGCTTGTGCTTGTTCCCGATGCATAACAAATCGTTTACTGGAACTCTCGAACACACATATTGATGATGCGCTAGAGACATTGCGTCGCGATTAAATGCAGCAGGGTCAATATCGACTTTTCTCCAAGGGACACGAGTGCTTACGGCCACTGCTTTTAGCCTCCCATGCGAGGCTTCTGCTTTTTCCCGATGCATAACAAATCGTTTACTGTAACTCTCGAACCCACATATTGATGATGCAACACAGAAATTGCGTCGCGATTAAATGCAGAAGGGTCAATGGGGACTTTTCTCCAAAGGATGCGAGTGCTTACAACCACTGCTTGTAGCCTCCCATGCGAGGCTTGTCCTTGTTCCCGATGCATAACAAATCGTTTACTGTAACTCTCGAACCCACATATTGATGATGCAACACAGAAATTGCGTCGCGATTAATTGCATCAGGGTCAATGGCGACTTTTATCCAAGGGATGCGAGTGCTTGCGGCCACTGCTTGTAGCCTCCCATGCGAGGCTTGTCCTTTTCCTGATGCATAACAAATCTATTACTGTAACTCTCGAGCCCTCATATTGATGATGCAACACAGAAATTGCGTCGCAATTAAATACTGCAGGGTGCCTGGAGGCTTCTCTCCAAGGGACACGAGTGCTTACGGTCACTGCTTGTAGCCTCCCATGCGAGGCTTGTCCTAGTTCCCGTTGCATAACAAATCGATTACTGTGACTCTCGAAACCACATATTGATGATGCAACACAGAAATTGAGTCGCGATTAAATGCAGCAGGGTCAATAGCGTTCTTTCTCCAAGGGACACGAGTGCTTATGGCCACTGCTCGTAGACTCCCATGCGAGGCTTGTGCTTGTTCCCGATGCATATAAAATCGTTTACTGTAACTCTCTAACCCACATGTTGATGATGAAACACAGAAATTGCGTCGCGACTAAATGCAGATTTGTCAATGGCGACTTTTCTCCAAGGGATGCGGGAGCTTATGGCCACTGCTTGTAGCCTCCCATGCGATGCTTGTCCTTGTTCCCAATGCATAACAAATCGTTTACTGTAACACTCGAACACACATATTGATGATGCAACACCGAAATGGCGTCGCGATTAAATGCAGCAGGGTCAATGGCGACTTCTCTCCAAGGGACACGAGTGCTTACGGCCACTTATTGTAGCCTCCCATGCGAGGCTTGTACTTGTTCTCAATGCATAACAAATCGCTTACTGCAACTCTCGAACCCACATATTGATGATGCAACACAGAAATTGCGACGCGACTAAATGCAGCAGGGTCAATGGCGACTTTTCTCAAAGGGATGAGAGTGCTTATGGCCACTGCTTGTAGCCTCCCATGCGAGGCTTGTCCTTGTTCCCGATGCATATAAAATCGTTTACTGTAACTCTCGAACCCACATACTGATGATGCAACACAAAAATTGCGTCGTGATTAAATGCAGAAGGGTCAATGGGGACTTTTCTCCAAAGGATGCGAGTGCTTACAACCACTGCTTGTAGCCTCCCATGCGAGGCTTGTCCTTGTTCCCGATGCATAACAAATCGTTTACTGTAACTCACGAACCCACATATTGATGATGCAACACCGAAATGGCGTCGCGATTAAATGCAGCAGGGTCAATGGCGACTTCTCTCCAAGGGACACGAGTGCTTACGGCCACTTATTGTAGCCTCCCATGCGAGGCTTGTACTTGTTCTCAATGCATAACAAATCGCTTACTGTAACTCTCGAACCCACATATTGATGATGCAACACAGAAATTGCGACGCGACTAAATGCAGCAGGGTCAATGGCGACTTTTCTCAAAGGGATGAGAGTGCTTATGGCCACTGCTTGTAGCCCCCCATGCAAGGCTTGTCCTTGTTCCCGATGCATATAAAATCGTTTACTGTAACTCTCGAACCCACATACTGATGATGCAACACAGAAATTGCGTCGCGATTAAATGCAGCAGGGTCAATAGCGATATTTCTCCAAGGGACACGAGTGCTTACGGCCACTGCTTGTAGCCTCCCATGCGAGGCTTTTGCTTTTTCCCGATGCATAACAAATCTATTACTGTAACTCTCGAGCCCACATATTGACGATGCAACAGAGAAATTGCGTCGCGATTAAATGCAGCAGGGTCAATATCGACTTTTCTCCAAGGGATGCGAGTGCTTACGGCCACTGCTTGTAGCCTCCCATGCGAGGCTTGTGCTTGTTCCCGATGCATAACAAATCGTTTACTGGAACTCTCGAACACACATATTGATGATGCGCTAGAGACATTGCGTCGCGATTAAATGCAGCAGGGTCAATATCGACTTTTCTCCAAGGGACACGAGTGCTTACAGCCACTGCTTTTAGCCTCCCATGCGAGGCTTCTGCTTTTTCCCGATGCATAACAAATCGTTTACTGTAACTCTCGAACCCACATATTGATGATGCAACACAGAAATTGCGTCGCGATTAAATGCAGAAGGGTCAATGGGGACTTTTCTCCAAAGGATGCGAGTGCTTACAACCACTGCTTGTAGCCTCCCATGCGAGGCTTGTGCTTGTTCCCGATGCATAACAAATCGTTTACTGTAACTCTCGAACCCACATATTGATGATGCAACACAGAAATTGCGTCGCGATTAATTGCATCAGGGTCAATGGCGACTTTTATCCAAGGGATGCGAGTGCTTGCGGCCACTGCTTGTAGCCTCCCATGCGAGGCTTGTCCTTTTCCTGATGCATAACAAATCTATTACTGTAACTCTCGAGCCCTCATATTGATGATGCAACACAGAAATTGCGTCGCAATTAAATACTGCAGGGTGCCTGGAGGCTTCTCTCCAAGGGACACGAGTGCTTACGGTCACTGCTTGTAGCCTCCCATGCGAGGCTTGTCCTAGTTCCCGTTGCATAACAAATCGATTACTGTGACTCTCGAAACCACATATTGATGATGCAACACAGAAATTGAGTCGCGATTAAATGCAGCAGGGTCAATAGCGTTCTTTCTCCAAGGGACACGAGTGCTTATGGCCACTGCTCGTAGACTCCCATGCGAGGCTTGTGCTTGTTCCCGATGCATATAAAATCGTTTACTGTAACTCTCTAACCCACATGTTGATGATGAAACACAGAAATTGCGTCGCGACTAAATGCAGATTTGTCAATGGCGACTTTTCTCCAAGGGATGCGGGAGCTTATGGCCACTGCTTGTAGCCTCCCATGCGATGCTTGTCCTTGTTCCCGATGCATAACGGCTACACAGAAATTGCGTCGCGATTAAATGCAGCAGGGCCAATGGCGACTTTTCTCCAAGGGACACGAGTGCTTACGGCCACTGATTGTAGCCTCCCATGCGAGGCTTGTCCTTGTTCCCAATGCATAACAAATCGTTTACTGTAACACTCGAACACACATATTAATGATGCAACACAGAAATTGGGTCGCGATTAAATGCAGAAGGGTCAATGGGGACTTTTCTCCTAGGGATGCGAGTGCTTACGGCCACTGATTGTAGCCTCCCATGCAAGGCTTTTGCTTGTTCCCGATGCATAACAAATCTATTACTGTAACTCTCGAGCACACATATTGACGATGCAACAGAGAAATTGCGTCGCGATTAAATGCAGCAGGGTCAAAGGCGACTTTTCTCCAAGGGACACGAGTGCTTACGGCCACTGCTTCTAGCCTCCCATGCGAGGCTTTTGCTTGTTCCCGATGCATAACAAATCGTTTACTGTAACTCTTGAACCCACATTTTGATGATGCAACACAGAAATTGCGTCGCGATTAAATGCAGAAGGGTCAATGGCGACTTTTCTCCAAGGGACACGAGTGCTTACGGCCACTGATTGTAGCCTCCCATGCGAGGCTTGTCCTTGTTCCCAATGCATAACAAATCGTTTACTGTAACACTCGAACACACATATTAATGATGCAACACAGAAATTGGGTCGCGATTAAATGCAGAAGGGTCAATGGCGACTTTTCTCCAAGGGACACGAGTGCTTACGGCCACTGCTTGTAGCCTCCATTGCAGGCTTGTCCTTGTTCCCGATGCATATAAAATCGTTTACTGTAGCTCTCGAACCACATATTGTTGATGCAACACAGAATTTGCGTCACGATTAAATGCAGAAGGGTAAATATAGACTTTTCCCCAAGGGATGCGAGTGCTTACAGCCACAGCTTGTAGCCTCCCAAGCGATGCTTGTCCTTGTTCCCGATGCATAACAAATGGTTTACTGTAACTCTCGAACCCACATATTGATGATGCAACACAGAAATTGCGTCGCGATTAAATACTGCATGGTATATGGCGACATAACTCTAAGGTATACGAGTGCTTATGGTCACTGCTTATAGCATACCCTGCGAAGCTTGTGCTTGTACGCAATGCATAACAAATCGATTACTGTAACTCTCAAACCCTCATATTGATGATGCAACACACAAATTTCGTCGCTATTAAATACTTCAGGGTGCCTGGAGACTTTACTAAAAGGGACACGAGTGCTTATGGCCACTATTGTAGCCTCCCATGCGAGGCTTTTCCGTGTTCCTAATGCATAACAAATCAATTACCGTAACTCTCCAACCTTCATATTGATGATGCGACACAGAAATTGCGTCGCGATTAAATACTGCAGGATACCTGGCGACTTTTCCCCAAGGGACACGATTGCTTACGGCCAATGCTTGTAGCCTCCCATGCAAGGCTCTTGGTTGTTCCCGACGCATAACAAATCTATTACTGTAACTCACGAGCCCACATATTGATGATCCAACACCGAAATGGCGTCGCGATTAAATGCAGCAAGGTCAATAGCGATATTTCTCCAAGGGACACGAGTGCTTACGGCCACTGCTTGTAGCCTCCCATGCGAGGCTTTTGCTTTTTGACGATGCATAACAAATCTATTACTGTAACTCTCGAGCCCACATATTGACGATGCAACAGAGAAATTGCGTCGCGATTAAATGCAGCAGGGCCAATATCGACTTTTCTCCAAGGGATGCGAGTGCTTACGGCCACTGCTTGTAGCCTCCCATGCGAGGCTTGTCCTTGTTCCCGATGCATAACAAATCGTTTACTGTAACTCTCGAACCCACATATTGATGATGCAACACAGAAATTGCGTCGCGATTAATTGCAGCAGGGTCAATATAGACTTTTCTCCAAGGGATGCGAGAGCTTACGGCCATTGCTTGTAGCCTCCCATGCGAGGCTTGTCCTTGTTCCCGATGCATAACAAATCGTTTACTGGAACTCTCGAACACACATATTGATGATGCGCTAGAGACATTGCGTCGCGATTAAATGCAGCAGGGTCAATATCGACTTTTCTCCAAGGGACACGAGTGCTTACGGCCACTGCTTCTAGCCTCCCATGCGAGGCTTTTGCTTGTTCCCGATGCATAACAAATCGTTTACTGTAACTCACGAACCCACATATTGATGATGCAACACCGAAATAGCGTCGCGATTAAATGCAGCAGAGTCAATGGCGACTTTTCTCCAAGGGACACGAGTGCTTACGGCCTCTTATTGTAGCCTCCCATGCGAGGCTTGTCCTTGTTCTCGATGCATAACAAATCGTTTACTGTAACTCTCGAACCAATATATTGATGATGCAACACAGAAATTGCGACGCGACTAAATGCAGCAGGGTCAATGGCGACTTTTCTCAAAGGGATGCGAGTGCTTATGGCCACTGCTTGTAGCCTCCCATGCGAGGCTTGTCCTTGTTCCCGATGCGTAACAAATCGTTTACTGTAACTCTCGAACCCACATATTGATGATGCAACACAGAAATTGCGTCGCGATTAAATGCAGAAGGGTCAATATAGACTTTTCTCCAAGGGATGCGAGTGCTTACGGCCACTGCTTGTAGCCTCCCATGCGAGGCTTGTCCTTGTTCCCGATGCATATAAATCGTTTACTGTAACTCTCGAGCCCACATATTGACGATGCAACAGAGAAATTGCGTCGCGATTAAATGCAGCAGGGTCAATGGCGACTTTTCTCCAAGGACACGAGTGCTTACGGCCATTGCTTGTAGCCTCCCATGCGAGGCTTTTGCTTTTTCCCGATGCATAACAAATCGTTTACTGTAACTCTCGAACCCACATATTAATGATGCAAGACAGAAATTGCGTCGCGATTAAATGCAGCAGGGCCAATGGCGACTTTTCTCCAAGGGATGCGAGTGCTTACGGCCACTGCTTGTAGCCTCCCATGCGAGGCTTGTCCTTGTTCCCGATGCATAACAAATCGTTTACTGGAACTCTCGAACACACATATTGATGATGCGCTAGAGACATTGCGTCGCGATTAAATGCAGCAGGGTCAATATCGACTTTTCTCCAAGCGACATGAGTGCTTACGGCCACTGTTTTAGCCTCCCATGCGAGGCATTTGCTTGTTCCCGATGCATAACAAATCGTTTACTGTAACTTTCGAACCCACATATTGATGATGCAACACCGAAATGGCGTCGCGATTAAATGCAGCAGGGTCAATAGCGATATTTCTCCAAGGGACACGAGTGCTTACGGCCACTTATTGTAGCCTCCCATGCGAGGCTTGTCCTTGTTCTCGATGCATAACAAATCGTTTACTGTAACTCTCGAACCCACATATTGAAGATGCAACACAGAAATTTCGACGCGACTAAATGCAGCAGGGTCAATGGTGACTTTTCTCCAAGGGATGCGAGTGCTTATGGCCACTGCTTGTAGCCTCCCATGCGAGGCTTGTCCTTGTTCCCGATGCATATAAAATCGTTTACTGTAACTCTCGAACCCACATATTGATGATGCAACACAGAAATTGGGTCGCGATTAAATGCAGAAGGGTCTATGGTGACTTTTCTCCAAGGGATGCGAGTGCTTTAGGCCACTGCTTGTCGTCTCCCATGCGAGGCTTGTCCTTGTTCTCGATGCATAACAAATCGTTTACTGTAACTCTCGAACCCACATATTCATGATGCAACACAGAAATTGCGTCGCGATTAATTGCAGCAGTGTCAATGGCGACTTTTATCCAAGGGGTGCGAGTGCGTACAGCCACTGCTTGTAGCCTCCCATGCTAGTCTTCTCCTTGTTCCCGATGCATAACATATCTATTACTGTAACTCTCGAGACCTCATATTGATGATGCAACACAGAAATTGCGTCGCGATTAAATACTGCAGGGTGCCTGGCGGCTTCTCTCCAAGGGACACGAGTGCTTACGGTCACTGCCTGTAGCCTCCCATGCGAGGCTTGTCCTAGTTCCCGTTGCATAACAAATCGATTACTGTGACTCTCGAACCCACATATTGATGATGCAACACAGAAATTGAGTCGCGATTAAATGCAGCAGGGTCAATAGCGTTCTTTCTCCAAGGGACACGAGTGCTTACGGCCACTGCTTGTAGCCTCCCATGCGAGGCTTGTCCTTGTTCCCGAGGCATATAAAATCGTTTACTGTAACTCTCTAACCCAGATATTGATTTTGCAACACAGAAATTGCGTCGCGACTAAATGCAGAATTGTCATTGGCGACTTTTCTCCAAGGGATGCGAGTGCTTACGGCCACTGCTTGTAGCCTCCCATGCGATGCTTGTCCTTGTTCCCAATGCATAACAAATCGTTTACTGTAACACTCGAACACACATATTAATGATGCAACACAGAAATTGGGTCGCGATTAAATGCAGAAGGGTCAATGGGGACTTTTCTCCAAGGGATGCGAGTGCTTACGGCCACTGCTTGTAGCCTCCCATGCGAGGCTTGTCCTTGTTCCCGATGCATAACAAATCGTTTACTGTAACTCTCGAACCCACATATTGATGATGAAACACAGAAATTGCGTCACGATTAAATGCAGCAGGGTCAATAGCAATATTTCTCCAAGGGAGACGAGTGGTTACGGCCACTGCTTGTAGCCTCCCATGCGAGGCTTTTGCTTTTTCCCGATGCATAACAAATCTATTACAGTAACTTTCTAACCCACATATTGATTTTGCAACACAGAAATTGAGTCGCGATTAAATGCAGCAGGGTCAATAGCGTTCTTTCTCCAAGGGACACGAGTGCTTACGGCCACTGCTTGTAGCCTCCCATGCGAGGCTTGTCCTTGTTCCCGATGCATAACAAATCGTTTACTGTAACTCTCTAACCCACATATTGATTTTGCAACATAGAAATTGCGTCGCGACTAAATGCAGAAGGGTCAATGGCGACTTTTCTCTAAGGGATGCGAGTGCTTACGGCCACTGCTTGTAGCCTCCAATGCGAGCCTTGTCCTTGTTCCCGATGCATATAAAATCGTTTACTGTAACTCTCGAACCCACATATTGATGTTGCAACACAGAAATTGCGTCGCGATTAAATTCAGCAGGGTCAATGGCGACTTTTCTCCAAGGGATGCGAGTGCTTATGGCCACAGCTTGTAGCCTCCCACGCGAGGCTTGTCCATGTTCCCGATGCATATAAAATCGTTTACTGTAACTCTCGAACCCACATATTGATGATGCAACACAGAAATTGCGTCGCGATTAAATGCAGAAGGGTCAATGGGGACTTTTCTCCAAGGGATGCGAGTGCTTACGGCCACAGCTTGTAGCCTCCCATGCGAGGCTTGTCCTTGTTCCCGATGCATAACAAATCGTTTACTGTAACTCTCGAACCCACATATTGATTTTGCAACATAGAAATTGCGTCGCGACTAAATGCAGAAGGGTCAATGGCGACTTTTCTCCAAGGGATGCGAGTGCTTACGGCCACTGCTTGTAGCCTCCCATGCGAGGCTTGTCCTTGTTCCCGCTGCATAACATATCGATTACTGTGACTCTCGAACCTTCATATTGATGATGCAACAAAGGAATTGCGTCGCGATTAAATATTGCAGGGTCCATGGCGACACATCTCCAAGATACGCGGATGCTTGTGGTCACTACTTGTAGCCTACCATGCGAGGCTTGTCCTTGTTCCCGATGCATAACAAATCGATTACTGTAACTCTCAAACCCTCATATTGATGATGCAACACAGAAATTGCGTCGCGATTAAATACTGCAGGGTGCCTGCCGACTTATCTCCAAGAGACACGAGTGCTTATGGCCACTGCTTGTAGCCTCCCATTCGAGGCTTGTCCTTGTTCCCGATGCATAACAAATCGATTACTGTAACTCTCGAACCCTCATATTGATGATGCAACACAGAAATTGTGTCGCAATTAAATACTGCAGTGTGCCTGCCGACTTATCTCCAAGAGACACGAGTGCTTATGGCCACTGCTTGTAGCCTCCCATTCGAGGCTTGTCCTTGTTCCCGATGCATAACAAATCGATTACTGTAACTCTCGAACCCTCATATTGATGATGCAACACAGAAATTGTGTCGCAATTAAATACTGCAGTGTGCCTGCCGACTTATCTCCAAGAGACACGAGTGCTTATGGCCACTGCTTGTAGCCTCCCATTCGAGGCTTTTCGTTGTTCCCGATGCATAACAAATCGATTACTGTAACTCTCGAACCCTTATATTGATGATGCAACACAGAAATTGTGTCACAATTAAATACTGCAGTGTGCCTGGCGACTTTACTCCAAGGGACACGAGTGCTTACGGCCACTGCTTGTAGCCTCCCATGCGAGGCTTGTGCCTGTACGTGATGCATAACAAATCGATCACTGTAACTCTCAAACCCTCATATTGATGATGCAACACACAAATTGCGTCGCGATTAAATACTGCAGGGTGCCTGGCGACTTTTCTCCAAGGGATACGAGTACTTACGGCCAATGCTTGGAGCCTCCCATGCGATGCTTGTCCTTGTTCCCAATGCATAACAAATCGATTACTTTAACTCTCGAACCCTCATATTGATGATGCAACACAGAAATTGCGTCGCAGTTAATTACTGGAAGGTGCCTGGCGACTTTTCTCGAAGGGACACGAGTGCTTACGGCCACTGCTTGTAGCCTCCCATGCAAAGCTTGTGCTTGTTCCCGATGCATAACAAATCGTTTACTGTAACCTTCGAACCAACATATTGATGATGCAACCCAGAAATTGCACGGTAATTAAATGCTGCAGGGTCTATGGCGACTTTTCCCCATAGTACACGAGTACTTATGGTCACTACTAGTAGCCTATCCTGCGAGGCTTCTGCTTGTTCCCGATGATTAACAAATCGTTGACTGTAACTCTCAACCCTCATATAGATTATGCAACACAGATATTGTGTCGAGATTAAATACTGCATGGTATATGGCGACTTATCTCTAAGGTACAAAAGTGCTTATGGTCACTGCTTATAGCATCCCCTGCGAAGCTAGTGCTTGTTCCCGATGCATTACGATTCGTCTACTGTAACTTTCGTACCCTCATATTGTTGATGCAACACAAAAATTGCGTCGCGATTAAATACTTCAAGGTAAGTTCGCGACTTTTCTTCAATGGAGACGAGTGCTTACGGCCACTGTTTGTAGCCTCCCATGCAAGGCTTGTGCTTTTTCCCGATGCATAACAAATCGATTACTGTAACTCTCGAACCCACATATTGATGATGCTACACAGAACTTAAGTCGAGATTAAATACTGCAGGGTGCCCAGCGACTTTTCTTCAAGGGAGACGAGAGCTTACGGCCACTGCTTGTATCCTCCCATGTGAGGCTTGTCCTTGTTCGCGATGCATAACAAATCCATTACTGTCTCTCTCAAACCCTCATATTGATGATGCAACACAGAAATTGCGTCGCGATTAAATACTGCAGGGTCCACGGCGACTTTTGACCAAGGGACACAAGTGCTTACGGCCACTGCTTGTAGCCTCCCATGCGAGGCTTGTGCTTGTTCCCGAAGCATAACATATCGATTACTGTAACTCTCGAACCCTCATATTGATAACGCAACACAGAAATTGCGTCACGATTAAATACTGCAGGGTGCTGGCGACTTTTCTCCAAGGGACACGTGTGCTTACGGGCACTGCTTGTATCCTCCCACGTGAGGCTTGTGCTTGTTCCCGATGCATAACAAATCGATTACTGTAACTCTCGAACCCTCATATTGATGATGCAACAAAGAAATTGCGTCGCGATTAAATACTGCAGGGTGCCTAGCGGCTTTTCTCCAAGGGACACGACTGTTTTCGGCCACTGCTTGTAGCCTCCCATGCGAGGCTTGTCTTTGTTCCTGATGCATAAAAAATCGATTACTGAAACTCTCGAACCCTCATATTGATGATGCAACACACATATTGCGTCGCGATTAAATACTGCACGGTCAGTGGCGACTTTTCTCCATGGGACACGAGTGCTTATGGCAACTGCTTGTAGCCTCCCATGCGAGGCATGTCCTTGTTCCCGATGCATAACAAATCGATTTCTGTAACTCTCGAACCCTCATATTGAAGATGCAACACAGAAATTGCGTCGCGGTTAAATACTGCAGTGTGCCTGGCGAATTCCCTCCAAGGGACACGACTGCTTGCGGCCACTGCTTGTAGCCTCCCATGTTCGGCTTGTCCTTGTTCCTGATGCATAAAAAATCGATTACTGTAACTCTCGAACCCTCATATTGATGATGCAACACAGAAAATGCGGCGCGATTAAATACTGCAGGGTCAATGGCGATTTTGCTCCAAGAGACACGAGTGCTTACGGCCACTAATTGTAGCCTCCAATGCTAGGCTTGTCCTTGCTCCCGATGCATAACAAATCGATTACTGTAACTGTCGAACCCTCATATTGATGATGCAACATAGAAATTACGTCGCAATTAAATACTCCACGGTGCCTGGCGACCTTTTTCCAAGGGACACGAGTGTTTACGGCCACTGCTTGTAGCCTCCCATGCGAGACTTGTGCTTGTTCCCAATGCGTTACAAATCGATTACTGTAACTCTCGTACCCTCATATTGATGATGCAACACTAAAATTGCGTCGCGATTAAATACTGCAGGGCGCCTGGCGACTTTTCTTCAAGGGAGACGAGTGCTTACAGCCACTGTTTTGTAGCCTCCCATGCGAGGCTTGTGCTTTTTTCCCAATGCATAGCAAATCGATTACTGTAACTCTCGAACCCACATATTGATGATGCTACACAGAACTTGCGTCGCGACTAAATACTTCTGGGTCAATCGCGACTTTTCTCCATGGGACACGAGTGCTTATGGCCACTGCTTTTAGCCTCCCATGCTAGGCTTGTCCTTGTTCCCGATGCATAATAAATCGATTACTGTAACTCTCGAACCCTCATATTGATGATGCAAAACAGAATTTGCTTTGCGAATAAATACTGCAGGGTCAATCACGACATTTCTCCAAGAACCACGAGTGCTTACGACCACTGCTTGTAGCCTCCCATGCAAAGCTTGTGTTTGTTCCTGAGGCATAAAAAACGTTTACAGTAACTCTCTAACCCTCATATTGATGATGTAACACAAAAATTGGGTCGCAATTAAATACTGTAGGTTCCAATGCGAGTTACATACAAGGTACACGAGTGCTTATGGTCACTTCTTGAAGCCTCCCGTACGAGGCTTGTGCTTGCTCCCGATGCATAACAAATCGTTTACTGTAACTGTTGATCCCTCATATTGATATTGCAACACAGAAATTGCTTCGCCATTGAATACTGCAGGGTGTCTGGCGACTTTTTCTCCAATAGACACGAGTGCTTACGGCCACTGCCTGTAGCCTCCCTTGTGAGGCTTGTGCTTCTTCCCAATTCATAACAAATCGTTTCCTGTAACTCTCGAGCCCTCATATTGTTCATGCAACACAGAAATTGCGTCGCGATTAAATACTGATGGGTCCATTACGACTTATCTCCAAGGTACGCGAGTGCTTATAGTCACTGAATGTAGCCTCCCCTGTGAGGCTTGTGCTTTTTTCTGATACATAACAAATCGTTTCGAGTAACTTTCGAACCCTCATATTGATGATGCAACACAGAAATTGCGTTGGGATTAAATACTGCAGGGTCCATGGCGACTTTTCTCCAAGGTACACGAGTGTTTATGGTCACTGCGTGTAGTCTCCCCTGCGAGGCTTGTGCTTGTTCCCGATGCATAACAAATCGTCTACTGTAACTCTTGAACCCTCATATTGATGATGCAACACAGAAATTGAGTCACGATTGAATACTGCAGGGTGCCTGGCGACTTTTCTCCAAGGGACACGAGTGTTTACGGTCACTGCTTGTAGCATCCCCTGCGAGGCTTGTGCTTGTTCCCGATGCATAAAAAATCGCTTACTGTAACTCTCGTACCCTCATATTGATGATGCAACACAAAAATTGCGTCGCGATTAAATACTGCAGGGTCAATGGCGACTTATCTCCAAGGTACTCGAGTGGTTATGGTCAGTGCTTGTAGCCTATCCTGCGAGGTTTGTGCTTGTTCCCGATGCATCACAAATCGTTTACTTTAAACCTCGAACACTCATATTGATGATGCAACACAGAAATTCCGTCGCGCTTGAATACTGCAGGTTCCATGGCGACTTATCTCCAAAGTACACGAGTGCTTATGGTCACTGCTTGTAGCATCCCCTGCGAGTCTTGTGCTTGTTCCCGATGCATAACAAATTGTTTACTGTAACTCTCGTACCCGCATATTGATGATGCAACACAAAAATTGCGTCGCGAATAAATACTGCAGGGTGCCTGGCGTCTTTTCTCTAAGGGACACGATTGCTTACGGCCACTGCCTGTAGCCTCCCATGCGAGGCTTCTGCTGGTTCACAATGCAAAATAAATCGATTACTGTAACTCTCGAACCCTCATATTGATGATGCAACACAGAAATTGTGTCGCGATTAAATACTGCAGGGTCCATGGTGACTTATCACCAAGGTACACGAGTGCTTATGGTCACTGCTTATAGCATCCCCTGCGAGGCTTGTGCTTGTTCCCGATGCATAAAAAATCGTTTACTGTAACTCTCGTAACCTGATATTGATGATGCAACACAAAAATTGCTTCGCGATTAAATACTGCAGGGTCAATGGCGTCTTTTCTCCAAGGGATACGAGTGCTTACGGCCACCTCTTGTAGCCTCCCATGCGAGGCTTGTGCTTGTTCCCAATGCATAACAAATCGTTAACTGTAGATCTCGAACCCTCATATTAATGATGCAACACAGATATTGCATCGCGATTGAATACTGAAGAGTGCCTGGCGACTTATTTCCAAGGTACACGAGTGCTTATGGTCACTGCTTGTATCCTCCCCTGCGATGATTGTACTTGTTCCCGATGCATAACAAATCGTTTACTGTAACTGTTGATCCCTCATATGGATATTGCAACACAGAAATTGCGTCGCCATTGAATACTGCAGGGTGTCTGGCGACTTTTTCTCCAATAGACACGAGTGCTTACGGCCATTGCTTGTAGCCTCCCCTTGGAGGCTTGTGCTTGTTCCCGAAGCCTAACACATCTATTACTGTAATCTCGAACTCTTATATTGACGATGCAACACATAAATTGCGTCGCAATTAAATACTTTACGGTTCATGGCATTTTATCTGAAAGGAACACGAGTGCTTATGGTCACCGCTTGTAGCCTCCCCTGCGAGCTTGTGCTTGTTCCTAAGACATAACAAATCGTTTACAGTAACTCTCGAACCCTCATATTGATGATGTAACACAAAAATTGGGTCGCAATTAAATACTGTAGGTTCCAATGCGAGTTACATACAAGGTACACGAGTGCTTATGGTCACTTCTTGAAGCCTCCCGTACGAGGCTTGTGCTTGCTCCCGATGAATAACAAATCATTTACTGTAACTGTTGATCCCTCATATTGATATTGCAACACAGAAATTGCGTCGCCATTGAATACTGCAGGGTGTCTGGCGACTTTTTCTCCAATAGACACGAGTGCTTACGGCCACTACCTGTAGCCTCCCTTGTGAGGCTTGTGCTTCTTCACAATTCATAACAAATCGTTTCCTGTAACTCTCGAGCCCTCATATTGTTCATGCAACACAGAAATTGCGTTGGGATTAAATACTGCAGGGTCCATGGCGACTTTTCTCCAAGGTACACGAGTGTTTATGGTCACTGCTTGTAGTCTCCCCAGCGAGGCTTGTGCTTGTTCCCGATGAATAACAAATCGTCTACTGTAACTCTTGAACCCTCATATTGATGATGCAACACAGAAATTGAGTCACGATTGAATACTGCAGGGTGCCTGGCGACTTTTCTCCAAGGGACACGAGTGCTTACGTTCACTGCTTGTAGCATCCCCTGCGAGGCTTGTGCTTGTTCCCGATGCATAAAAAATCGCTTACAATAACTCTCGTACCCTCATATTGATGATGCAACACACAAATTGCGTCGCGATTAAATACTGCAGGGTCCATGGCGACTTTTCTCCAAGGAACACGAGTGCTTATGGTCACTGCTTGAAGTCTCCCCTGCGAGGTTTGTGCTTGTTCCCGATGCATAACAAATCGTCTACTGTAACTCTTGAACCCTCATATTAATGATGCAACACAGAAATTGCGTCGCGTTTGAATACTGCAGAATGCCTATCGACTTTTCTCCAAGGGACATGAATGCTTATGGCCACTGCCTGTAGCCTCCCCTGCGAGGCTTGTGCTTCTTCCTGATGCATAACAACTCGATAACTGTAACACTCGAACCCTCATATTGATGATGCAGCACAGAAAATGAGTCACGATTAAATACTGCAGGGTGCCTGGCGACTTATCTCCAAGGGACACGAGTGCTTACGGTCAGTGCTTGTAGCATCCCATGCGAGGCTTGTGCTTGTTGCCGATGCATAACAAATCGATTACTGTAACTCTCGAACCCTCATATTGATGATGCAACACAGAAATTGTGTCGCGATTAAATACTGCAGTGTCCATGGTGACTTATCACCAAGGTACACGAGTGCTTATGGTCACTGCTTATAGCATCCCCTGCGAGGCTTGTGCTTGTTCCCGATGCATAACAAATCGTTTACTGTAACTCTCGTAACCTGATATTGATGATGCAACACAAAAATTAAGTCGCGATTAAATACTACATGCTCAATGGCGTCTTTTCTCCAAGGGAAACGAGTGCTTACGGCCACCTCTTGCAGCCTCCCATGCGAGGCTTGGGCTTGTTCCCAATGCATAACAAGTCGATTACTGTAACTCTCGAACCCTAATATTGATGTTGCAAACAGAGAAATTCCGTCGCGATTAAATACTGCAGGGTAAATGGCAACATATCTCAAGGGACGCGAGTGCTTATGGCCACTGATTGTAGCCTCCCATGCGACGGTTGTGCTTGTTCACGATGCATAAAAAATCGATTACTGTAACTCTCGAACCCTCATATTGATGATGGAACACAGAAATTACGTCGCTATTAAATACTGCAGGGTTCATGGCGACATATTTCCAAGGTACGAGAATGTTTATGGTCACCACTTGTAGACTCAAATGCGAGCCTTGTCATTGTTTCCCATGCATAACAAATCGATTACCATAACTCTCGAACCCTCATATTGATGTTGCAACACAAAAATTGCGTCGCGATTAAATACTGCAGGTTCAATGACGCCTTTTCTCCAAGGGAAACGAGTGCTAATGGTCACTGCTTTTAGCCTCACATGCGAGGTTTTTGCTTGTTCCCGATGCATAACAAATCGTTTATTGTAACTCTTGTACCCTCATATTTGTGATGAAACACAGAAATTTAGTCGTGATTGAATACTGCAGAGTGCCTGGGGACTTTTCTCCAAGAGGCACGAGTGCTAATGGTCACTGCTTTTATCCTCCCATGCGCGGCTTGTGCTTGTTCCCGATGTATAACAAATCGATTACTGTAACTCTCGATCCCTCATATTGATGATGCAACACAAAAATTGCGTCTTGATTAAATACTGCAGGGTGCCTGGCGATATTTCTCCAAGGGACACGAGTGCTTACGGCCACTGCTGATAGCCTCCCATTCGAGTCTTTTGCTTGTTCCCGATGCATAACAAATCGATTACTGTAGCTCTCGAACCCTCATATTGATGATGCAACACAGAAAATTCGTTGCGATTACATACTGCAGGGTCAATCGCGTCTTTTCTCCAAGGGACACGAGTGCTTATGGCCACTGCTTTTAGCCTCCCATGCTAGGCTTGTCCTTGTTCCCGATGCATAACAAATCGATTACTGTAAATCTCGAACCCTCATATTGATGATGCAACACTGAAATTGCGTTGCGATTAAATAGTGCAGGGTCAATCGCGACTTTTCTCCAAGGGACACGAGTGCTCATGGCCACTGCTTGTAGCCTCCCATGTGAGGCTTATGCTTGTTACCGATGCATAACAAATAGATAACTGTAACTCTTTGAACCCTTATATTGATGATGCAACACAGAAATTGCGTTGCGATTAAATACTGCAGGGTCAATCGCGACTTTTCTCCAAGGGACACGAGTGCTTATGGCCACTGCTTTTAGCCTCCCATGCTAGGCTTTTCCTTGTTCCCGATGCATAACAAATCGATTACTGTAACTCTCGATTACTCATATTGATGATGCAACACTGAAATTGCGTTGCGATTAAATACTGCAGGGTCAATCGCGACACTTCTCCAAGGGACACGAGTGCTCATGGCCATTGCTTGTAGCCTCCCATGTGAGGCTTGACCTTGTTCCCGATGCATAACAGATCGATTACTGTAACTCTCGTACCCTCATATTGATGATGCAACACAAAAATTGCGTCGGGATTAAATACCGCAGGGTCAATGGCGACTTTTCTTCAAGGGATACGAGTGCTTACGGCCACTGCTTGTAGCCTCCCATTCGAGGCTTGTGCTTGATCCCGATGCATAACAAATAGATTACTGTAACTCTCGAACCATCATATTGATGATGCAACACAGAAATTGCGTCGCGATTAAATACTGCAGGGTCAATGGCGACTTATCTCCAAAGTACACGAGTGCTTATGGTCACTGCTAGTAGCCTATCCTGCGAGGCTTGTGCTTGTTCCCGATGCATAACAAATCGTTTACTGTAACTCTCGAACCCTCATATTCATGATGAAACACTGTAATTTAGCGTGATTGATTACTGCAGGGTGCCTGGGAACTTTTCTCCAAGGGACACGAGTGCTAATGGTCACTGCTTTTAGCCTCCCATGTGAGGCTTGTGCTTGTTCCCGATGTGTAACAAATCGATTACTGTAACTCTCGAAACCTCAATTTGATGATGCAACACAAAAATTGCGTCTTGATTAAATACTGCAGGGTGCCTGGCGATATTTCTCCAAGGGACACGAGTGCTTACGGCCACTGCTTGTAGCCTCCCATGCGAGTCTTTTCCTTGTTCCCGATGCATAACAAATCGATTACTGTAGCTCTCGAACCCTCATATTGATGATGCAACACAGAAATTGCGTCGCGATTAAATAGTGCAGTGCCCATGGCGACATATCTCCAAAGTATGCGAGTGCTTATGGTCACTGCTTGTAGCCTATCCTGCGAGGCTTGTGCTTGTACCAGATGAATAACAAATCGTTGACTGTAACCCTTGAACCCTCATATTGATGATGCAACACAGATATTGCGTCGCGATTAAATACTGCTCGATGCCTGGCGACTTTTCTCCAAGGGACACGAGTGCTGACGGCCACTGTTCGTAGCCTCAAATGCTAGGCTTGTCCTTGTTCCCGATGCATAACAAATCAATTACTGTTAGTCTCGAACCCTCATTTTGATGATGCAACACAAAAATTGCGTCTTGATTAAATACTGCAGGGTGCCTGGCGATATTTCTCCAAGGGACACGAGTGCTGACGGCCACTGTTCGTAGCCTCCCATGCGGGGCTTTTCCTTGTTCCTGATGCATAATAAATCGATTACTGTAACTCTCCAATCCTCATATTGATGATGCAATACAGAAATTGCGTCGCGAATCAATATTTCAGGGTCAATCGCGACTTTTCTCCAAGGGACACGAGTGCTTATGGCCACTGCTTGTAGCCCCCAATGCGAGGCTTGTCCTTGTTCCCGATGCATAACAAATCGATTACCGTAACCCTCGAACCCTCATTTTGATTATGCAACACAGATATTGCGTCGCGATTCAATACTGCACGGTATATGGCGACTTATCTCCAAGGTCCACGAGTGCTTACGGCCACTGCTTGTAGCCTCCCATGCGGGGCTTTTCCTTGTTCCCGATGCATAACAAATCGATTACTGTAACTCTCGAACCCTCATATTGATGATCCAACACAGAAATTGCGTCGCGATTAAATACTGCAGGATGCCTGGCGACTTTTCTCCAAGGGACACCAGTGCCTATGGCCACTACTTGTAGTCTCCCATGCGAAACTTGTGCTGTTCCCGATGCATAACAAATCGTTTACTCTAACACTCATACCCTCATATTGACGATGGAACACAGAAATTGGGTAGCGATTTCATTCTGCAGGGTCAATGGCGACATATCTCCAAGGGACACGAGTGCTTACTGCCACGGCTTGTAGCCTCCCATGCGACGCTTGTGCTTGTTCCCGATGCATAACAAATCAGTTACTGTAACTCTCGCACCCTCACATTCACGATGCAACACAGAAATTGCGTCGCGATTAAATACTGCAGGGTGCCTGGCGACTTTTCTCCAAGGGGCACGAGTGCTTACTGCCACGGCTTGTAGCCTCCCATGCGACGCTTGTGCTTGTTCCCGATGCATAACAAATCGTTTACAGTAACTCTCGAACCCTCATATTGATGATGCAACACAGAAATTGCGTCGCGATTAAATACTGCAGGGTCCATAGCGACTTATCTCCAAAGTACACGAGTGCTTATGGTCACTGCTTGTAGCCTATCCTACGAGGCTTGTGCTTGTTCCAGATGAATAAAAATTCATTGACTGTAACACTCGAATCCTCATATTGATGATGCAACACAAAAATTGCGTCGCGATTAAATACTGCAGGGTGCCTGGCGACTTTTCTCCAAGGGACACGAGTGCTCATGGCCACTGCTTGTAGCCTCCCATGTGAGGCTTATGCTTGTTACCGATGCATAACAAATAGATAACTGTAACTCTTTGAACCCTTATATTGATGATGCAACACAGAAATTGCGTTGCGATTAAATACTGCAGGGTCAATGGCGACTTTTCTCCAAGGGACACGAATGCTTACGGCCACTGCTTGTAGCCTCCCATGCTAGGCTTGTCCTTGTTCCCTATGCATAACAAATCGATTACTGTTACTCTCGAACCCTCATATTGATGATGCAACACAGAAATTGCATCGCGATTAAATACTGCAGGGTCAATAGCGACTTTTCTCCAAGGGTCACGAGTGCTTACGGCCACGGCTTGTAGCCTCCCAAGCGACGCTTGTGCTTGTTCCAGATGCATAACAAATCGATTACTGTAACTCTCGAACCTTCATATTGATGATGCAACACAAAAATTGCGTCGCGATTAAATACTGCAGGGTGCCTGGCGACTTTTCCACAAAGGACTCGAGTGCATACGGCCACTGCTTGTAGCCTCCCATGCTAGGCTTGTCCTTGTTCCCGAAGCATAACAAATCGATTACTGTAACTCTAGAACCCTCATATTAATGAAGCAACACAGAAATTGCATCGCGATTAAATACTGCAGGGTGCCTGGCGACTTTTCTCCAAGGGACTCGAGTGCTAACGGCCACTGCTTGTAGCCTCCCATGCGACGCTTGTGGTTGTTTCCGATGCATAACAAATCGATTACTGTAACACTCGAATCCTCATATTGATGATGCAACACATAAATTGTGTCGCGATTAAATACTGCAGGGTCAATGGCGACTTTTCTCCAAGGGACACGAGTGCTTACGGCCACTGCTTGTAGCCTCCCATGCCAGGCTTGTGCTTGTTCCCGATGCATAACAAATCGTTTACAGTAACTCTCGAACCCTCATATTGATGATGCAACACAGAAATTGCGTCGCGATTAAATACTGCAGGGTGCGTGGCGACTTTTCTCCAAGGGACACAAGTGCTTACAGCCACTGCTTGTAGCCTCCCATGCTAGGCTTGTCCTTGTTCCCGAAGCATAACAAATCGATTACTGTAACTCTAGAACCCTCACATTGATGAAGCAACACATAAATTGCGTCGCGATTAAATACTGCAGGGTCAATGGCGACTTTTCTCCAAGGGACACGAGTGCTTCCGGCCACTGATTGTAGCCTCCCATGCCAGGCTTGTGCTTGTTCCCGATGCATTTCAAATCGATTACTGTAACTCTTGAACCCTACACGAGTACACGAGTGCTTATGCATAACAAATCGTTTACTGTAACTTTCGAAACCTCATATTGATGATGCAACACAGAAATTGCGTCGCGATTAAATACTGCAGGGTCAATGGCGACTTACCTCCAAAGTACATCAGTGCTTATGGTCACTGCTAGTAGCCTACCCTGCGAGGCTTGTGCTTGTTCCTGATGAATAACAAACCGTTGACTGTAACCCTCGAACCTTCATATTGATTATGCAACACAGATGTTGCATCGTGATTAAATACTGCATGGTATATGGCCACTTATCTCTAAGGTAGACGAGTGCTTATAGTCACTGTTTATAGCACCTCCTGCGAGTCTTGTGCTTGTTCCGGATTCGTTACAAATCGTTTACTGTAAGTCTCGTACCATCATATTGATGATACAAGACAAAAATTGCGTCGCGACTAAATACTGCATGGTATATGGCAACTTATATCCAAGGTACACGAGTGCTTATGGTCACTGCTTGTAGCATCCCCTGCGAGGCTTGTTCTTGTTCCCGATGCATAACAAATCGTTTACTGTAAAACCCGAACTCTCATATTTATGATGCAACACAGAGATTGCGTCGAGATTAAATATTGCAGAGTGCCTGGCGACTTTTCTCCTAGGGACACGTGTGTTTACGGCACTGCTTGTAGCCTCCCATGCGATGCTTGTGCTTGTTCCCGATGCATAACAAATCGATTACTGTAACTCTCGTACCCTCATATTGATGATGCAACACAAAAATTGCGTCGCGCTTGAATACTGCAGGGTCCATGGCGACTTATCTCCAAGGGACACGAGTGCTTACGGCCACTGCTTGTAGCCTCCCATGCAAAGCTTGTGTTTGTTCCTGATGAATAGCAAATCGTTGACTCTAACCCTCGAACCCTCATATAGATGATGCAACACAGAGATTGCGTCGCGATTAAATACTGCATGGTATATGGCGACTTACCTCCAAGGTACACGAGTGCTTATGGTCACTGCTTATAGCATCCCCTGTGAGGCTTGTGCTTGTTCCCGGTGCATAACAAATCGTTTACTGAAACTCTCGTACCCTCATATTGATGATGCAACACAAAAATTGCGTTGCGATTAAATACCGCAGGGTGACTGGCAACTTCCACCCAAGGGTCACGAGTGATTACGGCCACTGCTTGTAGCCTCCCATGCGAGGCTTGTGCTTGTTCCTAATGCATAACAAATCGTTTCTGTAACTCTCGACCACTCATATTAAAGAAGCAACACAGATATTGCGTCGCGATTGCATACTGCAGAGTGAATGGCGGCTTATTACCAAGGTAAACGAGTGCTTATGGTCTCCGCTTGTAGCCTCTCCTCCGAGGATTGTGCTGGGTCCCGATATATAACAAATCGATTACTGTAACTCTCGAACCCTCATATTGGTGATGCAACACAGATATTGTGTCACAATTAAATACTGCATGGTATATGGCGACTTATCTCCAAGGTACACGAGTGCTTATGGTCGCTGCTTATAGCATCCAGTGCGAGGCTTGTGCTTGTTCCCAGTGCATAACAAATCGTTTACTGTAACCCCTGAACCCTCATATTGATGATGCAACACAGATATTGCGTCGCGATTGAATACTGCAATGTGCATGGCGACTTATTTCCAAGGTACACGAGGTCTTATGATCACTGCTTGTAGCCTCCCTTGCGAGGATTGTGCTTGTTCCCGATGCATAACAAATCGATTACTGTAACTCACGAACCCTCATATTGATGATGCAACACAGAAATTGCGTCGCGATTAAATACTTCATGGTATATGGCGACTTATCTCCAAGGTACACGAGTGCTTATGGTCACTGCTTATAGCATCCGCTGCGAGGCATGTGCTTGTTCCCGATGCATAACTAATCGTTTACTGTAACTCTCGTACCCTCATATTGATGATGCAACAAAAAAATTGCGTCGCGATTAAATTCTGCAGGTTGCCTGGCGACTTTCCTCTAAGGGACACGAGTGCTTACAGCCACTGCTTTTAGCCTCCCATGCGAGGCTTTTGCTAGTTCCCAATGCATAACTAATCGATTACTGTAACTCTCGAACCCTCATATTGATGATGCAACACAGAAATTGTGTCGCGATTAAATACTGCAGGGTCCATGTCGACATATCTGTGAGGTACGAGAGTGCTTACAACCACTGTATGCAGCCTCCCATGCGAGGCTTGTGCTTGTTCAAGATGAATAGCAAATCGGTGACTGTAACCCTCGAATCCTCATATTGATGATGCAACACAGAGATTGCGTCGCGATTAAATACAGCATGGTATAGGGCGACTTATCTCCAAGGTACACGAGTGCTTATGGTCATTGCTAATAGAATCCCCTGGGAGGCTTGTGCTTGTTCCCGAGGCATATCAAATCGTTTACAGTAACTGTCGAACCCTCATATTGATGATGTAACACAGAAATTGGGTCGCAATTAAATACTGCAGGTTCCAAGGCGAGTTACCTCCAAGGTACACGAGTGCTTATGGTCACTGCTTGAAGCCTCCCCTACGAGGCTTGTGCTTGTTTCCGATGCATAACAAATCGTTTAGAGTAACTCTCGAACCCTCGTATTGATGGTGCAACACAGAAATTGCCTTGGGATTAAATACTGCAGGGTCCATGGCGACTTTTCTCCAAGTTACACGAGTGCTTATGGTCACTGCTTGTAGTCTCCCCTGCGAGGCGTGTGCTTGTTCCCGATGCATAACATATCGTCTACTGTAACTCTCGACCCCTCATATTGATGATGCAACACAGAAATTGCGTCGCGATTGAATACTGCAGAGTGCCTATCGACTTTTCTCCAAGGGACATGAGTGCTTACGGTCACAGCTTGTAGCCTCCCATGTGAGGCTTGTGGTTGTTCCCGATGCATAACAAATCGATTACTGTAACTCACGAACCCTCATATTGATGATGCAACACAGAAAATGCGTGGCGATTAAATAGTGCATGGTAAATGGCGACTTATCTCCAAGGTACACGAGTGCTTATGGTCACTGCTTATAGCATCCCATGCGGGGCTTTTGCTTAATCCCGATGGATAACAAATCGTTTACTGTAAATCTCGAACCCTCATATACATGTAGCAACACAGAAAATGCGTCGCCATTGAATACTGAAGGGTGCGTGGCGACTTTGATCCAAGGGACAAGAGTGCTTACGGCCACTGCTTGTACCCTCCCCTGCGAGGCTTGTGTTTGTTCCTGATGCATAACAAATAGTCTACTGTAACTCTCCAACCCTCATAATGGTGATGCATCACAGAAATTTCGTCGCGATTAATTACTGCTGTGTCTATGGCGACTTATCTCCAAGGTAACGAGTGCTTACGGTCACTGCTTGTAGCATCCCCTGCGAGCCTTTGCTTGTTCCCGATCTATAACAAATAGTTTACTCTAACTCTCCAACCCTCATCTTGATGATGCAACACAGAAATTGCGTCGCGATTAAATACTGCAGTGTCTAAGCGACTTATCTCCAAGGTACACGAGTGCTTCTGATCACTGCTTATAGCATCCCATGCGAGGCTTTTGCTTAATCCCGATGCACAACAAATCGTTTACTGTAAATCTCGAACCCTCATAGAGATGTTGGAACACAGAAATTGCGTCGCGATTGAATACTAAAGGGTGTGTGGCGACTTTTATGAAAGGGACAAGAGTGCTTACGGCCACTGCTTGTAGCCTCCCCTGCGTGGCTTGTGCTTGTTCCCGATGCATAACAAATAGTTTACTGTAACTATCGAACCCTCATAATGGTGATGCATCACAGAAATTGCGTCGCGATTAAATACTGCATGGTCTATGGCGACTTATCTCCAAGGTAACGAGTGCTTACGGTCACTGCTTGTAGCATCCCCTGTGAGGCTTTGCTTGTTCCCGATGCATAACAAATAGTTTACTCTAACTCTCCAACCCTCATATTGATGATGCAACACAGAAATTGCGTCGCGATTGAATACTGAAGGGTGCGTGGCGACTTTTATGAAAGGGACAAGAGTGCTTACGGCCACTGCTTGTAGCCTCCCCTGCGAGGCATGTGCTTGTTCCCGATGCATAACAAATAGTTTACTGTAACTGTCGAACCCTCATAATGGTTTCTGTTCTTTGGGGCCCGCAGCGCGAAATATGTCTTTTAATGACATAATTATTTATGAAATATCCAGGTGCACTGCTATGTAAGTTGTTAGTGTTTTATTTTATTCACAATGAGCCCATTTCGGCAACTTGCCATCGTCACGTGCTCTGTAAATACATGGATAAGTGATGGTCTTATTATAATGGTTTTGTAACTACGAACTGAGAATTTATAATATATTCTTAGGTGTTTTACCTTACATGTGACATCGTTGCTGTCATGTCCTGTCTGTTTTGTAATTATTGATTCTTCCAGGTGTAGAGTGGACATATAAATCAGATGTTACTACGTTACTTTTCTGACAGTTAGATGACGGTGGGTCAGCGATGTCATATGTTTACATAGTTACCATTATAAACAAAGGATGTATGAAAGTCAGTTGTTTATTATAACTACTTTTCATGTAGGTTTGTTTCTGATTACGTTTTTGCCTAAAGTTAGTTTTAGTTTTATTTTACGTTTTTAATTTTTCGTAATAATTGTCATCTATGATTTATGTTGGTGTTCTGTCTCTGTTTTGCACTACTCATGTTATCGCTGTTGCTATGGATATGTGTTGTTTAGAGTCGCTGATATTAAATTTACCCGTTTTCCCGATTTATAATGTGAATCAAGTTTTCTATATAATTTTTGTGCTTTAGGTCGGTTTGTTCGTTCACTAAATTTGTTGGGTTGCTGTATGCATGTGAATATATCTCTATTTCCTCCAGGATGTTCAACAGTGTTCCCTTTTGCGTGATATGTAGGATTTCAAGTGCTTCGTTTATGGGTTTTACATAGTGTTTCTCAGCTTGTAAATGTTGAAAAAATGTAGATGAGTGTGCATTAATAATACAGTCTGTTGTGGTAGGCTTTCTGTAAATTTGGAAGCAATGTTTGTTGTTAGTGTTCTTAATAGTTAGGTCGAGGAAGTTAATTGTTTTGTTAGTTTCGTGTTCTATGGTGAATTTCATTTTGGGGTGCAACTGATTCAGTGCTTTGTGTATTTCGTCGATGTCAGTTAAGTTACCTTCTATAAGCATTATATATAAGCATCTATAACCCCAGAACACCAAAGCTCCGTGGACACCCTAAAATACATAAACAATTTGCTCCTATACGTCCTGTAGTAGACAATGTTAACAGTCCCACATATTACATAAGCAAAAAACTAAACAACCTCCTTAATAAATTTTTCACATACAACAAAAAATATACAATAAGAAATTCCAGGACATTAGCCAAAAAAATCAAGGACATAAAAATACCTCCAAATGCAAGATTCGTATCCTTTGACATTACTAACCTATATACCAACATCCCAATCCAGGAAACAATAGATATCATAGAACAAAACCTACTCAAGTACAGAAAAATCTCAATACAAGCCACTACAGAAATTTTGCAACTAACGAAACTTGTCTTAAACCAAAATTACTTCGAGTTTGATAATAAAATATATGCACAGAAAGATGGAGTCGCAATGGGATGTAGTATTGCTGGAACCATAGCCGACATATTCCTCAACAGCTTGGAAGAAAAATTTTTTGAAACAAAAAACAATACTAATCAAAAAATCATATATTATTACAGATATGTAGACGACACTATAATGCTTATAGAAGGTAACTTAACTGACATCGACGAAATACATAAAGCACTCAATCAGTTGCACCCCAAAATGAAATTCACCATAGAACAAGAAACTAACAAAACAATTAACTTCCTCGACCTAACTATTAAGAACACTAACAACAAACATTGCTTCCAAATTTACAGAAAGCCTTCCACAACAGACTGTATTATTAATGCACACTCATGTCATCCAAAAGCCCACAAACTTGCATACTTTCACACAATGCTAAACAGACTAATAAACTTACCATTAGAAGATGAAGCAATCCAGAGGGAAATAAAAATCTTAGAATACATAGCCCAGCAAAATGATTATGACCCCAAAATTGTAACACAATTATACCAAAATAAAACAAAACCTGAAAGGCACAACATACATAAAGAAATAACATTAAGCACACACACAACGAAAACGAACAAAACAAAATACGTAACCACGACCCATCTAGGAAACATCTCGAACAAAATTAACAAATTATTCAACAAAACCGACATCACATTTGCATTTCAAAACACACACAACCTCAAACATAAAGTCCACAACGGCAGCTCGAAAATTCCCATACACAACAATCCTGGCGTTTACAAAATTTCGTGTAACACATGCCAAAAATTCTACATAGGGCAAACCGGTAGAAACTTCAAAATTAGATATAAAGAGCACACCAGAGAAAGTGAAAACAACCCATCTACATTTTTTCAACATTTACAAGCTGAGAAACACTATGTAAGACCCATAAACGAAGCACTTGAAATCCTACATATCACGCAAAAGGGAACAGTGTTGAACATCCTGGAGGAAATAGAGATATATTCACATGCATACAGCAACCCAACAAATTTAGTGAACGAACAAACCGACCTAAAGCACAAAAATTATATAGAAAACTTGATTCACATTATAAATCGGGAAAACGGGTAAATTTAATATCAGCGACTCTAAACAACACATATCCATAGCAACAGCGATAACATGAGTAGTGCAGAACAGAGACAGAACACCAACATAAATCATAGATGACAATTATTACGAAAAATTAAAAACGTAAAATAAAACTAAAACTAACTTTAGGCAAAAACGTAATCAGGAACAAACCTACATGAAAAGTAGTTATAATAAACAACTGACTTTCATACATCCTTTGTTTATAATGGTAACTATGTAAACATATGACATCGCTGACCCACTGTCATCTAACTGTCAGAAAAGTAACGTAGTAACATCTGATTTATATGTCCACTCTACACCTGGAAGAATCAATAATTACAAAACAGACAGGACATGACAGCAACGATGTCACATGTAAGGTAAAACACCTAAGAATATATTATAAATTCTCAGTTCGTAGTTACAAAACCATTATAATAAGACCATCACTTATCCATGTATTTACAGAGCACGTGACGATGGCAAGTTGCCGAAATGGGCTCATTGTGAATAAAATAAGACACAAACAACTTACATAGCAGTGCACATGGATATTTCATAAATAATTATGCCTCATAATGGTGATGCATCACAGAAATTGCGTCGCGATTAAATACTGCAGGGTCCATGGCGACTTATCTCCAAGGTACACGAGTGCTTCTGGTCACTGCTTGTAGCATTCCTGTGAGGCTTGTGATTGTTCCCGATGCATAACAAATCGTTTACTGCAACTGTTGATCCCTCATATTGATATTGCAACACAGAAATTGCGTCGCCATTGAATACTGCAGGGTGTCTGGCGACTTTTTCTCTAATAGACACAAGTGCTTACGGCCACTGCTTGCAGCCTCCCCTGGGAGGCTTGTGCTTGTTCCCGAAGCCTAACACATCGAATACTGTAATCTCGAACTCTTATATTGACGATGCAACACAGAAATTGCGTCGCAATTAAATACTTTACGGTCCATGGCGATTTATCTCCGAGGTACACGAGTGCTTATGGTCACTGCATGTAGCCTCCCCTGCGAGGCTTGTGCTTGTTCCCGAGGCATATCAAATCGTTAACAGTAACTCTCTAACCCTCATATTGATGATGCAACACAGAAATTGCGTTGGGATTAAATACTGCAGGGTCCATGGCGACTTTTCTCCAAGGTAGACGAGTGCTTATGGTCACTGCTTGTAGCAGCACCTGCGAGTCTTGTACTTGTTCCCCGATGCATAACAAATCGTCTACTGTAACTCTCGAACCCTCATATTCATGAGGCAACACAGAAATTGCGTCGCGATTGAATACTGCCGAGTTCCTATCGACTTTTCTCCAAGGGACATGACTGCTTATGGCTACTGCCTGTAGTCTCCCCTGCGAAGCTTGTGCTTGTTCCCGATGCATAACAAATCGTTTACTGTAACTCTCGTACCCTCATATTGATGATGCAACACAAAAATTGCGTCGCGATTAAATGCTGCAGGGTAGCTGGCGACTTTTCTCCATGGAACACGAATGCATACGGCCACTGCTTGTAGCCTCCCATGCAAAGCTTGTGGTTGTTCCCGATGCATAACAAATCGATTACTGTAACTCACAAACCCTCATACTGATGATGCAACACAGAAATTGCTTGGCGATTAAATAGTGCATGGTAAATGGAGACTTATCTCCAAGGTACACGAATGCTTATGGTCACTGCTTATAGCATCCCCTGCGAGGCATGTGCTTGTTACCGATGCATAACAAATCGTTTACTGTAACTCTCGTATCCTCATATTGATGATGCAACACAAAAATTGCGTCGCGATTAAATACTGCAGGGTGCCTGGCGACTTTTCTCTAAGGGACACGAGTGCATACGGCCACTGCCTGTAGCCTCCCATGCGAGGCTTGTGCTTGTTCCAGATGAATAGCAAATCGTTGACTGTAACCCTCGAACCCTCATATTGATGATGCAACACAGAGATTGCGTCGTGATTAAATACTGCATGGTATAGGGCGACTTATCTCCAAGGTACTCGAGTGCTTATGGTCACTTCTAATACCATCCCCTGTGAGGCTTGTGCTTGTTCCCATTGCATAACAAATCGTTTACTGTAACTCTCGTACCCTCATATTGATGATGCAGCACAAAAATTGCGTCGCGATTAAATACTGCAGGGTCAATGGCGACTTTTCTCCAATACACACGAGTGCTTACGGCCACCTCTTGTAGCCTCCCATGCGAGGCTTGTTCTTGTTCCCAATGCAAAACAAATCGTTTACTGTAACTCTAGAACCCTCATATCAATTATGCAACACAGATATTGCGTCGCGATTGAATACTGCAGAGTATCTGGCTACTTATTTCCAAGGTACACTAGTGCTTATGGTCACTGCTTGTACCCTGCCCAGCGAGGATTGTGCTGGTTCCCGATGCATAACAAATCGTTTACTGTAACTCTCGTACCCTCACATTGGTGATGCAACACAGAAATTGCGTCGCGATTGAATACTGCAGGGTGAATGGCGACTTTTCTCCAAAGGACACAAGTGCTTACGGCCACTGCTTGCAGCGCCTTCTGCGAGGCTTGTGCTTGTTGCTGATGCATAACAAATCGTTTACTGTAACTCTCGAACCCTAGTATTGATGATGCAACACAGAAATTGGGTCGCAATTAAATACTGCAGGTTCCAAGGCGAGTTACCTCCAAGGTACATGAGTGCTTATGGTCACTGCTTGAAGCCTCCACTACGAGGCTTGTGCTTGTTGCCGATGCACAACAAATCGTTTCCTGTAACTCTCGAACCATCATATTGATGATGCAACACAGAAATTGCGTCGCGATTAAATACTGCAGGGTCAATGGCGACTTATCCCCAAGGTACTCGAGTGGTTATGGTCAGTGCTTGTAGCCTATCCTGCGAGTCTTGTGCTTGTTCCCGATGTATAACAAATCGTTTACTGTCACTCTCGTACCCTCATATTGATGATGCATTACAAAAATTGCGTCGCGATTAAATACTGCAGGGTAGATGGCGACTTTTCTCCAAGGAACACGAGTGCTTATGGCCACTGCTTGTAGCCTCCCATGCAAAGCTTGTCGTTGTTCCCGATGCATAACAAATCGATTACTGTAACTCACGAACCCTCATATTGATGATGCAACACAGAAATTGCGTCGCCTTCAAATACTGCAGGTTGCCTGGCGACATTTCTCTAAGGGACACGAGTGCTTACGGTCACTGCTTGTAGCCTCCCATGCGAGGCTTGTGCTAGTTCACAATGCATAACAAATCGATTACTGTAACTCTCTAACCCTCATATTGTTGATGCAACACAAAAATTGCGTCGCGATTAAATACTGCAGGGTGCCTGGCGACTTTTCTCTAAGGGACACGAGTGCATACGGCCACTGCCTGTAGCCTCCAATGCGAGGCTTGTGCTTGTTCCAGATGAATAGCAAATCGTTGACTGTAACCCTCGAACCCTCATATTGATGATGCAACACAGAGATTGCGTCGTGATTAAATACTGCATGGTATAGGGCGACTTATCTCCAAGGTACTCGAGTGCTTATGGTCACTTCTAATACCATCCCCTGTGAGGCTTGTGCTTGTTCCCGATGCATATCAAATCGTTTACTGTAACTCTTGTACCCTCATATTGATGATGCAACACAAAAATTGCGTCGCGATTAAATACTGCAGGGTCAATGGCAACTTTTCTCCAAGGGACACGAGTGATTACGGCCACCTCTTGTAGCCTCCCACGCGAGGCTTGTGCTGTTCCCAATGCATAACAAATCGTTTACTGTAACTCTCGAACCTTCATATTAATGATGCAACACAGATATTGCGTCGCGATTGAATACTGCAGAGTGCCTGGCGACTTATTTCCAAGGTACACGAGTGCTTATGGTCACTGCTTGTATCCTCACCTGCGAGGATTGTACTTGTTCCCGATGCATAACAAATCGTTTACTGTAACTCTCGTACCCTCACATTGGTGATGCAACACAGAAATTGCGACGCGATTGAATACTGCAGGGTGAATGGCGACTTTTCTCCAAAGGACACAAGTGCTTACGGCCACTGCATGTAGCCCCTTCTGCGAGGCTTGTGCTTGTTGCCGATCCATAACAAATCGTTTACTGTAACTCTCGAACCCTAACATTAATGATGCAACACAGAAATTGGGTCGCGTTTAAATACTACAGGGTCCATGGTGACTTATCACCAAGGTAGACGAGTGCTTATGGTCACTGTTTATAGCATCCCCTGCGAGGCTTGTGCTGGTTCCCGATGCATAACAAATCGTTTACTGTAACTCTCGTACCCTGATATTGATGATGCAACACAAAAATTGCGTTGCCATTAAATACTGCAGGGTCAATGGCGTCTTTTCTCCAAGGGACATGAGTGCTTACGGCCACCTCTTGTAGCCTCCCATGCGAGGTTTGTGCTTGTTCCCAATGCATAACAAATCGTTTACTGTAACTCTCGAATCCTTATATTAATGATGCAACACAGATATTGCGCCGCGATTGAATACTGCAGAGTGCCTGGCGACTTATTTCCAAGGTACACGAGTGCTTATGGTCACTGCTTGTATCCTCCCCTGCGAGGATTGTACTTGTTCCCGATGCATAACAAATCGTTTACTGTAACTCTCGTACCCTCACATTGGTGATGCAACACAGAAATTGCGTCGCGATTGAATACTGCAGGGTGAATGGCGACTTTTCTCCAAGGGACACAAGTGCTTACGGCCACTGCTTGTAGCCCCTTCTGCGAGGCTTGTGCTTGTTGCCGATGCATAACAAATCGTTTACTGTAACTCTCGAACCTAATATTAATGATGCAACACAGAAATTGGGTCGCGATTAAATACTGCAGGGTCCATGCCGACTTATCACCAAGGTACACGAGTGCTTACGGCCACTGCTTGTAGCCCCCCCTGGGAGGCTTGTGCTTGTTCCCGAAGCCTAACACATCGATTACTGTAATCTCGAACTCTTATATTGACGATGCAACACAGAAATTGCGTCGCAATTAAATACTTTACGGTCCATGGCGATTTATCTCCAAGGTACACGAGTGCTTATGGTCACTGCTTGTAGCCTCCCCTGCGTTGCTTGTGCTTGTTCCCGAGGCATAACAAATCGTTTACAGTAACTCTCGAACCCTCATATTGATGATGTAACACAGAAATTGCATCGCAATTAAATACTGCAGGTTCCAAGGCGAGTTACCTCCAAGGTACACGAGTGCTTACGGCCACTGCTTGTAGCCTCTCCTGGGAAACTTTTCCTTGTTTCCGATGCATAACAAATCGTTTACGCTAATTCTCAAACACTTACATTGATGATGCAAGACAGAAATACCGTCGCGATTGAATACTGCAGGGTCCATGGCGACTTTTCTCCAAGGGACACGAGTTCTTACGGTCACTGCTTTTAGCCTCCCCTGGGAGACTTGTTATTTTTCCCGATGCATAACAAATCATTTACTGCAACTCTCGAACGATCATATTGATGATGCAACACAGAAATATTGTCGCGATTGAATACTGCAGGGTCCGTGGCGACTTATCTCCAAGGGACACGAGTGCTTACGGCCACTGCTTGTAGCCTCCCCTGGGAGGATTGTGCTTGTTCCCGATGCATAACAAATCATTTACTGGAACTCTCCAACGTTCATATTGATGATGCAACACATAATTTTCGTCGCGATTGAATAGATTGAATACCGTACGCTACATGACGACTTTTCTGCAAGGGCCACAAGAGCTTAGGGCCACTGCTCATGGCCTCCCCTGGGAGACTTGCGCTTGTTCCCGATGCATAACAAATTTATTACTGTAATTCTCGAACCCTCATATTGATGATGCAACACAGAAATTGCGTCGAGGTTGAGTACTGCAGGTTCCATGGCGACTTTTCCCCAAGGGACACGAGTGCTTAAGGCCGCCGCTTGCTGGTTCCCTGGGAGAACTGAGCCTGGTTCTGATGCATAACAAATCGTTTACTGTAACTGTCGGACCTCCATATTGATGATGCAACACAGAAATTGCGTCGCGATTGACTACGGCAGGGTCCATGGCGACTTATCTCCAAGGGACACGAGTCCTTACAGCCACTGCTTGTAGGTTCCCTGGGAGAACTGAGCCTGTTTCTGATGCATAATAAATCGTTTACTGTAACTCTCGGACCTCCGTATTGATGATGCAACACAGACATTGCGTCGCGATTGAGTACTGCAGGGTCCATGGCGATTTTTCCCCAAGGGACACGAGGGCTTACGGCCGCCGCTTGCAGGTTCCCTGGGAGAACTGAGCCCTTTTCTGATGCATAACAGATCGTTTACTATTACTCTTGAACTCTCATACTGATGATGCAACACAGAAATTGCGTCGCGGTTGAATACTGCAGGGTCCATGACGACTTTTCCCCAAGGGCCACGAGTGTTTACGGCCACTGCCTGTAACCTCCCCTGGGAGACTTGTTCCTTATCCCGATGCATAACAAAATGTTTACTGTAATTCCCTATCCTCATATTGATGATGCAACACAGAAATTGCGTTGCTATTGAGTACTGCAGAGTCCATGGCGACTTTTCCCCAATGGACATGAGGGCTTACGGCCACTGCTTGTAGTTTCCCTGGGAGAACTGAGCCTGTTTCTGATGCATAACAAATCGTTTACTGTAACTCTCGGACCTCCATATTGATGATGCAACACAGAAATTGCGTCGCGGTTGAGTACTGCAGGTTCCATAGCAGCTTTTCTCCAAGCGACACGAGTGCTTATGGCCACTGCTTGTATCTTCCCCTGTTTCTGATGCATACCAAATCGTTTACTGTAACTCTCGGACCCTCATATTGATGATGCAACACTGAAATTGCGTCGCGATTGAGTACTGTAGTGTCCATGGCGACTTTTCTCCAAGGGACAGGAGTGCCTTATGGCCACTGCTTGTAGCTTCCCCAGGGAGACCTGAGCTTGTTTCCGATGGATAACAAATCGTTTACTGTAACTCTCGGACCCTCGTATTGATAATGCAACACAGAAATTGCGTCGCGATTGAGTACTGCTGTGTCCACGGCGACTTTTCTCCAAGGGACAGGAGTGCCTTACGGCCACTGCTTGTAGCTTCCCTGGAAGAACTGAGCCTGTTTCTGATGCATATCAAATCGTTTACTGTAACTCTCGGACCCTCATATTGATGATGCAACACAGAAATTGTGTCGCGATTGAGTACTGCAGGGTCCATGGCGACTTTTCTCCAAGGGACGTGAGTGCTTCCCCTGGGAGACATGAGCTTGTTTCTGATGGATAACAAATCGTTCACTCTAACTCTCGAACCCTCATATTGATAATGCAACACAGATTGAGGCAAAAAGGAATTTTTCTTCTTTCTTAGAGTACCTTCTACGCGTGAGTCTATTAATGCTAGTTATGGCAGTAGAGAGAGTGGATGAATGCATCAGTTCTTAGTCCCTTGCATTTTAAACGGTACAGCCATTGGTGTTTTAGACTTCCACACACATGGCAGAGGCTAACAGTCGAATAACGCGTAGGTAAGCTGGGAGGGGAAAGAAGCAATTCGAACCACAGATTTACTCTGACTCCCCTCCCCCCCTCCTCCCCTCCCCCTCTCCCCCTCTCCCCCTCTCCCCCCTCTCCCCCTCTCCCCCTCTCCCCCTCTCCCCCTCCCCCTCTCCCCCTTCCTTCGTCCTCAAAAGGGACAAACGGACCACCCTTTCTAATATTACCACCTTCCCACGGGCGGGCAGACGAGAATGAATGGCAGGAAACCCCTAAAATATACGACTTATATAATTAACAAGAATAATAAATTGAATTCAGTTAAACTTCATAAAATCTGTTAACGATCAATACTCTGCTTCTGGTGCGTTACGACTCGCAGGACTGAACCAACGCAGCACGTCCAAATGCTCTGCCCAGCCGTTTCAACGGACGCAGGAGGGCGGCCGACTTTCAGAACCTCCTCGCCGGTCGACAGCATACGGCCGAACTGCAGATAAGGCCCCATGCGGACACACGCTCAGGATGATTCCTTTCGCGACGAGCCCCTGCTCGCGTCGCTTACGCTGATGCTGCGGTCTGCGTGCTGTCCCTCTAGCACCGGCAGAGAAATCGCTTCTTGATGCCCCGACTGCCAACTCTCCACGAGAACCCATACAACCACCTTTGAAACCAACGCGAACAGCCCACTTTCCTCCTTTGCCGCTAGAGCGAGACACCGAAGCCTTCAATTGCGACAAAGGCGCACCGCCAGAAAACGGAGGGCGACTACTTCACACTACGCGCTGCGGCGCGCTTTTCAAAGCTAACTTTACTACGGCTCAAAAAGTAAAATGATTTTTTCCGACATGTGAGCAAATGATGTGAAAGACTGTATTCTCTAATGTTATTTGATGTGTCTGAAGTGTTTGTAATACGCACGTGGATGGCTTTTGATTTACAGACACTGATTTGAGCGCGAGAGACGCTCTCAGTTAGCGTAATTTCTCCATGAATCTGAAAGAAATTGCTTAACATAGGTGTTTTTTCTTTGGAGTTCAAATTCTCATTTTTTCTTTGCTCTGACGACAGTTTCGATAGAGCGCCGGCATACTGTGGTGACCAGTAATTTTCGCAGCACAACAGTGGAAGTTATTTTTTCTCAATATTATGCTGGGTGGACATGTATAGTGTATAGCCCGACCACTGAATTTTGGTCATTTGTAATTGGTTATCCCTTGATGCCCCAGAACATGTCCTACCAACCGACCCCTTCTTCTAGTCAAGTTGTGTCACAAACTCCTCTTCTCCCCAATTCTATTCAATACCTCCTCTTTAGTTATGTGATCTACCCATCTAATCTTCAGCATTATTCTGTAGCACCACATTTCGAAAGCTTCTATTCTCTTCTTGTCTAAACTATTTATCGTCATGTTTCACTTCCATACATGGCTGCACTCCATGCAAATACTTTTAGAAAAGACTTCCTGACACTTGAATCTATACTCACTGCTAACAAATTTCTCTTTTTCAGATAGGCTTTCCTTGCCATTGCCAATCTCCATTTAATATCCTCTCTACTTCGACCATCATCAGTTATTTTGCTCCTCAAATAGCAAAACTCCTTTGTTACAATAAGTGTCTCATTTCCTCATCTAATTCCCTCAGCGTCACCCGACTTCATTCGATTACATTCCATTATCCTCGTTTTGCTTTTGTTGATGTTCATCTTATATCCTCCTTTCAAACTAAAAACTAAACATATAAAACTAAAAAAATGTCTGCCCCTATTTTCATGGAAAGAGGACATTTATTATCATCATCATCACGATTGTTTCCTTTTTAATAGATGTTCGGTTATAAGAGATGTATTGATGTTAAATACAATTGTTACAGTGCAGAGTGTCCATGGCAAGCACTCGCAGCGGTGGTGTGGTGACGGTCCATTGTGTGTATGTGGTCGCTGTGCCCCAAGCAGGGCACAGCGCGTGGGGCATGGCGCCCCTCACTTATCTCATATTCCGTTGGCTTTACATCCTTTTGTGTACCCTCACCTCGAGGCAGGCTGGGTGCCGCTCCTTTGCCAGAGGAAGGGCGGTAGGCCGCAGAAAAAACTGCGAGGCACTCAGTAGCAGTTGACCTATTCGAAAAGGCCTGTGTTTGCACCGTAGGTGGAGGGAGGGAGGGGCAGGTGTGAAGAGAGGTAGGAGTGCCTGTAATTTCGCTACTGCTTGGCCATACATTGAGGAGAATGCACTTTCAGCTGCTGCCCATATGCAGCATTTTGGGACGATTTTTCCCCAGTGTATGTGGTGCATTATGACCTGTTCATTATGAATGCCGTTTTTTTCACGATAATTTCGATGTGTAAGTAGAGCAGCGAAGCATTTTCCATTAGTTGCGGTACCGTGTATTGGCTTCGATTACCTGGGCTGCAGGGCGAACCATCTGTAGCGAATTATGAAGTCAAACAGCTGTATGCTTACGGGTAATACACTTATTAAACTCCTCTCTGTCGAACACCAGCATCTCATCAGTTGAACATATTTCTTATCATAAGAATATAAAGATAGTACCTTATACCCCAGACTTTTTCTGCCAGTTAATAGATGAAAGGTAGAGTTTGAATATGTGTGCCACTAGTTTCGAGTCGTATTTTGAAATATTATCCCAGTGGGGTAACACCAGTTGCACGGTATCGTGAATTTTTAGGCTGTGTACAGTGAGGGCCGATACTGATTGTATTTATTAGTATAAAGTTTTATTTTTATTTTTTTCATTTGATGTTCATCAGAGCCTTCTGCCTGGCGGTAAGCTGCAGCATCTCAGACACGTTGCCCAGAACCGGGTAGAACCACCCTGAAACTCACGTGTTGAGCCATCAGAAGCTAGACGCACGTGTTGCTGACGAGGCAACGCTACCGAACTACGCGTCTTACGATCTGGCCGACCAATAGGGAGGCTGGAGGTGGTCAAGTGGGGGTGGGACCCCGGCAGGCTGCGGGAGCGGACACGCCGTTCGCTCTCTTCCGCTGGCAGCTTCCAAACCGATCAGACGTCCTCCTCACCTGCTCTCTTGGGCGGCTGCCCATTCAGTCTCGGCGGCTTCTCCAGGCCTGCCTTTGTTTACGGCACTAAAACTTCACAGGTTAAACTATGTTTTATTCTTCACCCCACCAGGTGCCTACCGCTTTCCCCTCCTGGCCAATCCTGACGCATTAACAGCTGTATTACGATTTTAGGCCCTCCTTGTGTAGCGTCAAGCACATAGCTATGTAATTTGGACAAATCTTTATAATTAACTACGTAATCTTGAACAATCTTTACCTCAGTTTACAAGCGAAATAAATAACTTACACTAATCTAACCTTCCTCTCCTGCATCTGGTCAGTTTCCATGTGTTGGGGGCAGCACTTGGGCCTTTCTGTCCTGAAGGACAAGATTTGAGTCCCAGAAAGGTCACTGCCATTTTAAATTTTCCGGAAATTCCCGGGAGGGGGGGGGGGGAGGAATGTCAGCACATCACTGGGACAAATAAATTCCCACCAAAATTCGAAATTGCCGCCAATAGCGTAGGTGGGGGAAGGAGGTGTGGAGGGCAGTGGAGGTGGAGGGGGCGAGGGATCCATGTGTCAGCTGAAGAAAACTCTTGACATCATCTGGGGATGGGGTGGCGGTGGTGGTGGTGGTAGTTAATTGATCAAGTTAATTAATTTGCATGTCAACTTTATACCAATTTGATGTCAAATTTGCACCAAGAGACCCTGTACGCTACTACTCCGAGAAACAATTGGCAATGCGAAAGGACTCGTGAATTGAGTAGAAAATAGTCACAAAATAAACGTAGTTTCATAAATTTAATGCAATTAAAAGATATAAGGCTGCATATCTTATGATTGCATACTGCACAGTGAATATATTAGTTCACAAAGGCAATGGATTGCACTGAATATGGGTTAATCTTCTCCTCATAGTGTCGAGCCGAGCAATAACGTTAATATACAAAATAGTTGGGCATGGAAGTCATGAAGTGTAGCTCTGAAGCCTGATTCTCCTTTATAGATAATGTCGTAAACGTGAGTGAGTTTACATAGCCCAATACTTCGTAAACAACAACCAGTAATGTGGCACACGTGGAGCAACCTTTATCAGCATACCTTCCAGAGAAGGACTGATCATTATTAATATTGTTCGGTGGTAGTTCAACAGGTGAGTGTCTATTCATCAGAATGCTGGTGAGTCGTGGATGTTGTTCACGTAATATAACAAGACGACAGTCAAGCAGACCAACACACCCAAGTGAGCCGAAATACAAAATAAATGATAATGCTCGTTTTCAATTGAGACCAAGAGAAATGAATTAAAAAGGAGCATATTGTCAGCAAACAGAAGCACATAACTATATAGCCCATTAGGAATATTTCAACGTACCGTTTCAGTTTTGAATCTACAAGCGGAAGAATATGGTCTTCGCAGCATATAGTTCAGAGTTAGAAACTAATGTATATATGTGGAGCAGGTAATTTCTGTACATTTACAACATAACGAAGCAAAATAATGTATGTGAGACGCAGTAAACAGCTTCCAACATATGCCTATACCGCTGTTCAAAAGGACATGCCCGAATTCCTGCATGTGGAGTGCTCTTGATGAAATCATGTCACACTAACCTCGTCACAAAAATTAACTTTCTTTGAAGTACACTCCTGGAAATGGAAAAAAGAACACATTGACACCGGTATGTCAGACCCACCATACTTGCTCCGGACACTGAGAGAGGGCTGTACAAGCAATGATCACACGCACGGCACAGCGGACACACCAGGAACCGCGGTGTTGGCCGTCGAATAGCGCTAGCTGCGCAGCATTTGTGCACCGCCACCGTCAGTGTCAACCAGTTTGCCGTGGCATACGGAGCTCCATCGCAGTCTTTAACACTGGTAGCATGCCGCGACAGCGTGGACGTGGACCGTATGTGCAGTTGACGGACTTTGAGCGAGGGCGTATAGTGGGCATGCAGGAGGCCGGGTGGATGTACCGCCGAATTGCTCAACACGTGGGGCGTGAGGTCTCCACAGTACATCGATGTTGTCGCCAGTGGTCGGCGGAATGTGCACGTGCCCGTCGACCTGGGACCGGACCGCAGCGACGCACGGATGCACGCCAAGACCGTAGGATCCTACGCAGGGCCGTAGGGGACCGCACCGCCACTTCCCAGCAAATTGGGGACACTGTTGCTCCTGGGGTATCGGCGAGGACCATTCGCAACCGTCTCCATGAAGCTGGGCTACGGTCCCGCACACCGTTAGGCCGTCTTCCGCTCACGCCCCAACATCGTGCAGCCTGCCTCCAGTGGTGTCGCGACAGGCGTGAATGGAGGGACGAAAGGAGACGTGTCGTCTTCAGCGATGAGAGTCGCTTCTGCCTTGGTGCCAATGATGGTCGTATGCGTGTTTGGCGCCGTGCAGGTGACCGCCACAATCAGGACTGCATACGACCGAGGCACACAGGGCCAACACCCGGCATCATGGTGTGGGGAGCGATCTCCTACACTGGCCGTACACCTCTGGTGATCGTCGAGGGGACACTGAATAGTGTACGGTACATCCAAACCGTCATCGAACCCATCGTTCTACCATTCCTAGACCGGCAAGGGAACTTGCTGTTCCAACAGGACCATGCATGTCCGCATGTATCCTGTGCCACCCAACGTGCTCTAGAAGGTGTAAGTCAACTACCCTGGCCAGCAAGATCTCCGGATCTGTCCCCCATTGAGCATGTTTGCGACTGGATGAAGCGTCGTCTCACGCGGTCTGCACGTCCAGCACGAACGCTGGTCCAACTGAGGCGCCAGGTGGAAATGGCATGGCAAGCCGTTCCACAGGACTACATCCAGCATCTCTACGATCGTCTCCATGGGAGAATAGCAGCCTGCATTGCTGCGAAAGGAACCTTCCGTTCCTCTAGAGACTTGCGGTACACAGTTGTTGGAAGGGGGGTCACCATGCTTCTGTTCATTGACAGGAATCTGTAAAAATTCAGCAAGAGTGTGCAATTTTCTGATTTTCTAAGTAAAAGGAATGTGATGTCATCTGTCTGCTTGGAATGCACCACGCCATTTTGAAGGATACTTATAGCGCCGCCATCTATCAGAATTCGTGGAACTATAACGACTGAAGTGGGATTATCCCGCAATGTTCCATAATAAATCCCGCTTTTGTTTCAATCGATGTTGTCTGAGAAAGAAAGTGTTGCATGACTTATTGAACGCAGCTCGTATAAGCATCGCTGTAGACAGAAAACAAGGTATAGAGTGAGGAAAACGAAAGTGCTGAGTAAAGAGGCACTTTTCAGCGTGATGCGAAAGAGTGATTTCAGTCTGGTTGGAGCAGTGTTCGCTAGTGTTTACTCCCGACCTTGACGAGCATCCCGATGACGGTGCCGACGATGAAGATGGCGACGGAGGTCTGGCGCGCCTCCTCGTCCTCGTCGCCACCGCCGCCCTGGTGAATGTGCGCCGCCGTGCTGGCCAGCACGCCCACCATGCCGAGCTGCAGTCCCAGTAGCGGCGCTGGCAGCCGCCCCCGCAGCCGCCCCCGCGCCTCCGGTCCCGGGGGCGGCCACACCCCCAACAGGCATAGCACCTTCTCGCCGGGGCCCAGCAGGTCCCGACCAGCCTCCGACGCTACCGCCCCCCTGTAAGCCATATCAGACCATATGAGCAGGGGAGGGCTGTCAGCGGCACAATCCGCCGCTCTTCAGCCGAGTGACATGGCAACTGTGACAAGAATAAAATGATAGCCACATAAGGTGATAAAAAAAGGGGGACTTAAAAAAGAATAATGTTAGAAAATGGAGGAAAAATAGACTGATATGGAGACATTCATGGAGGACAGTTAAAAAGTCACCAGAAAGTTAAAAAACACAGTTGGCGTTTCTTAAAAAAGCAGGGAAGGCACTGAATGGACTTGCACAGGTTAAAAGTCGGCCACAGTATTAAAAACACTCCAGAACAACACACTTAAAACCCTCTTGGAGCACACACGACGAAGAATAAAACTGCCAGGTGGGACCTGCCGAGGGAGAGGTCAAAGAGGATGGAAAAGGAGGGGAGAGCAAGGGGCAGCAGGGGAAGCGGCAGAATGAAGAGAGGAGGGGCATCAGCAGGTACACGAAAAGGCAGCAGACACATGGGGCAGGAGATGGAGGGAAGACAGGGCAGGAGGGAGTGCAGAGACACTGAAAGGAGGCACAATAGAGGGAGGGGGAGTAGGAGGGGGAAGCCGCTCAGGAGGAGGGAGGGGGAGGAGAGGGAGCCCTGAGGAGGAGGCAGGAAGATGGGGTTAGAGTTAGTAGCAGGGGTAGATGTCAGGGCGAAGCTCATCATCTGGGAGGGGTAGATGCTGGAGGTTGCGTTGGGAAAGGAGATGGAGAGGGGTGTGGAGATGGAGAGAGGGTGGGACACAACGGTAAAGACGCAGCAACTGGTTGGAGGTGGAGAGGAAGGGAGACACCACAGGGTGAGGGGGATCAAGGCGGCGGACAATATATAGTGTGTGGATGTGTTCAAGGAAAAAGAGGAGGTGGGGGAAGGGGATTATGTCGGAGAGGATGCGCGTGGGGGACAGAAGGAGGGTGCCGAAGGTGGGGCGGAGCGCATGGCGTTCAAGGATTTGCAGGGCTTTATAGAACGAGGGAGGGGCGGAAATCCAAGCTACGCTGGCATAACAGAGGATGGGGTGGATCAAAGATTTGTAGGTGTGAAGGATAGTGGAAGGATGCAGACCCCACATCCGGCTGGACAGGAGTTTCAGGATGCGGAAATGGTTGTGAGCTTTGTTTTGGATGTTAAGGAGATGGGGAGTCCACGTGAGGTGGCGGTCGAGTGTGAGGCCAAGGTATTTGAGGGTAGGATTGAGGTGGGTAGGACGGCCATAAATGGTGAGGTAGAGATCATGGAGGCGAAAGGAATGGGTGGTGCGACCTATGATGATCGCCTGTGTCTTTTGAAGCGTTGATACGGAGGAACCACTGGTTGCATCAAGCGGTGAACTGGTCAAGGTGGGTTTGGAGGGTACGTTGGGACCATTGAAGGGTAGGATAAAGGGCTAGGAACACATTATCATCAACAAACTGGAGAAGATGAACAGGTGGGGACGGAAGTAAACGTTGCAGTATACAGGGCGAAGAAAAAATACCGCACTAGTCGACGAGTATGTGAGTCCTCATCCCAATTCAAGACAAAACTGTTTCTAGCAAAATATACACTACTGGCCATTAAAATTGCTACACCACGAAGATGGCGTGCTACAGACGCGAAATTTAACCGACAGGAAGAAGATGCTGTGATATGCAAATGATTACCTTTTCAAAGCATTCACACAAGATTGGCGCCGGTGGCGACACCTTCAACGAGCTTACATGAGGAAAGTTTCCAACCGATTGACCGGCGTTACCTCGTGAAACGTTGTTGTTATGCCTCGTGTAAGGAAGAGAAATGCGTACCATCACGTTTCCAACTTTGATAAAGGTCGCATTGTAGCCTATCGCGACTGCGGTTTATCATATCGCGACATTGCCGCTCGCGTTGGTCGAGATCCAATGACCGTTAGCAGGATATGGAATCGGTGGGTTCAGGAGGTGTAATGGTACTTGAATTACGTAACCATTGCGGCACCTCACCTCAAACTCTCGATACCAGCAATATCCTACTATGTTTCTGTAAAATAGTTAACATATTTCTGTGACAACATTCAGATTTAACTTCATTACTGTAGAGGTACTTCGATACATCGATATGTATATATTGCAATGATATTATTCTTATGTGTATTCTCCCTTTTGTCACTATGATCTTTGACATACTTGTAACTCTGATGTTTGGGCTCGCAAGCGGTTATTAGAGAGTCAAGGTTTGGTCGTCATGTTAAAAAGACGCAGATTGTAGTCATTTTTTGAAATGTGAACTTTAACAGTGAGGAAGATATTTTCAAGTATGTTTTATATTGTAAAAGTGATGTTTTGGAACGAGTTACGTGATATTGCAACAGAAGTAATAAAAATGAAGTGTAATTTAAATTCTAAGTGGTGATTACTTTTTTACATCACCATTGTCATAACTTGCAAGAGTTTAATCTTCAAGAATGGTTTATGAAACACATTTATAAAACTTTTGAATATCGCAGAATAACACCTACGCCTCTTTGCATCCGAGCTTGGAATCATCACTACCTAGATTTCCGACGATTGAGCCATGAATTCACAACGAGACCAGCGTAGGAAACACGAAAAGATGAGTGCCTAGTTCATCCATTATTTGAAGAAACGAGTTTGTTAATTGTATTCTAATGACACCTGCCACATAATATAGCTTTGCTGTTGCCGGAAAATGCAATATTTAGCTGCGTGAGCAACACTACAATCAAAATTAATTTCTGACTTGTGTTTGGTATGGTTGTTAGAGAGGGTAATACGGAACGCCGTGCTGGATGGTAACGGCCTCGTATCACTAGCAGTTGCAAGACAACAACCATCTGCACGAACAGTTCAACGACGTTTGCAGCAGCATGGACTATCAGCTCGGAGACCATGGCTGCGGTTACTCTTAACACTGCATCACAGATAGGAGCGCCTGCGATGGTGTACTCAACGCCGAACCTGGCAGCACTAATGGCAAAAAGTCATTTTTTCGGGTGAATCCAGGTTCTGTTTACAGCATCATGATGGTCGCATCCGTGTTTGGCGACATCGCGGTGAACGCACATTGGGAGCGTGTTTTCGTCATCGCCATACTGGCGTTGTCACCTGGAGTGAAGGTATGGGGTGCCATTGGTTACACGTCTCGGTCACCTCTTGTTCGCACTGACGGCATGTTGAACAGTGGACGTTACATTTCAGATGTGTTACGACCCGTGGCTCTACCCTTCATTCGATCCCTGCTAAACCCCACATTTCAGCAGGATAATGCACGACCGCATTTTGCAGGTCCTGTACGGGCCTCTCTGGATACAGAAGATGTTCGACTGCTGCCCCAGCCAGCACATTCTCCATACCTCTCACCAATTGAAAACGTCTGGTCAATGGTGGCCGTGAAACTGACTTGTCACAATACGCCAGTCACTACTCTTGATGAACTGTGGTATCGTGTTGAAGCTGCATGGGCAGCTGTACCTGTAGACGCCGTCCAAGCTCTGTTTGACTCAATCCCCAGGTGTATCAAGGCCGTTATTACGGTCAGAGGTGGTTGTTCTGGGTACTGATTTCTCAGGATCTATGCACCCAAACTGCGTGAAAATGTAATCACATGTCAGTTCTAGTATACTATATTTGTCCAATGAATACCCGTTTATCATCTGCATTTCTTCTTGGTGTAGCAATTTTAATGGAAGTACTGTAGTTCCGCCGTTAGGTTTCATGGAAATGCGATTTAAAAAACGAGGCTATGGCAACGCTGTAATTGCGATCACCGTGGCCTAGAACAGGTAACATGAACTCAGCACTCTACCGAGCTGTCCCATTAGCTCAGTTAGACGAGGCAATGCCGGGTGGAACGGTTACGCAGATTCACCGATGTTCGTGCCGCATTCGCATTTAACTCTTTCTCAGTTAAAGCTTCAAATTATATCTAGTTTAAGCTGAGGCGATAAAAGTCATGGGATACCTCCTAATATCGTGTAGGACCTCCTTTTGCCCTGCTTAGTGCAGCAACCCGACGTGGCATGGACTCAACAAGTCATTGGAATGTCCTGCAGGCAGGAATAAGTAGATAAAAAGTACCGGTCCCCGTTCACTTGGTATGTGTAGGGAAAAGTCTCCATCTACAGATTCTTCCAAGACAAACACTGGTTTAACTTGGTTGACAGACACTGCGTTTCTCCAGCCATTAATCAAAACAGCCAAAGTTTTATCTTGACACTCAACTAAGATGGCGCCGTGCGGTAAAGTCGTAAGTGAAAACTACTGCAAGATTTGTGAAAAGAAAGTATTAAAGGGTATCCAGTGTAGCAACTGTCGCTGTTGATTTAATGTGAAATGTTCCAAAGTAAGGAGAAAATTTATAACTGACGATTATACATGGTCTTATCGGACGTGCGTTAGTGATGCCTGTGACCGTAAATTTAATGACGTAATCAGAAAATAGGACGAAATAATCACAGCACTTCAAAGTGATGTGTGTGCTCCAAAGAAAAAGTATACGGCTCTGAAAAATACAAGTGGACTTTTGGAAAAGAAAATCCATTTATCTCCATCGCTAGACGATTACAATAAAGAATCCGATATAAACAAAGCTAACATGTTGATTCACTGTACCACTGTACTACATCAAAAGAAGACAGCCATAAACACCAGGAAACTGAGAAAGTTATCTCAGCGTCGTGTAATAACGGTTTTTCAAATGAATATGCTAAGTGTACGTCAAAGAACGGCTAAGCCGTGGAAAAACGGCTACAAAAGAAGAAAGTGAAACTATTTGGCGATAGTCATGCACTAAATATTCCGTAATTATTGACAATGTGAATGGCAGTGTTCAAGTTTCTGGCACCGTAAAACCTGGAGCAAATTTCAATAGCGTAACGGTGAGTGTTGACGAAGAATGTTCTGATTTCACAAGGACTGATTGTACTGTGGTCATAGGGGGTGCTAATAACCTCTACAGGAACGAATTTAGTGCCTTTATTAAGAAGCTGGTTAAAGTGGTGTGGTTCCTTTATTTCACCAATATCATCAGAACAACAATGCCGCAGGTCGTGCATTAACAAAGAAATTAGATTTACCAATTTGCAGCTGAAAAACTTCTGTGCCAAGTTCGTGAATGTTAAGGTGATAGGCATTAGTAACTATAAATCGTTTCACACGCCATGGCATGCATCTAAAGAAATGTGGTAAAACAATGCTACCTTGTAACATATGCAATGCTCTTGAAGATATCTCTCTTCAACGAAAGTAGAAATAAGTCTGTCATTGTGCTCGACGATCCTTCACCGGAAAACTAACAGAGTAGACCGATTCCCATGGAATTCGGCCGACGAGAAACAAAATTACGTAATACAATTTAGAACCAAAGACCCACTCAGGTGCCACATTCGATTACCAATTAAATGATTCTTTGTTTGATTTAGTTCGTAATTACTTCATAATTCATCTTAACATAGGCAGTAGGAATGATGAACAAATTGTATGAACTAGAGGTATTTCTGGAGAACACAAGTTATGTAAAAGTTATATGCTTAAACGAACACAGGCTTAAAAGTGAAAATATAAACTTGATAAACTCACTTTCACGTTACAATTTAGCAACGAGTTTTTGTCGAAAAATGGTTTTGGAGGATCGTGTATTCTCGTAGAAGAATCACTAAGCTTTGAGGTCAGGCAGGATTTTAATTGCTTGAACGAGTAACTATTACTTGCAAGCTGCTGCACTGAATTTTTGGAATATGACATATTAATTGAATCACTGATTGGAAAAAGGAAGAAAGTCTAATAACCTCTCTTTAGAGAAAACTAAAAAAAAACTTGTTAACACTTATAATGTTGTTCCTACAGTTTTGTGATCCATTACAAATTTGTAGAACCAGTTTATATGCACGCAGTGATGAGTCGTTCCAACGCATTTTATAAATATTTTTGAAGCTATCCTCTTTGGAAGTTGGTGGACAATCGTCGCTTTTCCAATAAATGATCCTGTAATGGGGAGTTTGCAAGGAATGTCACAGTATCGTAGGTTTACACAGCTATTTATTTTTATTTACGTTACTATCCATCTGAAAACATTGATATTTATGTAGTAAAACGTCTTAAGAAGAACAAGGTACTGTGATGCTAAATAATTTTTTTTTACTATCAATAGTCTTCAACACTTTTAATCTTCTTCATCAGACTTTATAATGTTGTCTTTTTGGAAGTCCTAATCTTCTCCATCAGCCTGGAAATCATTATTTCCTGTGGGTCACTAAAGAATATTATTAAAAAACTCTTGATACTCTAATTTAATGTACTTCATTATTTTATTAAGATCTTGGTGCTTCTTTGTTTTTATAGGAATCTTGTTGTTGTATGCCTTAGTTCTGAGATAATCAGGTATTTGTTTTCCTTTGTTTGCCTGCAAGTATTGCGAAGCAGTCCATCTGTCCATTCCAAACAAACGACATACCCGGGATTCTGATGCTTTCATATCAAGTGCCAAAATTTAGCAAGCGAGAATCGCACCTTTGCTTGACAATTTATGGCAAATACAGATTTTTTAAAGTGGTGTGGCCACCATTCCTTAAAGTCATTAATATCTTTATGTTTAATAATCTTGACCTGAAAAGAATTTAGTGTTTTTCTTGAATTAACTATCATTTCAACGCACTGTTTGACAGAGTAGATTCTATCTTGCTGTTGTATGACTCTCTTGATTATGGCAAAATCCCTATCACATAAGAGGAAGGGGTGACTTCAAACAGGAAAATAATACTGAATTAATTGGAATTTCCCAGTCATTGTGAGGCTGACTACACCATTCTTTTCAGCACACAGTTTTATCACCCTATGCTGCTTTTCATAAAACTTAGATTCTAGTCACTTGCGAACCATCTATTCTGTGATAGCCACTTGTTTCGCAACTTCATTCAGGAATGGAGATTTAATTTTGGCTAGAAGCTCCTCACAGGCAGAACATAAATCTACTCGTGGGCAACCGAATCTATAATCAAACTTTTCACTAAAGTATTTGAGATAATATTCATACTTCACTGTCAATTCTGGGTTTCTATCACAAGTCGTGCATCTTTTTCACATTTATGTTGGAATGCTAATATATAATACTTTTGCCACTGTAGTGTGACTGGTCGGTTGTAAAAGATCGAATATGAGCATCAATCTTAGCAATGACATCAGATCCAACTGTATTTCCCCTGTTAATATGCTTTCATCTATGGTCATCTAGAGACCAGCCATTAACAAAGACCGATGTTAGACATCCAACAGCCTTATCACTCACAGCATGCAAACTGCAAAATGCTTTGCAACACACCTGTATCCTTGCTTTGCAACATACCTGTATCCTTTCGGTCTGTCTCATAACAAAGAATCTGAATGTACCTTTCACCACAAACGTCGTATTTTCTTTTCTGTTCCTTCTCCCTTGTACAGGTGAATGCACTCTCAGTCCCATTAAATATAGATCTTCCTCCCTCTTACTTTTACCATCGTACAATCTCCTTATTTTTCCATTTGATCCTCATCTTTGAAACGTTCAAAACACATTTAGGAACAACTGCAATAAAACAGAATGTTGGAGCAAGATACAACATACTTCACTTAAATATTTAGCAGTAAAATGAAGACAAATATCACCTGAAAACATTTATATAAAACTTATTTGCATGGTGGAGTAGACCGTTTTACTGGCACAACTAGTCCTTTAGAGGTTATGTGTTCCTGTCCTAGTGATCTAGCGCTCTTGCGTCTTTCTTTCATGTAGTCATCTACATTTCTTACACGTTTTCTTCTCCTGTGCCCTTTTTTAATTTCAGAGTCACTTTCACTCATTATGCTATTAGTCTACAAACAGCAACTTACATAAACACGCTTACAATAATGTGGGTCAGTAAAACTGAAACAACGTGTTTAAATGTCACTTAGTGGCATTGTTGTAACATTCTTTGCCTGACATATGGTGATGCTGCTTACACTAGTGTGTGGAAACCAGAAGAATGTCCGGACATTCTTCTCTATTTCACTAGCTACAAACTTTTAAAGATTGTACTTTCCGTATTATTACTGGTTTTTTCTTACCGTTTCCACTCATCGATATGTGGACAGCTCCAAAATTATATATCTCAGCTTATTTTCGAAAAAAATTGACCTATCTTCCGTTTTCCAATCAGTGATTCAATTATTAGTATACACTATCTCGCTGTCTATTCAGCTACAGTGCATTTTTTAGACAAATTTGAAACCTTTCTGTGTAGATTGCAGGTAGAAAAGTTATGTGAAAAGAACTCGTGGATAACTAAATAACTAGTATTAGAAAGAGGAAACTGCACATGGAAGCAGAGTTTGTCAGTGAAGTAAACAAATACAAAAAAATATTTGTTAGAGAAGTTAAACTGGCAAAACAAATGACAAACAGTAAATACATATCAGGTTCCACAAAGAAATCAAAAGCTGTGTGGCAAAATTGTCAGGAGTGAAGTAGGTGCAAAAAAACAAAAAGTTTTAATCATAAATTAGAAATAGATGGGGAAATGATTACAAACTCCAGACATATTTGCGAAGAATTCAACAGGTATTTCAGAAATTCTAACATAATTGACAATCTGCCTCTTCCCCCTGTAAATCCCAATATAATGCAGCACAGATCAGTAGAATTCATATTCACTTAGGTATTCTGCTATGAAGTGGCTAACATTTAAAAATCTCTAAAAAATCTCAAATCTGTGGGCTGGGATCAAGTTCTAACAAAAATAATATTTAGGATGTGCTAATATTGCAAAATAACTCTGTCACAAAATAAGTCAATCGTTTTATGAGGACTGCTTTCTAGACAGGCTGAAGTATGCAAAAAGTTCGACATATTGGCAAAAAGGGCAGGCAACAGGAGATAGGAAGTTTTCGCCCAGAATCAGTATTACCAATTATTTCTAAAATATTTGGGTGAGTAATATGTAACCAACTAGAAAAATATAACAAAAAACATAACATTATTCTTAATAATCAGCTTGGATTTAGGACGGTCCGAAGCACTGTGCGTGCTATTAATAAACTAATGACTAAAATAAGCAAATGCCTCCAGATAAGATAACATTGACCTAGCCCAACACTTCCATCACTCCTGGCGTCAGAGTAAATGAGATAAGGCCGCGTGCTGATTCACTCTGCTTCGTCTCGTGTACACATTCTCTCGTGCTGTTCATTAAGCAGTTCATCACTTCATTCAGAGATGGTGCTAAAGCAGTCGCCCTTTAAAACATCACTGGAAGATACATCGAATTTAACACGTAATATTCTTTTTAAATATTATTTTCAGTGCTGTAAAGAAATATTACACGCGTTTTAAATGTTGTATCTTTAGATGAAATACAAAACTATGAAGAGAATAATTTATTTACATCCCAAATAAACTGATGAAGATAGCATTTTTAGACTAAACTTTGTCATTCGAATACTAACTACATATACAAGCTGTGATCGAAAATATCTGCTTCGAGAATGCCCCAGGCCAGGAGCGTGCTGGCCACTGAAGTAATGGGGATCACTGTACACCAAGACGCTGCTGAAGAAGCTCTACTCGCTCACTTAAAGACGAAGGAAGGCAGCTGCATAACAGTAGCTATTAGGAAGTCGTTGAAAGGCAAGTTTACTTCATATGGCACTGAAGGTTTTTGGTCTTTTCGATAATGAAGTTATTTATTTATTTTCTCTTTACCTTTACCATAATTCTTTTTATTTATTTTCTTATGTTCACCTTTTATAAAGAGTATTAAATTTAATTTCTTACATTCACCTTCTGTGAGAAAAAAATAATTATTTTATAATAAGTGAACATGATATGAAAAATATTCATGTTCATAAATTTTTGTAAGTAATTTGTACCAAAATAGGCGTTTTTTAAATGCAAATAAGTGAATATCGGGTATATAGTAGGTAAAAAGTACTGATGCTAGGTAACTAGGGTCGGCCCTGGTGTGAGCCAGGACTGAGCCACTTGAGCTAGGACCAGTACTTTTTATGTGCTGGAATACTGATGCTTGCTGCCTCTATAGCAATCCTCAGTTGCGAAAGTGTTGCCGGTGCAGGATGTTCTACACGAACTGACCTCTGAATTATGTGCCATAAATCTTTGATGGGATTAATGTTGAGTGACCTGGGTGGCCAAATCCTTCACTCAAATTATCCAGAATGCTCTTCAAACAAATTGTGAACAGTAGCGGCCCAGTGACATGGGGCATTGTCATCTATAAAAATGAAGTCCTTGAATGGCTGCAAATGCTCTCAAAGTAGCTGAACATAATTATTTCCAGTCAATGATTGGTTTAGTTGGACAAGAGAACCCTGTCCATTCCATGTAAACATACTCGAAACTGTTATAGAGCCACCACCAGATGACATCTTGGGTCCATTGCTTAGTTTTGTCTGTGCCACACTCGAACCTTACCATCAGCTCTTAACAACTGAAATCGAACTCACCTGTTCACTGTATTTGTGCATATCGCTATCCCATGACTTCTGTCACCTCTGTGCACAAGATGATTCAGCTGCCCCTACCTATGTGTTTTATGCAACCTGCATTACCTTCATGTGCAGGATTTTCATATTCTCTCGCTCGTTATGTGCAAGCTATTATTCCCACAGCAAAAATTAACAGCACTTTATCTGTAGGAGATTTAATGTAGCTAAATTATGTATCAGAATAAGTTTATGCTAGATGGCGTAGTACTCAAATTATTAAAGAAAAACGAAGAAAAGTGAACTTCAGAAGAATTTTTCTTAAATACCCTGAAACTGCTGCCTCCAGCGAAAACGTACCCCAGTATAAACTTCAACTGCGTTAAATTTGCGACAAAAAGATGCCATTCAATTTTTCTCTAAGACTAATAGTTAGCATGTATGAAGCATGAGAACTTGAAAATTTCGCACGTGGTTCTTGAAGGCGTTGTGGGTTGCACAAAATCTATCAATAGGGGTAGCTGACTCGCCCTGTATAGAGGGAATATTACTACTCGAACACTGAATTCAGTTATGTAAGTATTATAATTGATTATAATAATTAAATAAATTTCAGCTAGCAATAGCGAATACTCTGTTCAAGAATCACAAAAGGAGGAGGTATACTTGCAAAAGGACACGTCGTATGGGAAGATTTCCGTTAGATTATATCATGGTCAGATAGAGATTCCAAAATCAGATGCTGGGTTGTAAGGCGTACCCAGGAGCTTATATAGACTCAGACCACAATTTAGTCGTGATGAAGAGTAGGCTGATGTTTAAGACATTAGTCAGGAACAATCAATCGGAATGACGAGATATGTTTGAACTTCTCTAAGGTTATAGATACAGCAATAAGGAACAACTCAGTAGGCAGTAGGGTTTAAGAGGAATGACATCTCTAAGAAGGGCGATCACAGAAATTCGAAAGAAAAACGTGAGTAGTAGAAGATATACTTCAGCTGATCGATGAAACAAGGAAGTACAAAAATGTTTGGAAAAATTCAAGAATACAGAAATACTAGTTGCTGAGAACCAGAACAAATAGGAAGTACAGGGTAGCTAGGACGAAATGGCTGCAGGAATAATGTGAAGAACTCGAAAAAGAAATTATGGTCGGAAAGTCTGACTCAGCATAGAGGAAAGTCAAAAGAACATTCGGTGAAATTAAAAGCAAAGGTAGTAACATTAAGAGTTCAACGGGACTTCCACTGTTAAATGCAAACGAGAGAGCTGACAGATGGAAAGAGTACATTGAAAGCCTCTATGGGTGGGAAGACTGCTCTCATGTGATACAAGAGGAAACAGGAGCCCATTTAGAAGAGAGAGGTGATCTAGCATTAGAATCAGAATTTAAGACAGCTTTGTAGGACTTATCATCAAATAAGGCAGACAGGATACATAAAATTCCATCAGAATTTCTAAAATCATTGGGGCAAGAGGCAACAAAACGACTATTCACGTTGGTATGAAGAATTTATGGAGTCTGGCGACATACCGTTTCACTTTCGGGAAAAATATGATTCACACAATTCCGAAGACTGGAAGAGCTGAAAATTGCGAGATTTATTATTGCACAATCGCCTTGATAGCTCATGCATCCAAGTTGCTGACAAGAAAAGAAAATTGATGATGTGTTAGAGGACGATCACTTTGGCTTAAGGAAAGGTCCGGACACCAGAGAGGCAATTCTGACTTTGAGGTTGATAATGGAAACAAGGCTAAAGAAAAATCACGATACGCTCAAAGGATTTGTCGACCTAGAAAAAGCGTTCGATAAAGTAAAATGGTGCAAGGTGTTGGAAATTCTGAGACAAATAAGGATAAGCTATAGGGAGAGACGGGTAATATACAATATGTAAAAGAGCCAAGAGGAATTAATAAGAGTGGACGACCAAGAACGAAGTACTCGAATTACACAGGCTGTAGGACAGGGATGTAGTCATGCACCCCCACTGTTCAATCTGTATATCGACGAAGCAATGGTGGAAATAAAAGAAAGGTGCCGGAGTGGAATTAAAATTCAAAGAGAAAGGATATCAGTGATACTATGCGCTTGTGACATTGCTATTCTGAGTGGAAATGAAGAAAAATTACGTGTTCTGCTAGATGCAATGAACGGTCTAATGGGTACAGAATTTTGATTGAGAGTAAATCGCAGAAAGACGAAAGTAATGAGAAGTAGCAAAAATGAGAACAGCGCGACACTTAATATTAGGACTGATGGTCTCGAAGTAGATGAAGTTAAGGCCTTCTACTACATAGAGAGTGAAATAACCAATTACGGACGGAGCAAGGAGGACATCAAAAGCAGGCCAGCACTGAAAAAAAGGGCATTCCCAGGCAAGAGAAGTCTAGTAGAGTATCAAACATAGGCCTTAATTTGAGGAAATTTCTGAGAATGTACACATGGGTCACAGCATTGCATAGTAATTAACATGGACTGTGGAAAATCCGGATAAGAAGAATTCAAATGGTTCAAATGGCTCTGAGCACTATGGGACTTAACATCTATGGTCATCAGTCCCCTGGAACTTAGAACTACTTAAACCTAACTAACCTAAGGACATCACACAACACCCAGTCATCACGAGGCATAGAAAGGATCAGAAGAGAATCGAAGAATTTGAGATGCGGTGCTACAGATCAATGTTGAAAAGTAAGTGACCTGATAAATTAAAGGAACGAGGAGGTTCTGTGCAGAATCGGGGAGGAAAGCAATATGTGGAAAACACTGACAGGGAGAAGGGACAAGATGATAGGATATCTGTTAAGACATCAGACTTCCATGGTACTAGAGGGGGCTGTAGAGGGTAACAACTGTAGAGGAAGACAGAGATTGGAATACGCCCACCAAAAAATTGAGGACGTAGGTTGCAAGTGGTACTGTGAGATGAAGAGGTTTGCACAGGAGAGGAATTCGTAGTGGGCTGCATCAAACCAGTTACAAGACGAATGACTCAAAAACACGAGATTTTGACTTTGTAGTGTCATAATTTTATTCTTAACAAAACAAAAATAATCAAGTATTATATTAAGGTATATGTCCAGTAAATAACAGTGTGAAATTTTTCACATAACTTATTACAGTTGTTAAATAATACGATTTAAATAAAACACAGTTCGAATTTCATGTTGCTTTAATATTTGGACAATTGCAAGTGTAGCACTTGTTTTGATCATTCACCCCAAGTTATTGGTCGATCACAATAACCTTGCACCTGAGGGCGAGGGCGCTTCGGTCGGCTTATCGTAAGACGTCGCGTATTATATGGGTTCGTCCCTTATTTTGCTTAACTGTCCAGTTGTCACGGCGAAATACGTAGGGGACGTATACTGTCCCGTTTTTCAATAACTATCCCCTATATTCTGAAATAGCCCGTTTTTAAGAAACGTGTAGCATAACCAAATTCAGAAGAAACGTGGTCATACCCAGAGAAAAAAGAAAATATACTATCTGATGAAACCAAACTAAGACAGGTCTATCTTTTTCAACTTTCGTACATCCCAAGATATCCGATTCATGGATTTGCCGCTCAAAACTGCGTTTGTATACTTCTACCTGGCACTAATGCTGCTGGGTAATGAGTGTCCTATAACAGAAAAGGTTTATTGACTGATGAAAAAAATAGGAAAAAAGTGTGAAAATTCCGTCTCCTGATGGCTACCCTTCGTTTCCGCGTTACCGGTTTCGGGGCAGATGCCCGTCTTCAGATCATTTGTTACAGTTACAGAGTAATCTGTCGAGTCATGTGACAGCGAACTTTCAGTTCCAAATTCGACAAGTTACTCTGTAATTGTAACAAATGACCTGAAGCTGGACTGCTGTCCCGAAACCGGTCATATGGAAGTAAAGGAAAGCGATCTGGAGACTGAATTTGGACACTTTTTTAATGCGGTAACTCCATATAGACAAATATGTCTTATTTTGATGAAAAGAATAGGCTCAGTGTAAATACTGTTAAGGAGATAATTATGACTAAGGCCCAGTTTCACGATTTTTCATGTTTGATTTTTGAAGGGTTCTGTTTGAAAATATCAAACTCCTGATGATAAGATCTAACAAAAGAGATTTTCAGAAGCTATCCACAGCAAAATTTTCAGGCCAATTGAGAATGAGATAAAGTAACTCATGTGAAGTGTAATCATTTTCTACCCTAGTTGAAGACCTTGTTGTACCGGGTGGTTATAATTAATCTTTCGCTATTTAACATGTTATAACACGGAAATAAATACAGTTGGGAGCAACATACTAACGAACTGCTAAAGCGCCTAAACAAGTCTGTGTTTGCAATGCGAATGATGTCAACATAAGAGATATAAATATAAAAAAACTGGCATATTCTGCTTATTTTCACTCCATTATGTCATATGGTATCATATTTTGGGGTAACTCCACAAACAGAGAAAAAATTTTTAGAGTACAGAAGCGTATAATAAGAGTAATGAGTAGCGTAAATCCAAGAACATCATGTCGAAACCTATTCAAAGAACTGAGCATATTAACCACAGCTTCTCAGTATATTTATTCCTTAATGAAGTTTGTTGTAAAAATACATCTATTTTTCCAACAAACTGCTTAGTGCACAGTATCAACACTAGGAATAAGAACAATATACATAAAGATTTAAAATCACTTACTCTTGCCCAGAAAGGAGTCCAGTATTCAGCAATGCATATTTTCAATAAGTTACCAGCAATCATTAAGATTTTAACTTCAGACAGGGCACAATTTAAACATAATTTAAAAGAATTTTTGGTGGCCATCTCCTTCAATTGCATCCATGAGTTTCTCAACAAGCGCAGTAAATCATTTTAATGAAAATTTCTTATACTTTAATTTTAACAATACTTGGTTGTAACAGCCAAGTAATTACCTACTGTGTGAATGATGGATGTATGGAAAGCAGATGTAAGTCTTAAGTCTGTATACAGTGGAAGTTTAATTTTAAATCTTGTACATAATCTGACTGTTCTTAGCTGAGGATCACTGAAATGAAAAATTTATTTTAATTTTTGACAATACTTGGTTGTAATAGCCAAGAAACTAGCAAATGTCTGACTGATGAATTTAATGAAAGCAAATGTAAGTATTAAACCTGCAAATATTAGAAGTTTAAATTGAATTCATGTACATAATTTTACTGTTTATTGACTGAGGATCATTAAAATTAATGAAACTCAAGTTTTTCTAATTACATTTTTGTAATGCGTTTATCGTTCCACACCCAGGAGGATTCCCTCTTTTATGGGTAAATGGAATGAATAATTAATCTAATCTAAACGAATTACCGTGCGAGTACCAAACTGGGTAGCATTAATGTCCAGAGTATGGTATGCATGATTTACATGGGCCACAGCGCCACCGTCCAGTTTCAGCTACAGTCACTGGCTGCTGTGACCAGTCATCGTGATGGACAGACTGGTAAAACAGGAAAGGCAGCGAAATGTGGGGGAACGAACTTTAGATTTTAATGCTGGACAGAGTACAACTATGTGTGACCACACAGTGCACCAAAATACCTAACGGTGGGCCTACGTAGCCGACTGCCCATGCACGTGCCAATGTTAACACCACGACATCGGCAACTATGACTGAAATTAGCACGTGACCATCGGCACTGGGCGTTGGCGCCATGGCAGATGCCTTCTTCACCATGCCCATGTAGGGCACGAATCCGTCGTCTTTCAGGGGAACAGCTCCTTGACACATGTACTGCGACGGCTCCGTTTCACTCTGGACAACATTCACGTGACCATCCATGGGTCCAGCGGAATCCTGGAATACACCATTATGGCCAAGGGGTATCGTACACTGGTTGCAGACGATCACGTTTCTTGACGCAGTCGCATTTTTCAACAAGATAATGCGTCATGTCACAAGGCCAGGAGTGTGATGGAGTGGTTCGGAGAACACAGTGGCGAGTTTCATTTGATGCGCTGTCCCCGTAACTTGCCAGCTATAAACCCAATCGATCACATCTGTGATGTGATTGGATATGGTATAAGAGCTCATCGCCTCCCTCCACGGAATTTACGGGAATTATGTGACTTGTGTGAGCAGATGTGGTGCCAACTCTCTCCAGTGACCTACCAATTGCCTCCACACCACGATGTGTCGCCGCTGTTATCAGTGCAAAGGTGGATATACCGGCTATTAGATAGGTGGTCATAATGTTCCGGCTGATCAGTGTATAAATTAATATACAAGGGATGTTCAGCTGTGGGACATCGTTGAAGTACCAACCGCTGTGGCCGAGTGGTTCTAGGCGCTTCAGTCCGGAACCGCGCTGCTGTTACGGTCGCAGGTTCGAGTCCTGTCTCGGTCTTGGGTGTGTGTGATGTCCTTAGGTTAGTTGGGTTTAAGTAGTTCTAAGTAAAGGGGTCCGAGACAGGACTCAGATGTCAAGTTCCATAGTGCTAAGAGCCTTTTGAACCATTTAAACCATCGTGGAATATTCCCGCTTCGGACTCTATACTATCATGAAGTTCAAAATGGTGTCTGTAACAAAAGTCGGTTCCAAGCAAGGAGGTGTCACTGAGATTATTTTGGTGGAGATCAAGAGACAAGAACTCTTCTGGATAATACGTTTAGAGACCATACGTTTAAGATAAAGCACTCCGTCTTCAGGCCACGAGTGGCCTACTGGGACCATTCGACCGCCGTGTCATCCTCAGTGGACGATGCGGATAGGAGGGGCGTGGGGTCAGCACACCGCTCCCCTTGACCAAAGCCGCTACTATTCGGTCGAGCAGCTCCTCAGTTGGCATCACAATACTGAGTGCATCTCGAAAAATGGCAACAGCGCATGGCGGCCTGGATGGTCACCCATCCAAGTGCCGACCAAGCCCGACAGCGCTTAACTTCGGTGATCTCACGAGAACCGGTGTATCCACTGCGGCAAGGCCGTTTCCATACGTTTAAGATAGGGTGTACGCTAATCATATTCCGCATAAGTAATAACCCATACTGGTATACGTTCTCAGACTGACGAGCAAATCCTGCAACGTAGTTTTAGAAGCATGCTTGCTTCACTTTATGGTAGCAAATATCGTGCTGCTGTAAAACACGCACACACACACACACACACACACACACACACACACACACACACACACACACACACACACTGAAAGGTCTCTGTTGGATTCCTTTCATGTTAATTTCTTAAAACTGTTGTCGTTTACGGCATACATTCCACTTCTAAATTTACTGTGGTGTTTCTGGCTATCTGGGAGGAGACTGAGCAGTGAAACGTGTTACTTTTACACATAAACAAGAACGATCTGTCGCACTACTACACTTTAAAACATAGTTTATATGTAATTCTGTCACACAGTCTCATACGGAACCTACATCCGACTTTCTTTTATATACTGTATATGATAAGATACTGTCATCCCCCTTCCCTTCTGTGTGAGAGGATGAATCAGCAAATGTATTTCTAGTTGCATGCTTGATGGTAGCAGACAAGCCTGTCTGTTAGAGAACAGTAGGACCAACGTCAGAACGAGTAGCTACGCTTTCTAAAAGCAAAGAGGTTTCTATTCATAGTATGCTCCTGTCCGTCCCTTGTCATGTTGGTATAGGAAGCTGCCTCTATGGTCACTTCCGTTTGTATCTGTCAAGCACGCTCTGTAGGGGCCTGGGTCAGTCTGTCCGCGGCGAGCGTCTGAAGTGGTAAGATCTCCAGCTAAGCGCATGTCTGCTAACTCCATAGGACAATGGATTTCTTAAGTCCAGACTAACTGAAAATTTAATCACCATTATTTCAGGTTTAGCTCTAAAATATCTAATGTTATCTTAAATTGCAACGCAGCGTCATTCGAGTGTGAGGTTTAGAATATCTTCCAGTAGTTGCTTTGTCACTACTTTGTGAGTAAATATTTTTCAATATAGCAACTTTTCTTTATGTTCAACCCACGTGGGGTGTATTTTGTGAGACCAGTACCACGTGCTTATACAATTGTTTCACCCATCAGGTTAATACTAAGACGATAGTAACCAGTTCAAGGTTTTTCTTTAAGAAATTGCGTTTCGATATAATTTATTTTATTTATCAAAATTATTGTGGAGTTACACTCTTTGTGTAAACCAAGTTGACCACGTGAAGCATGTGGTGTAACCATCAAAGTAGCCCTCAGCTATTCTTTTCGGGAAGATTTCACAGAGAGTTAGTATGAATTTAGTACACCTGTGTGTTGTAATTCAATGACGGACAGAATTGCGCTACGAACGAAACTTCTTTGGGTGAAAATTGAATCGGTTGGTTGTGGTTAATTTCCTCTTCCATGTGTTGCAACGTTTTTCGTGTGTTATTTTATGAATGCAGTGTTGTATGTAGTCCTCCAATCTTGGCTCTCTATTTGATGTGTTCCGTAAGATTACAAACTCACATTTATACAATCCTAAATAAGACACCAGTTTAGTTATGAATCAAGTTTTATATGCTGAAATTTTAACGGAACAATGATAAATGTTAAAATAAATGTCCAAATATAAACTGATTTATTTCTTTTTATTTAAATTGTCTTTTTACATATTTATCACCGGTTATCGTAAGATGAGTACTAAAAGATTATAATTAATGTTAGTCTGGTTGGGAATTTGGTGGGCTAGACTGAATACCTGGTGAAACAGTTGCGCAGTAATGCAAGGTTAACTTTCTCAGATAGCTCACAGTTTTTAACCCACTTTTATGGCCTTCAATATCAGCACCGCTTTCAGAACAAATTAATGCATTAATATTACAAAACACACACACACGCACACACACACTTACCTTTCTAAGTAGAAGACCATCCCCAGAAACCAATAACGTAATGCTGGACTTGGTAGCAGTAGGCTCAATCAACACGCTATCATTACGGAAACTCAAATCGGACAACTATCTTCTCACGAAACACACAGTTGGCAAGTTATATTTCCGTTAAGATAAGAGAAATTGAGGACAGATAGATGTTTTCCTCTCTAGCTAGCACCGTTTTCTGTGAGTGGCTCTAGGTACCATTCTGAGCGTGTGTCGTAGGACGAGAGGCTACATATTCGCATGATCCCCTTATAAACAATAAGCGTTTAAAGGAAACACGCAAAAAATATGATGAATCTGTGTCTAATGTTTGTTAGCCATTACACATATGTAAGAAGTGATCTGTCAGTAAAATAAAGTTCTATAGAAACAATTATAGCGCAACCTGCTACGTGTCCCGTGACTATCCCAGATCCCATATTTTGCCATAACGTACACCACAAAATCCTAAACTTAGTACGTATGTGATAATTATAGATCCGAAGGCCAATCATAGTTCTTTATTTATAACACCGTACTGATATTAGCATTGTTCCGTGTCGTAGCCGTAACATATCTGGGAAAATTATGTTGCTCAACGTATAGGCAATCATCCAACCTAGACATTGTTCACAGTAGAACTGTCAGCATCGCTGTTTGGTAGAACAGGTAACTGATTTCCATGTTGCATAATGGTAACTACAGAGATACAGGGCATACCATTGTAACCAATTATTGACTCTGATTACGAATTAAATAACAAGTTTACTGGTACCAGTCACTGTTTATTTATCTCAACGACGCGTTTCGACATTTTTCAGTATGACATATGTATATGTATTTGTTTTGAATTTTTTTCCCCCTGGTCCCTGTCTCCAGTGGTCACAGGTTCCTTTCACTGTCGCAACACATCAGATGAATACTGTCATATTTTGAAGACAAAGATTGCGTTTCCAGATTTGTTGTTTCATTCGATGTCATTAACAGTCACGGTAAAGCCTAACCTAAAATGTTCGCATTTAAAGTGATTCTAATTATACGAGACGTATGCACAGCCTTCTCCCGCAGAGTCCTGTTTAGACGCCACGTCAGCCTACAGTGGTGTTCGTAAAAGCGTGGGACAGACACAGGAATGCATCTTAGCACGTGAATATGACTGCCAGCAGCAAACGCAAATCATCGGATAAAGCTCGTGATGAGACTACGAGTCACACGATGTTCGTGTCATACCTTCTTATGTGATTAGACTTCAGTCCAATTATGCCACTTCGTGGCTGCTGCGATGTGGATAACCCTGGGGCATTGGGAACTTGACGTGCGTCCAGCAACAATAACAAGCACCATGCCCTCCAGATGGCAGTACTTTCATTGACACCTTCTAAATATGGCTATAATTACTCTAGTTTATGTGCACTCTGTGACGTAAGCACACACCAGAATAAGGGGTATGGTGCGTGTGATTTTTTTCTCTATACATAACGTTACCAAAACACCAAAGAGAACAATCGAAAAAATGGTTAAATGCACGAGAAATGGTTTAAAAATTAGACAAACGTCAAGCAATAGTATTAGGACATAATCTAAGTCATGTAGATTCCAAAATTATGCTATCCCTTGCTGACCATAGAGCTCCCTTTTAATCGTCTGTTAGCAGTAGTAAAGTTAATGTTATCTATACTAACATCAATATGCAATCAATATGTATCGCTCCTGTAAACATAATAGATTGAAATATATTTTACGATTACAAATACATACAAGCTGCAAGTAGCATGCAATGGGTGGAGGATAAAATAGCGTTACTGCTTATTTGCGCACACATGTAACCGATGGGAGTATGAGAATATGGCCTTGTCATCATATCTCTGTCTAGAACATACCATCTCTCCATCAGATGGTGCTGTGATTCTGCTAGATTAGTCTTCTTGTAACTTTCTAGGAGAGTATGCAGACACTTTGATCTAGTGTTTATGTCACAAAAAAGGATTCAGCTACACTCTATGTATAGATACAGATAACCTGCATGACCACGTCGTATCTCAATTTTTCCCAAAATTTTTTAGCGTTTTCCACATTTTTTTCGATATTTTCCGCATTTAAATGTATAGGTATGGCTTGCATAAGAGTACCATTCAACTTTGATACAGAGCGAGTGTACCTACTTCAGCCTCCAGATGCGCCGGCCGAAGTGGCCGAGCGGCTCTAGCCGCTACAGTCTGGAACCGCGTGACCGCTACGGTCGCAGGTTCGAATCCTGCCTCGGGCATGGATGTGTGTTATGTCCTTAGGTTGGTTAGGTTTAAGTAGTTCTAAGTTCAAGGGGACTGATGACGTCAGAAGTGCCATAGTGCTCAGAGTCATTTGAACCCCCAGATGCATACGCTAAAACAAACATGCACGTATTCTGTTGTAACTACACACAAAGCAGATTAACGCTATTTTCGCGAGCGGGGGCGGCCTCAGGGGCGGCAGGGATATTACTAGTGACGGCTCCACAGCGACCCACGAGCTGCTCAAAACGTTAAAATGCAGTTAGGTGTGAGGACCGTAAAATAAACGACATGACACCTTATTTTTCTTGAATCGTTGTAACATTCCCCTTGCGATATACACTCCTGGAAATTGAAATAAGAACACCGTGAATTCATTGTCCCAGGAAGAGGAAACTTTATTGACACATTCCTGGGGTCAGATACATCACATGATCACACTGACAGAACCACAGGCACATCGACACAGGCAACAGAGAATGCACAATGTCGGCACTAGTACAGTGTATATCCACCTTTCGCAGCAATGCAGGCTGCTATTCTCCCATGGAGACGATCGTAGAGATGCTGGATGTAGTCCTGTGGAACGGCTTGCCATGCCATTTCCACCTGGCGCCTCAGTTGGACCAGCGTTCGTGCTGGACGTGCAGACCGCGTGAGACGACGCTTCATCCAGTCCCAAACATGCTCAATGGGGGACAGATCCGGAGATCTTGCTGGCCAGGGTAGTTGACTTACATCTTCTAGAGCACGTTGGGTGGCACGGGATACATGCGGACGAGCATTGTCCTGTTGGAACAGCAAGTTCCCTTGCTGGTCTAGGAATGGTAGAACGATGGGTGCGATGACGGTTTGGATGTACTGTGCACTATTCAGTGTCCCCTCGACGATCACCAGAGGTGTACGGCCAGTGTAGGAGATCGCTCCCCACACCATGATGCCGGGTGTTGGCCCTGTGTGCCTCGGTCGTATGCAGTCCTGATTGTGGCGCTCACCTGCACGGCGCCAAACACGCATACGACCATCATTGGCACCAAGGCAGAAGCGACTCTCATCGCTAAAGATGACACGTCTCCATTTGTCCCTCCATTCACGCCTGTTGCGACACCACTGGAGGCGGGCTGCACGATGTTGGGGCGTGAGCGGAAGACGGCCTAACGGTGTGCGGGACCGTAGCCCAGCTTCATGGAGACGGTTGCGAATGGTCCTCGCCGATACCCCAGGAGCAACAGTGTCCCTAATTTGCTGGGAAGTGGCGGTGCAGTCCCCTACGGCACTGCGTAGGATCCTACGGTCTTGGCGTGCATCCGTGCGTCGCTGCGGTCCGGTCCCAGGTCGACGGGCACGTGCACCTTCCGCCGACCACTGGCAACAACATCGATGTACTGTGGAGACCTCACGCCCCACGTGTTGAGCAATTCGACGGTACGTCCACCCGGCCTCCCGCATGCCCACTATACGCCCTCGCTCAAAGTCCGTCAACTGCACATACGGTTCACGTCCACGCTGTCGCGGCATGCTACCAGTGTTAAAGACTGCGATGGAGCTCCGTATGCCACGGCAAACTGGCTGACACTGACGGAGGCGGTGCACAAATGTTGCGCAGCTAGCGCATATTCGACGGCCAACACCGCGGTTCCTGGTGTGTCCGCTGTGCCGTGCGTGTGATCATTGCTTGTACAGCCCTCTCGCAGTGTCCGGAGCAAGTATGGTGGGTCTGACACACCGGTGTCAATGTGTTCTTTTTTCCATTTCCAGGAGTGTAATAATAAAGTACAGTATGCTATTACACACTCCTGGAAATCGAAAAAAGAACACATTGACACCGGTGTGTCAGACCCACCATACTTGCTCCGGACACTGCGAGAGGGCTGTACAAGCAATGATCACACGCACGGCACAGCGGACACACCAGGAACCGCGGTGTTGGCCGTCGAATGGCGCTAGCTGCGCAGCATTTGTGCACCGCCGCCGTCAGTGTCAGCCAGTTTGCCGTGGCATACGGAGCTCCATCGCAGTCTTTAACACTGGTAGCATGCCGCGACAGCGTGGACGTGAACCGTATGTGCAGTTGACGGACTTTGAGCGAGGGCGTATAGTGGGCATGCGGGAGGCCGGGTGGACGTACCGCCGAATTGCTCAACACGTGGGGCGTGAGGTCTCCACAGTACATCGATGTTGTCGCCAGTGGTCGGCGGAAGGTGCACGTGCCCGTCGACCTGGGATCGGACCGCAGCGACGCACAGATGCACGCCAAGACCGTAGGATCCTACGCAGTGCCGTAAGGGACCGCACCGCCACTTCCCAGCAAATTAGGGACACTCTTGCTCCTGGGGTATCGGCGAGGACCATTCGCAACCGTCTCCATGAAGCTGGGCTACGGTCCCACGCACCGTTAGGCCGTCTTCCGCTCACGCCCCAACATCGTGCAGCCTGCCTCCAGTGGTGTCGCGACAGGCGTGAATGGTGGGACGAATGGAGACATGTCGTCTTCAGCGATGAGAGTCGCTTCTGCCTTAGTGCCAATGATGGTCGTATGCGTGTTTGGCGCCGTGCAGGTGAGCGCCACAATCAGGACTGCATACGACCGAGGCACACAGGGCCAACACCCGGCATCATTGTGTGGAGAGCGATCTCCTACACTGGCCGTACCCCTCTGGTGATCGTCGAGGGGACACTGAATAGTGCACGGTACATCCAAACCGTCATCGAACCCATCGTTCTACCATTCCTAGACCGGCAAGGGAACTTGCTGTTCCAACAGGACAATGCACGTCCGCATGTATCCCGTGCCACCCAACGTGCTCTAGAAGGTGTAAGTCACCTACCCTGGCCAGCAAGATCTCCGGATCTGTCCCCCATTGAGCATGTTTGGGACTGGATGAAGCGTCGTCTCACGCGGTCTGCACGTCCAGCACGAACGCTGGTCCAACTGAGGCTCCAGGTGGAAATGGCATGGCAAGCCGTTCCACAGGACTACATCCAGCATCTCTACGATTGTCTCCATGGGAGAATAGCAGCCTGCATTGCTGCGAAAGGTGGATATACACTGTACTAGTGCCGACATTGTGCATGCTCTGTTGCCTGTGTCTATGTGCCTGTGGTTCTGTCAGTGTGATCATGTGATGTATCTGACCCCAGGAATGTGTCAATAAAGTTTCCCCTTCCTGGGACAATGAATTCACGGTGTTCTTATTTCAATTTCCAGGAGTGTATTTACATGTGGTATGTGACATCACAACCATAATAAAAAAAGTAAGGTGCCGTGTCGTTTGTTTTAGCGTTCGTGCACTCAGCTGCATTTGAATATTGTACCACGACAAAATCAAATTTTGATTTAACCCAAATACATTTCTTTGACAGATTATATCGGACACTTGACAAACAATTGAAACTGTGCAATAGTGAAACAAATAAAAATAAATAATATTCCACGTGGTAGCAGTCAGTGTGACAGGTTATTTTCATTGAAACAAATTATTTCAGCTGTGGACCAAGCTAGAGCAAACTATAGGAGTATTTCCGTTGTGCAGTACATCGAAAAAGAGACACTTGAGTTGTAACTGGTACACTTAGTCGATAGTGTGTCTTAAAAGAGCAATGAAAGATGGTGATCGCATGTGGATTATTTGGGTTAAGTCTGAATGCTACGAGGACAGTGGTACCTTTGTTGGTGTTCCCTTAATCTTCCTCGATATTCCATCTCTCTTCCAGAGTTTCGCCCATCATCATTTAAAACCTAAAATTTCCTCTCTACTTGTAACGTCAACTGCAAATTTGTTACTCGTAATACGGTTTACAGGGACCGTTCCCTGCTTATCTGCCACATTTCACGGAGAAGTAGCCATTCAGAAGTAAATGACATTATTGCTACCAACAACAGTAAAACAGGGATGCTAGACTGTAATAAAATTGATTCAGCTTATGCTAAGGGAATTACGATAGGAAACGAGACACTATGAGTTGTACGCGCGATTTTCTACTTGGGTAGCAAGATAACTGATGACGGTCGAAGTAGAGATTTCATGGAATGCAGACAGGCAATAACAAGAAACGCCGGCCGATGTGGTCGAGCGATGCTAGGCGCTTCAGTCTGGAACCGCGCCTCGGCCATGGATGTGTGTGATGTCCTTAGGTTAGTTAGGTTTAAGTAGTTATAAGTTCTAGGGGACTGATGACCTCAGATGTTAAGTCCCACAGCTCTCAGAGCCATTTTTTTAACAAGAAACGCATTTCTGAAAGAACATTTAGATAGACTGTACGACGTGCTCTAGATATTCAATGGTTATCTTGTAATCTGATGCTATCGAGTTCTTTGTCTTTGTTATGGAAATTGTCTCGCATTGAACACGTTTAAAGAGAGTTTCATTTCCTTTCGATCGTCCAACGACGGTGTTTTCCTGTAGATGCCACTTCCGTCAGTGGTGTTGCACAGCCTTTCTGATAAATTAGTTATATGCATTCCGAATATTACGAGCGTTTTGCGCTTCCTTGGAGTGCGCTTGATGTTACTGCTCTTTCTGTTGAACATTTGCCGCCCAGTATAACGTAAAAATATTAGATAGCCAACATCCGTCGCGCCGGTCGCGTACTGGTGAAGATTCACCATACAGTTATACGCTGACGGAAAAAATCACAACACCACCTAATAATTAATGCTGAATAATGATATTTCGGGAATACATTCCTCCAGGTAACATATTTGAGCGTTTAACACTCGAAGACCATAGGTTAATGTAAGTGTGAGATAAACCTTCACAAATGTGAAACCCTAGTACATTAATAGCCTATGTAAGCACCAGAACGTTGAATGCGAGCATGCAAATTCGCATGCATTGTGTTGTACACGAGTCGGATGTCAGTTTGTGGGATGGAGTCCCATGCCTGTTGCACTTTGTCGGTCAATACAGGAACGGTTAATGCCATTTTTTAAAGGCGCTGGAATTGGCGCCCGATGATGAGCCGTATGTGCTCGATTGGAGACAGATCTGGTAATCGAACAGGCCAAGGCAACATGTCGGCACTCTGTAAAATATTTTGTATTACAACAGCGGTATGTCGGCGAGCGTTATCCTGTTGGAAAACACGCACTGAATGCTGCTGCTGAATGGCAGCACAACAGGTCGAATCACAAGAGTGACGTACAAATTTGTCGTCACTTTGCGTGTGATAAGCATAAGAGCGTCCTTGCTATCATTCGAAGTCGCACCCCAGACAATAATTCCAGGTGTAGGTTCTCTGTGTGTAGCACGCAGAAAGGTTGTTCGCAGGTCCTCAGCTCGCCGTCACTGGCTTGCATCAGAAACCACAACAGACCACCACCCTGCCCTGCGATGAGCTTTCCCTTGACACCACTGAAGTCCCAAATGGCGGTGGTTTAGGGGACAGGGCGTCTGGCTCTGAGCTGTCCTTGAAGTAACTTACTTGCACCACTTCGTCGTGAAACTGTGGTGCCAACTACTGGTCAAATTGCTGCTGCAGGTGCACTACGATGCGCCAGCGCCATGCGCCGAACACGATGGTCTTCTCTCTCGGTAGGACCACGTGGCCGTCCAGAGCTCTTTCTTATTGCGGCCGTACATTCCCGTAACCACCGCTGCCAGCAATCATGTACAGTGGCTACATTCCTGCCAAGTCTTCCTGCAGTATCGCACAAGGAACATCCAGCTCTCCGTAGCCGTATTACACATCGTTCAATGAGGTGGTGATAATGGCGGCTTTATCGTCTTAAAGGCATTCACCGCGTCCAATTTCAGAGTTAACTAATGCCCACGATGGTTTACAGCGTGTATTTAAAGTACACTATTGACCATTAAAATTGCTACACCAAGAAGAAATGCAGATGACAAACGGGTATATAGTAATTAATTACTGAAGACGCCGGCCTTGAAAGCCTACAAGCTACGATTAAACGGGTATTCATTGGACAAATATATTATACTAGAACTGACATGTGATTACATTTTCACGAAATTAGGGTGCATAGTTCCTGAGAAATCAGCACCCAGAACAACAACCTCTGGCCGTAATAACCGCGTTGACACGCCTGGGCATTGAGTCAAACAGAGCTTGGATGGCGTGTACAGGTACAGCTGCCCATGCAGCTTCAACACGATACCACAGTTCATCAAGAGTAGTGACTGGCGTATTGTGACGAGCCAGTTGCTCGGCCACCATTGACCAGACGTTTTCAATTGATCATAGATCTGGAGAATGTGCTGACCAGGGCAGCAATCGAACATTTTCTGTATCCAGAATCCCCCCCCCCCATACCACCACGCCGGGTGAAGCGTCAGTATGGCGATGACGAATACACGCTTCCAATGTGCGTTCACCGCGATGTCGCCAAACACGGAAGCGAACATCATGATACTCTAAACAGAACCTGGATTCATCCGAAAAATGACGTTTTGTCATTCGTGCATCCAGGTTCGACGTTGAGTATATCTCCGCAGCGTCAAGGGTAACCGCAGCTGTGGTCTCCGAGCTGATAGTCCATGTTGCTGTAAACTTCGTCGAACTGTTCGTGCAAATATCCCCATCTGTTGACTCAGGGATCGAGACGTGGCTGCACGATCCGTTATAGCCATGCGGATAAGATGCCTGTCATCTCGACTGCTAGTGATACGAGGCCCTTTCGATACAGCACGGCGTTCCGTATTACCCTCCTGAACCCACCGATTCCATATTCTGGTAACAGTCATTGGATCTCGACCAACGCGAGCAGCAATGTCGCGATACGATAAACCGCAATCGCGATAGGCTACAATCCGACCTTTATCAAAGTCGGAAACGTGATCTACATCTACATCTACATCCATACTCCGCAAGCCACCTGACGGTGTGTGGCGGAGGGTACCCTGAGTACCTCTATCGGTTCTCCCTTCTATTCCAGTCTCGTATTGTTCGTGGAAAGAAGGACTGTCGGTATGCTTCTGTGTGGGCTATAATCTCTCTGATTTTAACCTCATGGTCTTTTCGCGAGATATACGTAGGAGGGAGCAATATACTGCTTGACTCTTCGGTGAAGGTATGTTCTCGAAACTTTAACAAAAGCCCGTACCGAGCTACTAAGCGTCTCTCCTGCAGAGGCTTCCACTGGAGTTTATCTATCATCTCAGTAACGCTTTCGCGATTACTAAATGATCCTGTAACGAAGCGCGCTGCTCTCCGTTGGATCTTCTCTATCTCTTCTATCAACCCTATCTGGTACGGATCCCACACTGTTGAGCAGTATTCAAGCAGTGGGCGAACAAGCGTACTGTAACCTACTTCCTTTGTTTTCGGATTGCATTTCCTTATGATTCTTCCAATAAATCTCAGTCTCGCATCTGCTTTACCGACGATCAACTTTATATGATCATTCCATTTTAAATCATTCCTAATGCGTGAAAATCTGAAAAGGGAAATGCAAAAGTTCAATCTAGATATAGTAGGGGTCAGTGAAGTGAAGTGGAAGGAAGACAAGGATTTCTGGTCAGATGAGTATCGGGTAATATCAACAGCAACAGAAAATGGTAAAACAGGTGTAGGATTCGTTATGAATAGGAAGGTAGGGCAGAGGGTCTGTTACTCTGAACAGTTCAGTGACCGGGTTGTTCTAATCAGAATCGACAGCAGACCAACACCGACAACGATAGTTCAGGTATACATGCCGACGTCGCAAGCTGAAGATGAACATATAGAGAAAGTGTATGAGAATATTGAAACTGTAATGCAGTATGTAAAGGGTGACGAAAATCTAAATAACATTCCATCAGAATTTCTAAAATCATTAGGGGAAGTGGCAACAAAACGACTATTCACGTTGGTGTGTAGAATATATGAGTCTGGCGACATACCATCTGACTTTCAGAAAAGCATCATCCACACAATTCCGAAGACCGCAAGAGCTGAAAAGTGCGAGAATTATCGCACAATCAGCTTAACAGTTCATGCATCGAAGCTGCTTACAAGAATAATATACAGAAGAATGGAAAAGAAAATTGAGAATGCGCTAGGTGACGATCAGTTTGGCTTTAGGAAAAGTAAAGGCACGAGAGAGGCAATTCTGACGTTACGGCTAATAATGGAAGCAAGGCTAAAGAAAAATCAAGACACGTTCATAGGATTTGTCGACCTGGAAAAAGCGTTCGACAATATAAAATGGTGCAAGCTGTTCAAGATTCTGAAAAAAGTAGGGGTAAGCAATAGGGAGAGACGGGTCATATGCAATATGTACAACAACCAAGAGGGAATAATAAGAGTGGACGATCAAGAACGAAGTGCCCGTATTAAGAAGGGAGTAAGACAAGGCTGTAGCCTTTCGCCCCTACTCTTCAATCTGTACATCGAGGAAGCAATGATGGAAATAAAAGAAAGGCTCAGGAGTGGAATTAAAATACAAGGTGATAAGATATCAATGATACGATTCGCTGATGACATTGCTATCCTGAGTGAAAGTGAAGAAGAATTAAATGATATGCTGAACGGAATGAACAGAGATGAAGAGGTTAGCACAGGAAAGGAATTCGTGGCGGGCCGCATCAAACCAGTCAGTAGACTGATGACAAAAAAAAGCGTACTCCCAGATAATTTATGGAATTAACTGCTTCCAGTTGCTGACCTGCTATTTTGTAGCTAAATGATAAGGGATCTATCTTTCTATGTATTCGCAGCACATTACACTTGTCTACATTGAGATTCATTTGCCATTCCCTGCACCATGCGTCAATTCTCTGCAGATCCTCCTGCATTTCAGTACAATTTTTCATTGTTGCAACCTCTCGATACACCACAGCATCATCTGCAAAAAGCCTCAGTGAACTTCCGATGTCATCCACCAGGTCATTTATGTATATTGTGAATAGCAACGGTCCTATGACACTCCCCTGCGGCACACCTGAAATCACTCGTACTTCGGAAGACTTCTCTCCATTGAGAATGACATGCTGCATTCTGTTATCTAGGAACTCCTCAATCCAATCACACAATTGATCTGATAGTCCGTACGCTCTTACTTTGTTCATTAAACGACTGTGGGGAACTGTGTCAAACGCCTTGCGGAAGTCAAGAAACACGGCATCTACCTGTGAACCCGTGTCTAAGGCCCTCTGAGTCTCGTGGACGAATAGCGCGAGCTGGGTTTCACACGACCGTCTTTTTCGAAACCCATGCTGATTCCTACAGAGTAGATTTCTAGTCTCCAGAATAGTCATTATACTCGAACATAATACGTGTTCCAAAATTCTACAACTGATCGACGTTAGAGGTCTATAGTTCTGCACATCTGTTCGACGTCCCTTCTTGAAAACGGGGATGACCTGTGCCCTTTTCCAATCCTTTGGAACGCTTCGCTCTTCCAGTGAGCTACGGTACACCGCTGCAAGAAGGGGGGCAAGTTCCTTCGCGTACTCTTTGTAAAATCTAACTGGTATCCCATCAGGTCAAGCGGCCTTTCCTCTTTTGAGCGATTTGAATTGTTTCTCTATCCCTCTGTCGTCTATTTCGATATCTACCATTTGTTCATCTGTGCGACAATCTAGAGAAGGAACTACAGTGCAGTCTTCCTCTGTGAAACAGCTTTGGAAGAAGACATTTAGTATTTCGGCCTTTAGTCTGTTATCCTCTGTTTCAGTACCATTTTGGTCACAGAGTGTCTGGACATTTTGTTTTCATCCACCTACCGCTTTGACATAAGACCAAAATTTCTTAGGATTTTCTGCCAAGTCAGTACATAGAACTTTACTTTCGAATTCATTGAACGCCTCTCGCATAGCCCTCCTCACACTACATTTCGCTTCGCGTAATGTTTGTTTGTCTGCAAGGCTTTGGCTATGTTTATGTTGCTGTGAAGTTCCCTTTGCTTCCGCAGCTGTTTTCTAACTAGGTTGTTATACCACGGTGGCTCTTTTCCATCTCTTACGATCTTGCTTGGCACATACTCATCTAACGCATGATGGTACGCATTTCTCCTCCTTACACGAGGCATCACAACAACGTTTCACCAGGCAACGCCGGTCAACTGCTGTTTCTGTATAAGAAATCTACTGGAAACTTTCCTCAAGTCAGCACGTTGTAGGTGTCGCTAGCGGCGCCAACCTTGTGTGAATGCTCTGAAAAGCATATCACAGCGTCTTCTTCCTGTCGGTTAAATTTCGCGTCTGTAGCACGTCATCTTCTTGATGTAGCAATTTTAATGGCCGGTAGTGTAAATCTGATTTGTGTCCACGTAGAGGCGCTACTACCGCCAGTCTTATGCGACTGGTGCTAAATTTGAATTGTTTCAGATGTAGGAACACGCCTACCAACTTTAGTGGATGTCACACAACTTCCTCTTGGTGTAGCGAATTTTTTTCCGTCATTGTATTTGGATTATTAGCTGTCAATATGGTACAGTGTCGGAGGCTTTTCACACCGATTTCACCTGTGCATGTGTGGTTAGTCATCCAGTTAACACTTACTACCCGTCGCAACAAGCTGTGTTTGCTCCTTGGGCATGGGTGTGCATGTGTTGTTCTTAGCATAAGTTGGTTTAAGTAGTGTGTAAATCTAGCGACCGATGGCCTCAGCAGTTTGATCCCTTAGGAATTCACACACCTTTCAATATTTTCAAATGGAAAACAACAGCGTGCAAGCGCAATGGTGACTAAAGCGATGACGTACTCTTTGTGGACTGTGCTGGTTCGCATGCCGGCTCGATGCAAGCTGGACTGCCGTGTAGGAACAGGCGTCTGTCGTGTGCAGCCTGCGCTGTGTTTTCACAGGCGGCCACGCCTTCGTTCCCACTCTGTGTCAAACTTTGCAGCTTCGATGAATAAGTAAACGTGGGGCGCCTCCCTCGCCATGCATAATACCTGGCTCCACCTCCCTAGATATTCCGGAAATCGAAACGATCGGTTTCCGTAAATTTCTCAGCAGTTTAGGAACCGAGGCCGAAAAACGCTTTTCAGCCTGTGGCTGCTCTGGATGGAAATAAATTCCTATCCACCTTTTTGTCAAACTTTTTGTTAAATTTTCCTGGATTTTGTATCACTTTATCTGATATAAACTGTGGATAACACTGCACTCATGTTATAGCAGAAAGACAAACATGTCGTTCTAAGATCTTTTCAAAACGATTGCAGATCGTTCTAAATTCCTTTAATTGGTTCCTATTTCTGTTATTATTCGGTTAAAATTTTCCAGCTATGCGTCCTATATTACAGGGCCGTACAACCAAACAAACGTCTGTCGTTTCTCTATTCGTCAACTAGTTTGATCGAGGTTGCGAACACAAACACAAATACCACACACAAAATGAATACGTTTACGTTGTACACGCAAGCAGTTAAAGTGTATACTAATATTTGAGAGTAAGTGTTATTATCATTGCCGAGGCTCTCTAACATTAGAATAGAGAAATAATATATACATATTACTTCGGTGGATTCCATTGGTTAATAATATTGTTTGTTCTTTGTCCACTCAATATCCGGCTCTGCTCATTTTAGTGTAGCTTCGCTTTTCCTATCCCTTATAGTTACTATCAGACTTAATATCTTTATCAGTCCATTACATATAAATTCGATTATCTTCTTGTACGTTCTAATGTTGGGCTCATATAGCACGGATTTCTTGCATGATTGCATTTACTGATGATTTTCTTCTTGAATTGGGTTGATTTGGCAGGAAGAGACCAAACAGCGAGGTCATCGGTCTCACTTCATTAGGGAAGGGTGGTGAAGGAAGTCGACAGTGCCCTTCCAACGGAACGATCCCGGCATTTGCCTGAAGCGATTTAGGGAAATCACGGAAAACCTAAATCAGGATGGCCGGACGCGGAATTGAACCATCGTCCTCCAGAATGCGAGTCCAATGTGCTAACCACTGTCACATCGCTCGGTTTTTGTTCTTGAAAACAAATGCTAAAAACTTGTCCTTTACAATTAGATGTGTTATTCGCTGCTCCATACCTGGCGTGGCTGCTGCGATATCTTTGGTGCCGTTGTCTCGTTGGTCGCTAGTCTGGAGCAAACACAGCGACGCTAAATTCCATAAATCGCGTGCAGTGACTCCAGAACCTAATAATATTGCGATGGCTCCTCCGAAAAGTCACACATTCAAAACACTCCAAAAAGGTAACAAATTTACACTGTTCCACCATAAAAGGCGACAAGACGCAACTAACCGCTTATCGTAGAAAACACCACTCAGTATTAAAGTCGGGCAGCTGACTAATATACCCTTTATTATACAGCTCGCCTATTTATTCGTACTTCTCGAAGTTGAAACATTATTTGACTCTCGGTCCGTAGGAACAATACCAAATGCCTCTAAGCGCTATGGGACTCAACTGCTGAAGTCATCAGTCCCCTAGACCTTAGAACTACTTAAACCTAACTAACCTATGGACATCACAAACATCCAAGCCCGAGGCTTGACTCGAATCTGCGAGCGTAGCGTTCGCACGATTCCAGAATGTAGAGCCTAGAACCGCTCGGCCACTCCGGCCGGCAAACAATGCCAATTATGACTGCATGTAACCATGCAATACAGGTCAATACACCAACGACACTACTTCACTGTGCTTGTCTCAGCAGCGTAACGCGCCTCAGAGACTCTTTTTTGAAAGTAATACACTCATATATCTGGTTCCATATGCTGTGGAATGATTTGTGGCAGAGCTGAATTTCCATTTTACCATCGGCTGTCTCTGACATGTTCTGAAACTTTAGTATATTGAAAGTACATTGTGTCGTCTTCTAAGACGAATCTTCCCTCATTCAAATGTTCTTTCTCCGCTTCTTCTCTTGCAAATTGGGCTTCCTCTCTGAATTATTGTTTATTACAAGCTACAGAATAAATATATCGGGAATACAAACGTCACTTTGTCTCTCAGTACCACTGTCCTTATATTACATTTTCAACAAGCAACATTGATCAAAACTCCTCCTACTTCTCTTACCGATAAACAGCTCTCTTCTCGATAAAAAAGGTGAGGTTTTTTTCATAATCTGATATCGTCTTAACATGGTTCGCTGAACTTTCTTCAGCAGCCTTGAACTCTCTCTCTCTCTCTCTCTCTCTCTCTGCGTTAATTTTCCTATCGGGCAGATATCAAGAAGTACAGTGAAATTACACATACATGTAAAATTCACAGATATACATTACATAAAATTACCACAACACAAGAAAGTACATGATGTAAAGAAAAAAGTATATACACTACTGATCATTAAAATTGCTACACCAAGAAGAAATGCAGATGACAAACGGGTATATAGTAATTAATTACTGAAGACGCCGGCCGTGAAAGCCTACAAGCTACGATTAAACGGGTACTTATTGGACAAATATATTATACTAGAACTGACACGTGATTACATTTTCACGCAATTTGGGTGCACAGATCCTGAGAAATCAGTACCCAGAACAACCACCTCTGGCCGTAATAACAGCCTTGATACGCCTGGGCATTGAGTCAAACAGAGCTTGGATGGCGTGTACAGGTACAGCTGCCCATGCAGCTTCAACACGATATCACAGTTCATCAAGAGTAGTGACTGGCGTATTGTGCTCGCCCACCATTGACCAGACGTTTTCAACTGGTGAGAGATCTAGAGAATGTGCTGGCCAGTGCAGCAGTCGAACATTTTCTGTATCCAGAAAGGCCCGTACACGATCTGCAACATGCGATCGTGCATTATCCTGCTGAAATGTAGGGTTTCGCAGGGATCGAATGAAGGGTAGGGCCACGCGTCGTAACACATCTGAAATGTAACGTCCACTGTTCAAAGTGCCGTCGAATGCGAACAAGAGGTAATGGTACCCCCCGCCCCCCATACCATCACGCCGGGTGATACGCCAGTATGGCGATGATGAATACACGCTTCCAATGTGCGTTCACCTCGATGTCGCCAAACACGGATGCGACCATCATGATGCTGTAAACAGAACCTGGATACATCCGAAAAAATGACGTTTTGCCATTCGTGCACCCAGGTTCGTCGATCAGTACACCATCGCAGGCGCTCCTGTCTGTGATGCAGCGTCAAGGGTAACCGTACCCATGGACTCCGAGCTGATAATCCATGCTGTTGCAAACGTCGTTGAACTGTTCGTGCAGATGGTTGTTGTCTTGCAAACGTCCCCATCTGTTGATTCAGGGATCGAGACGTGGCTGCACGATCCGTTACAGCCATGCGGATAAGATGCCTGTCATCTCGACTGCGAGTGATACGAGGCCGTTGGGATCCAGCACGGCGTTCCGTATTACCCTCCTGCACCCACCGATTCCATATTCTGCTAACGGTCATTGGATCTCGACCAACGCGAGCAGCAATGTCGCGATATGATAAACCGCAGTCACGATGGGCTTCAATCCGACCTTTATGAAAGTTGGAAACGTGATGGTACGCATTTCTCCTCCTTACACGAGGCATCACAACAACGTTTCACGAGGCAACGCCGGTCAACTGCTGTTTGTGTATGAGAAATCGGTTGGAATCTTTCCTCATGTAAGCTCGTTGAAGGTGTCGCCACCGGCGCCAACCTTGTTTGAATGCTCTGAAAAGCTAATCATTTGCATATCACAGAATGTTCTTCCTGTCGGTTAAATTTCGCGTCCGTAGCATATCATCTTCATGCTGTAGAAATTTTAATGGCCAGTAGTGTAAATGACGAAAATAAAAAAACAAAATAGAGACACACGAAAAACCTTGGTCAAATTGGCCCTTGATATCTTCTTGCTTCCTTGTATTGGATTTGAATGGTATTACATATGGATCAATGAGTTGGTAGGATTTTCTTGACATTTCCGCTCGTGAAATAACAGTGCAATCGGGAAACAGAAACCATTGATGTCACGGCCCCGTCGAATCGATATATTTAAGGTCTTCTACAGCTTCCTTAAAACACTACGGACACATGTGTTCGAAAAGAACGATGGCATCATCCTTCGTACATGAGTCTACTAATGCTCTGTCTCTCAACAAAAAAAGAACAAGTAATTATCTGAACTGAACGTAAATCTGTAGGTGTGATGTACATGTACAGACACACAAATGATTACAATTTCAGAAAAACTGGATGATTCATTCAAGAGAAAGTGCTTCACAAATGGAGCAAGTCAATAACTCTTTGGGTCACCTCTGGCCCTCATACATTCAGATATTCGGCTTGGCATTGATTGATCGAGATGTTGCATGTCCTTCAGAGCGCTATCACATCAAATTCTGCCCTACTGTCGCCTTAGATCGTCAAAAAACCGACATGGTTGGAGCGCCCTGCCCACAGTGCTCAACTGGGGCAGACCCGGTGACCTTGCTGCCCAAGCAGGGTTTGACCAGCACGAAGACAAGCGGTAGAAATTGTCGCCCTATGCGGGCCGACATTATCTTGCCGAAATACAAGCCCAGAATGGTTTGCCGTGAGGACAACAAAACGGGTTATAGAATATCGTCACGTCTCTGTAAGGGTGCCGCGAATGACAACCACAGGGATTCTGCTATGAAAAGAGAGGACACTCCAGTCCATCTCTTCTCGTTGTATGGCCATATGTCAGGCGACAGGCTGGTATTCCACCACTGTCTGGGACGCGTGCCCAGACACGTCTTCGGCCTGGAGTCTCATTGACCACAGTGTAATTGTCTTCTGTTATGAGTCTCGCTTTGGAATGATCCGGATGACCAGCGACGACGCATCTGTAGACGCCCCAGACGCTGGCCGGTGTGGCCGAGCGGTTCTAGGCGCTTCAGTCTGGAACCGCGAGACCGCAACGGTCGCTCGTTCGAATCCTGCCTCTGGCATGGATGTGTGTGATGTCCTTAGGTTAGTTAGGTTTAAGTAGTTCTACGTTTTAGGGGACTGATGACCTCAGATGTTCAGTCCCCTAGTGCTCAGAGCCATTTGAACCATTTTTGAACGTCCCAGACAGCAATGTGATACCAGCCCGATTGTTGCCCGCCATAGGGCCCGTCAATAAAGAGTGATGGTCTTTGGTGTCATTTCATTTCAAAACAGGACGCCTTTCGTTGACATCTGCGGCACCCTTACAGAACAGCAGTACGTCAACGACATTCCACGCCCAGTTTGTTGCCTTCATAGCAAACCATGCTGGGCTTACATTTCAGCATGATAATGCCCACCCGCGCACGACGAGTTTCCACTGCTTGTCTTCCTGCTCGTCAAACTCTACCTTTGCCAGCAAGATCGCCAGATCTCTCCCCATTTAAGAACTTTTGAAACATTTTGGGTGGGACCCTTTGACCAGCTTGGGATTTTGACGATCGAACGGGCCAATTGGACAGAATTTGCACAATATCGCTGAGGAGGACATCTAACAGCTCTACCAATCAATACAAAGCCGAATATCTGCTTGTATAAGGGCCAAATTCAAATGGTTCAAATGGCTCTGAGTACTATGGGACTTAACATCTTAGGGCATCAGTCCCCTAGAACTTAGAACTACTTAAACCTAACTAACCTAATGACATCACACAACACCCAGCCATCACGAGGCAGAGAAAATCCCTGACCCCGCCGGGAATCGAACCCGGGAATCCTGGCGTGGGAAGCGAGAACGCTACCGCACGACCACGAGCTGCGGACCAGCAATTGTAATGAATGTGGGAAACTTATAATATGAATAAGCATTTAGCACAGCAACCATCTTCGAGTGGACCATGGAAGTGATGGAGATGAGACGACTTCTCCAGTGTGGCCGTGAGGCCCCGAGCAAGAGGTCCACCAAGTGGCAACTCAAATTAAACGTTGCAAAGAACCATTCAGTAGCCTTGACACGGAGACTACTGCCGCCACATCTGCTGCCAGTCACCATAATGGGAAGCCCCACTCCCTGAACTGTCCTCAGCATTGCCACCCCACCATGGCATTACCATGTACCTAGCACTGGTTCACCCAATGCTGGAGTGTGCAGCCACCGTCTGGGGCAAGGCGGCTGACATCCACGTCAGTGTGCTGAAGAGGGTGCTGAATCAGGTGCTTAAGCTCGCCTTGTGCCTGCCATGAATGTATTCCATAGCGAGAAAACTGGCATCCATTACTATGGGACAGATTTAGACAGTATGTGCGGCTATCCTGCTAGAGAATCGAGCGGTCTCACTACTGGCTCAACACGTATCTGAGCCACCAAATCCGCCACAGGCCAACTACTAATTGATTGATTGATTTTAACAGGAGAGCTAAAATAGCTTAGGTCTGACCCGCCACTGCTCACACCGAAACTAGGTTTATTGTGCGATATCGCTCCCTGTATATCTAGTAAAGCCAACCAGTGCCCTTAAATAGTCCAAGGAGCCCCTCTACCAGTTTTTTGTTAGACTCAATTTCTTCAGGTCTAGTTGTCCCGACGATTCTGTATCTTTTACTCTCCAATGCCACGCATTCAAAGATTAGGTGTGATGCAGTTTCTTCATCCTCATCACAGATCCTACTTTTAGTATCCTCTTCCATTATACGCATTGTGTGTAGGTGGTTTTTGAAGTTCCCATGGCCGGTCATAACTCCAGTCATGAGTTTGATCTCTTTCCTATTCAATCCCAGGATTACAGAGCTTCTTTTAAAACATGGCTTGGGTATCATTACTTTACCATGTTTTTGTTTATGGACCTTGGTGCAATATCCTACGTGCTGTTTCCTAAGCCAGTACCATAGTTATAATTTGATCATAGCCTTGGTGACTGTCAAGACAGGTTCCGGTCCAATAAATGGAGTTGTAGCCCCCATCTTAGCCAGTCTATCGGCTTGTTCATTGCCACTGATTCCTGAGTGGCCAGGGACCCACATTAGGTATACCCTATTGCTTCCCCCTAGCTCCACCAGAGCCCTGTGGAAATCTGCAACAATCTTAGATCTTGTTGCAGGAACTGCCAATGATTTCAGGGCTGCCTGGCTGTCTGAATAGATATAGATGCTACGGTCATTGTAGCACCTAATCATATTCTCCTCCACACATGCCCTGATTGCAGTAACTTCGGCTTGGAATATGGAGGCCAGTTTCCCTAGAGAGATTCTGCTCTCCAGTCTTGGCTGAACCCCGTACAACCCTGCCCCAGAGCCTTGATCTGTTTTCGACCCATCGGTGAACCAAACCATGTCCCCCCTATGGTGTTGAACTATTTCTCCCACTACTCCCTACTTCCAATTATTATGTTGTAAGGCTTGTCGAAGCAGTTGGGAGTTATTATATAGTCAGCGGGCATTTCCCCAGCCATACCTATATTTACCTCACTCACTATATTAGTGTGTGATTCTGGATATCCGAATGAGACACAGTTTTGGCCATTTTTAAGTCTGTATGCCCCAGCTGTTGCCTCCCTCTTAACCCAAAGGTGAAGTGGAGGCATATCCAGCATGGCTTCCATTTCAGTGGTTGGTGTGCTGCTAATTCCGCCCATTATGGCTAAGCAGGCCAATCTCTGCACCTTAGCAAGCTCTTTAGCAGCAACCTGCTGTTCTACCTTCTTCCACCACACTACAGCCCCATAGGAAATCCTAGGTCTAACCACTGTGGTGTATATCCAGCGCATACCCCTGGCGCATAGGCCCCAGTTTTTGCCACAAGCCCTCCTAGTACTCACTAAAGTGTTTTTTTGCCTTGGAGCAAGTACTCTTAATATGGGGGGGTCCAAGTTAGCTTCTCATGCAAGGTTACCCCTAGATATTTCACTGTTCCCTTCACAGGTAGAGTTTCATCGAAGAGCTTTAGATTCCAACTTGTATGCTGAATATGACTTTTCGTAAATGGCACCACAACAGTCTTCTTAGGATTAACTCTCAGATCCTGTTTAATGCACCGTGTTTGCACAATGACCAACCCTCCTTGTGCCATATTCCTGACTGTGTCAGTGAATATGCCAAGTATTACTATGACAAGGTCATCTGCGTATCCTTGGCAGAAGCATTGTCTGGAGTTTAGTTCCTCAATGAGTTCGTTCACCACTAGATTCCATAACAGAGGAAACAAAACTCCTCCTTGTGGGCAGCCTCTAGTGGTCTTCATTACCATCTTTTCTTTCATCATGGTAGCCTCTACCTTCCTTCCACTAACCATGGCGCTGGTCCACCTACATTTAGCGGTCCCCAGGTCATGCACCTTTGCTGCCCTTACCATGGAATCGAAGGTCGCGATATCCAGGAACATAATGAGGGCTATTTCTTGGAACTGAAGTGGTGGAGAGCTGACTCACATTATTTACCTGGTTGGTATGCGTGTTGGTTAATTTGTAGAGGGATCCTACTTAGCCTCCTCTCCCCAACGTATACATTAACCAGTTTTTCCACGGGGATATCATGGGCACCTTGTGCATCCCCTCACAGACAAAGATGAGTACACCATGAACTAGATAAACCCTCCTGACGTTGGGACCTGGGCCAGCGTCCGCCCCCCCCCCCCCCTTAGTCTTTTCAAAGAGGGCCATCTGTACTAGTTCCTCCTGCTGCGAGAATGGCCATCAGTGGACCAGTGGATAACCTTCCTGGATAACTGCCATCCTAATTCCGAGACTGCAGTATTATAGGTCTGTTTCCCTATTTCTTGTCTCGGTTTTTTCTGGACTCGCCTATCCAGGGAGGAGGGAGTCATTGAGTCCTCCCTTATCCGCTTACTACCTGTCTTTGACGTTGTGGGGGTCTGCGTGTCCCCTTCAACCTGAGACAGTTTTTTTCCTGGGGGTCTTGGGTTCTAGTCCCTTTACTTCCTTCCACTTGTGTTCAGAAAGCCTTTCTTTTCCTTCCTTTTCCCTCTGTTCCCTGAGTAGCTTCCTCCTTTGGGCCCCAGACAAGCCTTTGATCTTAATCTGATCTAGCTTCCCAGCTACAGTTCCCACTTCTGGCTCAGGTCTAGACCCTGATTCAGTAGTGGAAATGCCTTCCATTGGTTCATTCCCCTATGTTTGTGTATCTGAGGTCTCAATTTGCCCCCGCCCCCCAGTTTCTTCTTCTTTTTCTGTAGTCGTGTCCATGTTGGTCCCACGAGGTTAGGGGATCTAGAAGGTCCACACCACGAATACCCCGCGCTGTGTAAGGATAATTACTCAGGGACGCCGCCAGGGTATCCCTGAGGTTCCGTTTGCGACACATCTCCCCATGTGCCACGCACCCCTTAGCACCGTTCGCATCACACCTTGGGTTGGGGCAGGGAATAGGGTAGGACTAGGAGTGGATGGGAAGATGGGACATTGTGGGACACTCTTAGTCTGATCCATCGGCTGAGGCCTTTCCGGCAGTAGGTCCTCCACCTTCGGCAAAGCCCTCAGCTTCCCGCGGATACGCAAGCCTCTCCATCCACACGAACAGTGCTTCGTCAAGGTGGTGTCCCCCGGAGAGGAACTTCTAATTGGTCTGATCTGTTGCGAGACTACCAACCCGTTACAGAGTCAGGATGCTACCAACAGCATCATCTCAGGCCGATTGGAATCGAGAGACCACCACACCAACAACACAGGAACGGCAGGAATAGCGTTCTACGCTTTACCCGCACCAACACGAGCGAGGGTACGCTCGTTTGGAACAGCAGCAGCAGTCTCGTGGTTCATTACCTCAGAGTACTTAGCCAGCAGCGTGTGGCGTCGTCGGGCAGTGCCGAGCTCCGCTGTAATGTGCGCTGTAATTCAATCCGCAACCGAAAGGGTGAGCCGTAAGTGTTATCGAGAAATTTTAAGACCATACGATTATAGAACTGACTTAAGTGAACTCTCGCGTCAACTACAGTATTTGAAGAACCTCTTTCGTTTCAGTGTAATATGGTTTGTGCGCTGCCCATCGTAATCTAAATCCAAGTGCCAAGTGGAGTAGAAATCCACCACTTTTAGGCGTGCAACAAACATTACTTTCACTTATTAAAACTATAACATGAAACACAATTTGAGGGAGATTTATGCTCTCAACTGTGCGAAGTGCTGGTTAGCACAAATGGATGTGCATTATAAAATATTAGTTGCAGTGCCTGGCGTTGTCCGAGATTTTTAATGTCTGCTACACACAGTGACTGACCCAGTGCCTTGTTGATATTCGTAGCAAATGCGAGCTGCACGGAAAACTGCAATCACTTTAAACCGAAAGGCATATTTGAATCGCTCGGTGTCAACGAAATGCGACGAATGAATACGTTTTCAACTGTGGCGTTCTTAAAAAACACTTTCGCTCGGTGTCAACGAAATGCGACGAATGAATACGTTTTCAACTGTCGCGTTCTTAAAAAACACTTTCTAGGCCTCTGGTTCTGACTTCTGCACATATACACCAATTTCATACTATCTGTTGTTACATTTTGCGATAAGCATTCTGTTTTTGTAGAATTAGTCTTTTATTGTTTCAGCTAAGTTTTCATTGTTTCAAGAAGGGCTGTCTTTGAGTACGACTCGAACTGTTCGAACAGTTTACGTCACAGTCCGGGAAATCACAAGTTCTGTATGATCTTTTGATCGGACCGCGACTTAGTGACTTTCGTTGGTACTATAGCCAAGACCTGCCATAGCATTTGTATAGCAACCTCAAGTGACTGGTCCTATGCCTTGCTGATACACAAAGCTAATGCAAGCTCATTAGAATTTTAATAATAAACATAACTTTGAAACACGGACTAAACTGTCTTCTAGGGTGTATGTCATAGGTAACAACGACAAATAATCAAAAAATAAGAGTTTGCAATCATGTTTCTGTCAAATTCTCCAGCTTTCACTCGTCCCACGATCTAACAACAACGTCTGATGGTACTACCTCCAAGACCGTATTGCCGCTGTAACTTACTCTCGTGATGGTAACTTCAGTCATACCATACTGAATACCACGATGTATTTCGTTTGTTAGGCATGCAATTGTTCATTTGTTTTCTTCATTGTTTTATCTGAACGTAGAAATTTGAAGCATATTCGCCAAGAACTTTGGGCGAAATCAATCAAGTACATTTCGTTATGATTGGTAACAACAGCCTGTGTCTGCCTGATTGGTAACGACAGTCTATGTCTGCCTAAATGTTCGTGTAGAAATTTTAAGCTAAATGGCCAAGAACATTTAGAGATTTTTGTTAACAACCTTTCCCCTTTATATATTACATACATACATGTTACCAGTCAGATTACGAAATCTTTTGTAGACAGTGATCTCCCTCTTGTCTTGAATGTAAAGCGTGCAAAATTTCATATGGGACGGAATAAAACTGTAGATTTGTATGAATTACAAACAAACGGATATTCTTCTTTACATACTGAGAAGAAATTTGGAGGGGGAATTAAAGTTGAGGGGGAAGAAATAAAAACTCTGAGGTTTGCTGATGATATTTCAATTCTATAAGAGACAGACTTTGGAAGTTAAATCATGGAGATTGTACAGTGTCTTCAAAAAAACCTACGAGATGAATAAAAGTAAAAAGAAAAAGAGTAATAGAATGCAGTCTGATCAAATTAGGTGTTGCTGAGAGAATTAGGTTATAAAATGAGACACTGAAAGTAGTCGATGTGTTTTGCTACAAATGGCGGCGTCTGGCGTAGAAAGTACATAACCTGCAAGAAAAGTGTTTATGGAAAAGAGAATTTTTTAACATCGAATATAAATTTTATTGTTGGGAATTAGTAGTATTTCTCTGGCATGAGTCTTGTGTGGACGTAGACGAGGACAATTAACAGTGCTGAGAAGAAGAGAACAATAGCTTTTGAAATGCGCTATAGAAGAAGGCTGAAGGACAGTTGGGTGAAAGGGATATAACTAATGTAGAGATACTGAACAGGATTGGAAAGAACATAAATTTATTTCTCGACAAGACTGAAACAAGAGATCAGTTAGTAGACAGACCAAGGAAGCGTCAATTTCGTAATGAAGGGAAGTCGCAGCAGAAGGGTTAGTGGTGTTCTACCCACGATCCAGTTATAAACAGTTCTCAGGTTTCATGTTCTTGTTGTTTTCAGGGTCGTCCCCTACCGTCCCCACCCTCACTGCCTCCACTTCGAGGACGTAATTTAATAAAATTAGTATTTATTACATTTGCTAGTGGTATAATTACTATTTTAATCATTTCACCCTCCCCTCCCATTCCCCACCCCAACCGAACTCCACCTTTCCTCCTATACCTCCCCTCCTCCACTCAACCTGTTGTGTTATGATTCTCTCGGCCAATTTCAGGGGGAGGCCCCTCTGCTCTTGAACAATAGGTATCATTTGAAGTCTCAAGTTACCGTTAAATGGGCACCATGAAGTGCCAACAGCAGGACTATTGCCTTTGTCAATATTTAAATTAATAAACAGCCAAAGGGCCGAGAGCGAGCTCTCCTTCTAAGTTTTGTAGCTTTTGAGCCCTGTCTCCAGGTCCTTGGGTTCCATGTTCTCAATTGACAGCACACAAGCGTGAAGCAAAGGAAATTCAACAACTGTATTGCTTGTAAACGTCAGTCAGAGCAATGTATTCACAGCTTTATACATCAAGGATGGAAAGGCATGGAAGACTGTATTACAGTTTATTTGGATTACGCAGTAATTTAGGACGGTACACACACGATTATCGTTAAACAAACATGGTCGAGACAAAAGAATGGCTTGAAGATGTATTACCTGACTGGGCTCTAGACGACAACGAGTTTGCAGTTGACGGAATTGTCTCCCATTTTTGAAATCCGTGACCAGTCATCCTCTCCCACTGCACGAGAACCAGTTGGCGCCAACCCAGCGAATTGTGCAACACAGGCAGTGGCGCATGACAGTTTATTCGGATTACCCAGACATCGAGAGATGTATATGCATGGATATTGTTCAACAAATAATGGTGTTCCAATAGAATGACATGAAGATACATTACCTGATTGCGCCCTCCAAGCCAATGAGTTGCCTTTGCTGAAATTGTCTTCCTGTTTGGAAATACCTACCTGTACGTCTCAGTTAAGTGAGGTGTGCCGCCCAGGCAGTGGTTCCAAGTCACATTTAAAAGTGAACAACTGTGCATCCATTATTATTACTAACATTATTATTATTATATTCCACTATACTTACATTGCATTCGGGAGGACGACGGTTCAATCCCGCTTCCGGCAATCCTGATTTAGGTTATCAGTGATTTCGCTAAATCGTTCCACGCAAATGCTGGGATGGTTCCTTTGAAAGGACACGGCCAACTCCTTTCCCCGTCCTTCCCTAATCCGATGAGACCGATGACCTCGCTGTCTGGTCTCCTCCCTCACAACAACCCAACCCAACTTACATTGCATTACAAGTTTTCCAGCTGCAAAACATGTACCTGATCAGATACTAGAAGAACAGTTTGACCAGGACACACTGGTGCTGTGAGCACCACCACCGCAGCTGCAGCAGCAGTCCACATGCAGTCTTCCACATTATCAGACAATTCTCTACGGCCACAGCCACAGTACATTGCTGAATTACGCAATAAGGAAACGCAGCTGGCATATGCATGCCAGGAGCAACAGCACAGCGATGGTCAATCTGATACACAGAAACTGTTCCAGGATACTAATTTCCCCTTTATTACCATCTTCAGCACCAGTCGTCAAACGTTACCTGGGCATACCTCACATTAGGTGACATTGTTCTGTATAACATACAATCCTTGTAGGATTATCCTCAGATCATGAGTTCAGTGTTGTAGTGAAGACTGAAAATCCTAAATATTGTTGTATAGATGTAACGCTTTCTCACAGTGAATGACGAGTATTGTGTTATAATTTCTGATATATTACACAATGTCCAATCATGAAAGATCTCCTGCGTTTTTAGATAACCATACAGTACACACTGGTGACTACCTGAGAACGTAAAGTACTTTGACATTACAATGTGTGGTTCAATTATTACTAAGGTGAAAGACTCCAACATATTCATCACAAAGTATGGCTTTGCTATCATATACCTGCACTTCCATCCTAAGCTAAATAAGAAAATGCGCTCCCATGACATATTCTGCGAAATGTTGGAAAATAGTCCTCTAGGGAAATTATGTGTGGCAGTGTAGTATCCCCCTATCAAAATGGTTCAAATGGCTCTGAGCTCTATCTGAGGTCATCAGTCCCCTAGACTGAGAACTACTTAAACATAACTAACCTAAGGATATCATACACATCCATGCCCAAGGCAGGATACGAACCTGCGACCGTAGCAGCAGCGCGATTCCGGACTGAAGTATCTACCTATCACTTAACGCGATTTTTAACAGTAGTATCATTATGTATTTGTATTCTAATTTAGTACCCATAACCGGAAGTGATGTCATGAGCACATTGGTTTAAGCAGTTGGTTTAAGCAATTTAAACAGACTGGGAGTGAGTGCAAAGGAAAAATCACAAGCCGGCCGCATGTGTCAGAGGATGATGTCCGACGGATTCAAGAAAGCTTTGTCCGCAGTCCCAGTAAGTCTACCAATAGAGCCAGTCGAGAACTCGGAAGACCTTAACCAACTGTATGGAAAGTTCTGAGACGGCGTTTGCTTGTACAAGCCGTACCGATTACAATATGTGCAGGCTGTCAACCCCAATGACAAAGAGAAGCGTCTAGCATTTTGTCGTTAAGTGTTAGCAAAGATGGAGGATGACAGCGTGTAATGTTTAGCGATGAAGCGACGATCCACCTTAGTGGAAAAGTCAACAGACACAGTGTTTGCACATGGGATTTGGAAAATCCACATTCACCATTGCAAGACGAAAGAGACTCACTGAAGATCAACGTGTTCTGTGCCATATCCAGTACAAAGGTTTATGGACCATTTTTGTTTGTGGAAAGAACTGTAACGGGAATCACATACCTGGACATGTTGGAACAATGCCTGTTCCCTCAAGATTCCCAGGACTTCATTTTCGAACAGGACGGAGCTCCGCCCAATTGGCACCATGATGTATGAGACTTTTTGAATGACTCCCTTCCTCAGCACTGGATCGGTCACAGGGGACTTGAGGACCTGGCTCTGCACTTCTGGCCACCGAGATCTCCTGATCTCACACTCTGTGACTATTTCTTAAGGGATTTTGTGAATGAAGCTGTTTACATCCTGCCCCTACCAACCACTCTGAACAATCTATAGAACCGTATCACTGCTGCCGTGCACTCAGTAACAGCACATATGCTTCCGCATGTGTAGGACAAGTTTGGCTACAGCATCGATGTTTGCCATGCAGCCAACAGTAGCCACATTGAACATTTATAACACATTTCCAATTATTACATAATTAAAAACTAATTAATTACAAATTATTAAATTCATATCAAACATTATGAAAATACTTTGAAACTTCCTCTTTTCATAGGTATAAAGCTTCTTTATTTTGGATTTGTACTTGAATAAATACGAAATTTTGAAAATGAGTCTATCATTTAGAATAAGCCTGTATTAATACATATAGACTCCCACTAACAACGCAAAGAGTCCTGCCATTAGCGCTTCATGAAGATCCTTTAACTATAATGTACAGACCACGAATATTTCCTATTGCCACAGAGCAGTGCTATACCCCCTCCCCCCCTTTTTCCATCCACAGCCAATGGTCAGTGGCATTATGAGGCCAGTGACCGAGAGTAAAGTGAGGGAGGAGAGAGAAGGGGAATCATGAGGTGGGAGGAAAAGGAGAGGAGAGGTGGGGGAGACGAGGGGGAGGAGAGAGGGTGACCTTGAATATAACAGGAACAGATTCATCAGCTGTAGCCTGAGAATTGGGTATAACCGAAATGTGGGAAGAACTCTCTTTGCTCTCCTAAATAAAAATTCTGCTAGAGGCCAAAACTTGACTATGCAAAGTAAGTGCAAAAGGATGTAGGCTACAGTAGTGATGCAGAGTCGAAGAAATTTGCACAGGATAGGCTGGCATGGAGAGCTGTATCAAACCATTTTTCACACTGAAGACCTTAATACCGACAGTCAGTACTGCATGCGTTCATAATATACATAATGGTGAATAATACTTCTGTTATGACGCATGCGAATTTGCAGGTCGTAACTGTATAGTACAGACTGCTGCCAGCGCCACGTATTAGCATTATCGTTAATTTATGATCATGAGTGTATATGGAACTACTCTTAAAACAATTCCCCTTGTTCCCTTGTGCATGCATCCTCGATAAAATTAGAGGTTAGCCACAATGTGTCTTCTCAACCACAGAAAAAAACTTGACGTAATCGAGTATATTAAGATTGGCAACAGAAAAGCAACATTTCTATTGTTTTTCATCGACTTTCAACTTCAACAGTGCGGTAATACTTCACTCCAGACAGCTTAGCTTCCGCTGCACGTGAAACGAAATCCAATGAGGTTCCAGCAAACGTGGAAGAATACATAGTGTAATCTTTACATCAGGTTTATTCTTATGATGCACAGAGTAAGGAAAGATCATTTTACTTTTCCTGTGAAAAACAAATTTTCGCTATTATCTTTACAAGGTAGTCATGATCAATTTCGTTGACCTAAGAAAAACTGGAACTAAATCTTATCACATGACCTCATGTGCTCCACAGTTGTTAAATGTGGACGATACAAGTCCCAGTGTCATACCTATGAAAATTACAATTTGAAAAAAAAGAAAAACTCTAAAATATTTTTAACATTACAGATTGAGTGTAATGTTTGTAATCTGGTTCATTGTGGGACTCCCAACTCCTTGTATTATAGATGGCTATGAAGCTTTTTCTCACAAACAAATGAAGCAACTAGTTTATTTTCTATGCGTTTTCCTTTTTAGCCTGGATTTCATGTTACTGCTTTGTTTCTAACAACTGTCCTCAATCAATTTGTGTGCCGAAACTAGCTTCAAATAAGTGCATTACTTTCCGAGTTGTCTCTTCTTTCTTATTTTTTGCTTCCATTAATAGCAATTTCTCTAATAATTCGGGATGCATTTGTAATGGTTCAAATGGCTCTGAGCACTATGGAATTTAACATTTGAGGTCATCAGTCCCGTAGAACTTAGAACTACTTAAACCTAATTAACCAAAGGACATCAGACACATCCATGTCCTAGGCAGGATTCGAAACTGCGACGGTAGCAGTCGCGCTGTTCCGGACTGAAGCGCCTAGAACCGCTCGGCCACAGCAGCCGGCTATGCATTTCTAAAGCTTGGTTAAAAACTCTATTATACTTTCTGCACATACCAAGCTTATATCCTAATCTGATGAAGATGTTTTTATCAACAAGTTACGTGTATTTACCTACAACAAAGAAAGCGATAAGGAGTGTTTCCGGCAACGAAACAACGAAATCAGATGCCCGAGCTTGTTTAACAAAGGTTGCTGACAAACCAGACGAAACAGATGGCTAGCAGCCTTTATTTTTGTGTTAAACGTAAAAGATGTAATCATTCGTGCAGTCTGAAGCAAAAGCTTCGCTTCCTTCTTTTTCTCTGACTTCTGCCTTTATCTTCTGGATTTGTGCTTCAGTTTTATTCACATGGTCCATTGTCTCAGCTGTAACCGTACCGTGAAATGGGAGGTTTGATCCTATCTTCAGTCTTATTTTACATCGAAACTGCACATATCTGACATGGGTCCTTATCAGAAGTTTATCTAAGTACTCCCTGCGACCCGTAGAATCTTTTAATAGGAAATGTGAATAACGCTGTGTAGATAACTGAATGTGGTAAAGTTCCAGAAATTCTTTGAAGCATTAGATAAAAATAGCAGCTGTGTAATATAACAGGAAGAGTAATTTTTTTCACTGTTACTGTTTTTCCATGTTCGTCGAATTTGATACTTAAATCCATTAGAGTTCTGTCTCTGGGGACAAGCCCTGTTCTCTAAAATAACTGAAGCTATTCTCAAAAGATAGGTACCATTGTCTTCTTTGTGTACATCTCTCTCTGTTTTATGTGTTACACGAGTCTCCTGAAAATTTCGACTTACATCAAAGATGGCGGATTCCAAAATGACCACCAAGTTGGTAACATACTCTCGCATGTTTTCCCCCTTCCCATCTCATATTACTTGACTTTAAATTCTTGTTTAGCTCCAAGCTTTTGTTTTAAGAGGGAGGTAATGCGTTTATGGGCCACCCAGAAGTGTAGTTCCTCACAAAAGCAGAAAGAGTCCTTTCAGACCAGCGTAGTTTTGGCGAGACTTCGACGACTGGGTGCTTCGCCAGAAAAAGTGACGAGGAGTCTGGGTGGTCTGTCTGACACGTGAGTAAACAGTGGCGGAGCGTGTGCGCTCAAGTACTTCTCGGGTCAGTGTCAAGAGCAAACGCGCCGCCGCTGGCGGTTCATGGAATTCCGTGTTGACCGGCTCCAGGGCCAACGGTCTCTGACGTAACACTTTCTCACAATCCCGCAACGTTAAGTCTGTGGAAATCGGTAGGCCTGTGACAGCTTGCGTACCTGTGTTCCAAAACGCAGGATCAAAGTTGACTATTACAGACCTCATCCTGCTTAGACAGATGGAGCAAATCGGCTGGTTCTTTTCTGAGTTTGATGTGGTCTACGGTGGGCTTGATGTGACTTATGGAGGCACTGTTAGTTTGTAGGATGTTTCTCGGGAAACCCAACAGAGAGAGTTTTCTTACTGCACAGGGTGCTTCAAAAAGAACTTTACAAATTTGAAAATTCATATAAATTAATTCTAGAACCTACAGAGGTGATTGTAGTGTCAATTTGCAGGGAAATACAGGGTGATTACATAAATTGATAACTCAGGCTAGAAGTAAGATACAAATATGAAACTTGTGTCGAATTGTTTACAACTATCAAAGTTTTTTTCTGTTTTAGGTTCGCAGTACGTAAGTAGTGGATGAGGTGCAGTGCCCAAGAAGTCATGTTGTCATGTTAACCAATCAGGAGAAGGCACAGTGTGTCCTGTGGTACCATGAGACATGAACACCAAACACAGTGCAGAGACACTTCCAGACAACATTTGGAAGGAATCTACCTGATGCCAAGAGCATTAAAGCCTGGTATGAGAAGTTCAAGAGCACAGGATCGATTACTGACCTTCCGAGGTCTGGTCGACCAAGAACCTCAGCAGACAGGATGGAAGCTGTAAGGCAGTCTTTTCTGTGAAGTCGGAAGAAATCGCTGCGCAGGGCCTCACGTGAATTCAGATGCCAAAAAGGTCTCTTCATGACATTTTACACAAACGTTTATTGTTTCTTGCACACAAAGTGCAAATCGTTCAGGCCTTGTCGCCCAATGACAGTACACGTCGATGTGACTTTGCGGTCGAAATGCTATCACGTATTGAGGACGATGATGGTTATCTCAGACGAATTGCCTTTTCCGACAAAGCGACCTTTTTTGTCAGTGGAGTAGTGAATCGCCATAATGTGCGTATTTGGGGTTCACAATCCCCTAGCAAGTTGATTGAGTGCACCAGAGGCAGTCCAAAGGTGAATGTTTGGTGCACGCTATTGCACAATCGAAGTATCGGGCCATTCTTCTTTTCTGAGGCTACCATCACATCTGCAGTGTATCTGGACATGTTGCAACTGTATGCTGTTCCTCAGCTGCTTCAGTATCACCCCGATGCCTTGTTTCAGCAAGACGGTGCACCGCCTCATTGGGGTTCGTGCTCATGTGGAAGTTTACTGATGTGTGAAAAAAACTTTGATAGTTTGTAAACAATTAGACACCAGTTTCATATTTGTATCTTACTTCTAGCCTGAGTTATCAAATTATGTAATCAGGGAAAGACTTTTCGGACACCCTGAACATCAAGTTTTGTCTCGCGTAGTTCGCTAGTGCCGAATTGCACCGTAAGGAGTGTTAACAGCAGTTAAGTTAAATGTGGCTGCCTTCACTGGACCCGAGTGTGCTAGCTGTGTGTTTTGGTTTGAAGAATCGAAGTCAGCGACAACAGTTCAGCGTATTATCCGTACCGGGTACCCTAAATAGCCTCTTAGTAGCCCTAAAATTTATGAGTGGCATGAATGTTTTGTTCTGGTCAAAGAAAACCATCATGACGACCGGAAGAGCGGTGTCCTGACCACACGCCCTTCCTATCCGCATCCTCAGTGAGGATGACACGGCGGTCAGATGGTCCCGATGGGCTACTTGTAGCCTGAAGACGAAGTGCATGAACTCTTCGCGGACAGCTGAGCGTGTTGATGGCCGCGGTCAGCCGTCTTCAGGCTGCTGCCTCGGAGTGTAGCGGCAGTGGGGAGTCTGGTGCGTCGCAAGGTACACCACAGGTGTTACATGCTTCACCCACTGTCCCTGCTGTCGAGACATCTTCGCGGGTACCGGGCGCGGTTGGGCCACCATCTCCCCAAGGGGGGTGGCGGGTTCAGCGGCGTTCGCGGCGCACGAGGCGGAGGGTCAATGTGTAGGCTGGCCGTGCGCCATCGCCCGCTCTGCCTGTGAGTGGACATGTGGCTGCTCCTTCAGCAAGGTCCGAGCAGGCACACGGGGGGAGTAGTTTATTAGTTATTGGGAGCTCCAACGTTAGGCGGGTGATGGACCCCTTAGGGAACTAGCGGAAAGGTCGGGGAAGAAGGACAGGGTTCACTCAGTCTGCTTGCCGGGGGGTCTCATCCGAGATGTGGAGGAGGCCCTACCGGCGGCGATAGAGAGCACTGGGTGCACCCGACTGCAAATTGTTGCTCATGTCGGCACCAATGACTCCTGCCGTCTGGGTTCAGAGGCCATCCTCAGTTCGTACAGGTGGTGGCGGAGTTGGTGAAGGCGGAAAGCCTCGCTCGCGGGTTGGAATCAGAGCTAACTATTTGTAGTATCGTTCCCAGAACCGATCGCGGTCCTCTGGTTTGGAGCCGAGTGGAAGGCTTAAAACCAGAGGCTCAGACGATTCTGCGGAGAGCTCGGGTGCAAATTTCTCGACCTCCGCTATCGGGTGGAGAAATGTAGGGTCCCCCTGAATAGGTCAGGCGTGCACTACACGCCGGAAGCGGCTACGAGGGTAGCGGAGTACGTGTGGAGTGCACATGGGGTTTTTTTAGGTTAGAGAATTCCCTCCCTAGGCCCGACAAATGACTCCTGAGACGCGGCAAGGCAGGAGTAGGCAAAATGCAACAGGGAATAACAATATTAATGTGCTAATAGTAAACTGCAGGAGCGTCTATAGAAAGGTGCCAGAACTGCTCTCATTAATAAACAGTCACAACGCCCATATAGTACTAGGGACAGAAAGTTGGCTGAAACCACATGTAAACAGTAATGAAATCCTAAACTCAGATTGGAATGTATACCGCAGAGACAGGCTGGACAGTGAAGGGGGAGGCGTGTTTATAGAGATAAGAAGTGCAATAGTATCGAAGGAAATTGACGGAGATTCGAATTGTGAAATGATTTGGGTGAAGGTCACGGTTAAAGCAGGCTCAGACATGGTAATTGGATGTCTCTATAGGCCCCCGGGCTCAGCAGCTGTTGTGGCTCAGCACCTGAAGAATAATTTGGAAAATATTTAGAGTAGATTTCCCCACCATGTTATAGTTTTGGGTGGAGATTTTAATTTGCCGGATATAGACTGGGAGACTCAAACGTTCATAACGGGTGGCAGGGACAAAGAATCCAGTGAAATATTTTTAAGTGCTTTATCTGAAAACTACCTTGAGCAGTTAAACAGAGAACCGACTCGTGGCGATGACATATTAGACCTTCTGGTGACAAACAGACCCGAACTATTTGAATCAGTTAAAGCAGAACAGGGAATCAGCGATCATAAACCGGCTACTGCATTGATGATTTCAGCCGTAAATAGAAATATTAAAAAAGGTAGGAAGATTTTTCTGTTTAGCAAAAGTGACAAAAAGCAGATTACAGAGTACCTGACGGCTCAACACAAAAGTTTTGTCTCAAGTACAGATAGTGTTGAGGATCAGTGGACAAAGTTCAAAACCATCGTACAATATGCGTTAGATGAGTATGTGCCAAGCAAGATCGTAAGAGATGGGAAAGAGCCACCGTGGTACAACAACCGAGTTAGAAAACTGCTGCGGAAGCAAAGGGAACTTCACAACAAACATAAACATAGCCAAAGCCTTGCAGACAAACAAAAATTACGCGAAGCGAAATGTAGTGTGAGGAGGGCTATGCGAGAGGCTTTCAATGAATTCGAAAGTAAAGTTCTATGTACTGACTTGGCAGAAAATGTAGGTGGATCAAAGCAAAATGTCCAGACACTCTGTAACCAAAATGGTACTGAAACAGAGGATGACAGACTAAAGGCCGAAATACTAAATATCTTCTTCCAAAGCTGTTTCACAGAGGAAGACTGCACTGTGCTTCCTTCTCTAGATTGTCACACAGTTGACAAAACGGTAGATATCGAAATAGACGACAGAGGGATAGAGAAACAATTAAAATCGCTCAAAAGAGGAAAGGCCGCTGGTCCTGATGGGATACCAGTTCGATTTTACACAGAGTACGCGAAGGAACCTTCCCTCCTTCTTGCAGCGGTGTACCGTAGGTCTCTAGAAGAGCGTAGCGTTCCAAAGGATTCGGAAAGGGCACAGGTCATCCCCGTTTTCAAGAAGGGACGTCGAACAGATGTGCAGAACTATAGACCTCTAACGTCGATCAGTTGTAGAATTTTGGAACACGTATTATGTTCGAGTATAATGACTATTTTGGAGACTAGAAATCTACTCTGTAGGAATCAGCATGGGTTTCGAAAAAGACGGTCGTGTGAAACCCAGCTTGCGCTATTCGTCCACGAGACTCAGAGGGCCTTAGACACGGGTTCACAGGTAGATGCCGTGTTTCTTGACTTCCGCAAGGCGTTTGACACAGTTCCCCACAGTCGTTTAATGAACAAAGTAAGAGCGTACGGACTATCAGATCAATTGTGTGATTGGATTGAGGAGTTCCCAGATAACAGAATGCAGCATGTCATTCTCAATGGAGAGAAGTCTTCCAAAGTAAGAGTGATTTCAGGTGTGCCGCAGGGGAGTGTCATAGGACCGTTGCTATTCGCAATATACATAAATGACCTGGTGGATGACATCGGAAGTTCACTGAGGCTTTTTGCAGATGATGCTGTGGTGTATCGAGAGGTTGCAACAATGGAAAATTGTACTGAAATGCAGAAGGATCTGCAGCGAATTGACGCATGGTGCACGGAATGGCAATTGAATCTCAATGTAGACAAGTGTAATGTGATGCGAATACATAGAAAGATAGGTCCCTTATCATTTAGCTACAAAATAGCAGGTCAGCAACTGGAAGCAGTTAATTCCATAAATTATCTGGGAGTACGCATTAGGAGTGATTTAAAATGGAATGATCATATAAAGTTGATCGTCGGTAAAGCAGATGCCAGATTGAGATTCATTGGAAGAATCCTAAGGAAATGCAATCCGACAACAAAGGAAGTAGGTTACAGTACGCTTGTTCGCCCACTGCTTGAATACTGTTCAGCAGTGTGGGATCCGCACCAGATAGGGTTGATAGAAGAGATAGAGAAGATCCAACGGAGAGCAACGCGCTTCGTTACAGGATCATTTAGTAATCGCGAAAACGTTACGGAGATGATAGATAAACTCCAGTGGAAGACTCTGCAGGAGAGACGCTCAGTAGCTCGGTACGGGCTTTCGTTAAAGTTTCGAGAACATACCTTCACCGAAGAGTCAAGCAGTATATTGCTCCCTCCTACGTATATCTCGCGGAGAGACCATGAGGATAAAATCAGAGAGATTAGAACCCACACAGAAGCATACCGACATCCTTCTTTCCACGTACAATACGAGACTGGAATAGAAGGGAGAACCGATAGAGGTACTCAGGGTACCCTCCGCCACACACCGTCAGGTGGCTTGCGGAGTATGGATGTAAATGTAGATGTAACCAGGGTGCTTCGTAAAAAAAAAATAAGTGTCGTGTGACTGGGGCCTCCCGTCGGATAGACCGCTCGCCTGGTGCCAGTCCTTCGATTTGACGCCACTTAGGCGACTTGCGCGTGGATGGGGATGAAATGATGATGATTATGACAACACAACACCTAGTTCCTGAGCGAAGAAAATCTCTGACCTAGCCAGGAATCGAACCTGGACCCTTACGATTGACATTCTGTCGCACTGACATTCATATACCAGGGGCGGACAGTGTGCTCGCTAAGCCATGGGAAGTCATCAGGTCGTCCAAGCATATCTGACGACGTCGTTGAGGGAGTGTGGCAACGTTTTGTCAGCAGCCCTACGAAATCGATCCGGTGTGCATTTCGCGAACTGCAAATCCCACATACGACTGCTTGGTGTGTGTTGAGAAACCGTTTGCACTTGGAATTGTACAGATTGACGATTGTACAAGCAATAAAAGAAACTGATAAAACTGGTCGCAAGAACTTCTATGCAGATTTGTTAAATCGATTACATGAGGATGAACATTTCTTGGACGTGATCATCTTTTCTGACGAGTGGACTTTTCACTAAGTGGCAAGATTAACATACATAACTGTAGGATCTGGGGGACTGAAAATCCACATCAAACTTTGCAACATGTTCGTGATAGCCCTAAACTCAATGTTTCTTGTGCATTGAACAAGAACAAAGTGTACTGCCCCTTTTTTTTTCTTGAGAGTGCCATCAACGGGTAGTGTACCTGGATATGTTACAACAATTTTTGATACCACAGATCGATGAGGAAGACCAAGAACTAAATGTTTACTTTATGCAAGATGGTGCACCACCCCACTATCTAGCTGACGTCCGGGATTTTCTCAGTAACCGCTTTCCAGGTCAATCGACTAGAAGTGATTCGCCAATTGCGTGGCCTCCACTCACCCCAGAACCGATAGAACTCAATTTTTTATGAGGATTCATAAAGGATATCGTGTCTGTACCTCCTGTGCCGGCTTCTCTACCTGAGCTTAGAGCAAGAATTTACGCTAACAAATGAGTAAGTCATATCTACAATGCTACAGCGAGTTTGGGAAGAAATTGACTTCCGATGGGATGTGCGCAGGGTAACCGACAGAGTCCACATTCAACATCTTCAGCTAAAAAAAAAAAAAAAAAAAATTAAAAAAAACCAGCCTTGATGTGTTTCTCTACAAAATAACACTAAACCCAGCGCTATATCTTCTTTCAATAAATTTATATGAATTTTTAAAGTTCTGAAGTCCTTTTTGAAACATCCTGAATTTTCGCCGTCACCAGCGGACCAAAACCCAGCCGAGTATTCCAAGGCGACTATGCACAGCAGATGGTTGACATTTTCACGCTATGTTCCTAAGATCATGGTATCGAAGAATCTTGAAAATATTCGTGATGTCTTTATCCGTTTCCAAGATGCGGGGACTCAAATCTATCCTATTTCTACTCGTTAACTCCGGTATGAGGCTAAATATAAATAATTAATAACCGCATCAGATCGCTCAAATTTCAACGGTATACTCTCTAGTCATCTGTTTGGAATTGCCACCTCCCCGTTTTCAACAATCTTTATCCCTTATCGAGAAACACCCCAGAAACTTGTTCTTTGGTGACCAAAACCCAGCCGCGGATTCCGAGACGGTTATACACAGAAAATGGCCGTATTTTTTACGATGTATTCCTAAAATCCCTATCTCGAGCAGCCATCAAAATTTTCTTCATATTTCTATCCGTAACCAAGATACAGAGGTTCAAAATCACTCTACTGTACACGTAAAATACTCACGCTAAAATCTGACAAACGTAGTTTATGAAGCAATGTAGCACGGACAAAAAACGCTGTAAAGTGTCTCCGTTATCATCTAGGAACCCGATGTTGTAGTACTGAAGCACATGCAAAATTATTTTGCACTTAAAATCTGGTCTATGGTATAACATTAGTTCTGCGTTATTTCAGTTTCACTTAAGTAAACTGCCTAAAGTTTAGTGACCAGTACACTTACTTTTGAGTTATATGCCCTACTGCGGCAAGGAAAAAATGCTCCTATCGGAGCACAAAAAATGCGAATATATTGCTATTTATTTAAAAAGCTCTGATTGAAAAAGGGGGGAGGGGTACCAGCTGCCTCATTGTATTTTCCTCTGCACCTTTGAAAAATTTGCCAAAAATTTTGGCATTCCAACACTATTAGAGCTTTTTAATTCTGAGAGAGAAAAAGAGCAAAGAGACGAAAAAGTAATAAATTCTGGAAGTTAGTGGTTGTATTACAGAAAGAGCGAGGGAGACAATGGCATTGTCAGAGAAAGAGAGGAACACAGTGGCAATGGAACCTGGTTGACACTGACAGAACAGTGCTAGGAAAAGAGGCAGGGAGACAGTGCCAGGTAGGAAGGGGGGGGGGGAGTCTGTCCAAAGCCAGTCTTTTCATTTATGAATATTTGTCTCACTTGATATTGTCCAGCATTTAGCATTTGATATCTTCTTTTTCTTCTTCCCCTTTTTCCCTCCAGCGTTCCTTCTATTCCTTCCTTCAATAAACATCCCTCCTCAATGTCCAGTCCAGTTCCGTTTTCTCTTTCTGATGACTTTCAGCATGTTTCTTTCTTCTCCAGCTCTTCTTAATACTTCTTCATTCCTTACTCGGTCTTCCCATTTCACTTTTTTTCGTTCTTCTCCATGTCCACATCTCTACTGCCTCCAGTCTTCTTTCATCTTCCTTCCTCAATGTCCGGGTCTCCGCACCATATAGTGCAACGCTCCAGATGTAAAATTTGCCAAGTCTTGTCCTCAGGTCTTTGTTTAGTGGTCCACAAACAAATTTATGTTTCCTCTTGAATCCTTCTTTTGCCATTGCAATTCTTTTCCTAATATAGAATGGCTATACGCTGCAGACAGCCAACCAAGTGAAAACGAGCTTGAGATAGAAGAAGAAGATAAAGTTACAGATGATCACTAAGGAAATGCAATACAACTAGTGAGTTTGAAGCATCTATGAAGGAGATGAAAAAATGGGAAAGCAACTGGAATTAATGAGATTCCCGCGGAACTGTTAAAAACATTGGAGAAAGAAGGGAAAATAGAGTTGATTGAATAGTGTAATCAACTATACATGACAGAAAAATGGCCAAAGGACTTTACAGAAAATATCTTAATACCTATAGAAAAGAAAAAGAACAGCTAAAAGTGTGAGGAACATAGAACAGTGAGCCTGATATCGCATGCAGCCAAAGCCTTGCTGAGGATGCTCAACAGAAGGCTACATGGAAAGCTGAATTGCGTAACAGGAGATGAACAATTTGGTTTCAGGCGAGGAGTGGGATCTAGAGATGCCACCGGGCTACAGAGAGTGCTAGGGGAGAGGTATATGCAGAAGAAAATTAAGGTGTGTGTTGTGTTCATTGATCTTGAGAAGGCTTTTGACTGTGTCAGATGGAACAAAATGATGGAAATCCTAAGGAAACATGAAGGGATAGACGGATAATTAGAAATTTATATTTGAACCAGAGAGCAAGAGTAAGAACTGGAGGTGTGACGAGTGAAGAAATTGAACTGGGAAGAGGTGTAAGACAAGGTTGTCACCAACACTGTTTAATATCTGTTTGGAGGAAGTTACTAATGAAGTTTTGATGGAAGGCGTTTGTATAGGGGGTCGGAGAGTGGATTTGCAGAGGACATGGTTGTGATGGCAGAGTGTGCAAGAGAGATGGAACAAATATTGGATGATCAAACAAAAAATTAGAAGAATATAGAATGAAGATTAACAAGAAGAAAACGAAATGCATGGTAACTGGAGGAAAGGGAGAAATGCCGTATGTAAATAGGAGGAGAGGAAATGGAGTAAGCGAATAACTTCAACTACTTTTGAAGTGTAATAATGGGTGATAAGCATTGCTCAACATACATTAGGAAAAGAGTGAGAGGAGATTGTAGTAATAGAACAGAACGAATGGGACTGTGACTGGCTGAGACACAAAGAGATAATGACAGTGAGTCGAACTGAATGAGTGATTGAGAAAGGGCAACTGGGAGTGTGTGGGTATGAACAACTTACAGTGATGGACTAGAGGGTTTGAATTGTTACCGTTAGGTGCGTTTGTAGGAGTTTGAGGCGAAGTGAATGTTAAGAAAACCGCCAGTATGTTCGCATGTCAAAATTTTAAGGAATTTTTTTTTAAATTGCTGAAGAATGTAGAATGAAGCAGGTGGCAGCTCACTTTTCCGTCAGGGTCTCTTAAACAAACAGTACCATACTGTAATATTTCTGACTTTACAACCATCATATTCAGCTCGAAGAAGCTCTTCTTAGAGCAGTTGAGAAGGCAGCAGTGGGAAGATGTCGTAATGTGGTGGGAGGTACCGATGACAGACCGCCTAAATTGTGGTCCTTCTGCGAGAGTCGCTGCTGCCTTCGGAAGAAACGCTCTTAAGTGAGAAACTTAAACAGTGAATTTACTTACATTTCATATAAAAGCATCTCTCAATAGTAGGCTATCATTCCATTATTTCAAAATGTTCAAATGTGTGCGAATTCCTAAGGGACCAAACTGCTGAGGTCATCGGTCCCTAGACTTACACACTACTTAAACTAACTTACGGTAAGAACAACGCACACACCTATGCTCGACGAAGGACTCGAACCTTCGGCGGGAGGGGCCGCGCAATCTCTGACATGGCGAATTAAGTCAAAAGTGTTAATAACTAGCAGAATAATAAGCAATTGCTAAATCAAAACGCACACGAAGCACTTCCGAGTTCTTCGGATCGCGCCTAAGTTGGATGGCGGGCGAAGTGTTTCGGCTGTAACACCAGAGCTGGTTGTGCAGCCTTGGAAGATTGACTTGTTGTCTGCCTTGGTCGGTGTCGGTTAGGAACTTAACTATCAATCTCTGGTTATTTGGACATGTAACTGTGGACAGTTTGACAGTCATTATGCAAATACGCTATTCATTGTTTTTATTACTTTCTGTGAAAGTGTTAAAGAATGAAAATTGTTTGTGATTCATAAAGGGGACCTTAATTGTAGAGTACCTCGTATGCTGCTAATAAAAAGCGAATGGCGTCTCGTTTAAATATACCAATTCAAAATTTAATTATTTATATGGTACCGGTTCCTCGCTAACAGTTTATTACAGCCTCAAGATAACAAACTCACGACCTACATACTGTTTTCTGCACAGGGGACAACTATAATAGAATGCAAAAAGTATTCAGAACTTGCGCATTCCACTCAGGGCAGTGGAAGCCACTAGGCACCTCATGTGTACTGCTATCTTAAAACAAATGAGATCAAAGACGCGTCATCTGTGGTAACACAAAGGAGGTTTGAAGGAGGGAAATTTTCTAGTGAAGGATTTCTCGTACTCACGAAAATCCCTCTCGGTATCTATATCTTCTCTCTCCCTTTCACTTGGCGTAATATTCGCAATCTTTTGCGCTCCAATAGGAACGTATTTCCACTGATATCAAGATACTCGAAGAGATTCGGCTGAGTGTAGGATAGGAGGGTGGGTGGGTGGGGGGGAGGGGAAGGAGGGATACACCGAGGTATTTGCCCCGGGCGGCAATTTCAGGGTGCCCTAAATTCATATTCTTGAAGAAGAAAACCTTCTTTCACAATGCGCCTAGCATCCAGCACACGTTGGTCTATCGAGTATTCATAAGATTTTGAAACGCATCCAAGTTTCCTTTTGAACATTTTTGAACACATTATAAGTTGATTTCTGAACGAATAATAAGCTGATTTTTGAAATGCGTGCATAGCGTACGTGAGGTCTCTGTCAGGGGAATCCTCGTCTCAACTGGCAACGAAAACTTCCCCGCAGACAAAAGGGGACAGGGATATACCTGCTGAGCCGAATAAACCGGAACGGGCGAATCCGAATCGTTTATGTGGTTGATCAACATTGTTACAATTGTCAGCGAAATCCATAGATTCAGGCTACCGGAGTGGAAATAAACGACTAACAGGAATGAGAGGTAAGAAAGATTACTTATTATCTTCTCGGCGTATCCAAGAAAATGAAATTTTGGCAGAAAATTTTTGCTACAACGCTACACTACCAAGGGCCAATTGTACAGTCCCCAATTAGAGACCGCTAAGTTTATTCTCAGAACAGCGTGGAAAACGCGTTGTACGAACACGTAATAACGCCTAACCGGAGAATACATGCGGAATAACTAAACCGGTAATTCTGGCAGGTTAGTGAAGTTAACCGAAGTTTTGACAATGGCAGGAATAGTTCCAGATTTAGTGATGACTAGATTGTTTGTTAGAACGAGGAAGGAGAAGAAACGGTGACATCACACAAATTGTATGGAGAAACATGACGATTCCAAATTTATATATAAATTTCATACTACTGCTTTCGATCTCATGCTTGAGAAACTGGAGCGTATGAACGTAAAGTGAAACGATTTCCTAACATAAGCCGACCGTTGTGGCCGAGCGGTTCTAGACACTTCAGTCTGGAACCGCGCGACCGCTAAGGTCACAGGTTCGAATCCTGTCTCGGGCATGGATGTGTGTGATGTCCTTAGGTTAGTTAGGTTTAAGTAGTTCTAAGTTCTAGGTCCCATAGCGCTCAGAGCCATTTTCATAACATAAAATTATTTGAGTATTGTAGGCCTAATAGTCATTTGATACTGGTACTCCCTGAATTATATTCTGTTATGTTATTGAAGTAAATGAGGTACTTAACAATGACCATTGTGCCAAATCAGCCTCGTTTATTTGGCGTGTGTTACAATATTAGAAAGACGTATTTCGTTTCATCTAGGAGACAGTGACGAAAACATAATCAAATCCAGAAGTCACACCAGTCTTGGGTACTATTCGTATTAACAGCTTTTTCTCTATTAGACAACGTCCGCCCTTGGTAGCCTAGTGGTCAGCGCGACGGAATGTTATGCCTAACTGCCGGGGTTCGATTCCCGGCTGGGTCGGAGATTTTCTCCGCTCAGGGACTGGATGTTGTGTTGTCTTTATCATCATCATTTCATCCTCATCGACATGCAAGTCGCCGAAGTGATGTCAACTCGAAAGACTTGCACCAGGCGAACGGTCTACCCGACGGGAGGCCATAGCCACAGCGGTGTAAGGCGCTGCAGTCATGACCTGTGCGGCTGGTGCCGGCAAAGGTTTGAGTCCTCCCTCGGGCATGGTTGGTGTGTTTGTCCTTAGGATAATTTAGGTTAAGTAGTGTGTAAGCTCAGGGAGGGACTGATGACCTTAGCAGTTAAGTCCCATAATATTTCACACATATTTGAACATTTTTTGCCATAGCCACACGGCATTTCCATTTACTGTCTACATTTTTATTTTTCACGTAGCAAAACGAACTTTGGTGATCTAATACTAGGGTTGACTTAGAAGTAATGTCTCCACCTTTGTAACTCTTTAACAGTTGGCAGCTTTGGTATGTGGTAGGTACTGGCTTGTTCCGCAGTTGGAGAGAAAGAAGCCTTAGCGTTGAACGCTTGTGTTGTTACAGTGTAAAGTATGAAGCCCTGAGCAGACAGTCGGTCAATGCGATTTAAGCAACGTGCAGTCATTGAATTCTTGACAGCAGAAGGGGATTCATCAGAAAATGAAAGCAGTTTATGGTGATTGTGTTCATGTGAGTACTGTGCGTCGTTGGACGGGTAATTTTAAAGATGTTAAGTTGGCAACATCTGACTTGCGTAACAAACAAAGAGTTGGACGTCATGTGACAGCAACCACCGAGTTTCGTAAGCAAAATGTTGATAGATTGATTCAGGACGAACGTCGTATCACTCAGAGAGAAATTGCAAGCACAATCGGCATTTCACAAGAACGTGTGGGTCACATTATTGCTTTGCTTGGCTATCAGAAGATCTGTGCACGATGGCTACCCCGGGTGCTACCTCTTGAAATGAAAGCGCACAGACTTGAAATTTGCCAGGAACTCCTCTCGCGTTACGAGAATGAAGGTGCCGGCCGCGGTTGTCTAGCGGTTCTAGGCGCTCAGTCCGGAACCGCGCGACTGCTACGGTCGCAGGTTCGAATCCTGCCTCGGGCATGGATGTGTGTGATGTCCTTAGGTTAGTTAGGTTTAAGTAGTTCTAAGTTCTAGGGGACTGATGACCTAAGATGTTGAGTCCCATAGTGCTCAGAGCCATTTGAACCATTTTTTTTTTTTTTTTTTTTTTTTTTTTGAGAATGAAGGTGACGCCTTTCTGCATTCAATCGTGACAGGAGACGAAACGTGGTACACCATTACGACCTGGAAAAGACTCGCCGCAGAAAAAGAAATTCAAGACGTAGCCCTCATCTGGAAAAACCATGGCCACAGTGTTCTAGGACGCAGATGGTGTTATCCATGTTGATTTCCTTGATCGTGAAACAACAATAAATTCCGAGCGAACTCTGAAACGACGGCTAACAAGCGTCCGAAAGGAAAAGGGAAATGTTTGCCTTCTCCATGACAATGCCAAACCACACACTTCACGTGCCACCACAGCAGAACTTCAGAGATTGAATCTCACCACCGTACGGCATCCTCCATACAGTCCAGGTCTAGCACCGTCTGTTCCCAATAATGAAAGGCGATCTGCTAGGACATCATTATACTTATGATGAAGACGTTGAGAGAACTGGGAGACTGTGGTTGTGGACACAGAGTGTCGACTTTCTCCGTGAGGCTTCAGAAAACTTGTTCATCGTTGGCAGAAATGTATCCAGTTGGCTGGTGATTATGTGGAAAAGTGAATATTGGTAATTAAAGATAACAATCTAAGGATTATTTCTGCTTTTGATTTATTGAAATATTTCCAACCAAACATAATTAACGAAGGTGGAGGCAATTTTTTTCATAATCCTCGCAGGTTCTTTCGTTGCAAGGGAAGCACTCCACGTAAATCTATAGCAAGATTAGAGAGAGGAACTGAAGAAATGTGTAATGTCTTGCTTGTCTCTTGTCTTTGCTGGTTTTATGTATCCAATATGCAATTTTATGTCGCACGAAACAGAAAGTTTCACCGTAGCTAACAGGAATAAAGCATGGAAACTTTCTGAAGAGTTCGTATTCTTTTTTAAGGGTGGTAGGATGTTAAAACGACCGACTGGAAGCAGGAAAGGCGCCACAGGGCATTTTAATTTACGCTGTCCTAGATATAGGTTACATGGCTTCCATTACAAAATATTCACGTTTGAATTCCACAGAGCGAAATACTGTGACGTGTGATAGAAGAATGTTGTGTGAAGAGGCGTAGCACTGCACTTTGGCACACTTAAGACTAAATAACATGTCTTACATTTTCTCGAACATACATGTTTTATATATCAAACTCCCCAAGAAGATGTACGGTACAAAATGAACATATTTTTGTACAAAATGAACATATTCTTGAAAACTAGATTTTTTTAAATTTTTTGACATTCTAATCTCAAATGCACGAGGGGGGGGGGGGGGGAAGGAGGTGTCACAATCAAATTTTTGCACTGGTTCGGAAATTTAGATCCTGGGCTGACTCCTGCACATGTAAAACGGAACAGCATCAAGGGCAGCTCGCGAGGTACCGGTGGACGAATTATATGGAGAATGTATAACACTTGCATCCGCTACCGCTGCACCATAACCTTAAAGCTTGAAGCAGGTTATGAAATAAAACTATCTTGTCAAAGCAATTATGGTATAAAGCAACAGAGCAGTGTTACCCTCTGAGAGGAATTCTGCAATGTTGACCGTGTTGTACCTAGCGGAGGTGGCTTATCGGAAATGAAAGTCAGAATTACGTAAATATTTGAACAGTAACAAACAAAATTTTGCCTATCTGCGCTGTTCAACAGGTAAAGAAAACGGTCGCCCGCCTAACTAGGCAAAAGAATGATTAACATTCTCGTTGCAGAATACAGTTATTAATAACGTTAATGGATAAACACAGCCTATACTTTGTCACAAGCGAGTGCAGTGAACTCTTGACACATACATATATTTACTGCAAGATTGAAACTAACAGTTAGAGCAGCACAAACTATTTGCAAAATTATAACAGATACCGAAACACAATATTACTTTCAGGGCTTACACAAACTGAATGGTCTTTATAACGTTATTATTACTATTCACTGCAGAATCATCAATTGGATATAGGTTAAGTCCCTCTCAGTTAATTACTTTACTATTTAAAATGAAAGTTAATTGGGATCCACTAACAGGTTGCTTCTCACTATCATTTGAATAAAGAAATAATGTTTTTCATAATTAGTGGCCTTCCCATTACTTGTTACCTAGCATTAACACAATCAGCAAACTGTGGATCCTGTTATATTATTAATATGCACTTCCAACACACAAGAGAGACAAACACTTAGCAAACATGAATATATAACGTTACACACTGCAGTTTTCCAGTTTTACTACATTGAAAGACAAAATTAACATATATGTAACATACTGACTCACCTTCTGCGATTTACAACAGGCAGTAATGTGATCATTTACTAAGCAAAACTTTATAAGCCTCAGTCTTACAAACTCTTAATTTGAAGTTGGCAACAATACATTAATAAGCAGTTTTATTAGGAAAATTACTTTCAGCAAGTATTATTAACTTTAATTTTCTTTTTACTATATTCTAGAGGCATTAATTAGTAAAAACACTGGTCTTTAATGTTATTTCAGTAGGGACACTCAGTAATCACTTTAGTTCAAACGGAGAGGAACCTGAGAGGTGTTATGATAAGGAAAAAATCAAGGTAGGTACACAAATTCAGTTATAACTTACCTTATATTTGACCACACTAACACATCCATTTAGCTGATCCTTCACTGTACATTATTATAGCACTCCTTTACAGTGATTGCGCAATGTGGTGGCAACTGCAAGTCGGTTGGCGGATTTGCAGACAGAATTGCTGGATTCTGGCCTTTCGTGGTGGCGATGATGAATACCAATTCCAGAGTCGTTCCAGCTATTATTCCATCCATCCGAGGCATTGGAAAGTAGCAGAAAATATTCTCCCTCGGAACCAGCACAATATGCATCTTTTACATGGCATTGCACAGTTTGGTAGCTCGTCCCCGACTGGTGACTCGCCCCCGACTGACTCTTGTACCACCTTTCCTACCTAGGCCAACCACAATTTGCGCGCGCTACACAGTTCCGTTCCCGAGGGGAACCACTACACCTTTTATATACTAAAGAACTAAGAACCCTAAGTGAGGATCAGCAGTTTACATAACAATAATCAAATAGATTAAATAAAACCAAACATTTGCACATATTGACATTTTCACCAAAAATTATTCACACAAAATTACAATTATATACAGTAAGTTTTGTTCCCTCCAAATGGGACAAAAAATTTAATTAACAGATACACTACTTTGCATAGAATCAAGCCACAACATCAAAGTTTTAAGCAAAGAAAGGAGTATAGAATTTTGTGTTATCGATTCAATCAAACACATTTACAGACGCTTAACGATGTAATATTAAATGAAACAAAAGCAAAATAAATCCATACAGCATAAGAGCTGTGGTGTTACAAATGTCCTCTAAGTTTTTACTTTCCTCTCTCATTGTAACGTGAATTTGCTTTCACTCTTTCATGCAGATATTTTCAACACACAAAAAGCATGGCTCGGTTTCTACGTGTCAATAAATACGTGAGACACAGCACCAGCGCTATGTGTCGCTTGTGATCCGAAACTAGTTGGATAATTATGTTTTTCATGCTGAGACAGAGGTGGCGTGCGGGAATGATCGCTTGTGTCACTCTGCATGCAGCATGGACCGATTTCGACGTTCAATTTTGTCAAATATGTATCTGCATACACTGGAGCGGCAAAGCAGATGGTACAGGCATGCGCATTCAAATACAGAGAGGCGTAAATAAGCAGAATACGGCGTTGCGGTCGGCTACGCCTATGTGAGGCAACTAGTGTCTGCCGTAGTTGTTAGATCGATTACTGCTGCTGCAATGGCAGGTTGTCAAGGTTTAAGTCAGCTTGAATGTGGTGTTACTCGATCTCCCCCCCCCCCCCCCCTCTCTCTCCTCTCTCTCTCTCTCTCTCTCTCTCTCTCTCTCTTATGTTACTGTCTTTGAGGTAACATACATCCATATTTGATGTGTACTGTAAAGTATTAATTCAAATGGTAATTGAGATTTCCTGCATATTCATTATTCTGTGGCTCTGATGAAGTGATTTGTCTTGGAGATTAGGAAAGATTCATTCTCCTAATTTTGTGCAGAATTACGGTTAATATTAAGATAAAAGGTGGGCAATGTGTCAGTCAACTAAAAATACATGTAATTTGTTGTTCTTTATGGCTTTTTTCTTATTCATTCAGACAGTGTTGTTATCCCGATCGACAGAACTGAAAACTGCAGAGCGACTCAGTCTAAATTTGAACTTAGTCTTGAGAACTATCAATCTTATTAGCAAGTTTACTTTTCTTTTACTTACTGAATTTGATATCAGTGCTGATATATTAGTTGTCAAAGAAAACAAAATTCTGACTGAATTACTGGCATATTGCGTGTCTGAAACTTATTTTTCAAAGTGGAGACGTGATGTAAACAGACTTCATGTAGTAACTTAACAACGCTATCATAGATGAATAAAAAAGAATACGCCAAATATAGGCACGGTCATCTACAGATAAGAGGGCTTACTCTTTGCTTATCTGTTGTCATCCTTTTCTGCGGCATCTGGAAGGAATGTCCGAGAGTAGTCTGCAATAAAACACAGATCCTCATATTTTCGTTCCATTGTTGATATATGTTGGTGTAATCGTTCATGTTCATCATACACTGAACCGCTGTTTTCCTTAAAATATTTTTATTGCGAGTGGAAAATGTGCAATTTGGGTGACATGTTGCAGCTTAAGCTCTGATACTCGCCCGAAAAGTTGTTCACGACTCCATCGTAATTTGCAGCTCTTCTGATACCCAAGAACCCATGCATAACACTTTTAAGAGCTTCCCAAGTTTGTTTCCCTTTCCCCTGGAGGATTAAGTTAAAGTTTCGGCTCTCAAGCATTTTTTCGAATTTCGGAACGGTTGAAGATTTCTTCAATTTCGCCTCACTCAGACATCCAAATTTGTCTCTCAGACCCTGTCTCCATGCCTATTCATCACCTTTACAAAGTTCTTCATGAGAGTGAGTTTCATGTGCAGAGATGGAAAAACAATTTTAAGCTGATCTACCAGCTCACACCGCTGGACATTCTTGTACCCTGGTCGCAGAGCAAAGGGCATTGGATGGGATGTTTCCTCCGCTCTGGTTACTCCAACACTTCCCTCTAGACTGTAACCCACTGGTGGATTCGGTACATCCAGATGACCCCTTGTGAAACTGGAAGGATAGCTGATGGGATGTTGGGTAATGCAACGTTAGCCTCTTCTTTATTGATAGACCTTCTGTGAATAGCAGATAACATGCAGAAACAGCAGTTATCTACACGATCGGTCGGCTCCTTCCAAATCATAGGGACGTGAAAGGGCATTGAATCTCCAGTTTTACCGACCCATACATATTGACGTATTGCTACGGTAGAACCTCGATTGACCGACACTTTAGGAACCAGTCAGTGCTCGGGACACTAAAAAGGTCGGATAATCAGAGTAGAATGGAACAAATCATTTACAGAGATGACGCAATAAATCAAAATTAAATAAAAAATTACACTTATTATAAAGAGAAACGAAAACACAAATTTTTATAAACTGAAAATCTATTTTAGAAAGTGTAAATTCTTTTTTTTTTTTTTTTTTTTGTTTCAGTTTCTTAAATCTTGATTTTGCAGCTGCATCACGCCATTTCCTTCGCCACAATATGTCCGTAGCTGTAGCGGTTTGCTGTTGCGTCAAATATTTGAGGGGAGTCTCGAACGCACCCTTTGCTTCCGATTGACTGTTTTTTCGTCTTCTTCCTTTTCTTCATCATGTGAATCGTCTTGCTCAACAGTATACTGCTGGAAAGCAAGGTCGATGAACCGATCATCTTCAAGTTCTTCATTGGTAACAGCAGCACCATCACTTTCTGCTAGCCATTCTTCTACATCAGTATGCTGGTTATCATTCCGAAGGGTTTCAAAATGAGCGACTGAAGCTGCAGTGTCTGAGACATCAGGTTCTAGAAGTTCTTGCTCTTGGTATAGGCTGCGACAGACTTTATCCCACGATTTTACTAGAGTGATTTTCTTACGTTTTTACAAGCTCTAGCGTCTGCGTAAATTGAATCTCTTATGTTGAGGCTTTTCAGTGCTTTAGTAAGATCGCAACTCTGTGCTGTTTTTTCTATCGAAGCGCTGACGTATTCATTCTGGTAGCGTCGTCTTAACCACTCAGTAACTTCCTAGTCAATAGAATCGATTATTGAAGTCATGTGGGTGAGCGGAAACATAGATTTTATGTAACCTTGTTGAAGTTCGGACTCTGTAGAATGGCTTGGGGCGTTGTCTGTCAATAAAAATTCAAGGGGTGGTAGGTTTTTTTGATTTGAAGTATTTTTAATGGACGGAAGAAATGCATCAAAACACCATTCTTTAAATAAAATATTCAATCAAGCATATTTTTATCTTTATAGTGAACGGGAAGTGCCGACTTCCTTGTTTTTGAAGGCTCTTGGTTCTTAGATTTGCCAGTTACAAATAACGGCAATTTATGGTCACCACTCACGTTACACGATGCGAAATCCAGACTAGCCGTTGCATTAAACAATTTGTCTGCGAGAAAGCAACCCGTTTTCAGTGAAATTTACATACGCCATCTGACTGCAAAACAAAATGCACAGCTTAAAATGTTGGCCCTGAATACTGATAATCCTTATCTTTAGTCTTGCAAACGGTCATTGTACAAGAAATTTTATTGTAATTACACAGCAAATGATCATAAAAATTAATGCATCTGACTTTCTGGTAAAACTGCTTGAAAAGTCACAAGATAGTACTTTACTGAAATCTTTTCCTGGTATTAAGCCTGTGAAATGGTACTGATATTATTTTCAAAAACACTCTCTGCGAACCACTGTGCCTTACGGTGGACATCAACTTTGATGGTAATTAAATTTATTAGCCCAACTGTACTCACAGAACGTTCGTCTGCTCTGCAACTTGTTGCCATTGAGAACAACGGTATGACCGTCAAAAATCAAATTTCATTTGCCATACCTGCGATGTGCAATGCAAGACAGTATCTTACCAATTTTCATAAATGCCCCTCAGTACACAACACGCGATGTGCAGTGCGAGTGTGAGAACAGTCATGAAAGTAAACGAAAATGGGGAACTAATCTCAACGACTGATAAATGACAGGAACACTCAAAGTTTAACTTCATTAAGCCATAATTACAATATACATTTTTCATAAAGTTCTCACATCTAGGCTAATTACCAAAGTATTTCAGCCCGCCGGTGTGGCCGAGCGGTTCTAGGCACTACAGTCTGGAACCACGCGAACGCTACGGTCGCAAGTTCGAATCCCGCCTCGGGCATGGATGTGTGTGATGTCCTTAAGTTAGTTAGGTTTAAGTAGTTCTAAGTTCTAGGTGACTGATGACCTCAGCAGTTAAGTCCCATAGTGGTCAGAGCCATGTGAACCATTTGAACCAAAGTATTTCGTAATAACTCTCCTGTGTACAGTTGCCTCCCTTAACACTTGTTTCAACTATAAGACAAGGTCATAAGCTCCAATATAAAATTTCTACAGTGAACTTCAACCATATGTAATGCTCTAACAATGAGAAGCTACACAGGTACAAATACAAAAAATCCGGATTACCCTAAAAGTTGTCTTTTATCATTCTTCCATTAATATAATCTCATTTGTTCAATGTATTTCCTCAAAACATAATATTACAACATTCTTTTTATATTATGCTGCATCCACTACACAGCAGGACAGCTTCCGTCCTTTTTAACTCAAGTACATTGCCAGACTATCCAATACACTCTGCTACACCTACTCTCAGACTTACTCTGACAAAGCTATGTTAATCTCTCTGGCCAACATTTCTGGTCTCAAACACAGTTTTAGAAAGAATATGATTACATCGATATTACAGAAGTTGAGTAGAGTTATCAAATTCGCAACTTTATTCACATTTATTGCCAAAACTTCCTGAAAGTCATCGTGGCAAATAGGACAACCCCATTTCTGTGAACTCACCAGAAAGACAAACTCCCCGTCACATAAAAACTTTGAGGTCCGCCGATGACATCGTAATTCTGTCAGAGACAGCAAAGGACTTGGAAGAGCAGTTGAACGGAATGGCTATTGTCTTGAAAGGAGGATATAAGATGAACATCAACAAAAGCAAAACGAGGATAATGGAATGTAGTCGAATTAAGTCGGGTGATGCCGAGGGAATTAGATTAGGAAATGAGACACTTAAAGTAGTAAAGGAGTTTGGCTATCTGGGGACAAAATAACTGATGATGGTCGAAGTAGAGAGGATATAAAATGTAGACTGACAATGGCAAGGAAAGCGTTTCTGAATAAGAGAAATTTGTTAACATCGTGCATAGATCTAAGTGTCAGGAAGTCATTTCTAAAAGTATTTGTATGGAGTGTAGCCATGTATGGAAGTGAAACATGGACGATAAATAGTTTGGACAAGAAGAGAATAGAAGCTTTGGAAATGTGGTGCTACAGAAGAATGCTGAAGATTAGATGGGTAGATCACACAACTAATGAGGAAGTATTGAATAGGATTGGGGAGAGGAGAGGTTTGTGGCACAGCTTGACCAGAAGAAGGGATCGGCTGGTAGGGCATGTTCCGAGGCATCAAGGGATCACCAATTTAGAATTGGAGGGCAGCGTAGAGGGTAAAAATCCTAGAGGGAGACCAAGAGATGACTACACTAAGCAGATTCAGAAGGATGTGGGTTGCAGTGGGTACTGGGAGATGAAGAAGCTTGCACAGGACACAGTAGCGTGGAGAGCTGCATCAAACCAGTCTCAGGACTGAAGACCACAACAACAACATGCTATATTCTGTGAAATTTGGTATCAGGATTGCGAGCTCACCTTCTTTAGTGCACGTTTTAAGGTGCTTTTGTGCATGCGCAACTAGCGACACGTAGTTGCCTTACAGTCCACATACATATGGATCCCACAAACAACGTGCACGGATCACGGGGTGCACAGATATCCCTTACCACTCAAGTACAGGTTTACGTCAGTGCCACCGGATGGTAGCACACTACAGCAGACTTATGCCCTTTCGCCGGCATAAATCTCGATAGACGGCAGCACACTCCTCAGATATGCAAATTCACTCACTATATAGTAAAATTAGAAAGTACGTCAGTATGTTATAGTTGTAATGATAAAAAAAATATTTTGGTTTTTGAATGAGTTATAATATATTAAATTTAGGATTTTATCATGACAGTGATCCATTTGAGACTCATAATCATAAGCAGATCGTCGTCGATTCTGAGAATAGCAATTATTGGTGGTGATGGTGGTTAGTGTTTAACGTCCCGTCGACAACGAGGTCATTAGAGACGGAGCGTAAGCTCAGGTTAGGGAAGGATTGGGAAGGAAATCGCCCGTGCCCTTTCAGAGGAACCATCCCGGCATTTGCCTGAAACGATTTAGGGAAATCACGGAAAACCTAAATCAGGATGGCTGGAGACGGGATTGAACCGTCGTCCTCCCGAATGCTAGCATTTATTCATGCTTTTGACATCTGTTGATCTTATGGTGAATCAGGTTTATCTGTGCTGTAGGCCCACGTTGTATATACAAGCATCGACGTTCAGGAAAAGCTGTCTGTTTCTCTGATATTCACTTAAATGTAGGACAGGCGACGATATCCTTTTGGCCCTTATGGTTCTCAGCTCCTCATTTGTATTCGGCGCGAGTGACGCTGTTGGTAGACATTACTACTTGAATTCAATAATTTCCAAAAACGGCAATTTGTTTTTAGAATTGGTTTTTTACTGTGTACGAATCGGCTTTCATGTGCAGTGCAACATGTACTCTGTTGAATCTCTTTTAAGCGCTAGCAAAAAAGTTATTTGGTAAGGAACTATGGCCTACCATACCACATCCATTGATTGATAAAATGACGAAAACAAAGAAGTGTGACTGCAAGCGAAAATTTAACAAAGAAGTGAATAACGTAACGTGTTGCGTGGGAGCAACGTCAGAATGTCTGATTTTCATCCCGGAAGTTAATTCGTGGACTAATGTAGGGGTGTCAGGGATGTAGTGTATCTATGCCCAAAAAAAAAATAATTAAAAACTCGACAATTCTCACACAAAACTGCGAAACGGAGAGTAGCGAAAGCTTAACATTATCGTTCTTGCTCCAAATTTGTTCATAAGCATAACTGTAATACAGCAGATACACTCAAATTTATCTGAATGTAAAAATTTGTGAACATCCAGAACACACACACATGAGACACAACTGATACGAACCACATGTAATAAATGTGGGCCGCTCGGAGTGGCTGCGCGGTTAGAGGCGCCACGTCACCGACTGCACGGCCCCTCCCGCCCGAGGAATTAGTGATCCCTCGGGTATGGGTGGGTGTGTTGTTGTTATCGTAAGTTACTTTAAGTTAGTTTAAGTAGTTTGTAACTATAGGGACCGATGACCCTAGCAGTTTGGTCCCTTAGGAATTCACACACATTTGAACATTTTTTGAATAAATGTGGGCTGGGATGTGGCATAAACGTCGCAACTAGATGTCTGGAAACGGGTGATGAGCCGGCCGGAGTGGCCGAGCGGTTCTAGGCGCTACAGTCTGGAACCGCGCGACCACTACGGTCGCAGGTTCGAATCCTGCCTCGGGCATGGATGTGTGTGATGTCCTTAGGTTAGTTAGGTCTAAGTACTTCTAAGTTCTAGGGGACTGGTGACCTCAGAAGTTAAGTCCCAAAGTGCTCAGAGCCATTTGAACCATTTGAACGGGTGATGAATTACGCTGCTCCCTGTGGCAATCTGATGGAATGGTTTGTATTTGGCGAATGGCTGGATAATGTTACCTGCTATCAAGTCTGATGCCAACTGCGACGTATGGGGAAGTTGGTTCAAAAAATGATTCAAATGGCTCTGAGCACTATGGGACTTAATATCTGAGGTCATCAGTCCCTTACAACTGTGAACTACTTAAACCTAACTAGCCTTAGGGCATCACACACATCCATGCTCGAAACTGCGACCGTAGCGGTCGCGCGGTTCCAGATTGAAATGCCAAGAACCGCTCGGTCACAACGGCCGGCTGGAGAAGTTGGTGTTGCGGTCGCTGATAACCTCTGCGATGAGTACCCTCTAGACCCTCTTCTGCTGTTACGGAATGAAGGTGTTTAACGTTATTATCATGTGGTTCCCTTAATGCGCTTAACGCTGGACGCAATGGATTTTGGTCCAAAAAATCGATTTTTAAAAATATTATTTTCTTGACCTACACAGTTTATTCCATGTTGTGACTGAATTTTACCGTGATAGTAGCTTCAAAAATGCATTCAAATTGTTAAACTGATTAACTCTGCACTGGCGGCCACTCCCACCTTTTCCGACATTTGAGAAACTGACTGCTTCAGCGGAATTTTTGTCCGTGTGAAGGCTATTATCTTTCGTTAGCTTTGGCTACAAATACAGGCCAGGCAGATTCGAAGAGGAGAGAAGAGAAACCTGGAGCATCAGTATGAAGGATTTTAAAATTGAGGTAAGCTTATTACATGTAGAAGTATGAGAAGAAAATCTTTGAACCTCATTTTCTGTTTTACATTTTTTCACGTTATTGGAAGCCTTTTCTCAAAAAATATATGCGCTAATGCTATGAAATTTTCACGAACTGTTCGCCACGTGTTGCTGTCTCCCTGTAACTAAAAAATAAGAGATCCTGCAATTACTTTCTGATTATTAAATGACTGTATGTAGAAAAAAGTTAATTTTGGATGTGCAAAATTAAAAACTCAGTTAATGATACAGTTTGTACCACACATTAGTAACTGAAGTTCATTGGTCTTATAACCTTCTCAGGAGACTACAATAAAATTCAGATTAATTGCATGATTAAATTTTGAGTTAAGGCTTTTTATAAAAAAAGACAATAAAAATTTTGAGTTAAGGCTTTTTATAAAAAAAAGACAATAAAAAATTCAGATTTCTGGCAAAATATTAATCCTCCATATTTTGTTATATTTTCTGTTAAAACACAGCTCATTTGTTTTGCACATGCAAAATTTTAGATTTGTACGTTAATAAATATGGCTGTAACGATTTTTCAAATAAATGTTTACATCCTTCTTAAGAAAATACAAAATGAGGAATGACGAACACGTTTTACGGCATTGTGTATTGCATACAGTAAAGGAAGAGTTTCGAGACGATGACTGTATTAGCATGACAGCGTACTCTGTCACGAGGCAGCATGTCAGCTAATTGCTTGTTGACAATAACATTCCTGAAATGGACCCGTTATGCACCCAGCGCCACACCTTTGGGATGAGTTAGATCTTTGACTTCGTACCAGACACCATCGTGGACAAGGATGTGGCATAGCCACCACAGTCAAGAAAATGAACCTCATTTTTAATTTATTAGTGTTCACAGATCTCTATTGGAACCGGCGATAATGCCTGATGGTATCGCCGATTTTACTCGCTGCAAGCATATTTTACTTGTAGAGCTGAACCGCATATCAGTTTTCTAAATGTCTCAAAACTTTCGTTTATATCAGCATAACATTTCCGGAAGGACTCATACATGGGGGACGACACTTCCTTCGCAATTTAATGTAGGGATGAGAGACTACTTTTGGGGAAAGTGTCATACTATGTCAAATGGTCTTAGATGACTTGGAACTCGTGAGCGTTTTGGGCGGTGTCAGAGAAGTCGGGACCTGAGCAGCGACTGCTGTTCGGCTGGCAGTGCCGTAAAAGTACTTCAGGCTACGCGTGTTTCTACAGGTAATAAACATGTCGTGTTACGTAAACGGTACAAATAAACAATCGCCTCACTAATGAATTGTTGAAGAGCGGTACCCAGCACGAAGTGGAAAGTTGGGAGCGGCCAGGGCGCTTTACGTAGAATCTATAAATCGCTAAGCTGAACCTGTAGTGTCTAGGAAGCACGTACGCTTAGCGCTAGGATTTCACCCGGAACAAGTCCCGCCCATTCACCCCCTCCACGCCTATCCATAGTGTAAGGCCCTCCCCTAAACAGCCACCAGTTCCGCAAACTAAAAGCTACATCGAAGTTATTATCGTCACTGTCCAACACATGTTACACTGTGATGAAAAGCAGTAATGATAAGAAAGTTAAGTTTTTCTGGATAGTAATATAATATGACTCTGCATTATTAAAGAAATAAAAATATTTATGGAGAATTGAAAGCATCACCAGTAACAGAAAACAAAAAATAACATGATGTTATTTAAAGGCAATAAGGACGAATTTTCATTAACTAATTCACTTTTTATAATACGTTTATTTGAGGGAAACAGCAGAGCAAACACACAATGTGAAAACAATGGTCTTGAAACTGTCATGTCGGCACCTAGTAAAGCCACAGATGTAGTCGAATAACTCTGTTGTCTAAAATCAACATTATATAGAAATAAGTCAAAGTCGTTTCGCTTATGTAGGCACTCATAGTAACTCGTGAAAATTAAGGAATATAAGAATGCCATAAAGTAGAAATGCCTAATGCAAACAGTAAGGGCCGGCCGCGGTGGTCTAGCGGTTCTAGGCGCGCAGTCCGGAACCGCGCGACTGCTACGGTCGCAGGTTCGAATCCTGCCTCGGGCATGGATGTGTGTGATGTCCTTAGGTTAGTTAGGTTTAAGTAGTTCTAAGTTCTAGGGGACTAATGACCACAGATGTTAAGTCCCATAGTACTCTGAGCCATTTTGAAACAGTAAGATATTTGTTTATATGACATATTTCGTTAGTATTTGCTTGGGTAACTGGTGAATTTTAAATTGTAAATTCTTCCAATGCCATACCTGCGCATTATAAACGACATTATAAAGAAGTGTGGCTGTTTCTGTGTGATTAGTGTCCTATATGCTGTTGCAAACGTCTCAGGAAAATTATCTGTCGTTGTTCTTTGTCCTGTCTGTTTTTAACCAAAAGATTTATTAATTTCATAAATGTCATTCAAACCATTTTTTAAAAATAATAATGATGATGTGTATGTTCGTCACAGAGCAGTTATGGAGGAAATAAATGCTGCAGTGTTTCACGGCTCTAAAACGTCCTTCATGTTGTGCTAGTTCTTCTTCCACACCTAAAACTTTTCACCAAAACTATTCAGTGAATAACACTCAAAAACAGCTTGGATCTCTAGCAAGAACGAAGTCATTTTGATGCCCTTTGGAAGTATAGCCAACATTGGTGCTTGTTTCACATATACTGTGTGAGATCTGAAACGTTGATAGAAGAGATAGAAAAGATCCAACGGAGAGCAGCGCGCTTCGTTACTGGATCATTTAGTAATCGCGAAAGCGTTACGGAGATGATACATAAACTCCAGTGGAAGACTCTGCAGGAGAGACGCTCGGTAGCTCGGTACGGGCTTTAGTTGAAGTTTCGAGAACATACCTTCACCGAGGAGTCAAGCAGTATATTGCTCCCTCCTCCGTATATCTCGCGAAGTGATCATTAGGATAAAATCAGGGAGATTAGAGCCCACACAGAGGCATACCGACAATCTTTCTTTCCACGAACAATACGAGACTGGAATAGAAAGGAGAAACGATAGAGGTACTCAAGATACCCTCCGCCACACACCGTCAGGTGGCTTGCGGAGTATGGATGTAGACGTAGATGTAGATGTAAGTGAGTATACTGTGGTTCCTCTTTCTCCATGCAAATTATTCTTTGAGTGTATGTTTTTCCTGTTTTAGCTTTGGGTACTTCTTCTCACATAGAAGTATGTTTCTTCATACGCTATTCATCTGAATACTGAGTTTTCGTATTTGAAGAGTTCAGTGCCAAATTGTTTACTCTTATTTTTGCTGTGGAAGTACCTGGCATAGCTGAGGCCAATTGTGCACTTTTTTGTAACGTGTCTTTTAACTATCTGGCAAAATTTAATACCTAGCAAGATATTAATTTAATATTCACTCCAAGCGCAGCCGAACACGATATACCACCTGGATCAACTGGAACGATGCCCCGAACAAAGACCGGGAAAGCCGATGGTGAATAGGCGGGTCTTTTTCCGGAGGGGTGAATGGCCGGGACTTGTTCCAGGTGAAATCCCAGCGCTAACGGTTCCCCTAAGGAGGCCTACATACTCGGATCGCTCGACAAACAATCAAATCAATAGTATTAACGAGTTTTATTATAAAAAGAAAATTACAGTAAACTTTAGTAGTTACACAGATGTGTCCCAAGCAAAGAGCGACATACAAAATAATCAATCTTTTTCAGTATAGACAATCCCAAGTCGGTGCTGCGTAGAGAGTACAAGCGAAGTAATTTAGCGCTGACGCTGCTATACTAGCACTTAATCCTGAAACTACTATTGAACTGGCGCGCCACCAGCCGGTCACTGTGCGTATGTGTTCTCCACGTAGGGGCCATTACTGTCGCGCTGTCTTCCTGGAGGGAGGTCCGGACAGCGTGCGATTGTCTGGAGTCGTCTCACAGCCATCTCTTCTCTTATCACTCCCGACTGGCGTGCCAGCGCTCGACTTTACGCCGTAACAGAACCTATTTGCACGATCTCTACCAGGGTAAGTTTTCTGATGGCTAAACTGCAAAAACAGCATTGTAGATCACTTTTTGAGTTTAAAAGAGTTTAATGTAGCATTTAAATTTTCTCATTTAAAAAAATAAAACTTCACTACAAAGTTGTACGATTTAATGAAGAGGTGAAAATTAAAAAAATGAAATCAATTGAAAAAGGTAAAATATTTTAAAAAATTTAAGCTCGTTACGATCAATTATTTTTTTTTTTTAAAGTTAACAAACAGCCAAAATTGGTGCCCATGCAAAAGTCAGCATTTTAATTTTAAAAATGACATATTGTACCTGTTAAAGTTAGTACTAGTAGGTTGGTAATTATTTAGACAAAAATATCTATAATAAAAATTCGTATTTGCTTGACTTTCGAATTTCCTGCTAAAACTCGCACACTTGTTGCGGGATCTTGCTATGATGTTGCGAGCTTTTTGAGTGCAGGAAACGTCTTCTATTCGTTATTTTCAAATTAATGAACTAGTTAAATTTTTGCTCTTCCATAAGTTACAGGGAAAATCCGTTTATCTGCATGTCACCCTTCTTTTGCCATTTAAATTTTAGGAAGAAAGCAGTGATGTTATTTCTTATAGAGATAACTCGCTCTATAAATTAATTATTTCAATTGTGTTGCAGTTTTTATGTTATATTTTGTTCAATAAAATTATGGAAAAGAAGCAAGAATGGTTTTTTTTGTAATTTTCCAACTCGATACATGTATTCAAAATTTTGTTGTGATATTTTTAATTTTTACTGATTTTGAAATGTAGAACTTTTAGAAAATCTTAAAACTGGAACTGATGTGACAGAAAATTATATTATTAGTCCTCATTCTATGTCGTTTTGAAATAGGTTAAAAGAAGATAAGAAATACAGGTGCACTGACTTTGAGTTAAAAAGGCAAGGTGCCTTCCATTCATTTACTTTCGAAGGTAAATGGTGAGTGAGGAGCCATGAAAAGGGCTAGTTCATTCCAGTGCGTGAGCAATTCTGATATGATCCCTGAGAAAAACGATTTTACATATCTCAACAAGAACAGGAAGAGACAAAAAGCAAAAGAGAAGAGATTAGGAAAGAGTTTAACAGATAGTATGATGTATTTAATAACAGGATACCAGTTTTTGAAAAGGGATTACAATAATTAACTGTTCATTTCCTACAGATGGCGCTGTATTATTTATCTTAAACGAGCGACCATTTGTATAGCCATTCGAACACTATCTTTCTGTACCTATGTTAAAGTATATTAAGCAAGGTTTGAATGACGTACCAGAGCTGGCGCCGAGGCAAATTGTGTGAATCGATTAATTGGACTGAAATCATGCTCAGCTAAGGGTACCATTTATATGTGCAACTTTCATATTTTACATGCAAAAACAGTTACCCTCATTCAGATTTTACGTACAAAAACAATCATCCTTAAATAATACAGGACGGAGCGAGATTGATGGCTCAAATTTTGGCGTATTGGACCTTGGTCTAAGATACGTTTTAGCTCTTCGAAAAAAAAATCTTAATTCGTTTGGATTTTACATGCAAAAAAATCGTTTTCTGGGATGTTTTTGAAGAATGCCACTTATATACATTAATCTTATACGAACTAGTTCAAATTTTCCACGAAAATAGATAAATGGATAAAAGGAAAACAAAATTTTTTACGCGATAACCTTTGAGATATATTTAATCCAAGCAGTAGACATTTGAACTGGTAAAAGATACCAAAAGCAAGAAATTCCGTGTATTTGCGACAGCGTGGTTGGGGCTCTTTCTGCCAGAAACTTTCTCATTAATCGATCATCGTAAATAAGGATATTCCATGAAACTTCCTTAATAAGGTCTCCAGCTTCTCCGGCCTGTCTGTCACTGGCGTAATTAAAGTATTGATCTGTCAAGAGTCCAGTGCAAGGCGGATTGACTGATCATTCTTCACCATTACATGCAAGGGGCCGTTGTAAGGTGATGCATGCTCGATTATTCCTTAAGTCAGCGTCTTGTTCAGTTCTTCACATACCTATTTGTATGTACAAGTGGTAATGCATAATTCTGAAGATCCGCAAAATGTGTGATCTTCACTGACTTCGAATTGCTAATGGAGATTTCGCACTGCACCTGTGTTGGACAAGAACATCTCCGCATTACCCTGTGAAATACCACTTAATTATTGCTGGTGTTGATCCTCGACATCGTGCTCTGCCTCGACTATTTCCTTATTTTCTGATCTATCTCACAACTTATCTGTATCTCGTCTTGTTGGAATCACCACAGCTGCTTCCGATAAAAATTTTCAATCGATTCTACCTTCATTTCTGGTTCCACGAGCAATCTTAGGCAACTCCCTGGAATCTGTGCTCCAATAGCTTGTTCTTCAAAGCGTATTAGCACTTCTTTCTTCCTTTGGAACATAATTACGCCATGACTCATGTTTAATGTGACCTCTTGTCCTCTCATGAAGTTTAGGCCAAATATAAGTTCTGTGGCAAGCTTATGCACAGTGATGAAGTTACATTCCAGTTCATGTGTCTGACATATAAAGTCTACTCTAGCCTGAATATTTACTTCTGTGTATTTGCCTACAATCGCCCCCTTTATGTGTGTCTTTTTTAAAGACAGAACCGGCCACCAAGAATCCTCCTTACATCTTTCAAAGGCGACATTGTAAATCGCATAGATTTCACCGCCACTATCAAAAATTACCTTCAGTTCTACCATCCCCCATTCTTATCTTTACCACTGGGCGTAGCTCCTGACCGCACACTGCTTCCTTGTCCTCCAACAGGATCTCTGGCATGTCTTCGTACTTGAGTAAGTTTACGCTGTTCATCACTTCATTTTTCACCCAATGCGTCTGTCTCGCTTGATATTTCTGTGGGTTCACCTCTTTGGTCTCTGTTTACTTCTGTCCCACGATGACCTAATCTCCGTGATTTCCGCTTCCTGCATACTTTCATTAGGTTGTGGCCACGTTGCTATAAATTGTGGGAGATTGTTCAGCTGGAAATAATGTCCTGTGCCTTTGATTGGTGGGAACTTCTGGAACCGCCCATCCTTGTCCAGTGTTCTGTTCCTGTTGTTTCTTCTGTTATTCTCCCATCACGGCGGTCCACGAAAATTAGTAGAATTGTTCCTATTGTTCTTCGCTTCCTTCCTTCTTCTGTTCACCTGATTCTCGTTAAATCAAACACTAACTCCCGCAGTATGTTTTTGAATGCTTTTATGTCTCTGCCATACTTGCTGGTCAATACTTACTCATACTTGATAGGTAATTTCATGTAACAAAATCGTATGACTTCACTCGCGCTAAATGGCGTGTTCAGGTACTGGTTCTTGAGTAAAAGATAGTCAAAGAACTACACCGGTCTCCTCTATTCTGATGAGTCTAAGTCTTTGTCATCGCAATTTCTTGTTTGATGCGCTCATGAGTTCCCTTCGACCAATATATCGCAAGGAAAGCATCTTTAAACATCCTGATATGAGCTACTTGTTTGTGTGATCTCACTTATGCGGACTGCTGGATCTTTTGCTAAATGTGAACACAAGAAGTCTAGCTTGAGCAGCAGTGGTCATGATGGAGGTAATAATATGTATGTTGTTGACTCACTACTTCTACTTTCCCTCGCGACAAACCAGTTCATGTCTGTTGCATGCGTCCTCATCAACGGAGTACAAAAACTTCGTGGGTTATTATCCATCTCCAAACGTGAATGTCACACGAAAACCATTCTCGTTACCGATTCCTCTTTCCTGTGCTGTACTCGACTAGATTAATGATTCATTTTTCTAATTTTCCCTGGCTGATGCTATATTCGAGTTTCCAGGATCCTCACATCTTTTCTGTGTTTCGCGTGAGATTAATTTCTCCTCGCGTGATAATATCAGCATCAATATTGACCATTCTTCTTCCAATTTCTACCATGCGTGTTTCTTGTTCTTCCTGCCTCCCGTTCACTTTGTCCAATTCCTTTTCCAGGACTGGAAGTTGTTCTAATTGCGCAATTATTCCTTCCTGTGCTTTCTCTATCTCATCCGCCAGCAGTTTAGCTGATTGCGCTACCTTGTTGACTTCTGCAGCCTCACCCTTTGCTTCCGTCACTAGTCTTTTTACATCTGTCAGATTTTGGATCAGAATATCAGAATATCCAAGTTTTCCTTTATCTCTTTCCAAGTTAACCTCGTTTCCTGAAACATTTCCTTTCTCGCTACCCGGTTATATGTGAGTCTTTCAACTGAGCTCTCGTGTCGTGAAGTGACTCTTTGTAGTTCTCCCTGTCATATCCGTTCGCACCCTCTGACTCAAAATTCTCTGTTCGTTCAGTTTGAAGTATAGATGGACTCTGAATTGTCCCTTCCTTGGAAAACATTACCTGCTCCTCCCTCGTAACTCATGCTTCCCTATCTTCATTTCATTCCATATTCAAAATTTCCATTAACTTAACTAACCCCCTACCTGCTCTCGTCTGACTCCTAGTCTTCATTTAAGTACGTAATCAAAATACCTCATGTACAGGTACACAAAATATTATTAAATTCATCCAAAATAATTTCGACGCTGTGCCAACGCTGACAGATCGATAGGATGTGAAGCAAAATCCACACATACCAGAGAAAGCTGAAATAGCACATACGCGGAATAATTAATTTGAGCCAGCGCAAGTTCTATGGCTAATGTGGACTTACGTCTCTATAAATGTGACTACAAACCAAACTAACTTTAGTTCCAAGTAACTAAGGCAGACAGAGTTTCAAGACAAGGAACCGATAGGCACGTTACTACCTTATTAGCACACTGATCAGTTTCTGCAAGCTGGTGACAGTGACTGCCAAAACTTGTGTTCGTAAAATTGTGCGTGCCAAAAGGGCGTTTTCATTATTCTCTAACTCTCTAGCTTTTACTGAGCACATTGCGACCTATACATGCCCAAAGCCTGTCGCAGATTTTACCTTTTTTTTTTTAACCCTCCGTTACTCGCGCAAAAATTAGTGACGTCACTCGTGTGGATGACAGGTGTCATCCACAAAGCAAACGTCTATTTACATACTTGGAACGGTCTTTATGACAGATTTTATTATTAAATCTAAATATAATACAGTTAATATTTGTACACAGTATAACACACTACTGGCCATTAAAATTGCTACACCACGAAGGTGACGTGCTACACACGCGAAATTTAACCGACAGGAAGAAGATGCTGTGATATTCAAATGATTAGCTTTTCAGAGCATTCACACAAGGTTGGCGCCGGTGGCGACACCTACAACGTGCTGACATGAGGAAAGTTTCCAACCCACTTCTCATACACAAACAGCAGTTGAACGGCGTTGCCTGGTGAAACGTTGTTGTGATGCCTCGTGTAAGGAGAAGAAATGCGTACCATCACGTTTCCGACTTTGATAAAGGTCTGATTGTAGCCTATTGCGATTGCGGTTTATCGGATCGCGACATTGCTGCCCCGTTGGTCGAGATCTAATGACTGTTAGCAGAATATGGAATCGGTGGGTTCAGGAGGGTAATACGGAACGCCGTGCTGGATCCCAACGGCCTCGTATAACTAGTAGTGAGATGACAGGAGTCTTATCCGCATGGCTGTAACAGATCGTGCACCCACGTCTCGATCCATGAGTCAACAGATGGAGACGTTTGCAAGACAACAGCCATCTGCACGAACAGTTCGACGACCTTTGCAGCAGCATGGACTATCACCTTGGAGACCATGGCTGCGGTTACCCTTGACGCTGCATCACAGACAGGAGCGCCTGCGATGGTGTACTCAACGACAACCTTGGGTGCACGAATGGCAAAACGTCATTTTTTCGGATGAATCCAGCATCATGGTGGTGGCATCCGTGTTTGGCGACATCGCGGTGAACGCACATTGGAAGCGTGTATTCGTCATCGCCATACTGGCGTATCACCAGGCGTGATGGTATGGGGTGCCATTGGTTACAGGTCTCGGTCACCTCTTGTTCGCATTGACGGCACTTTGAACAGTGGACGTTACATTTCAGATGTGTTACGACCCGTGGCTCTACCCTTCATTCGATCCCTGAGAAACCCTACATTTCAGCAAGATAATGCACGACCGAATGTTGCAGGTCCTGCACGGGCCTTTCTGGATACAGAAAATGTTCGACTGCTGCCCTGGCCAGCACATTCTCCATATCCCTCGCCAATTGAAAACGTCTGGTCAATTGCGGCCGAGGAACTGGCTCGTCACAATACGCCAGCCGCTACTATTGATGAACTGTGGTATCGTGTTGATGCTGCATGGGCAGCTGTACCTGTGCACGCCATCCAAGCTCTGTTTGACTCAATGCCCAGGCGTATCAAGGCCGTTATTACAGCCAGAGGTGGTTTTCCTGGGTACTGATTTCTCAGGATCTATGCACCCAAACTGCGTGAAAATGTAATCACAAGTCAGTTCTAGTATAATATATTTGTCCAATGAATACCCGTTTATCATCTGCACTTCTTCTTGGTGTAGCAATTTTAATGGCCAGTAGTGTATATTCTAACGTTTGAAACAATTCGACCATTTGAAGAACAATATCTTCAGCTGAATTACTGGCATTGCATGGTCCCTCTGGTTGCTTACCGACGTACGGCTCTAAATTCAAAATGTATGCTGTTTTTACATCAACCAAAGCAAACACTTTTAACCCATACTTTGTTTGTTTGCTAGGAAATTATTGCCTGAATGGGCAGTTTCCTCTAAATGCCAAAAGCTGTTCGTCAACAGTAAGATATTCACTAGCTGAAAAATATTTTTGGCAGTTGTTCGTGAATAGTTCAAGTATCTCTCTGACAGCAGCCAACTTGTCAATCTCTCTGTGAACACCTCTGTCATGGATATTATCAAACCTCAGACATCTCAACAGTACCCTGAATCGGTTTTCACTTGTGCATAAATAATATGATTCAAGTTCGTTTCCCTTTGAGGTATCCCACAATTTCGACATACTCTTCATAGAAAATCTCAAAGATCCACACAGATATAACAAACCAATGAAAGCTCTGATTTCTATCGCATCTGTTTCTTTAGTGTCCCTTTCCCTAGATAAGTTCTAGAACTTAATTGATGTATATATTAGCGCATGTTGCGATAATCCTTATTAGGTTTTCATCCAAGAACAAATTGAGAATTTCTATTTCTGTCTTTTTTATACGAACTTGATTTTTTGGTCCAAACAAATGCGTAATAATATTACAGGATGTGCTTCTAACATTTGTAGGATATTTATTTATCCCTCGTTTAGTTATTCCATCTTTCCCTAAAAAAAAATGCATCCTCTTGAGTTACTTCTTCCTGTGATACATATTAATAATTTTCTCACACTTCTTGTTCTGTTCCTCAATCATGACCACTTTTGTGAACACAATCCTCAGTCTTTGAGTCAGCGCTATCACTGTGAGTATTTTCATCATTCAGCTCATTGAACCATTCCAACCATACATTAGGATTTCTACTAAACTCTGTCCGAGGTTATTTTGCCTCTGACATCTCCTCCACAATCTAAAAATAAATACTAGGTAACACAGAAGGTAACTGCAATCAGTTTCAGTAAGTCTAAATTTGCGCACATAAAAGAGTGATTGAATCTAGGAAAGCAATAAAGTGATACGGACTTTGTTTCAGATTGTGACAGCAGAACTCGCACGGATGACAAGTGTCCTCCAGACTACAATAATGTTTCATAAACAATGTATCTTTCGTAACCGAAAGCCAACAATGATTGGAGCTAACAGCCGGAGAGTTAACAGAGAGGTGCTGAAAATGGCGCGAACTCAGTCCAGCCCTGTCAGGCTGTCAGATAAAATTGAGCGGGAGAGTCATGTGGGTGCCGAGTGTCATCGGCGCGAGCACCGGAGGGTTGACAGCCTCTCTGAGTTCTCTGCCACCGCTGCGGTCGGCGGCCAAAATGTACGACCAAGCCTGTGGATCTCGAAAAGCTACCAAACACTGGACGCGCTACAGTTAGAGCTGCAAAGTGAAATTACTACTACTCACACCGAATTCGGCGAGCAGAAATCGAAGTGATTGTCTCACTTGACACAGTGTCGTCTTAGTTACTCCTGTCTTCCCTCGTAACATTCACCCCATTCGACAGCCAGTCCTAGCCTCTCATAGGCAATGACAAGTATCATTTCTCCTGGAACACCCACCCATCTACATCTACATCTACATGACTACTCTGCAATTCACATTTAAGTGCTTGGCAGAGGGTTCATCGAACCACAATCATACTATCTCTCTACCATTCCACTCCCTAACAGCGCGCGGGAAAAACGAACACCTAAACCTTTCTGTTCGAGCTCTGATTTCTCGTATTTTATTTTGATGATCATTCCTACCTATGTAGGTTTGGCTCAACAAAATATTTTCGCATTAGGAAGAGAAAGTTCGTAACTGAAATTTCGTAAAAAGATCTCGCCGTGACGAAAAACGTCTTTGCTGTAATGACTTCCATCCCAATTCGCGTATCATGTCTGCCACACTCTCTCCCCTATTAACTGATAATACAAAACGAGCTGCCATTTTTTGCACCCTGTCGATGTCTTCCGTCAATCCCACCTGGTAAGGATCCCACACCGCGCAGCAATATTCTAACAGAGGACGAACGAGTGTAGTGTAAGCTGTCTCTTTAGTGGACTTGTTGCATCTTCTACGTGTCCTGCCAATGAAACGCAACCTTTGGCTCGCCTTCCCCACAATATTATCTATGTGGTCTTTCCAACTGAAGTTATTCGTAATTTTAATACCCAGGTATTTAGTTGAATTGACAGCCTTGAGAATTGTACTATTTATCGAGTAATCGAATTCCAACGGATTTCTTTTGGAACTCATGTCGATCACCTCACACTTTTCGTTATTTAGCGTCAACTGCCACCTGCCACACCATACAGCAATCTTTTCACTAGTCAATAATTTTCCAAAATTAAAATGTTGACTAGGCTGACCACTGAAATTCCCACATTTTAGCGTCCAAACGCCTACAGTTGAAGAAAGACTCTGTCCTGTCGGTGCCTCAAAGGAGCATGTTAGCAAGTTATTTGCTACGACCCTCCTAAGATTCCTTATATATATAAGGAGCGAGCTGCAGGTATTTTTGGGACGAGGGAGTTGCAGTCCCACAACCCGCTAGGGTAGCCGAGAGCGCTAACGTGCTGCTTCCTGGACTCGGGTAGGCGCGCTGGCCCCGGATCGAATCCGCCCGGCGGTTTAACGACGAGGGCCGGTGTGCCGGCCAGCCTGGATGTCGTTTTTAGGCGGCTTTCCACATCCCGCTAGGTGAATACCGGGCTGGTCCCCACGTTCCGCCTCAGTTACGCGCGTCGCAGTCATTTGAAACACGTCCGCACTATTTCACGATTTACACTAGACGTAGACAGTTCGGGTATATTCATACCATCCTGCGGGGGGGGGGGGGGGTTCAGGATGACGGCAGGAAGGGCAGCCGGCCATCCCTAACACTAACACTGCGAAATCCGTTATAACCACGCCGACCCTACGATCGTCGCAGGACTGTGGCGTGAGTGAAAGAAAGAAAGAGAGAAAGAAAGAGTTGCAGTCCCACACTTACAGAATCCTCACACCTCGCCTGCGTATTCTGCCGAGAGCATAGATTCATACATACCTGTAGCTTCACAGGGACTGCACCGTGCGCACCGCAATATTGCTCTCCTATCGGCAGGCTGGCGCCATCTTCTCTGCACTGTCCGCCCAAGGCTCATTGCTGCCCGACTTCTGGGCCCTTTATTGTACTGTCCAACGCTCTCGCCGCAGAAAAACGCTCTAGGAACGAGGGAGCAGTGGTCATCTAGTGCAGAATTCCAACAGATCCTCTTTGGCCATCTGGACAGGTGCAGCGTTACCTGCTGTCCGCACTGTGTCGGCTTATAACAGGCATCCCTCCATCCTGTCCAGTAAACACAACAGCCTTCGGAGAACGCTGTTCTAGCTGGTGTAGGCTTCACCTTTTAGAGCCTGCGTTAAGTTAATGGTGCCCTTTGGCCCGCTCTGATCTGCTATCTGTCTGTGAAATTGCCAGCCGAGCCAAACGTAATTCTCAAGAAATAAAACGCCTACAAGTACTCCATGTATTGGCAATCGCTATCAGATAATCTGTAATAAAAATAAAGTAATATGCTAGGCCTACATATCGATAATGTGAAGGTCGATGAAACTATCAGTTCCACCGTCTTTCAATATCGTCGTTCATTTATACAATACACAGAACGTACCAGCGTGACTTCAAACACTTTGTTACAGGAAATGTTCAAAATGTCCTCCGTTAGCCAGGATACATGCATCCACGTCGCATGGAACCCCTGATGCGCTGATGCAGCCCTGCAGAATGGCGTATTGTATCACAGCCGTCCACAATACGAGCACGAAGAGTCGCTACATTTGGTACCGGGGTTGCGTAGACAAGAGCTTTCAAATGCCCCCATAAATGAAAGTCAAGAGGGTTGAGGTCAGAAGAGCGTGGAGGCCATGGAATTGGTCCACCTCTACCAATCCATCGGTCACCGAGTCTGTTGTTGACAAGCGTACGAACACTTCGATTGAAATGTGCAGGAGCTCCATCGTGCATGAACCACATGTTGTGTCGTACTTGTAAAGGCACATGTTCTAGCAGCACAGGTAGAGTAGCCCGTATGAAATCATGATAACGTGCTCCATTGAGCGTAGGTGGACGAAACTAAAATAAGCTCTAACATGGAAATTAAGCGTTTCCGGACACATGTCCACATAACATCTTTTCTTTATTGGTGTGTGAGGAATGTTTCCTGAAAGTTTGGCCGTACCTTTTTGTAACACCCTGTATAATGAAAAATTACGAAATATCTTGCCTTGCTGTCGTGACAACTCTTACTGACTTACTGAAGTTTGCTTGTAGGATACTATGGTGCCTAAAACTGTAAACCAAAATGCCACCATACCAGCAGGAATAGACCAGGGCTGAAAGGGACGCAGTAACTCACACAAAGCCGACAATCTTTTGAGATATGATAACATAAATCAATAAATTAGCAATGCAAATAATTCACTTAAACAGTTGGGACTAAATTAAATAAGATAAGAAAACTGCGTTGACAGCTGATTGTTATGTTGCGAATGAGTTCATCGGTTTTACAGTCACACAGCTACTTGATTACAGTTAAAGTGAAATTTGTGGTGTGGCGTCTGGTTCATATGCTATAGCAGGCAGAAGATATAATATTTGCTCTAGCGTAACATCAAGCACTGGCGCATTAGCCCGAAACGTAACAGCAGAGAAGGCTGTGAGACGACTTCAGCCAATAGAACGTTGACTAGGATAACACCAGGCAGGAGCGGCACCTACACGAAGAGAATGTAAGTGTCACTCCAGCTTCCCTCGGGCTCACTAGAATATGTGCACTAGAAGACCAGCACTAGAAGACGAGCCGTCATCCTCACTCTTTAGTGGTTACTTACGTTTTATTTGCATGGAAATTGTATATATCAATGGGCATTGATTATTTACACGTCCCCATTTGCTTGCTGCTCACCATTGAAAGAAGGAAAAGTTAAGTATTGTCAATTTAACATACTGTAGTAAACTCTGTTAATGAGATTTGCTTGAAATGTTGTTTAGCTATCTGAGAAAGCATCTTCCTAGGCGCCTTATATGACACGAGTAGGCAGGAACTTGTACTGGTCCGTAACTGGCAGTACCCAAGATCGATTGACAACGACAAGGGGATAGTACTGTACCAACGTCTCTGTGCCGTTACTGCAGAGTATCCTGTTGTGCAAAGTACGTAGGCCACCAGTCGACCACCACGCCTTTAATTAGGTACAGTTTCTTATTTTTAACTACAGGTTAAGACTGCAGAACGCTATCTAATTGCAGGAGATTGCAGTTGGAGAGGAGCCTCTGATGACGACAAGAATCTAGCCCGCGCCGCAATCACACTGGCAATGAACTAATCGGACACGAAATCAGCCTTAGTACAAATAATATTGCAGCCACCTCAACCACTGACCATGCAAACAGCCTGTCTGCCAAATAATGGGAACAACACCCTGCCTAGGCACGACGCCGAAATCGTACCAAGCCAAGATAGAACTACGAATAATCACTTAACAATATTCACACACCAATGATTACTGTAGTTAAGCAGTAGTGAATAAATGGGCTTATTTAATGAACCACTCTCGTTGTCTACGATACTGATCTCGTCAGAGCAACAAATTACTTTAATTTCAGTCCCTCATTATCTTGCGTGATGATAAATACATCCAACTAGCAATTGTTATCTTTCGCAACGAACTTTTCACAACGCAGTATGTACTCTCTGACATAAACTCGGGATTATTTTATTACTTGTACTAAAATACAAATCTGTCTACCGTCTTGAAATGATTATTCTGCTTATGGACACTTCCACCACTACTGTTGGTAATTAAAACATTTTTAATTCTTCCTTAAATATTTTTTCACCTCGACGCAGCGATAATTAGTAAGTGATGAGACTTCGCATTGCCGACCGGAGTGGACGAGCGGTTCTAGGCGCTACAGTCTGGAACAGCGCGACCGCCAGGTCGCAAGTTAGGATCCTGCCTCGGGCATGGATGTGTGTGATGTCCTTAGGTTACTTAGGTTTAAGTAGATCTAAGTTCTAGGGGACTGATGACCTTAGAAGTTAAGTCCCATAGACCTCAGAGCCATTTTTTTAGACTTCGCATACGTCACAAAATAATGAATCTTTGTTAGTAGCAAATTCTTTGGCCTTTCCGTAAATTATTCAATTACTTCAATTAAACTTATTCGTCATTTAGAAAACTTTCCCTTAACTGAAATCTTTTCTTTAATATTGATAAGATCTACTCTCAGTAGATTATTTATAATTTCATTTCTTCAAGAACCTTTTACCAAGCACATTTTAAAACACCGCATTATGTGTGATATCGACTCCACTGTATCAATATCTCTGAATTACACTCGTTTATACTTCCGAAAATTATATAGATATATTCACACTGGATACTAATTAAATAGACTGGGAAGTTTCCTTTAACCCCAATCAAATTGGATCTTTTTTCCTTCTAGGCATCTCAATACACGTTGGTTATCACCAGTGAACGAGTGACAGCAAATGTATTATTAGGCCCCACAATACGGAAACAAGTCATTAAAAAAATCAAACAAAAATCCTAAATGTCACCGCCACTTTTCAACTAACCTTATCTTACAATTTAAGAGCAAATCTTGACCTCTTCAGGCGTTGACCACACGTGACCCGCTAAGTTCCCTAACATTTAAATCGGCCACTCGGCACCTTGATGAATCAAGTTTTTTGGTTTAGCTACGTGTAGCTCGTTAAATGGTTCCTTCAATTTACTATCGCTTATCTGCTCAGTGATACATGCACACCATCACCGTATAGTGAAACAGTTCGTCGTTCTATGAGCCAATTCTCTGTCTGCTGCAAGCTAGTGGTCTTGAAAATACAACTACCAACACGTGTTCGAGGCTTCCCTTCTCGATACACACACGCACAATGCCCAAACCTCCATAAAAACGACATTACCAGTGGGCGCGTCGCGATCACTCAACATACACTGCAGACGGGATATCGGTCACACCGATTCCACAAAACTCAGCACCTAACAAATCAATCTCTCAATTAAATCAGGCTCACGCGAGACTCACTCCAGCAATTTTTACGAACGAAGCTGTTCCAACAACTATAATCGACAAAATTCCGAGCAGTTTCTCAAGACTTAGGTGTCAACTGAGTAGCCTCACTATACCACGCAGTGAAACGCTATAAGACCAGACCCGATGTACACCACTACCACCACCACATGGTCGGTGAGAGGTCTATCCGAGAACTAACTAACCCTTTTCGTTGTACAATAGGAACCTTTAAAACGAACAAACATGCAACGCCACGCCAACTTTTAACAATTAATGTAATAATCATCGATGCTGTCAATTCTTCGCAATAGAGGCCAGCTGCTGCGCGTCGCTCAGGCGGCATCCCTGGACGCAACGAGGGCGATATGGTATGTCGCTGCAGAAGCGCATGCTCGCCAGCTGCTATTCCGTAGACGCTCTCATATCATCTAGAACACAATTTGATTTTGGTTTTACCAGAACATACACGTATATTATCGCGACCACCAGGTGTTATCATTGATTTATCACGCAGGACGCTCAGCACCAGCAATGGCGAACGTACCCCGTGCGTCTTGACACAGCACAAACGCACAGTATTGCTACATGAATGTCGAAAATTGAAGCACCGATCCCTAATTTTAATTGTTCAGGGAGGCCAATGACACTTACATAATTGCAAAGCTACTTTGCTACAGATGTGCACACAGACTAATCATGTGTGGGCATAACCATTAATAAAGGTTAAAAGAAGTAATCATATACACACTGCTTTTACACAACCAAGAGAAGTTTTCCTCTGTCTCTCACAATGCTACCAACATCTATCCCGCATACTGATTACGTGTGATGGTAGAAATGACTCCCAAAAGGAACATTTTATGAAATCGCACTCTAAGGACCTTCAAGTTTAACAATTGCAGATGGTTCATTTGCAGTAACACATGCATACCAGGCAGCTGTAGTGTCACGGCTGCTAGGTCATTGATGTTCTCAGCAGTGGAACACAAAACATCACAGTAACAAAGTATTTGGGGCAACTCAGAGTGTACCAGGGTTGTTAGATGTATGATGAAGATCAGACATGTTCCGGAAGTTCAAGTCCTATATGATGTATGATCCTAAGTCAAGGATTATAAGCAGACATATTATAATTTTGGGATTTTTACTTTCTGAAGGAGAAATTATTCCAAAAAAATCAATTCTGCATATATTACCAGATTACTATCAACCGATTATGAAGCACATGCACAACAATCAACTACACTCATGTTAAGATTATTTAGTTGAGTGTAAGAACATCGTTCAAAACATGTGCCTTGCAGGGACCTTGCTGTGCAGTAAGGTTTACTTTAGCACTGTGTGTCCATTACAGTTTGGCTTAATACTTCAGTATTTAACTAACAATGGATTTGGGCTAGGTGATTCCTGTAGAATATGATTTCTCATTACATGTGGTTATACCAGCAGCTGTGCTCTGAGCTGTTTAACAATCATTCTCTGCTCTTCATACCATAGTTCAGTACACAGCACACCTTGTCGACCAACACATATGTTAGCATTGTGTGTTTATTTGAGTAATTTATTAAGTGGGTGTAATGTGAAGTAGTAATGAAGAGATGTGTTTCTGTGCCAAAGAAAAGGAAGATGTAAAGAGTCGAGTTACCGTAAAGTGAGAAACCTCAACATAGGCTTCAACAATGATACACTGCATGGGAGGAGGATGCAGCATTTCGGTCATGGATAGCAAAGGCCCCTATTAATTGCTATAACGTGAAATGCAAACACGGTAATGATTCTTTAGTAGCTGTTCCAACTGTATTAAAGAAACACACGCAATCAAAAAATCATACTACGAAAATGAGTGGTATCACTGAAAAATCATGTGCAACTTTTGCAAAATTTTTGTCTAAAGGCGCGATAACACTCGAAAAACTGACTATGCAAACTGAGTTTAAATTGTCACGTTCTTAGCAGTTTATGTTATTCTTTTTAATACAACTGGCCATTTGACGGCTGTGTTAAAAAATGCATTTCCTGATTCTAACAAAGACCTTTGAGTGTGATGTCACAAGTTCAATCTTAAGTAAAGTTCATTTGAAAGTGTTGTGTGAACAGTTATGACAGGAAAACTGTTAGCTGCTAATGACTCACGTGTGCATCAGAAGGGTGACAGAAAATGAGGTGCCTTGGAGGTGCAGACATTAACCGTCTATGGGATGTACGTATTACACTTCAAAAATGGACATTGACAACATTCAAGACGTGTTCAAAACAAACCATTAGCTTGCACCATTAACACCAAATGAGAAATGGCGGATTGCAGTGATCACGAAAGTCCACGCCACCAAGATCAAAAGCAAACTCCTTGCGAATTACAAACCACACGCAATGATTAGCTAGGTATCGACTCTTAAAGAATGCATGTGGAATCATATTGGTGTAATATGTTGTTGAGAACTTGAGAAATGATGAAGTGCGATGGCAGGCAACCGAATGCAATAGTCTGTCGTGGAGGTTATCGTGAAACTGGCTATCCTTTAAGCTGTAGCTGCAGATGGCGTGACAATATGTTTTATAGGCACGGAAAAGACAAACATCCAGAGGTTAAATTTGTCCAGTGGTTCCAAGTGGTATGAACTGCAATGACACACACTTTCCAGGACGGATGATTTGCCCTAAAGGAGTATAATTTTTACACAGATCAGGAATCGATCAAAAGCAAGTTATTTTGACCAGCTACTGGCTAAAAGTAGTGGTCACACCATAGTTGTAGTTCTTTTACACCCATTTCCCCACTGTAATTGTAGGGGGCAGAGCACATGCAAATTCTTGCAGCACAAAAAAAAATTTCCACTTTACCATCCAGATTAATAGTTGGCATAATTGTCTATGACTGCATTAAGGCACTGTTGTTAGTTGATCTTTCTACAGCTCTCTTGGTACCTCTAATTTGCAGAGTTCCTTTCATAGCCTTTTCCTCTTCAAATCCCGATTGGTCACTTACGACAAACATTGTTTTTTGCCTTGTTTCACAAATTTTATTATTGTTACTGCACAACCTAGGTTTTGGGTTATAAGCCCATTTTCAAATACTTTACTGATTCCCAAAGATGATAACGCAAAGATAAATGTAATGACAAGGCAAAGATAGACGTCTCAACTTATTAATGTATTGCTCCATGAATTAATGTAAAATTACTTCAACAACCATTCTTTTATCATATTACATATGGAATTACACAATTCAGCAATTACACTAACATAACAAATATACCTGAGAATACGGTTATGCATCAACCAAGAACTTTTTATCTCCTGATGGATTGAGGCCCAAAGTTTTAGTTCTATCCTGGAGTTCTGGTTATAATCTAAAAGAGGTGAATAATTGAATTGTGCTTGATCATTTAATAATAGGCGTGGGAATGTATACATCTGTTATAATTTCTAAAATTTCGAACTGGTTGAGTTAAGCTCTCTTTTCCTCTGTGTGTAAGACTTATACATCTGTTATGTATTTGTGATTATTGTTAAGGCAATGTTCCACAAAGGCTGAATCAGGCTTCTTCAGTCTCCAGCTTCTATTGTGTTCTGCGCTGTGCAGATTCACCTCCCCTTCTCTCCAATGTGGCAAGACAGGCACTCAGGCCATATGAGTTTATAAACCCCACTCTTTGTGAGGCTGGGTTTTTTTTTTTTTCTTTTGCGTTGAATAAGGACCTGCCTATTTTCTAAGGGGCACAGAAAAACCAAGAGAAAACCTTTTCCTTCGAAATGTTTCATATATTTTTTGATATTTTCTCTATTAAAGGTAATCTGCACCATTGCATCTCCAGTCTGCTGGGGTTTTTATTGAGCATGGTAGGGACCTGACTAGCTTCTTCATCTTTTAATGTAGAAGTTTTTCAATGATGTTGGAGTCAAATTCATTATTTGTGGCTCTTTTTTTCATTGCATTAAGTTCCTGCTCAATGTCTTCTTGGGACATAGGGATAGAAAGGAGACAGTTGATTATATGGTGCAATGCTGGACATTTATAGACTGTAGAGTTTTGGGAGGATACCAAAATGAATGAGTCATTGAAGGAGCCTTTTCGATAAATTTGAAATTTATGCTGCCCCCTCCCCTGCTCTATGCTGACCTTTATGTTAGTGTGCTGCTGGTTGATCTTTTCCACAAATTTGTGGAGTTGTGTATTGGATTCTTTCCACATCAAAGAATATCATCCACATATCTGTACCAACGTACAACATGTTTCACCAATGGCTTCTTCATAAGGAAATCAGTCTCCCATTTCTCCATGAACATTTCTGCTAGTAAGGGGGATAAAGCTGAGCTCATTGCAAGACCATCTGCTTGCTGATAATAACTTCCTTGAAAACAGAAATAATTTTGATTTAAACATTATTCCTCTATACTAACAATGCCCAGCTATTCTGGATTAATATCATGTGAATACATTGCTTGTGACACTATATCCACACAGTCTTCCACTGTAACACATTTGAATAAGCTATGCACATCAAAAGAGACCATTTTTGCATCTCTTGGAACCTTAACATCTGTAAACTTATTATCTAACTCTAAACTATTCTTAATGCTCTATTTATCTTTTAAGTTCAGTTTCTTCTTCAAGATAGTGTTGATACTCTTGGCAGTCTTGTGTACTGGTGCTTGTATTGCAGATACCATGTGCCAACATTGGCACTTCTGATTTGTGGAGCTTCGGTAAACCATTCATTACAGAATGCTCTCACATACATATTCAGAAAAGATGTTGAAGCACTCATTTACTACCTGCTTAGCCTGATCATTGTAACTAGCTTCTAGATCTCTCTGTAGTCTTTGTACATAAAACTAGGATTGAGAACAGTAACGTGATTGTGATTAGAGCAGATAAAGGAGGGACTGTAGTGCTATTAAATAAAACAGATCAAACAAGCAAAGTAGAAGCTTTTTTCCAGTCAGTGCAACTACAAAGACTACAGAGAGATCCAACAGCTAGTTACAATGATCAGCCTATGCTCCAACATCTTTTCTGAATAGGCCTGTAAGGACATTCTGTAAATAAACCCTAGGGCACCATAACTGTACGGTTTACTGTAGCTACACAAACCAGAAATGCCAATCTGTCCTGTGGTATCTGCAATACAAGCATCAGTAAACAAGACTGCCAAGAGTATCAACACCATCCTGAACAAGAAACTGAACTTCAAAGGGAAATAGAGCATTAAGAACAATTTAGATTCAGATAACAAGTTAACAGATGTTAAGGTTCCAAAAAATGCAAAATTAGTCTCTTTCCGTGTTCATAGCTTATTCACATGTATTTCAGTGAAAGACTGTGTAGATATTGTGTCACAAGCACTGTATTCACACAACATTAATCCTGAAGAATAGCTGGGCATTGTTAGTACAGTGGAATGTTGTTTAAATCAAAGCTAGGCCTAGCTGCCGGCGCCACCTCAGTTTACCTGAGAGCCCGCAGCCCACCGAACGTTGGCTGGGGTGAAGAAGCACGCTTCTGACGTTTGAGCTAAGTACAGCTATTGACACTGTACACATGTACCGTTTATTTTACATTTTATGTGAGTCTTTTGCCCCATTGGGCGTTCTGTACTAATGTTGGACTATGCCGATTTAGGCAGTTTGTAGTTTTAGTGTGTTCTGAAGAAGGCGTGGTTATCCGCGCCGAAACCTAGGTCAACATCCGGTTTCTATTTGTAACAGAGGCGGATTCTTTGTAATCATTAAATTATTCATGACTTCTGACGTGCTGCAATGTTAAAAGTTCTCATAGTCACAAATAATGAATTTGACCCCAACATCATTGAAAAAATTCTACATTAAAAGATGAAGACGGAAGTCGGGTCCCTACTGTGCCCATTATAAAACACAGACAGACTGGAGACGCAATAGTGCATATTACCTTTTATACGGAAAATATCAAGCAATGTAAGTTACATTTTGAAGGCAAAGGGTTTCTCTGTGTTTTTTAACGTCCCTTAGAAAATAGGCAGGTCCTTATTCAATGCAGAAGAAAAACATCCAGCCACACAAAGAGTGGGGCTGGTAAACACACATGCCGTGAGTGTCATCCTTTGCTACAGTGGAGAAAAGGGGAGGTCAATCTGCACCAGGCTTAAAAAACACCATAGAAGCTGGAGACTGAAGAAGCCTGATTCAGTCTTTGTGGAACATTGCCTTAACAATAACCACAAATACATAATAGATGTAAAGACTTACACACAGAGGAATAAGACAGCTAAACTCAAACAGTTAGAAATTTTAGAAATTAGAAAAAAGGTGTGTACATTCTCACACTTACTATTAAATGACCAAACACAATTCAATTATTAACCTCTATTAGATGATATCACAACTCCAGGATAGAAGTAAAACTTTATGCCTCAGTCCATGAGAAGGTAAAAAGTTTTTGGTTGATGCGTAACCATATTCTCAGGTATGTTTGTCATGTTAGTGTAATTGCTGAATTGTGTAATTCCACATATAATTTGATAAAAGAATGGTCACTGAAGTGATTTTACACTAATACGTAGATCGATACATTAATACATTGAGATGACTACCTTGCCTTATCATCACATTTATCTTTGCATTATCATCTTTGGGAATCAATAAAGTACTAGAAAATAGGCTTATAATCCGAAACCTAGGTTGTGCAATAACAGTAATAAAATTTGTGAAACAAGGCAAAAAACAGTGTTTGTTAGTTAATTTATAATGTTTGATCAAGAACCTAAAGTTGATTCAATTAAAATGAAAACAAATTCTTTAATAAATGATGGGATAAATTTGTTCATTGCATCGACAAATTTTCAGGCTACTTCCACAGTTTTCTGTGCATTGTCAAGTTGAGACTCTGTTTGAAATTTCATTATCTTGAATCTCCCAATTCTGTAGCACTGTTTGAAGTTATGCAACCATCTACTGCTTCGCCTGAAATCACTATAATCTTTGTTCAGCGCCGCTTGATGAGCATAACCCAGTAGGTCACTATAGTGCACATCCTGTAAATTCTATCGAGCATCCTTGAAATGGCAAACAACAGTTTTTGTAACAAGTCGGCCTTGTCCTCTCTTGTATATTTGACATTTTCCTTGTGCACCAAATGCTCGTATTTCTGTGAACACATTTGAAAGCTATTCATAATTGCTTGTTTACTAGGCTGTGGATGATCTTCCATGTATGTAATTATGTTTAATACCCACTCCTTGGATGACTGTCCTTCACTACGTTTCACTGGAGGTGGGATTTCTGGCTCCCTGACCAGAAGGATGATGAACTAAATGGCTTGACTCCTTCACTTTCATTTGTTAAGCACATATCGTCACCATTGTACGCTTCATGTACACTCTCCACACAGTTGACTGTATACAACACCACGCATTCCACGGATTCATTTTGTAGAAGTGCTAATATTGCATCTGTCGTTTCTTTCTCACTCTATGAAATTCCTTGGGCTCATTTCTGATGTAATTTCAACTTCAGGCAGCTGTTGTTGTAAATACAATTCAATGTTTGCTGTGTTTATCATTGTTGCTGATCCAGTTTGTACCAATACCAGTAGCACTGTTGTTTAGTTTATTCGTTGACTAAGCATTCAACTTGGCTCCATAGCCTCATTATGTGCTCACGATTGGGTACCTCCAAACCTGCCTCCAGTTGCCATTAGCAGCCATTTTTAAGACAATATAGGGGGTGCTGATGCCATAAACATCATTGGCCTTTTGCAACCTCACACTCAAGTGATTCACTGTAAGGCAGCGCAAAACAATGTTATGAAAAGGGACAAAATCATGGCTATTATAAGAAATGCTACTGAACCTTCTCATAAAAACCATCTTATTTCCAAGTTTCAGAAAGTAATATTCTCCCTTTTGGCAGATGAAAATACTGATATTGCTTCTATTGGTTCTGTTTGAATTGTTTTTAGCTCTTATGGTAGAATGGAACGCCAAATATTGAGCAAGCTCTTCAGCTTGACTGAAAGAATGGTAGTGTCTGTAGTTGGGGCAAATTGGGCTAACTTGTATGAGAAACTTGCTCAAGCCTTACTACAACACAATATTCCATTAGAAAACGTCATTGATTTTGGCTCGGATGGTGCAAATGCTACAGTGGCATTCTTCCTGGAATTGTGTCAACAAAAAGCATTTGTCATTCAGTTCACTTGTGAGCTAATGATGGTTGCAAAGCACTTGCTACTCACTGTGAAGGACTTGCAAGAGATGTACATAATTACTTAAAACTAAATTGCAAATGGCAATGTCATCTAGCTCAATTTCAAACATATATACAGCTTAAAGTACACAAAATACTACATCTAGTGCAGAATTCTTTCTGTTTTCAAACAAATGTTTGAGCAGTGAGATGCATTAATTTTATTTTTTGTTGATTAGTGGGCCTGTAGTTGAAGAAGTGTCATGATGATCTCTCCATTGGCAAAAGATTCCGGAATAGTCCCCCATTCGGATCTCCAGGAGGGGACTGCCAAGGGGGAGGTTACCATGAGAAAAAGATTGAATAATCAACGAAAGGATAATGTTCTACAAGTCGGGGCGTGGAATGTCAGAAGCTTGAACGTGGTAGGGAAACTAGAAAATCTGAAAAGGGAAATGGAAAGGCTCAATCTAGATATAGTAGGGGTCAGTGAAGCGAAGTGGAAGGAAGACAAGGATTTCTGGTCAGATGATTATCAGGTAATATCACAGCAGCAGAAAATGGTATAACAGGTGTAGGATTCGTTATGAATAGGAAGGTAGGGCAGAGGGTGTGTTACTGTGAACAGTTCAGTGACCGGGTAGTTCTAATCAGAATCGACAGCAGACCAACACCGACAACGATAGTTCAGGTATACATGCCGACGTCGCAAGCTGAAGATGAACAAATAGAGAAAGTGTATGAGGATATTGAAAGGGTAATGCAGTATGTAAAGGAGGACGAAAATCTAATAGTCATGGGCGACTGTAATGCAATTGTAGGGGAAGGAGTAGAAGAAAAGGTTACAGGAGAATATGGGCTTGGGACAAGGAATGAAAGAGGAGAAAGACTAATTGAGTTCTGTAACAAGTTTCAGCTAGTAATAGCGAATACCCTGTTCAAGAATCACAAGAGGAGGAGGTATACTTGGAAAAGGCCGGGAGATACGGGAAGATTTCAATTAGATTACATCATGGTCAAACAGAGATTCCGAAATCAGATACTGGATTGTAAGGCGTACCCAGGAGCAGATATAGACTCAGATCACAATATAGTAGTGATGAAGAGTAGGCTGAAGTTCAAGACATTAGTCACGAAGAATCAATACGCAAAGAAGTGGGATATGGAAGTTCTAAGGAATGATGAGATACGTTTGAAGTTCTCTAACGCTATAGATACAGCAATAAGGAATAGCGCAGTAGGCAGCATAGTTGAAGAGGAATGGACATTCTCTAAAAAGGGCCATCACAGAAGTTGGGAAGGAAAACATAGGTACAAAGAAGGTAGCTGCGAAGAAACCATTGGTAACAGAAGAAATACTTCAATTGATTGATGAAAGGAGGAAGTACAAACATGATCCGGGAAAAACAGGAATACAGAAATACAAGTCGCTGAGGAATGAAATAAATAGGAAGTGCAGGGAAGCTAAGTCGAAATGGCTGCAGGAAAAATGTGAAGACATCGAAAAAGATATGATTGTCGGAAGGACAGACTCAGCATACAGGAAAGTCAAAACAACCTTTGGTGACATTAAAAGCAACGGTGGTAACATTAAGAGCGCAACGGGAATCCCACTGTTAAATGCAGAGGAGAGAGCAGACAGGTTGAAAGAATACATTGAAAGCCTCTATGAGGGTGAAGATTTGTCTGATGTGATAGAAGAAGAAACAGGACTCGATTTAGAAGAGATAGGGGATCCAGTATTAGGATCGGAATTTAAAAGAGCTTTGGAGGACTTACCGTCAAATAAGGCAGAAGGGATAGATAACATTCCATGAGAATTTCTAAAATCATTAGGGGAAGTGGCAATAAAACGACTATTCACGTTGGTGTGTAGAATCTATGAGTCTGGCGACATACCATCTGACTTTCGGAAAAGCATCATCCACACAATTCCGAAGACGGCAAGAGCTGACAAGTGCGAGAATTATCGCACAATCAGCTTAACAGCTCATACATCGAAGCCGCTTACAAGAATAATATACAGAAGAATGGAAAAGAAAATTTAGAATGCGCTAGGTAACGATCAGTTTGGCTTTAGGAAAAGTAAAGGTACGAGAGAGGCAATTCTGACGTTACGGCTAATAATGGAAGCAAGGCTAAAGAAAAATCAAGACACGTTCATAGGATTTGTCGACCTGAAAAAAACGTTCGACAATATAAAATGGTGCAAGCTGTTCGAGATTCTGAGAAAAGTAGGGGTAAGCAATAGGGAGAGATGGGTCATATACAATATGTACAACAACCAAGAGGGAATCATAAGAGTGGACGATCAAGAACGAAGTGCTCGTATTAAGAAGGTTGTAAGACAAGGCTGTAGCCTTTCGCCCCTACTCTTCAATCTGTACATCGAGGAAGCAATGATGCAAATAAAAGAAAGATTCAGGAGTGGAATTAAAATGCAAGGTGAAAGGATATCAATGATACGATTCGCTGATGACATTGCTATCCTGAGTGAAAGTGAAGAAGAATTAAATGATCTGCTGAACGGAATGAACAGTCTAATGAGTACACAGTATGGGTTGAGAGTAAATCGGAGAAAGACGAAGGTAATGAGAAGTAGTAGAAATGAGAACAGCGAGAAACTTAACATCAGGATTGATGGTCACGAAGTCAATGAAGTTAAGGAATTCTGCTACCTAGGCAGTAAAATAACCAAAGACGGACGGAGCAAGGAGGACATCAAAAGCAGACTCGCTATGGCAAAAAAAAGGCATTTCTGGCCAAGAGAATTCTACTAATATCAAATACCGGCCTTAATTTGAGGAAGAAATTTCTGAGGATGTACGTCTGGAGTACAGCATTGTATGGTAGTGAAACATGGACTGTGGGAAAACCGGAACAGAAGAGAATCGAAGCATTTGAGATGTGGTGCTATAGACGAATGTTGAAAATTAGGTGGACTGATAAGGTAAGGAATGAGGAGGTTCTACGCAGAATCGGAGAGGAAAGGAATATGTGGAAAACAGTGTTAAGGAGAAGGGACAGGATGATAGGACATCTGCTAAGACATGTGGGAATGACTTCCATGGTACTAGAGGGAGCTGTAGAGGGCAAAAACTGTAGAGGAAGACAGAGATTGGAATACGTCAAGCAAATAATTGAGGACGTAGGTTGCAGTTGCTACTCTGAGATGAAGAGGTTAGCACCGGAAAGGAGTTCGTGGAGGGCCGCATCAAACCAGTCAGTAGACTGATGACAAAAAAAGGGCAACAGAAAAGGTTAATAAGTCTAAAGATATCCCAGACTTGCTCTGTGATCCCTTTATTAAACTGCAGTCCCAATTTCTAAATTGTAGATTTTACCCAAATTGAAACAGTGAATGCTTACTTCAGATTTGCAAAAGTTGTAGTGTTAGGCTAAAGGAAACTAATGGAAAAAAATTTTAAAAGCAGTTTTTTTCGTTTCACGGTTCGATAACATAGTTTATCATAGAGAAATCGGGAAGAAGGATGTATGTCATCCACTTGAAATATATTTCTTACATTGGAATATTAACAGTGCTACATTCCATACGACTAATAGGTTGAAAACCCAATCGAATTAACGTTATAGTCCATTTTAAGAGCAGAACGTTGTAGTCTTAGGAGTGTGTGTGTTTATGTTCTCTCTTACCAATGCCTTCCAGGTACTGATCCTAGACTCTAGAACAATACTTTAAGAGTTGACTATCTAGGTTGATTTATGTAAAAATGCGTAGAACTCCATCTGTCTAGAGCCCCATTTCGCATAAAAATCATCTGTTTCTTGTTCTTCTTAATCGTCTGCTATTACATAACAACATTTTGAAATCTGTTACTATATGTAGATAGGGGGTGGTAACCTCCTCGACATGAGCGTATCTTGAGAAATCTTGTGCACTTGGGTGGACGAGGACTCGGCAAGCTTCATTCATTGACGAGACGTGGAGCTTAGCGGTCTAGTTCTGGTTAGTTGCAGACTAAATGTGTAACGGTGCTGCAGGGTGCGTTGGTCAATGACAGTGTGAGGAGGGTCTTTCACTCTCTAATTTTACCCTAACACAGCGAGAATGCTCTGTGACTCCCATACACAGAGAGATAGATCGTAAATTAAGCACTATGCTCGATGTGTTAGAAATATGTAGAGTGCTGTCTGATATACTTTAATGATGTATGTGTTCGAGAATTGACACTGAATGGACGTACTGCACAGTCATCTATCCATGTTCGCAATGATACTTGCAAATTGGAGAAGGTGTGTTTTAGCTAAGATACTGAAATTGGGAAACATGCTGTCGCATCATTGGTCGTTGTTGAAATTACTGTAAAACTGCTAAAATTGTCCACACTGTCAACTGTGATGCTTATTATTAGAGTACATCGATGGTGTCTTTTCCATCCCATCCGTCCACTGGAATGCTGTTGATTACCACATGATGATTGACTGGCATGGCTTTTTTGAGTTGGAGAAAGAGTTTTGGTGGATGGACATCACCTTCTTGGGTGGATAGCACCGAAACGGTAATCACATACATGACTGCAATGTGATGAATCAGTCTAAATCGAATGTAGAGTCATCAGCTATTCCATGACTATCACAGTTAAGTTTAAATGTATAGCTCGTGAATCACTTTCGGACTGCACTTTTGAAACCATCCACAACGCCGCGAAACTCCCCCAATTTGCTTATGTTGTAACTCTCTTTTATTTAAAATCATCCAGTGTTTGGGGCTTGTCATGGTAGGCACAATGACAAAATGATTTACATTGTGCGACATCTAGTTTTCTACGAGAGGCCATGGATCAGACCGTCTTAATATCAGTTTAGAACCTAACACACACCTTCAAGTCTTGGTAGAAAATCAAAATATATGGTAGTGTACAAAGCATGTTACAGCAGAAAAAATAATCTTTCAAACAACGAGACAGGGCCACGGGAAGCGTCTCTAGCGATTTACCGTATAGTCCGCAGGATACGATCGTCCTCCTACAGTACAGGTGATGAAACCTTAAACTGGCTTCTGCAGTAGATCGAAAGCTGTATATTTAATAGGATCATACCACACTGACAGCAGCAGCAGTTTGTCGGAGAAATTCAGTGACGGACAGGGTGTCACTTTAGGAATGCTAGGAGCCTATTCTGGGAAGCTTCGCAACAACTCTCTCTCTGCGCTAGACCCACATCACTGCTATGCATCATCGCGCCAGCAATGGCGCCTACGTGAGTTCTGTATCGGATGAAGTTTGTGGAGCTTTTATAGTTCGTAACTTTTTTCTGTTGGATGATATACACTCCTGGAAATGGAAAAAAGAACACATTGACACCGGTGTGTCAGACCCACCATACTTGCTCCGGGCACTGCGAGAAGGCTGTACAAGCAATGATCACACGCACGGCACAGCGGACACACCAGGAACCGCGGTGTTGGCCGTCGAATGGCGCTAGCTGCGCAGCATTTGTGCACGGCCGCCGTCAGTGTCAGCTGAATAGTGCACGGTACATCCAAACCGTCATCGACCCCGTCGTTCTACCATTCCTAGACCGGCAAGGGAACTTGCTGTTCCAACAGGACAATGCACGTCCGCATATATCCCGTGCCACCCAACGTGCTCTAGAAGGTGTAAGTCAACTACCCTGGCCAGCAAGATCTCCGGATCTGTCCCCCATTGAGCATGTTTGGGACTGGATGAAGCGTCGTCTCACGCGGTCTGCACGTCCTGCACGAACGCCGGTCCAACTGAGGCGCCAGGTGGAAATGGCATGGCAAGCCGTTCCACAGGACTACATCCAGCATCTCTACGATCGTCTCCATGGGAGAATAGCAGCCTGCATTGCTGCGAAAGGTGGATATACACTGTACTAGTGCCGACATTGTGCATGCTCTGTTGCTGTGTCTATGTGCCTGTGGTTCTGTCAGTGTGATCGTGTGATGTATCTGACCCCAGGAATGTGTCAATAAAGTTTCCCCTTCCTGGGACAATGAATTCACGGTGTTCTTATTTCAATTTCCAAGAGTGTAGAATAACAATGATGGCATGTTGGGCTGATAAATGTGAATGGACGTGGATCTGCTTCGGACTGTAGTTTCTGCGCACATTTTGCACCGAATGGTCAAACCATGGTCCTGTTGCACTAACTCAGGTCGTTCTGTTTCTACATGCCTTGCAGAAGGTGGTGGATATGGCTTTCTCCGACTTTTGCTCAGTTCCGACTTCAATTGGAACGATCACATACACAAAGCTGCAGAAATGGGAGTAGTTGCAGGATGCGTAAGGAGCGACTAAAACCAGGTTGCAATTTTACTGTTGCAGATAGTTTCGAAAAAGGTGACTCATTTCGAGATATGAGAATGCCAGAAATACGACTGAGTAGTGGTTGTAATCATTAAAGGACTTGTCAATAGGATCCAGCTCAGGTATGTGCTTGGATGGAGGGACTTTATTCCAAGTCATAGACATTGTATCTAGTGAATAGTGTAACACTAAAGATCTGAAGTGCTACTGAACATTTTTACAACCTCAATCAGCACACGATGTACTACTGTTTCTTGGCCTTCTCAATCAGTCATCGCCTATAACTCAGTGGATACATCACAGAACCTCTGTCATGGTATAGAGACAGAATATGTTACACATACTAGAGAAATATCTAGCGGCGCGAGGGTGTTGCAGATAGCAATTATATACCATGTTCCTTAGACGAATCACTTTAAAAATTCAGAGATTTCATCACGAGGTTGCATTGTGGACTATGTGTAAGCGGACTGCTGGTCTGATAATACACTCTCCTACGATCACCGTCTCGGTATTTGTCCGGAAAAATCAATTCATTCGGAGGTAATGCCACATCTCGATTTATAAAGCCAATGTAGCTTTTAACATGGATACGTTTGTGCATGCACCTGTAGAAGCAAGACCACTTGCGACAGTAACATACAGTAGTTGTGGCGACTGGGATTTTTAACATATGGCCGATTACACCTATCTTTGTAAGACACAGTGACAACACTTCCAAGAAAAACATATGAGACATGTCCACCTTTTGCTGATTTTCTCTCAGTATTATTTTGTATCGTCTGGAGTTATTAGCCAAGTAGAAGGCGCTGCATGATAGGTTCACCTTGAGCATCAGGGTTATAAAGTATGTGTTTGTGTTCTGAGATGCTCAAAGGAGATGACTGTGGAATTCTGTGATAGCAGAGGGAAGAGTATGTCAGGTCATAAGAATGGTACAGATATTTCTATTTTCAAAGCCACAACCCTCAGAAGGACATATTTCCAATACTTCGCTCATTGTCGAATGTGGTTTAATTGAGACTGCGATCGTAACATTTAATTGTAAGAACAATGATAAAACATATATGTGACCAGTTTTCTAGGATGATTCGACCTGTGACGGGAATGATTCGAGTTTCCCATTAACGGCAGGGTCTGCTCGAATGAAGAGGCCTGTTGGAGTGTAGGAATGTAGACGAATTAACAGTGTTATCCTCTATACAACCGAATGTTGTTGTTGTGGTCTTCAGTCCTGAGACTAGTTTGATGCAGCTCTCCATGCTACTCTGTCCTGTGCAAGCTTCTTCATCTCCCAGTACCTACTGAAACCTACATCCTTCTGAATCTGCTTAGTGTATTCATCTCTCGGTCTCCCTCTACGATTTTTACCCTCCATGCTGCCCTCCAATGCTAAATTTGTGATCCCTTGATGCCTCAAAACATGTCCTACCAACCGATCCCTTCTTCTAGTCAAGTTGTGCCACAAACTTCTCTTCTCCCCAATCCTATTCAATACCTCTTCATTAGTTACGTGATCTGTCCACCTTATCTTCAGCATTCTTCTGTAGCACCACATTTCGAACGCTTCTATTCTCTTCTTGTCCAAACTAGTTATCGTCCATGTTTCACTTCCATACATGGCTACACTCCACACAAATACTTTCAGAAACGACTTCCTAATACATAAATCTATACTCGATGTTAACAAATTTCTCTTCTTCAGAAACGCTTTCCTTGCCATTGCCAGTCTACATTTTATATCCTCTCTACTTTGACCATCATCAGTTATTTTACTTTCCAAATAGCAAAACTCCTTTACTACTTTAAGTGTCTCATTTCCTAATCTAATTCCCTCAGCATCACCCGATTTAATTTGACTACATTCCATTATCCTCTTTTTGCTTTTGTTGATGTTCATCTTATATCCTCCCTTCAAGACACTGTCCATTTCGTTCAAATGCTCTTCCAGGTCCTTTGCTGTCTCTGACAGAATGACAATGTCATCGGCGAACCTCAAAGTTTCTACTTCTTCTCCGTGAATTTTAATACCTACTCCGAATTTTTCTTTTGTTTCCTTTACTCCTTGCTCAATATACAGATTGAATAACATCGGGGAGAGGCTACAACCCTGTCTCACTCTTTTCCCAACCACCGCTTCCCTTTCATGCCCCTCGACTCATATAACTGCCATCTGGTTTCTGTACAAATTGTAAATAGCCTGTCGCTCCCTGTATTTTACCCCTGCCACCGTCAGAATTTGAAAGAGAGTATTCCAGTCAACATTGTCAAAAGCTTTCTCTAAGTCTACAAATACTAGAAACGTAGGTTTGCCTTTCCTTAATCTTTCTTCTAAGATAAGTCGTAAGGTCAGTATTGCCTCACGTGTTCCAGTATTTCTACGGAATCCAAACTGATCTTCCCCAAGGTCCGCATCTACCAGTTTCTCCATTCGTCTGTAAAGAATTCGCGTTAGTATTTTGCAGCTGTGACTTATTAAACTGATAGTTCGGTAATTTTCACATCTGTCAACACCTGCTTTCTTTGGGATTGGAATAATTATATTCTTCTTGAAGTCTGAGGGTATTTCGCCTGTCTCATACATCTTGCTCACCAGCTGGTAGAGTTTTGTCATGACTGGCTCTCCCAAGGCCGTCAGTAGTTCTAATGGTATGTAGTCTACTCCCGGGGCGTTGTTTCGACTCAGGTCTTTCAGTGCTCTGTCAAACTCTCCACGCAGTATCTTATCTCCCATTTCGCCTTCATCTACATCCTCTTCCATTTCCATAATATTGTCCTCAAGTACATCGCCCTTGTATAAACCCTCTATATACTCCTTCCACCTTTCTGCCTTCCCTTCTTTTCTTAGAACTCGGTTGCCATCTGAGCTCTTGATATTCATACAAGTGGTTCTCTTCTCTCCAAAGGTCTCTTTAATTTTCCTGTATCTATCTTACCCCTAGTGAGATAAGCTTCTACATCCTTACATTTGTCCTCTAGCCATCCCTGCTTAGCCATTTTGGACTTCCTGTCGATCTCACTTTTGAAACGTTTGTATTCCTTTTTGCCTTCTTCATTTACTGCGATTATATATTCTCTCCTTTCATCAATTAAATTCAATATTTCTTCTGTTACCCAAGGATTTCTAGCAGCTCTCGTCTTTTTACCTACTTTATCCTCTGCTGCCTTCACTACTTCATCCCTCAGAGCTAACCATTCTTCTTCTACTGCGTTTCTTTCCACCATTCCTGTCAATTGTGCCCTTATGCTCTCCTTGAAACTCTGTACAACCTCTGGTTCTTTCAGTTTATCCAGATCTCATGTCCTTAAATCCCCACCTTTTTGCAGTTTCTTCAGTTTTAATCTATAGGTCATAACCAATAGGTTGTGGTCAGAGTCCACATCTGCCCCTGGAAATGTCCTACAGTTTAAAACCTGATTCCTTAATCTCTGTCTTACCATTATATAATATATTTGATACCTTTTAGTATCTCCAGGCTTCTTCCATGTATACAGCCTTCTTTTATGATTCTTGAACCAAGTGTTAGCTATGATTAAGTTATGCTCTGTGCAAAATTCTGCCAGACAGCTTCCTCTTTCATTTCTTAGCCCCATTCCATATTCACCCACTATGTTTCCTTCGCTCCCTTTTCATGCTGACGAATTCCAGTCACCCATGACTATTAAATTTTCGTCTCCCTTCACGATCTGAATAATTTCTTTTATTCCATCATACATTTCTTCAATTTCTTCATCATCATTCTTAGAGACGGACCAAATTCTACTTCCGCCAATCCGCGTATTAATATGTAATGCAGCCATTGAGATTGCTGCTAACGTAGAACCTTTTCTCCTCGTGGATCACACTCGCGCAGTGATACCTGAACGCGCGAGGTATTATAACAAGTGTATAGACCTCCGATTAGTCAGTCTGCATTAGTCTGCATTTGTCTGCACCAGTCTGTATCAGTCTGCATTAGTCTGTACCAGGCTATAGTCAAGTTTCAGTCTGCACCTAAGAAGATTATCATATTCCTGTACATAGCCATGAAGATAAATATATAGACACTTTGTCAAATATCAGAGATATGTGGGAATAAGATTAACATACCAAGACCAAAGGAACTTCAGATTGCCAATTGTAAATAGCATCCAGAATCACACTGGACTCGCATTCGGGAGGACGACGGTTCAATCCCGTCTCAGGCCATCCTGATTTACGTTTTCCGTGCTTTCCCTAAATCGTTTCAGGCAAATGCCGGGATGGTTCCTTTGAAAGGGCACGGCCGATTTCCTTCCCAATCCTTCCCTATCCCGAGCTTGCGCTCCGTCTCTAATGACCTCGTTGTCGACGGGAAGTTAAACACAAACCACCACCACAATCCAGAATCAAGTTACGTAATTTCTATGCTTTTTATTATTTTAATAAATGTGTGTGAAAATTAATCAAGTTCTGTTTAAAGTTGGTCACTGTCAATCTGCTACTCTAAGCTTGCAAGTGGCATTTCTATCGTCTGACCTAACGGCAGAAGATAAACACGACACGATAAGACTACGAGACATATTGCTGACACTCGCCTACTTCGTTAGAGCGACAAGTCAAGTAATCTGATGGTGTGTGTACCGAAGATCTTACAGTACGCACACCGCAAAGTGTGTCCCACTTCAAACTTTTAATGAAATTTTCTTAATGCTCTCATGATGGCTAAATGCACCAGTCATGAATCTTGCCACTCTTCTTTGGACATTCTCAATCTCTTGAATCAAACCCTGTTGTGGCTGGTAGGAGAGCCAACACCGTGTTACTAGAGGAGGCCGAAAGGCACATGTTTTAGCTCACGCAGGCTGGCATGAGGTCTGAAACAGGACAAGGAAATTAGAATTTAGAAAAACAGACGTAGCTGGTGGAATACTTAACTTTAATCCGTTAATGACGAACGTCGCTCTTGACGGTACATAGTTTACACTATCAATAGTAACTGATAATGGCGCCTTGCTAGGTCGTAGCAAATAACGTAGCTGAAGGCTATGCTAAACTATCTTCTCGGCAATTGAGAACGTAAGTAGGCAGTGAACCATCGCTAGCAAAGTCGGCTGTACAACTGGGGCGAGTGCTAGGAAGTCTCTCTAGACTAGACCTGCCGTAGCTCAGTCTGCATCACTGATAGTGGCCACACGCGGGTCCGACGAATACTACCGGACCGCGGCCGATTTAAAGGCTACCACCTAGAAAGTGTGGTGTCTGGAGGTGACACCACAAACCCAACTGGTAATGGCCCCATAAAGACAAACAATACTCTAAGACAAAAAAAAATACTTCCCCATACATGTGAACAACAACGATTTAATATTTTTTTTACATCAACAGTGTGTTGAGGGTGCAACAGTTAAAGGAGGGTGTGTGTGAGTCAGTGACATGGAGCAGAACAGCAGGTTAAGTGCAGAATACTAAGCTAATTTTACATATTTTTTATGTAAAACCAGTACAGCAGTTTAAGGGGGTGGGTGACAAAGAATAATGCGCCAAAAATGGCGCTCAAAAGGATGTGAAATTCGAAAAGTGTACCACAAAATGGTGGGAGGACATAACTAATTACTTAATTTGGTGTCAAAGGCGATGCAATAGTTTAAGGAAATGGGAGTGACATGGAAAACCAGTTAACAGGACAATAGGTTACATGCCGACAAAGGGCCAAATGTTAGGTTAAGACACCCAGAGTGCAGTGCCGAACATTAGGTTATACAACATGTTTGTCCCATATAATTACTTCTTACAAGGTCTACATGTTTCCAAACACCAAAGAATGATGAGCAAGAGAAATCCAACCTCCACAAACAGATTGTTTATAAATAAACAATATACCCTTTCCATATATTCCATGCACTGCCTTGTATCCCCTAATACAATATTCCATACACAGCTATCGATTTCCCTCCAAACTGAGTTTTTTCCCTCCATTTTCTGGGAAGGAGAGGGTGGGAGGGGAGGGGGATTTACCGAAGGGGGAGAGGTTGTTTAAATGATCAATTTAATTAAGTAGCCAATCAACTGATAATAGTGACAGGGTGTATTCCAATAACTCAGGTGTGAAAAGCCTTGACTACCCTAAAACAATGTTCTATACACAGCAACCGATTTCCCTCCAAATGAGCGATCAATTAAGTCTTTTTCCCACCATTTTTCGGGGGAGGAGTAGAGGGTGGAGGGGAGGGGGTTTACCAGAGTTGGAGAGGTTAATTAAGCAGACAATCAAACTAATAGTAGAGACAGGGGCTATTCCAATAACTCAGACCTGAAAGTGAACCTGTAGCAGCAAGGGGGAGGTTTCCTGAGAAGGGAGGGTAGTGGGACGCACTGGTAACGGACAGGTAACCAAAAAACATTTGTTCCTTTTTAGTACTGAAAACTCAGAAACGAAAACACGTGCCAAAGTGTGTATAAACGAAAAATATCATCACTTAGAAAAATACAGTCTTCATCATAAGAATAAACGTGATGCAAACATTACACCCTGTATTCTCCCGCGTTTTCTTGACTGTCACTGGATTACGTTTCACGTGGAGTGAAGCCAAGCTGTGCCCAGTAGAGTCAAGTATGATCATGAGCAAATATTTTATGCTGTGAAACTCGCCCACAGATTGACCAATAATGCGGGACAACAGCGTTACCAGCGCATGTAACTTGGACAGCAGTGGCCAACCAGTTGGTCCAGCTAACCTCCAATGCGTGCAGTTGCAGTGCAAACGTAAAAAGAGACGAGTTGAGAAACAGTATAGCTTCGAACACCATTTAATTTTCTTAAAATATGAAATAATATTCGGCAATACTCCAGCACTACCACATGCTTTTTAAGTAACCAGACGGAATGCATAAAATGCTCTCATTCTCACCTAACATAGAATTCTAATTACACAGGGTAATTTTCTGAGCGAGCTATGTGTGATGCAGAAGCATACGGAAGGGATTTCATCGTATTGTTTCATACTCAAGCCATTGGTCCGAATCCGAGAAATAAATTTCAAATCTGGAATCCTCATCTGCTACGTTGATGTGTCGACCAACAACAAAATCCACGAAGCCAGCCAGTCGGCGGATTACGTGCCGTTCTATATCCCGCCAGCGTTCGGCAATGACATGTGAAAAAGCTAAGTGCGTTAGTTCCAATATGTCTTGCAGGTAAACAGTCTTATTATTTATCGCGACAAATCCCATAGCCTGGCTCTAGATCCACCTTATTATGTTCCTAGTATAATGGTACAATGGCAAATGTAAGAATGCAGCATTTGTATGGTGTCCCGAAGTAGTGAAAATTATTGTTTTTCAGAGTATTTGGTTTTTCATTTTTTTCCAAACAACATTAAATTGTTACTGTTTCTTAATTCAATCAACCTTTATTAACAATCCTTCATAAAATATCGGTAATAAGAATTTATATTTGAAATGAAAACAGGAATTTCGCGTACAATATGTGATTAGAAATAAGAACACGTGCATTATTCATAAAAAATGGTGATGAAGTTTACAATTACAAGACATATGTATTTCAATTTTAAGGAGACAAGAATACATGACTAAGGTGAGACTTAAAGCAATGCGCCATTAATTTATACTACGTTATCGATTCCGAGAATATAAAGTTTCATTTAATGTAACTTAGTAATGAGAAATACGTAAGTAGGACCTCCTTCCAAGAGCGTGAAAACACTAATGTAAGTGTGCTACGGTTTCTGAGCAATCGGGGCGTTTGTGTGTGGTTACATTAGATTTATTCTTATAAAAAGAGTGTAGTATATCGAAAAGCAATAATATGGATTTCTGCGCCATATTTCTCGTATTCAAAGCTCAATGACACTCCACGTGGAGCGCTACTCATTCTGTTTGTCCCAACCGGTGATCTCCATACTAACTAGATCACTGCCTCACTGGTCTCAACCAGTGATCTGGTCTCAACACGGGTCCTGGACTGCTGATAAATATGTGTTCTGTGCTGCCATCTTTCGGCGGCGCCAGCCATGGGCAGTTAGTTGTGTAGCGCGCCAATAGATGGCAGCACGACGCAGTTGTTACCAATTCATATTTTCGAGTTTCGTGGAAAAAGATTTTATCAAAAAGAACTTATCCTACCTTTCTCGTTCACATATTACTTTCCTTTTTTTGAAAAAAAATGTGGCATACTGTGCCTTTGAGTTGTAACTGTTTAGGATGCAGGTGCTCATACGCAGCAATGGAATATATAACGTGAATTATATATATCCGGTGCATACATTTCGTACAGTCAATTGTTCGATTATTACAGGAATTTTTGAAGGCGTGCAGTTCGCAGGTGTGGGAACTGCGCCCGCGAGTATAATAGTGCTGTGGGTATTGTAGTCGTGATGGCGGATGTACAACGGTTAGGCGAAGCTACGATTTTCCGATATCAGTGTCATGTATGAATGATATTTTTCGGTAATTAAGTGATTCCAAACATGTATTATTGGGCATAACCCATTGTCATTGGTCGCACGTTTCTGCTAATTTTCGTAATCAAAAATTTAACTGATGAACAAGGAAAAGCTGAATACAGAAGACTACGGAATTTAGTTAATAGAGAAGCTAGGAAAGCAAAAGGAAACTTTCATGAAGAAATTGCAGAGAAGCGGAAGAAAATATGCAAAACGGAAGAACTGATTTAGCCTACAGAATAGCAAATCAATTTTTTAACAAACGTAAAAAAACACTCTCAGGCACAATAGAAAATAAAGAGGGGGAAATGCTGTTTGGTGAAGACATGGTGAAGAGATGGAACGAATACATAGAGGCGTTGTATGCCAGAACACCTCCTTTGGAGGAAGTAATAGGAAGAGAAGAACAAGTAGATGAAGATGACAAAGGAGATAACTTTCTGCAAGAAGAATTTGACAGAGCTCTAAAGGAACTATGGCACAACAAAGCAACAGGTATTGATGACAGCCCTGCAGAACTAATAAAGAATGCTGGTGACAGCATAAAAATGATGCTGCTTAAACTTATTAGGTCCATCCATAACACAGGAGAGATACCGACAGACTTCCAGAAACGTATCGTTGTTCCTATACCAAAGAAGGCAGCAGCTACAAAATGTGAACAGTACCAAACTCTAAGCCTAATATCACATGCATCAAAAATTATCATAAAAATAGTTCTGAAGGGAAATGAAGAGAAGGTGGAGTATATGGTGAGTGAAGATCAGTTTAGTTTCAGAAGGGGATTGGGCATGAGAGAGGTGATTCTAGCACTGAGACTCATCACCGAAAAGCAATTACAGAAAAATAAACCAACTTATATTGCCTTTGTAGACATGGAAAAGACATTTGATAACGTTATCTGGCAAGAAATGTTCAGAGTGCTGAAGAAAGGTGGAATAAAGTACAAACACATCTGTGTGATACTCAGTTTCTATAAGAATGAGGTGGCAGTGATTAGGAACTGTCACCATGAACAAGAAGCAAATACTAGAAAAAGGGTAAGGCAAGGATGTGCTCTCTCTCCTCTTATATTCAATGCTTACATCCAGGAAGCTATAGACCAAGTTCGAGAAACTATTGAGGTGGGGATCAAAATTAATGGGCATAAGATAGACATGCTACATTATGCGGATGCTATTGCTATAGTCACAGAGACAATAGAAGATCTAGAGGAAGTCCTCAGAACAATGGAAAAAGTTCTATGCAATCAGTATGGAATGAGAATAAACAAGAAAAAGACTAAAGTGATGGTATACAGTACAGGAGCAGAATATGAACCTCTGAGAGTGAGAATTGGAAGAGGGGAGTTGGAAGTGATAGAGGAATTTACTTACCTGGGAAGCAGAATCACAGGAGATGGTAGAAGCTGGAAAGAAATTGTGACCAGAATACAAAAGGCCAAAATTGCATTTAATCAGAGAAGGAACTTACTCACCAGCAACAACATCAGTCTGAAAATAAGGAAACGTATCATGAAAGGTTTCGTTTGGAGTGTAGCCCTGTATGGATGTGAAACTTGGACAATTGGAAGAGGAGAGAGAAGATGGCTAGAGGCCCTGGAGATGTTGTGCCATAGAAGAATGATGAAGATCAGCTGAAGAGACAAAGTAACAAATGAAGAAGTGCTTAGAAGAGTACAGGAAACCAGGTCTCTGTGGAGGCACATCCAAACAAGAAGAGACAAACTTGAAGGGCACTTCCTACGACACAACAACATCAATGGAACAATAGCAGAAGGAGCTACTGAGGGAAGAAATCAGCAGGGGCGACCAAGGACATCATACATGCTTCAGATCATGAATGACGTTGGATGTAACATATATGTGGAAATGAAGAGGAAGGCAGACAGAAGAGAGGAATGGCGCTCTAATGCAAACCAACCTCAGGGTTGAACACTAAAAGAACAAACAATTTTCATAGTTTCACCCATTCTACCACTAGATGGCTGTCGTGCCAGATGAGTACCGTTCATGCTGTATCGTCATGTAATACACACTTAAGAAGTGAATGTGTCAGTACAGTTAAGAAATTGTAAGAACGATTACTGTTCAGGACCTAAAGATACCTTTTCAATACCCCAACTGACGAAAAGTCACTTGAAATGGTGTTCTTAATATTTCTAACAATTCTTTGTCAGTTGTTATATGATATACGAAAGATATGCATGTACACAGACAATATTTCATCTCAGCAAAACAGGTGTTAGTAAGTATGCTTTACTTATTTTCTTCCTTTGGCTTTAATTTTGTATTAATGGGACAAGTGTGAAAATATTGATAATGTGATGAGAATCATAAGAAAAGTTACCACACAGTACCATGAGTTCATGTTTAGAATACTGATTCTAACCACGTTGTTACTTTCACAAGTATCTGAACCTCATTTTCAATCACCTCATGTAGCAGTAATTCAAAATATTATTGACAGCAGACTGGTCTCTTAAACTGACTTACAGCCAGAAGAGCTTTGTGCTGACCACATGCCCCTCCGTATCTGCATCCTGTGGGCTGGCGATGACACGGCGGTCGGTGGGTACCGTTGGGCCTTCCGAGGTCTGTTCCGGCAGAGTTTAGTTTAGTTTATTGACAGCAGAAGTGGAGAAGCAACCACAACATCTCGTCAGAAGTAAGGTTAGTTTCTAACTTTGTGAATGAAAATAATGACATTCTTTATGCAAAGTGTGAAATCTTTCCTCACTCAGTTGCTTTCATTACCAGAAATATTAGCAGTTGCCCTATAATGTGAATCATATTGCTGGTAATTAGCAGCAGTGTAAAAGTTCAATAATCCTCCTGACTTTCCAGACGCAGTTCCCATTTCGATCACTAGCTGCTCTGTGTATCCATCCATATGTAGAAGAGGTAAACAAGGCAACTTGAAGAACTCGCTGCTTAAAAGAGCCAAATTGATTACGTAAGTGTGCAAAATGAGTACTGGTACAGTGTGTCGTTGAAGTCATTATGTGATTTGAAGGGGATGGTAAATACATGTGAACTACCCTGTGAGTGAATAATGAAAATTCCATTCTCACCTTGTTTAATCCCACCTATACCCCAAACTTTTCTGTGGTGTATGTGCTGATAAAGACTTGCTAGCATGTGATATTGACTCATCCATCCCCAGGCTATGCTAAAGTTCTATCATTTAGCACAACCAGCGGTGCATTACCTTCTGGGCAACCCTTGTAATATGGTACATTCTCTGGACTTCTTCAATATGGATGGTACGTCTCACCATCCAAAATCCTCAGTAAAGTTACACCATCTGCGATTTCACCTACAACTTTTCAATGGTTATCCCAATTACAACTATTAACACTTTATACATTTTATACCATTCTGTCAGTCTGAGTCCATTTTGATTTATGTAGGACATGCAGAAATCAAGTCTTTAATAGAAGTAAATGGAATTCATGGCATCGGCGAACCTCAAAGTTTTTATTTCTTCTCTTGGATTTTAATACCTGCTCTGAATCTTTCTTTTGTTTCCTTTACTGCTTGCTCAATATACAGATTGAATTACATCAGGGAGAGGCTACAACCCTGTCTCACTCCCTTCCCAACCACTGTTTCCCTTTCATACGCCTCAACTCTTATAACTGCCATCTGGTCTCTGTACAAATTGTAAATAGCCTTTTGCTCCCTGTATTTTACCCCTGTCACCTTCAGAATTTGAAAGAGAGTATTCCAGTCAAAATTGTCAAAAGCTTTCTCTAAGTCTACAAGTGCTAGAAACATAGGTTTGCCTTTCCTTAATCTATCTTCTAAGATAAGTCGTAGAGTCAGTATTGTCTCACGTGTTCCAGTATTTCTATGGAATCCAAACTGATCTTCCCTGAGGTCGGCTTCTACCAGATTTTCCATTCGTCTGTAAAGAATTCACGTTAGTATTTTGCAGCTGTGACTTATTAAACTGATAGTTCGATAATTTTCACATCTGTCAACACCTGCTTTCTTTGGGATTGGCATTATTATATTCTTCTTGAAGTCTGAGGGAATTTTACCTGTCCCATAAATCTTGCTCACCAGATGGTAGAGTTTTGTCACGATATGTAAACATTGTGATGATTTTTATCTCATTTTAACTGCAAAAAACAGTGAAATCAGTAAACTTAAAAGGACTGTAGCCTTATTGGAGAAACAGCTGCAACCCTTTGGCTGTAAAACTCAACAAACAGAGCATCATCTCAACCTGGAAGAAATATCGACTATGAGTGATGTAATCAAAGGAAGAACTTCTGTGGAAACCAGTTGTTGTTGTTGTTGTTGTTGTCTTCAGTCCTGAGACTGGTTTGATGCAGCTCTCCATGCTACTCTACCCTGTCCAAGCTTCTTCATCTCCCAGTACCTACTGCAACCTACATCCTTCTGAATCTGCTTAGTGTATTCATCTCTTGGTCTCCCTCTACGATTTTTACCCTCCACGCTGCCCTCCAATACTAAATTGGTGACCCCTTGATGCCTCAGAACATGTCCTACCAACCGATCCCTTCTTCTGGTCAAGTTGTGCCACAAACTTCTCTTCTCCCCAATCCTATTCAATACTTCCTTATTAGTTATGTGATCTACCCATCTAATCTTCAGCATTCTTCTGTAGCACCACATTTCGAAAGCTTCTATTCTCTTCTTGTCCAAACTATTTATCATCCATGTTTCACTTCCATACATGGCTACACTCCATACAAATACTTTCAGAAATGTCTTCCTGACACTTAAATCTATACTCGATGTTAACAAATTTCTCTTCTTCAGAAACGCTTTCCTTTCCATTGCCAGTCTACATTTTATATCCTCTCTACTTCGACCATCATCAGTTATTTTGCTCCCCAAATTGCAAAACTCCTTTACTACTTTAAGTGTCTCATTTCCTAATCTAATTCCCTCAGCATCACCCGATTTAATTTGACTACATTCCATTATTCTTGTTTTGCTTTTGTTGATGTTCATCTTATATCCTCCTTTCAAGACACTGTCCAATCCGTTCAACTGCTCTTCCAAGTCCTTTGCTGTCTCTGACAAAATTACAATGTCATCGGCGAACCTCAAAGTTTTTATTTCTTCTCCATGAATTTTAATACCTATTCCGAATTTTTCTTTTGTTTCCTTTACTCCTTGCTCAATATACAGATTGAATAACATCGGGGAGAGGCTGCAATCCTGTCTTACTCCCTTCCCAACCACTGCTTCCCTTTCATGTCCCTCGACTCTTATAACTGCCATCTGGTTTCTGTACAAATTGTAAATAGCCTTTCGCTCCCTGTATTTTACCCCTGCCACCTTTAGAATTTGAAAGAGAGTATTCCAGTCAACATTGTCAAAAGCTTTCTCTAAGTCTACAAATGCTAGAAACGTAGGTTTGCCTTTCCTTAATCTTTCTTCTAAGGTAAGTCGTAAGGTCAGTATTGCCTCACGTGTTCCAGTATTTCTACGGAATCCAAACTGATCTTCCCCGAGGTCGGCTTCTACTAGTTTTTCCATTCGTCTGTAAAGCTGTGGCTTATTAAACTGATTGTTCGGTAATTTTCACATCTGTCAACACCTGCTTTCTTTGGGATTGGAATTCTTCTTGAAGTCTGGGGGTATTTCGGCTGTTGTGGAAACCAGTACAAAACTTGGAAATAATAAAGTAAGTGCATCAAACAGTTATAATGACAAATGTGATTCCACAAATAATGTCAATCAGGAATATCTGAGTCCAGATAATAATACAACAACAGCCGTGCACTGTAAAATGTTTTGCGCATGTCGCATCCTAAACAAAGAAATGTGTGGTTAAAAAATCAGTCAACTAACCTCAGGTGTGCAAAAAAATTACAAAAAGTGTTGATTTTTGGCAATAATAATGGACGTCAGATAGCAGAAAAGGTAGCATATTAACAAACTAACGCAAGTGTCGAAGCCTTTGTCAAACCAGGAGCAGGCAATGCAGAAGTGACAGAAACAGTGGTAAAATCGTGTGAAAACCTTAACCCAAAAGACTGTGTCATAATTTGTGCAGGTGCGAATGATGTTGCCAGAGATAAAGGTAGTGAACTCATCACTGTTCTTGAAAGTGCGCTACCCAAATTAGGTGACACAAATGTAGCTGTTGTAAATCAACCACACAGATACGGCCTTCCTCCTTGGTCATGTGTAAATAAATTAAAAGAGATAGATGCTGTATGAAAAAGGTTTCTGTATGTGAACTTAATAAATGTAAGGATGTTAGATAGGTCCATGCACACCAGCCATGGCCTTCATTTAAATCACAGTAGGAAACAATTTTTGCTTGAAGAAATCTGTTGTCTAGCAAATTGGACCCACAATAGGCCTAATATAGAAGTAGTCCAAAGTACTTTGGACAGATGGGTCATAAAGAAAGATGTGATGTCTTATAAAAAGGGTGAAAGAGATTTTTTTAGGGAAGTAGACTGTATCACAAAAGAATATGATGTAGAATTAAATTGCAAATATAGACTGAAGATTGTACACCAGAATGTACAGTCGTTAACAAACAAAGTTGATGAAATAAATATACTCCTCAATAGTGAATGGAAAGATGTTTCAGTGTTATGTTTTTGTGAGCATTGGTTACAAAATGAGTATTTCCAGTACTTAAAAATATCACATTTGAACCTTGCAAACTGCTATTGTAGAATGGAATCAAAACATGGGGGAACTTGTATATGTGTAAAAGAATGTAGATTATAAGAGTATAGTGTCTGTTTGCAAACTTGGCTAAGAAAGAGACTTTGCAATCTCAGCTCTTGAGTTAATGTCTGAAAACACTATTATTTTATGTGTGTATAGATCTCCTGTTAGCAACATAAGTGGTTTTCTTTCCAAGAAATTGGACCTTGCTTTGGGCAAACTTAAGACAACTGGGAAAACAGTGGAACTATGTGGTGATTTTAATACTGAGTTTCTGAGCCATAGTCCTCACATGGAAAAGTTTTTAAATATTATAAAAGCCTACAATCTTTGTCTTACTGTTAGCTCTCCAACACATGTAACTAAAACTAGTGTCACTCTCCTTGATCAGGTATGTGTAAACATGGACAAGTGTACATCAGAAAACTTAGATTCCGGCTATAGTGACCACCTTTCGCAATTACTGATCATACCTGTAAATCACATTTGGACCAGTATAGAAAATGTTATCCATAAAAGGATTTATAGTGGGAAAATATTGAATACTTCCACTACCTAATCAGCGAACAATCTTGGAGAGAAGTATATGATACTTTTAATACTAACGAAAAGATGGAACATTTTTTGAACATTTTCAAGCATAATTTTGGCATAGCTTTTCCACAAAGGAAAGTGATGTCCAAAAGCACAGATAGATTCAAAAACTGGATTACACCAGGCATCAAAGAATCTTGTAAAAGGAAGTGGGAACTTTTTCTGCAGTCAAAAACTCACAGCAGTCCAGAATTTATTAATTATTTAAAAAAAATACAGGCTAGTTTTGAAACTGTCATAAAGGAGGTAAAAATTAAGGAAAATGACAAATATATTATGAAGTCATCCAATAAAACTAAGTCCATGTGGAAAGCTGTGCAAGATCTTATGGGGAAGAAGACAACTCACAAAAATATTGTGATATCACATGATGGCAAGAGTGTCACTGACACTAGGGCAGTTGCAAACAGTTTCAATTCTTACTATGCAACTGTTGCTGGAAAATTAGTGAAGGAAAATTTTGGAAATCCACCTAATACAACGTGGAAAGAACTTTCATCTATTGAAATAAATAATATATCCATGTTCCTCAGACCATTAAGCCCAACAGAGCTCCTAAATACCATTAATTCACTGAAGAGTATGTATTCAACTGGTATTGATGATATTCCAGATTATATTATAAAAATAACAGCAAGGCAAATACTTCATCTTTATTGGACATATGCAATTCATCCTTATCATGTGGTGTCTTCCCTCAGCAACTGAAAATGGCAAAAGTAATACCCCTATATAAAAAAAGGTGATCATCAATGTATGGATAACTATAGGCCTGTGTGTCTATTGTCAGGATTTTCGAAAATTATTGAAAAAGTGTTCCTTTCAAAACTAATTACATTCTTCAACAAGAATAATATTATTTCTGGATGTCAACATGGTTCAGACCACAGAGATCAATTGAAACTGCCACTTTCAATCTGATAAACCATGTCTTAAATGCACTGGACAACCACAGAAATATCTCAGGTTTATTCTGGACCTAACAAAAGCTTTTGACATGATTGATCATTCTATCCTCCTGAGGAAGCTCAAATGGTATGGCGTAGGAGGTGTGCCAAATCAGCGGAATAAATCATATTTTGAATATCGCTCTCGGGTAACTGAAATTAAGTACATGGAAGGAAATGAACTCCAGGTACACCTTTTAAAACCATGTGGACTAAGTTATGGTGTTCCACAGGGCTCCATTTTAGGTCCCTTTCTTTTTTTGGTCTACATTAATGATTTCCCATCACACGTTAGGGATTCTGACCCAGTACTGTTTGCAGATAACACCAGTCTATTGATTGAAGGGAATAATGAAGAAAATCTTACTGCATCTGCAAAAAATATTACAAAAGGAATGTCTGAATGGTTTACCAGAAACAGGCTAATAGTTAATCCCCAAAAAACGGTACTCATGAATTTCCACACTGATCAAAATAAAAATCCGGCACAACCTGTAATATGTATAGATAACCAAAACATTATTGCAGTCAATGAAACTAAATTTCTTGGGATTCATATCCAAGATTATCTTAAATGGAACACTCATATCACATCCCTAAATTCAAAACTAGCAAAAATGAGCTATGTGGTAAGAATTCTTTGCAACAGTACTAGTGCAGAAACAGTTAGGGCTGTATACTTTGCTCGTGTACATTCAAAACTGAAGTACGGTATCATTTTCTGGGGAAATATACATCAGTCCATAACAGTTTTCAGGAAACAAAAGGCATTTATAAGAATAATGAAACAAGTGAACAGCACGAAATCATGCAAACATTTCTTTAAAGATCTAATGATCCTACCCCTTCTCTGCATTTATATACTGGAAATAAATAGACAAATAAATAAATAAATAAAAGTCTGTCAGTAGTTCTAATGGAATGTTGTGTACTACCGGGACCTTGTTTCAACTCAGGTCTTTCAGTACTCTGTCAAACTCTTCACGCAGTATCATATCTCCCGTTTCATCTTCATCTACATCCTCTTCCATTCCCATAATATTGTCCTCAAGTACATCGCCCTTGTATAGACCCTCTATATACTCCTTCCACCTTTCTGTTTTCCCTTCTTTGCTTAGAACTGGGTTTCCATCTGAACTCTTGATGTCCATACAAGTGGTTCTCTTTACTCCAAAGGTCTCTTTAATTTTCTTGTATTCAGTATCTATCTTACCCCTAGTGAGATAGGCCTCTACATCCTTACATTTGTCCTCTAGCCATCCCTGCTTAGGCATTTTGCACTTCCTGTCAATCTCATTTTTGCCTGCTTCATTTACTGAATTTTTATATTTTCACCTTTCATCAATTAAATTCAATATTTCATCTGTTACCTAAGTATTTCTACTAGCCCTCATCTTTTTACCTACTTGATGCTTTTCTGACTTCACTATTTCATCCCTCAAAGCTACCCGTTTTTCTTCTACTGTATTTCTTTCCCCCATTCCTGTCAGTTGTTCCCTCATGCTCTTCCTGAAACTCTGTACAACCTCTGGTTTAGTCAGTCTCCTTAAATTCCCTCCTTTTTTCAGTTTCTTCAGTTTTAATCTGCAGCTCATAACCAATAGATTGTGGCCAGAGTTCACATCTGCCCCTGGAAATGTCTTACAATTTAAAACCTGGTTCCTAAATCTCTGTCTTACCATTACATAAGCTATCTGATACCTTCTAGTATTTCCAGGCTTCTTCCATGTATACAACCTTCTTTCATGATTCTTGAACCAAGTGTTAGCTATGATTAAGTTATGCTCTGTGCAAAATTCTACCAGGCGGATTCCTCTTTTATTCATATTCACCTACTATATTTCCTTCGCTCCCTTTTCCTACTCTCGAATTCCAGTCAGCCATGACCATTAAATTTTCGTCTCCCTTCACTATCTGAATAATTTCTTTTATCTCATCATACATTTCATCAATTTCTTCATCATCTGCAGAGCCAGTTGGCATATAAACTTGTACTACTGTAGTACACGCGGGCTTCATGTCTATCTTGGCCACAATAATGCGTTCACTATGCTGTTCGTAGTAGCTTACCCGCACTCCTATTTTTTTATTCATTAATAAACCTCCTCCTGCATTACCCCTATTTGATTTTGTATTTATAGCCCTGTATTCACCTGACCGAAAGTCTTGTTCCTCCTGCCACTGAACTTCACTAATTCCCACTATATCCAACTTTAACCTATCCATTTCCCTTTTTAAATTTTCTAACCTACCTGCCTGATTAAGGGATCTGACATTCCATGCTCCGATCTGTTGAACGCCAGTTTTCTATCTCTTGATAACGATGTCCTCTTCAGTAGTCCCTGCCCGGAGATCCAAATGGGGGACTATTTTATCTCCGGAATATTTTACCCTAGAGGATGCCATCATAGGCATCTTTTAACCATACAGTAAAGCTGCATGCCTTCAGGAAAAATTACAGCTGTAGTTTTCCCTTGCTTTCAGCTGTTCGCAGTACCAGCACAGCGAGGCAATTTTGGTTAGTATTACAGGGCTAGATCAGTTTGCCCCTGCAACGACTGAAAAGGCTGCTGCCCCTCTTCGGGAACCACACGCTTGTCTGGACTCTCAACAGATACCCCTCCATTGTGGTTGCACCTATGGTACAGCTATCTGTATTGCTGAGGAACGCAAGTCTCCTCATCAACGGCAAGGTCTGTGGTTCATGGGGAGGGGGGAATGCCTTCTATAGCTAAAATAGCTGTGCCAGCACTCGTTTCAGTGGATATATTGAAACACCAACATACGGTAACTGGAAAAATTTAGTTGTGTGGATATTACTTCCTGTGGGAGAGCAATGTCCTTCGCTGACTCATACAAAAACTGTTTCATTGCAGCCATTTTTACACCGACTGTATCCTATTAATGTTTAATGTGGTAATTGTATGTGACTAACATTGGAGAGTAACTTTTTTTCTAGTCTATCATTTCATGACATTCCATGCCGGATCCTTCCTGAGAATCTGATGGGAGACTACCATCCCGAGTTGCATTTGAACGTTGCTTCTTCTTCTTCTTCCTCTTTTTTTTTTTTTTTTTTTTTTTTTTTTTTTTTTTTTTTTTTTTTTTTTTTTTGACACTGGCCTTGACTGAATGTCTACCCTGCCCACTCCCTGAGTAGTTTTCTACCAAGGGTGGCATCAGTGAATATGAGGGGCAGTCATTAAAGCCTCTCTTTGCCGAGTGTGCACATTCTCAGTTTGCAAAAATACTTCCAATGTCCGATCACTTCTGCGATCACTTTCATTTACTGTTTGTTTGTTATTGCTGGGGCATTTCATGTCAAGTCATCTAGGCCATAACACCCATTAGGTAGTCGTGAACTGAGATTTTGTGTACTGCCTTTGTATGTGTTAGCATGAACCTTTGCCAATTTTCAGTGCTTCATATACATTCTGTTGGTAGCAGTTCCTGAAAGTTTGATGCAATGCGTTTCTTCAAAGAAAACTGTAAAAATTTAAAAATTGGCTGCAGTTTTTAAACAAAAAATGGTATGCTGACAGTTTTTTTCCTGTATATCCTTTCAGATATGTAGTTTCTGAAAACGTTACAATTGTCCAATTAAATTTTTGTAAATTAATTTTATTTAATTTTATTGCTAAATTAGAATAAATATTGTGGACAATTGCTCTCCTCTGCAAAACACTGAAAAAAATAGAAAGTATATATAAACTTCTAGAGAGAAATACATTTACTACCCAAGAGACATTAACAACATAAAGTACACATAACAATATCCAAATTGAACAAAAATTGCAATATGTTTAAAAAGTTACACATTATAAAATATAGGGCAACTTGTACATTACATGACATATAAACACTTCCTTACCTCTGCCAAAACCAAATTACTCAAAGAAAAAGTACATAGCATTTTGTTTATAATATTTAAGCATTTTGTCAAAAGCCAAAATTGTCAACACTGCAGAAAAGGCTGGTGCTGCAATCTGCATTCAAATCTATTTGAAACTACACATGTGACAAGACACTTTGAGGCTTAGATAATATTTTTCTGAAGAGAATCACTTTTTAGGACTCTTTACTCAGAGAATAAGTATGGCCTGACGCTGTGGTGATATCAACTTCACACAGAATTTGAGAGAAAGAACCACACAAACATCTTCATCAGGCCAATAGGAGGATGGGGATGGTCCTCGAGGATGCATGAACCTTACTGTAACATCCTCTTCACAGTTCACCTTCTCAACAATTCCAAAATACCAAAAAGAGTCATATGCACATGCAACATAACAGTTGGGCTGCACAGTGCATTCTGGTGTTAGTGGTGGAAGTGCATCTGAGAATTCATGCACAATACTAAAATCCCTACCACAGCTCAGCCTTTTTGCACCAGTCATGGTTGTTGATGTTGGTACAATTTGGTGCATAGATTGTGTTCCAGGAATTCTTTTTGAACTTGTGAAGCACTGAGAAAGATATTGTGTGACTTGTACCATTCCATCTTTTGAAACAAAGAGAGCTAAAATGCCTTGCAAGTCCTGGCAACAGAATTCAGATACCTGTGAAGCTGTAAGGATTTGATCTTTACAAATTCTTTGCAAACTTGTTTTTGTGACAAGTCTTTTAACAGTGCCACCAATACCATCACAGGTAGATTTACTGTGGCTGGTAGCAAAAAAGGATCAGCTGCACTTTATGGTGAAGTCGTGTTCATGGTAGCAGATATTTCTGAAGTTCTTACAATTTTTATATTATGCAGCACAACCATCAGTGAAATATTCAGCATACGCAAGATGAATTTCTGGAAATTCTCACTTAAAAAATTCGATACAGTCTTCTGAGTCTGGTACCAAGGCATCATGTTCTAGATCATCAGAAACAATACAAATACTTCTTGTATACAACTGTTTGTCCTTTTTAGTAGTAGTAGTAGCAGTAATATTAGCTTTATTCATCCGTAGATCTCTGCTTGTGTCTGTATATGTGCGGATAGTTATGTGTGTGTGTGCGAGTGTATACCTGTCCCTTTTTCCCCCTAAGGTAAGTCTTTCCGCTCCCATGATTGGAATGACTCCTTACCCTCTCCCTTAAAACCCACATCCTTTCGTCTTTCCCTCTCCTTCCCTCTTTCCTGATGAAGCAATCGTGGGTTGCGAAAGCTTGAAATTTGTGTGTGTGTTTGTGTGTTTTTTATTGTGTCTATCTACCAATGCTTTCTCGTTTGGTAACTCGCAGCATCTTTTTTAATATATTTTTCCCATGTGGAATGTTTCTTTCTATTACATTCATATATTTACAAATTTAGATCAATTTAAAATAAGCTAATTTGTATACACATATATATACAGACTTCTAGTTAGAGACAATTATTAGATTTATTCCTGGTACACAATACTTTTTTTTTTTTTACAAATAACTTACTAAATAATGTAATGTCACACTGTTCTCACACACACACTCTCTCTCTCTCTCTCTCTCTCTCTCTCTCTCTCTCTCTCTCTCTCTCTCTCTCTCTATGTAATATATACGGACAGTGTGAAGAGTAAAGGTGCCCCTGTCCATCTTGAACAACAAAATTGAGATTTTCACTGGAATCCATTAAAATTTAACACTTGTTCTTCATCAAGTGTCTCCTTTCATTTTCAGATAATCAGATTGTGATTGAGAAATAAAAGAGTGTGGAGAAAGTTTTTCAATTTTCTTAGTTAGTGAGTCACAGAATTCTGATAGAGAAGTGATTTGAACACTTATTATCATTCTATCAGTTGATACCCTGGGGTATCAACTGGGGTATCATCTCATCAGGATCATAGTCATTTATTTCATTTTCTAAATGGGTTTGAAGCAATGAACTGGTGGGGCATTTTTCACACAGACAAAGCATACAGGCTCGGTTATTTATATCACATATTATTATTTTAATTAGATTTTGGTATGTTTCTTTAATAGAAATGGAATTTAAAGCAATTTAACGTTTTGGTGGCAAATGCACACACATACAGTATGTGTTCCTGATGATCTTTCAAGTGTACACTGTTTTGGGCAAAGAGAAGCAAATTTTCAGAATCTTACTTTGCCTTCTGGATACTTTTTTTTATAGAGGGAATACAGTTCAGTTAAATTATTTAAAACAAGAAGCTTTTGTTCATAGGTATTTTTGCTGGCACTCACTTTGTCTTTTTTCGCAGGCACTGTTCTTGTGCACTCATCATCCAAATAAAAAATCTTTACTTTTTACACTGTATCATGTGGCAATGTCTTTCTTCTTTTCTCCTTCTCCTTTAAAAGAGCTCTTGCTTGTCGTATCAAATATTCAGAAACCTGAAATCTGCAACTGACTTTCTGTTGAGACAAATTTAGCGGCACAAGTAACTGAAATTTTTTCACTATTATTTGCGTATTCAATTTTCCGTTTCATTTTGTCCATGAGTTCACCATGATGTTTTGTCTTTTCTTCCAGTACTATTAAATCACTGTCAGGGATAGTGCTTGCATCAGCAGCCAGCTCAACTTAATATGTATGTGAAACTTTAGTTTTCAGAGACCCAGCTGCCGATTCCAATTTTCGTCTGGCTGCTGCATACCAATTATGTCAAGCAGCTGAATGCAGCTTTGCAGAAGATATTCCTAAGCTAGTTAAGCTAGTATTCATCATCATCATCATTAGTGTTCTGCCAAAAGGCAGGTTTTCACATGGTAGTTCTCCAGGCTGTCCGGTCTTCTGCCATCCTCTTCAGGTCCACATAATTTCCTCTTCTCTTTATGACGTCTATTATCTTGTATCTCCTTCTTCCTTTCAGTCTTCTCCCACAAGTGAGCATTGAGCACAGATTTTTGAGGAGTCTACACCTTCACATTACTGTCATTTATATAGCCTGGTGAGAGTCATTACTTGCTTGTTTTTCATTAATAAGTTTGATAGAAGTTCGGCACATTTTCTCCCCAGGAATAACACTAAAGCCCCTAATTTTGAAGGTATTTGCCTTGTCTAAACTAATTTCACGCAATCCAGATGAAACAGATCATTTATGGTGCTTGAAGGTATCACAGCAAATTTTCTTGTGTGGAGAAAATCTGTGCAGGTGTGTTTAACACACACACACACACACACACACACACACACACATGAAACACTTAAATCACAGTATGAATGACTGTTGCTTTGCCATAGTAAAAGTTCTTGTTCTTCACTGGTTAGTTCATTCACACAAGTCAGGGCTTTATAACATATATCTTGCAGATACTGTCCAAGAAAACACTGATTACTTGTACTTTCCATACGGCTTCAGTCATAAAACCACTATTTGTCGTAAATAATTCAAAAGGTGATTGGTGTAACCTAAAAAGTAGTTAAATAATGAAAAGTCATTCTGTCCCATTGTTTCATTACAAAAGTACTTCACATTATTATTTTAAAATTAAGGGACTTACTTTTGTTTTGGAATGAATAGTTAAAAACTGCAACAACTGAATTTTTAACCAATAACTGACTCTGGGTACAACTCAGTACGAGAGCTCAGAACTGCATGCTTAGTGAACACAACTCAAAACAAAGGAACTGGATGATGCAATACATGTAGTGGGAATAAAACTGTTCTCATATAGGATTTCTTCCTAGGGAAAACCAGTGTAGCCTACTTCAGCAATTTAATGGTGACATGGTAGTCATGAATTAGCAGCTTCAGTATTTCTTTTACAATAACATTGTTTTTCACACTTCCCAATATTTCTATAAACCCATTATTTTTGTGTGACATAATGGAATATTTATAACAATATTGTAAATTTTTCAAAGGTATCCGTGAGGAGACAAACCTTTAAAAATTACAATGCTCATACATGGAATTTTTTAAAAGAAATTATTTACAATTTTTTTCCTTCTTTCTCTCTCTCTCTCTCTTTTTTTATGTCGATCGTGGATATTCACACAAGAAGCATATCTTTGAAAAAAATTCAAGTTTCCACTGCAAAAACTGTAGGAACTATTGCATTTTTAAATTATAAAGGAGCTCGTCTATGAAAGCCTGAATTCCTGAATCTATAGAACTTCTTTTTATCATATGTAAAAAAGTAATTGACCTGCAACCTTTACATTTTGAAAATGTGAATATATCTAGGTAAACTTCCACTACCCAAAATTTCAAAGATTTGCATGATGATGGGTGTCATTTCCTAAAATTTCTGGAGGATTTGACGTGGAATGAACCTGCTGTAAAACTCCACTTGTTCAATGTGGGACTTCGGCAGTGAATGTCACTACAGCATTCAACAAAAGGTTGATTTCCTCTTCATCTGTGCTACTGCTGTCATAAGTTTGATGTCTCTTGTTCGTTACTGTACTACTTTTTGCAACTGTATTGTCTACAGTGCCTTTCTTAAGTAAAGGTGGAAATGCTTATATTTTGTGGCCTGTCCTCTACATTCCCGTAATGCTGGAACCTTCACCACTTGTCATCTGATTTTCGGTCATATGATTAGCCACCATAACCCTTTTATGCTGTAGTAAATTGTTCGGCAATACAAAAACCTTGCCGGCCGTGGTGGTCTCGCGGTTCTAGGCGCGCAGTCTGGAGCCGTGTGACTGCTACGGTCGCAGGTTCGAGTCCTGCCTTGGGCATGGATGTATGTGATGTCCTTAGGTTAGTTAAGTTTAATTAGTTCTAAGTTCTAGGGGTCTGATGACCACAGCTGTTAAGTCCCATAGTGCTCAGAGCCATTTTTGAACCAAAAACCTTGTTTGGGCAGTTTTACCAGAGATCCCCACTAATGTTACATATGTGATAAGTCAAAGTCTGTCCATCATAAACATGTAACCACAAACCAAAACATGAGATTGGATATTTTGTTTCACATTCATCTCGACAGAATGAACTCCCCTAAAGCATTGCAATTTATGTAGCACATATTTAAAATAGCAGTTTTCTACCTCAAGGGACAAATTAAATACTCTTGAGGTATTTATAATCAACGTCAGCATTTGAAATGGTGACTGTATCCACCGCGCTGTTGTGATGGCAGAATTCAGCTTTCCCTTCAAATTTCTATAATATCTGTTCCAACACCAACGGGGTAACCAGATTCACAAAAAAGCAGTATTGCTCCAAGTCGTAATGAGCAGTGTGCATCTGATCCAAAATAATTCCAATAACATCAATGATCCAGTCATGAATTTCCAGTGAACTCGTCGGAACATACAGGTTGCTTTGTGAAATCCAAATCTTAGAGTAAGCTTCCTGGGAAACATGGTAGTAATGTCAGTAGTTAACAGCTTGCAAAAATATTCACGACATCCAAACAGAACAGCACAGCATCTTGATTGCCACAGCGCATCTGCTCAGGATGGCCACAAAGATTGCTGTTCTGGTCCCACACAAACAAAACTTTCATGTCAATCGCTTGTCGAAAGGCTGTACCAACAATAGTCACTGCTTAAATTTGAACTGTCTGTGATATAACTATATTTTTAAATTATTTCTGAGAGTGAACCAAACTACGATCTCTGTTTACGTTGCTAAGTGGAGACACGGTTTTGAATTTGGAGCACATACATTGGCAAAATACTGTCTACAGAGATACTATTACTAACAACATAGAATAGAGTCATATACTTAGTCGGTTACAGGGGAACACTATTTGAAAGAAAAGATTGACACTAGGTGGGGGCAAGATAAAATAAAAGTCCTGATACAAGCATTATGTTGTAGCAATTTGACAACATTTCACAACAAAGCAGCAATTTCTGGCATGTTCTGCTCATTAACTTAGTCAATATTTTTTTTCAAGCCTCAAGCATCTTCCAGCGCACTTTTATTAAGGACAGCCCTTATCGCCTCATATATTATGGGGATGGTAGCACTTGACAAACATTTTGCTAGCCCAAATATTATTTTTTATTCTGGGCATCCAAAGCTGTTAAAAGGCATGGTGTTAGACGAATTCCACTAACATCTGGAAAAACTGTTATTTATTGAAAAAAAACTGGTTTCACAGCTGAAAGCCACACCCTCAGATACTACCTACATGGTAAAGAGCAGTGGGTACATCATCACCACTTTCTCGATACGACAAATAATAAAACAATGTCTAAAATATATTCTCAATGATTAAGGGTCATAGACATAGCCATTACTCCAACTGAAAATTTTCTATTTGATGAGTATTGTCAATACTATGGTGAACAAAAGATAACAAACACGTGCTCCAGTCATTTAAGATAAATTGCTGATAGGGGAAATTTGCTGTTACAGAACCATATTTTAACATTTGTCTGCATCTAAAAAGAAAAAAAGGAAAAATATTTTACAGTGAGAGGATGATGGGCCAGACGGGTGATGAAAAATTTACATTGCTAATGTGAATAAACATGGCACTACACAAATTACTAAGTTGCCTGTGTCAGGTGGCAGTGTCTTAATGGTGTGACAGCAGAGCGACCCAGTGTTGGGCAAAGTGAAAGTTACCCTGAATGACTAAGAGAGACAAGCTGGTTTTCAGAACAGATGTTATCCATGTTGACAGTGTGATGTCATATACTCATGACTAGGAGCACTGGCTAGAATACCACAAGCACAAGCTATAATAACGTAAAGTATTATTACATTACTCATAGAAACAATCAAAATCAGCCAGAAGCTACAGAATTTTAATTCGAATTGATCATTCAACATTAACTGTGCATTTTCTTTTTTATGTCTTAAAATTTCAGCTTTCTCTAATATATTTGAAATAAAGCTATTTTTTCTTTTTTGTGATGTATTTTTAAGTTTTCTGAAGAGTTTTGTGATGCTGCGCCTCTCTCTGGATAAGTGTTAATGCACATCGAGGATCATTCAAATTAAGATTTTCCAGAATGGCACTGTATATTTCTCAGGTTAAATTCTGCACCCACTTCATTATATTGATTTACCACAGTTTTTCCTTGTGCCTGAGTTTTCTACTTATATCCGAAAAAGTAAAGTTTGCTGGAATAAGGTTGTTAAAGTGTCATGCGTCTTGCCTATTTTTTCAGATACTGCATCCAGATACAATATTCTACAAAAAAAAGAATATTCCTTTGTTTGTTTGGCTGGTCTAAGCATTATGAAATCTGTTTCTGATCCATTTCGGTAAAGAAGATTTTTCTTTTTTGATATACTTCTATTAATTGTGTTAACAAATTTCGGATTATAACCATTTTGACATGCTGTATACTGTGTAACCTCATATTTAGCCATCTGAGCTTCACTAGTGAAGGGCACTTCATGCATTCACTTAAATATGGCTTGGAATGCTGCAGATTTATAATTTATATTTCATTGGGTGACTTGATTGCCTGTGCATAAAAATAACTGTCAGTAAATAATTAAGCCAATATTTCCACTTCCTACAGTCACTTAAAGCTTCAAAAATGGTAAAGTGTCACCCTTAGTGCAATGCCCAGTAAACTGAATCTTTTGGTTCAAACCATTCAGATTCCAGAGAAATTGGTCACTTTCAACAGTATTACCATCATATAATATAAAAACATTGTCAGCACATCTATTCCATAAAATTATTCTTCTAGCATATTGAGGGATTTTATCATAAATTCTTGTTGAAAGTTCGTCGTAAAAATATTTGCTATGCAATAGGCAATTGGCAATCAACCAATAAATCAGTCTGTCAGTCAATCAATCAATCAATCAATCAATCAATCAGTCAATCAATCAATATAACAATCCATCCATCCATCCATGTATTTATGTATGTATGTATGTAAAGTTGTTTCTTCTGCATTTTATTAGGAAACATTTTTGTTTCTTTCTTTCCCTTCCCTTTCCTTCCTTCCTTCCAGTAAAGTTGTTTCATCTGCATTTCATTAGGAAACATTTCTCAATTATCAAAAAACACTATAAATTATGACTTCCTTTGATTAAAAGATGGTGTAGTAAAATTTATGCCGGTTTAGCAGCAATGTCAGCATGTCCTTCCCTTTAATGTTCTAGGATTAAGTTTTGTTGTTACATCCAAGACGTACCACATCCTCGGAAATCGCAGTATGGAAACCGCATCTGGTTTGGAATAATAGAGACATAAATTTACCTCAGACAATTGTAGCTATGTCATTGTTTCATTCACATCAATTCTTAAATTAGATCCTAGCCTAACCACATCTCTGACAAAAAGAGAAAGGGCAGAACCAAAATTATGTATGAAGCCACAGCTCTGCTTATTCCTATACTTTATATATTTCATAATTTGTGTGTGCACCTGACATAATAGTCACGTTATTATTGGCTGAATAGATCAGATCTCCTATACTCACTGCAATTGTCTAATTAGATCACATGTCCCATGCTCAGATTGGATAATAAAATCAAATTGTGCTGCGCAATCTCAATTTCACTGTTTCCAAAGCTGTCGTTCCGTATTTGGTAGATTTAATTTTTATGAAAATATGCAGTTTCAGTGCTACATTGCATTAAAGATCTAGTCAAGAGATATGCCTTTCTTGTCAGTTTGTTGTGTTACAATGCCTGAAATTGCAATATAGATATATAAAAATTTAACCTACAAGAGTGTTTAAAATAACTACAGATCATACAGAAACTTAAAGTTCATGAACATTGTGCTATCTAACAATTTATGACATGATTATTAATGTAGGACTAAGTGTAAGAGCTATTAATACTGTAAGAGAAATATTTATTTTAATAAGAAATATTGTAGAAACATTTGGTGACATCCATACAATGTATATTTATCTGTGGATGAAAAAATAAACAAATCAGGAACAAAACTGCCACTTGATAACAGCCACACCATCGAAACTGCAGTATTTGGTTTTGAAAGTAAGTTCTCTTTAGCACTAGACTCACCTATATAGTACTCCGTTGCCCATAACAGTTACCAAGTAATGATCCTAGCTCCCATCGAAGTAGTCCCTTGGATATCTAAGCACAGTTGCCAATGCTTCTGGAGATCTTGCAAGCAAGCAGGAAAATTTTCAATTGCTCATTTGTTACAACTGATTGGATGTCTGCTTTCCTTTCAGTCACCTTTTCATTGATGGTAACAGGGAAAAAAATCGCAAGGCTAGAGGTAGGGTGAATATGGTGATTCTGGGGCAATCATAATGCCTGGTCACATACTCGGAAACAGCAGCAGTGGCCTTGCATTATAATGCAGTATGATCCAGTTCAGAGAATGCTACAGATCAGTGTGGCAACATTGAATTGCTTGTCGTAAATGTTTCCACACGTCGAAGTAACTAGTTTGGTTCATTGTTTGACCTGGATACCTGGATTAACATCTTAATGATGAACTAATCCATTATTATCATGGAATACAATGAATATTCTTTATCCTCGAATGTTATCATTTGAATTTTTTTTTTTTTTTTTTTTTTTTTTTTTTTTTTTTTTTTTTTTTTTTTTTTTTTTAGCTGGTTATCCAGGACTCCGCCATTCAGCACTTGATGCTTTGTGTGAGGGTCATACTGATAGCTCCAACTTTCATCCCCAGCAATAATCTTTGACAGAAATGTGGGACCACATCTGGATTTATCCAGAACATAAAAACATTTGTTTCATTTTAGTATTGCAAACTCAGAAATGAAAACACCTGTCCTGGAACTTCTCTGACAAAGGGAGAATAACCGAAAAATATTATCACCTTAGTAAAACACTGTGTTCATCCTAAGAATAAACATGATGTAAACATTACACCACGTATTCTCCTGTATTTGCTTGAATCCCATTGGATTGTGTTTCATGTGGAGCGAAGCCAAGCTGTGTCCAGTACAGTCAAGTACGATCATAAGGATATATTTTATGTTGTGTTACAGGCCCATAGACTGAGCTATAATGCGGGACAAAGCGTTACCAGTACATGTAACTTGGAAAGCAATGGCCAGCCATTCGGTCCAAGCCATTTGGTCCAACTAACTTGCAGTGTTGTGTGTGCAGTTGCATTTCAAATGTAAAAAGAGACAAGTAAAGAAACAATATAGCTTTGAATACCTTTTTTTTTAAGTGCGAAATAATATTCAGCAAAACTCCAACACTACTAATGAGTCGATTAACAACAGAATCCACGAAGCTACCTAGTCGCCGCATTTTCTACTCCTCTTTTATGACATGCCATTCTATATCCCAACAGCATTCAGCAATTACATGTGAAAAAGCTACATGTGCTAGTTCTAGAACATCTGGCAGCTTAACAGTCTTATTTTTCATGACAAATCCCTTAGCTTGGCCCCATATCAATTCTATTAGGTTCATAGTGTAATGGCAAAATGGCAAAGGTAAAAATGCAGCAGTTGAATGGTGTGCTCAATGCAGTGAAAATGATGGTTTTTCATGTTTCTACGACATTTTTCACTCTGGTTCGTGTGGGATTAAACTGTGGTACAACACAATGGACACAGTCCAAATAAGGAGTGTTTGGTATTTTGTTTTTTCCCTAAAAGATTAGATTGTTATGCTTTCTTAATTTAAGCAAACTTTGTTAACAATCTCTCATAAAATATCGAAAGCTAAGAATTTATTTTTGAAATGAAAACAGGAATTTCATAGACAATATGTAATTAGAAACAAGGAGACGTGTGATATTCATAAAAAATGATGAAGAATTTTACAACTAGTTTTTTTTAAATACCTTACAAAAAGGTAGGCCTGCAGCGGCCTATCTACGCCACTCTTTGGCCACAGAAAAACGGACAGTAATCATGGAGACACAAAAACAGGCATACATGAATGGTAAAAACAGGAGACATACATAAGAAATGAAATTAAGGCATTCGAGGAAGGGAAGCTCAGCAATGCACTCAAATGTAGACAAACAGTTTCACAAGCAAACAAAGGAGCACCCTGAAGAAGAACACTGACACACTTAAGACGAAGAGAACACTGTAGCACATTGGTGATGATCTTGGGAGATTGGGAGGGGGGGGGGGGGCTGCCACTGGGTGCAGGACATGGGCAGGGGGGAGGAGGGGGAGGGGAAGAAGCCAATGGGAGAAAGGAAGGGAGAGGGCAGGGCGGGTGTGAAAGCCCAGGGAGGGGGGGATGAAGTGGGAGAACTGGGAGAGAAGAGGGGGGAGGGAGAAAGGAAGGCGAGGAAGGAGAGAGGGAGTCATTGAGGAAGAGGGGAGAAGGTAGGAAAGGAAGGGGAGGATTAGAGCTGATAGGAAGGGTATATGGATGGAACAAGGACATTTTCAGGAAGGGGGAGTTGGCGGAAGCCACCTTGGGCAAAGGTGTGGAGAGTGTGAAGATGGAGAGCAGGTGAGATGCAAGAGTATAGGTGTGGCAGTGGGTGGGGTGGGAGAGGATGGGAGAGACAATCAGGTGGGGAGGATCGAGCTTGCAGGAGGTGTAGAGAATCCGTATCCATTCAAGGAAAAGGAGGAGGTGCGGGAAAGTGATCAAGTTGTAAAGGATACGTGTGGGGGAAGGGAGACGGATGAAATAGGTGAGGCAGAGTGCCTGGTGTTCAAGGACTTTAAGGGACATGTATTAGGTAGGAGGGGTGGATATCCAGGTGGGGTGGGCATAACAAAGGATGGGGCAGATGAGGGACTTCTAAATGTGGAGGATTGTGGAGGGGTCCAGACCACATGTTCGGCCGGAGCGGAGTTTGAGGAGACGGAGACAGGTTCGTGCCTTGACTTGGACTGTCCATAGATGGGATGGTCCGGGAAAGGCAGCAGTCGAAGGTGACACCCAGGTACTTGAGGGTGGGGTTGAGGTTAATGGGCCGGCCATAGATGGTAAGCTAGAAATCCAGGATATGGAAGGAAGGGGTGGTTTCGCCTATGATGATTGCTTTGAGCAGTCACTGGTTGCACCAAGCGGTGAACTGGTCAAGATGGGATTGGAGAAGGCGTTGGGAGCATTGAAGGGTAGGGGCGAGGGCAAGGGAGGTGGTATCATAGGCATATTGGAGGAGGTGGATGAGGGGGGCTTGGAGTGATGGCATGTTCGCCATATAGAGAAGTACAATTACAAGATTTACGTATTTCAAATTGAACGAGAAAGCAAGACCATGGTGAGACTTAAAGCAGCGATCCATTAATTTCTACTATGCTATTGATTCCGCAAAACTTCCAGAATGAAATTATATCTCAATTGCATCAAATACAGTCCCTCAGAAAACTCAAAGCCGATTTTATTTTTCTGTAAATTTATGAAAAACATTAAAAACAACCTATTTCCTGGCACTTTTTAACCATGTTCAGCTATGGAGCAGGAAGCAACTTCAGCTATTTTCGTACTGCATATTAGCAGCATGACATTTAAAGCACAATAGTACAAAGACTACAACTGTACACCATTTTTTAAATAATAACTACATAGTTAACCCGTGATTAAGAAAACTGTTGATGGCTGTTAATACATTAGAATATCTTAAAGTTTCATTTAACTTAACTTAGTAACCAGATATTTAATACATAAGTAGGACCTACTTCCAAGAGCATGATAACACCAGTGTATGTGTGCGACGGACCAGTCATCGCTTTTGTGTTTGTTTATATCAGGTTTATTCTAATATTGAAGAGAGTGTAGTACTTCGAAAGACAATAATACAGATTTCTGCTTCATATTTCTTGTATTCAAAGTTTACTGCCAATCCATATGGAGTGTGGTTCGTTCTCTATTATCGTGTCGTAACACTGGTCTCGCATTAATGTGGCATGCAGGTCCAGAGGAATCAAGATGTTGTACCATATTCTGATGTCGTCTCTCACACCATTCATTATTGCTGGTAGTTTTTGAACCGCTGCTATTCTTTGAACTAAGTCATTCTTTGCTGATGCCTTGTGCATTGTGGTTGTATCTGTAATGGCATAGTTGCAACAGAGGAAGCAATGTTGATATTCCAGCCAATGGATGGTCAGTGACTTCGTATAAAATTTTTATGATGCACAAGAAAAGTAGAGTGTCTGGTAGACCTATAGAAACTCGTTGTTTGTGCCTACAGTATTCCGATGCAATGTTACGCTGTAAAGTTTCTTTCAGTGCATCTATGTGGATTTTTTGTGGTAACGGCGTAGCCTCATAAGAACTGGCTTTGGTATTTAAGTTCCAATCATCGTAACTTTTTGTTTGTCAGGAATTGTGTAATAGCAGTATTCTAACTTCAGTACCTCTCGAATATTTGCTTTCAGTAACATGTTCCTGCACGCATGAAAACTTGAATTGTCAAAATCACATCAGTGACCATAGTCAGTATTTTTTACAGTAAAATAGATATGAATTGCAGTGACAGCATCCAGATGTGTGAGTAGTGTAATCTGTTTTTGTAATGGATGTTTCAGAGTTTCTGAAGTGGAAGTTCAAAGAAGAGAAAACACCGAGAAGTAGCTTTTTGTGTGTTCCATGGTTTATGGGCCTTCTGGGGAAACTCACATCTATGGTGATGTGGAAATCCAAGTGTTGTTAATAAAGAAAGTAATTCAGTGTTTGCCTCTTTGTTTGTTTCTCTTGATTCCTGTATTGTGTTGCCTATAGTTGTCAAAATATAATTTAAATGCACATTTGATAATTTCAACATAAATTGAACTATGTGTATAGCTGTTTCTAATGGCTTTGCTTCTTTTTAATGGGTTAAGTATGAATATTCACCAGGAATATCAGATATAAATAAATATTTTTACTCAGTCAGATTAAAGCATAAAGAAGCTGATATAGGGTTGTTACCATGCTGCCAGCCACAGCAGAGCTATATGATATGACCACCAGCACCTTCATGCCAGTCAATGGGTTAATAAACAAAAGAGAGCAGTGGAAGACTTAGTCCCTAGTTCTTTGGTTGAAGCACCTAAAATTAAATTTCTGAGGTATGCTGTAACTGTGTTATCAGTATATTCCCCAGCATAATTTAAAGTGTTTACATTGAAATGGCATAATGTTTTTTGCAACTGAGAATAAATATGAGGGTGAGTCAAATGAAAACCTTAATTATTTTTTAAGATATTATTTATTGTGCAGAAGTGGTACAAAGCTGTATCTCTTTTCAACATAATCTCCCCCACACTCAATGCAAGTCCTCCAGCGCTTACAAAGTGCATAAATGCCTTTAGAAAAAAATTCTTTTGGTAGTCTGCGCAACTACTCATGCACTGATTTGCCCTCTTCATCAGAATGGAACTTCTTTCCTCCCATTGTGTTTTTGAGTGGTCCAAACATATCATTTGTGGCAAGGTCTGGTGAGTATGGTGGATGAAGAAGACACTCAAAATGCAGGTATGTGATTGTTGCAAATGTTGTACAGGCAGTGTGGGACCTTGCATTGTCATGTTGCAAAAGGATACCTGCTGACAGCAATCCACTTCACTTTGATTTGATTGCAGGCCACAGATGATTTTTTAGGAGATCTGTGTATGATGCACTGGTGATAATGGTCCCTCTAGGAATGTAATGCTCCAAAATGACATCTTTTTCATCCCAAAAGAAAGTCAGCATAACCTTCCCTGCTGACGGTTCTGTTCGAAACTTCTTTGGTTTTGGTTATGAGGAATGGCGCCATTCCTTGCTCGCTCTCTTCTTTTCCAGTTGGTGGAAGTAACCCCAGGTTTTGTCCCCAGTAACGATTCTTGCAAGGAAGCCATCACCTTCTCGTTCAAAGCACCGAAGAAGTTCTTCACAAGCATCAATACGTTGTTCTCTCATTTCAGGAGTCAGCTGCCGTGTCACCCATCTTGCAGACACTATGTGAAACTGGAGCACATCATGCACAATGTGGTGTTTGCTGACCCATGACTAATCTGTAAACATGCTGCAATGTCATTCAGTGTCACTCGGTGGTTTTCCTACACTATGGCTTCAACTGCTGCAATGTTCTGTGGAGTCACAACTCATTGTGCCTGACCTGGATGAGAAGCATCTTCCACTGAAGTCACACCATTTGCAAACTTCCTACTCCATTCGTAGACTTGTTGCTGTGACAAACATGCATCACCATACTGAACCTTCATTTTTTGATGAATTTCAATAGGTTTCACACCTTCATTATGCAAAAACCAATTAACTGAACACTGTTCTTTCCTGGTGCAAGTTGCAAGTGGGACGGCCATCTTTATACTGATACCGCGATGGTATGTGTGCATCTGCACTATGGTGCCACCTACAGGCCATTCTGCATGCTGTTTGTAGCACACTTACAAACTTACAGGATAATGGCATGAAATTTTGATGTATTATTACAAATTTAAGGTTTTCATTTGACTCATCTTTATACTTACAAATTGATGTGGGAATATATTTCAAGAAACCCTCCACAATCAAACCTGACAGTTAACTGACACACAAGTAAACCCATCTGAATGTCACACTGAGTTAAACAACATTAGCTGTTGGTATAGAAGAGGTAATTTACTCAGAAAACTTTCCATACAAATTTTATTGTAATGCACACTAACGTTAAGGGAAAGATGCAGAGGATAAACGAGATAAACGTGGGTAGGTAAGTACTTGTTTCACTCACATACATGGAAAATGAACTGTAGTGTTATATTGACATATTTGATGCAGTTTTCTTTGATCCTGACATGTCTGTGGTGCAGATTTGTAGGAGAGGAGAGATGACATTGAAGCTGTTATGTGTATCGTGCACTTTTTGTTTCAGAGCTGGGATGATATCACCCAGATTTCAAAATTTGGGGTGTAGAAATGAAACTCGCACCAGTTTTAATATTTCAAAATAAACATGCCTGAAAAAGAAACCTGAATTAGGACTTTCAAATAAATTGCAAAAATTCTCTCATTTCTCACATTCACTGCGACTGACACTTGAAAGCACGGGGTTAGTGGCTTGTGTTTACATTTATAAGTGTTTGCTGACACTGCAATGAACATGTGAAGATTTTAAAGTATCAAAGTAGTTGTTGACATTCTGATGACAATGGATAACATTAGGAACCATAGCAATGAAATAATGTAAATTACTTAATCCTGGAATTAAACAAATCTACAGAGCTTTGAATACAGTCATTACATACTCTTCTTAGTCACTGCATATTTGTGTTCTATCACTGCATATTTGTGTTCCATTACTAATGCAGAAACCTTTTTTTTCTCATCTTTAATTTGGGACACATGTCACATATTACTCTCGTTTTGCTGGATCAATTCTAGGTTTAAAAGATCCACATTTCAGAATACTGGTCATTGGTAGTACTACCTCCTGTGGAAAGTGTGGGTTGATAGTTGTTCTTGGAATATGGTCTCATCAGCTGCTGTTGTAGGGACTTGAAGCAAAAATGTGACACTTCAATTTTCTGTCAGTGATGAATATATCACTATTGTATTTACCACAGAAATATTCATGATGATATAGAATAGTGTGAGGCTACTGATCAAAATACAGTTTCAAGATTATCCACCAAAACTTTCTAACCCTAGGAAATAAGCGAGACATAATTTTGGATATAGACAGACCTCCATTTGCAAGTATTGATATTTCTTTAGCTAATCTCTATCAACTGCTTGTAGAGAGACACAGTAAGTACTCTGGGAAAACGGCTAGGTAATAATGCTGATAATTGTTATCTAACAGAAATCAGTTTTCACTGTTAAGAATGGTGATTAGCACACACACACACACACACACACACACACACCTAACATTACTGTTGTGTAATACACCCAGGACTTTGTACTGGGATGGCTTCTTTCATTGGTTCATGTAAATGACATAAAATACTGCTCCCGAAATTCAAAGATAGTTCTGTATGCTGATGCTATATCCATTTTGTGCAAGCATAAAGATCATGAGAAAATACAAATACTTTGAAACTGTATTACAAATGAAATACTTCAGTATTTCAATGAAAGTCATCTCATTGTCAGCACATGATAACAGCAGTAATGGATTTTAACCCCACAAGACAAAATTTTGAAATTCAGTTCTACTGTGGAACTGATATAGCCATTGAATCCTGGGAATAACAACGCTAGGATATGTAGGCTCACTCTCTGGCAAACATAATGGCTAAAAATATATTTGTGATAAATCTGTTGAGCAAATACTGAAACAATACCTATGTACTGTGGTCTGCTTATTGTATGTCAATCTATTTAGTATAAAGTATGGAGTAGAATTAGGAAATGCTATAACACAAGCAAATCTTTGTTAAAGTAACAGAAGAAGGCTGTAAGGATAACTTGTGGTGCAAAACCAAGAGACTCACGCTGTGTTCTATTCCCTAAAGTTGGGATATTAATGGTCATAAATATGTACACTGATCAGCCAGAACATTATGACCACCCACCTAATATCCGGTATGTTCATCTTTGGCATGGATAATAGCAGTGATACATCATGGCATGGAAGCAGTGAAGCATTTGTAGGTCGCTGAAGGGAGTTGGTACCAAATACAGACACACACAAGTTACCTAATTCCTATAAATTGAGGGCAGAATGGCAGTGAGCTCTGACGCCGTGTTCAATCACATCCCAGATGTGTTCGATTCAGTTCAGCTTTGGCTGGTTAGGGATCGAGCACATCAATTGTAACTCACCACCGCGTTCCTCAAATCACTCCATCACACTACTGGTGTTGCGACATTGCGCATTATCTTGTTGAAAAAATCCACTGCCATCGGGAAACATGATTGTCATGAAGGGTATCTGTGTGCAACCAGTGTACAATACTGCTTGGCCATCATGGTGCCTTGCGCAAGCTCCATTGGATGCATGGATACCCAAGTGAATGTTCCCCAGAGCATAATGGAGCTGCTGCCAGCTTGTCTGCATCCCTCAGTACAGGTATCAAGCAGCTGGAGGATGACGGATTCACACCTTCCCATTGGCACGATGAAGAAGGTGTCAGGATTCATCAGAGCATGCAATCCTCTGCCAGTGCACAAATGTCTGGTGCCAATTGTCACGTGCCCATTTCAGTCACAGCTGCCAATATCATGTTGTCAACATTGGCATACACATTGATCATTGGTTGCAGATGCCCAACATTAGGAGTGTTCAGTGCACTGTGTGTCAGGCACACATGCAATCTTCTCTGCATTAAAGTCCCGTGTTTTTTGCGCCACAGTTTGCCACCTGTCCTGTTTTACCAGTCTGCCCAGCCTACGACATCCAACATCTGTACTGAGGGGTGGCCGTACAACCCCATGATGTCTGGACTTGATTTCACCACATGTTGAAGAAACTCACCACAGCACTCCTCGAACATCTGCCAAGTTGTGCAGGTTCCAAAATGCTCGTGTTGAGCCTTCAGGCTGTCACAATCTGCCCTTGGTCAAATTCAGTCAGATCATATGCCTTCCCCCTTCTACACATGGACAGCAGACTCACTTATACTACAATGCACCATGTGTGTGTCTGAGTAGCAGTCATTTCTCACCAGGTGACACTGCTATTGCCTGGATGGGTTTATATAAATAGTAGGTCAGTGATTGCATTGTTCTGGCTGATCAGTGTACATTTTTAAACCAATTATGTTGCCCCAAGCACTTAATCTAAATGTAAACTCATACCTGAACAAACACAATACCAGAAACAGAGATCAGTTTTGTCTCAAAAGCCACTGAACTGCACTTTATCAGATAAGCCTACTATATGCAAGATTGAGGCTTCTCAATTCATTACAGAGCTCAGTCTCATCACTGTCACTACAAAATTTAAAGCCAAATTAGAAAGAATATTAATCGCCTACCTACATTAACCACTAGATGTGTATCTCTGTTTTGCACAGAATAAATGCAATTCTGTATAGGCTTCATTATGTATCTTTAGCATCATTTTATATAAATGCTTTATCATCCAGTTTTAGTTTTAAGTTATTTCTTAAACAACTAATCTAAAATAGATCATAGTTGAAATCATACAATGGAATCTCCAGGTTGAAATATCAAGAATATAAGGAAAAGGTAGATTGCTGCTCACCGTAAAGATGACACGTTGAGTTACAGACAGGCACAATGAAAAGACACTAAAAATTACCTTTCTGCCAAAACCTTCTTCAGAAAATGAATTGATTCACAATGTGTGTGTGTGTGTGTGTGTGTGTGTGTGTTTGTTTGTTTAAAAAGAAAAAGAGAAAAGAAGGCTTTGATTTAAAACGTCATTTCGTTATGCCTGGCCTGTCCGTAAGTCAATGTGTCATATTTACAGTGACTAGTAATCTATTTTTTTCCTTATATTGTTGATATAGATCTTAGATGCTAAGGTGAAATGCTCCCTTCCTTCAAATCGAACCTCACCTATAAATAAATTACTTGTAGACCTGGTGCCTTATTGCAAGACAGTTTGTTGCAAAAAATGTGCATATGTTTAGCCATTTGTTATGAACTGACAAATTCAGCAAAATGATCCTTGTTTGTTTATTTTTATTACTATTCAATTAATCTGTATTGTGGTAAGTCACATGGATGTGGAACGAGTCATGATTACATGACATAGATATAATATATGTGTGTAAAATGACAAAAATGCATCATAAAATGATGAGTAGGCTTGACAGTTAAAATCAAATCAGAGGTATAGCTCAAGTAACATAAAACAATTACCGAACAAGAAAATATAGTACATTGCCCAACTTAAGCAGTTAAGATGAGTTATGGCAAACCACATTAAAACAAAGTTTTAAGGATATAAATACCAATGGCAATACAATGATTATTTATTTTTATTACTATTCAATTAATCTGTATTGTGGTGAGTCACATGGATGTGGAATGAGTCATGATTACATAACATGCCACAAAACAATCATTGCTTTATCTGCAGGTACAAGAGAGTATAAGGAATTTCCCATTAGGTATTCTCATAATTTATGTTTAAAAGTACGTAAGACACTAATGTGAACTTTAATATCTGAAGGAAGAAAGTTGAAAGATTTTTGGCAGAATATTTCAGGCCCCTATGTAAATCATTTTTTGATCTAGTATCATGGTCATGACATTCACTGTTAGTTTTAAAAAGAGACTGATTATTAGAAACAAAAATCATCAAAGAAAATATGCATTGAGAGGTGACTGTTAATATTTGTAACTTACAGAAGAGATTTCTGCAAGAATATCGCGTATGAACACTGCTCATGATTCTAACAGCTCTCTTCTGTGCAGTAAATATTTTTTTGGCTAAAGGCTGGTTACCCCAAAAATTATGCCATATGACATAATAGAATGGAAATTACCAAAGTAGGCAGCTTTGACAGTGTCCACATCACCAATGGAGGTGATTACATGCACAGCATAAGTTGCCACACTGAGCCTTCTATATGGGTCTAGGATATGCACAGACCAGTTCAACTTGTCATCAAATAGAATGCCCAAGAACTTAGATGATTTGCAGTATAGTATATTTAGTTTGCCACAGTTTAAGTGGCATACTTCATTTTCTTTCTGGGATATGTGAAATTGCATAAACCGAGTTTTTTCAATATTTAGAGTTAGTCCGTTGCACTTAAACCAGTGTAGGATGTCAACAAGTATATATTTTATAGGCGATTGTTAGTTCAACTTTCAAGCAAAACAGTGATGATGTTGAAAAAGTTCTTGTCATTATTATTATTATTATTATTATTGTTGTTGTTGTTGTTGTTGTTGTTGAAGAGAACCAATTTTCTAAATGACAAAACCATTTTGAAAAACCACTGTATGTTTCCTGTTTTGTTACTCAAGATGCCTTTATTGCATTACTGGCCAGTTTCAGTCTTTTGTAAGTTTCAAATGTATAATGGTGATGATGTGCACGTCACAATCTGTAACCAGTTTCATGCTATGTAGACACAAACATATGACAGCTCTTTTATGTAGAAAAATTACCAACAGCAAGCTTCCTGGTCCTCACAAATCCATGTAAAACCTCAATGTGTACTTTTGTATCCTCATACGTTAACATATCTGTTCACTTACTTTCATTTCTTTATGAGAATGTAACACCACTTCAGTCTAGGAGAGAAATCTCTTAGGCAGTAGGATGGTGTCAGTCTCGCCCTAACTCAAACAAAAATTGGTACAGTCACAAACTTCCCAGCTGTAAACACAACTAATCTGACAATTCAAAGCAGATGGACTGAAAGATACTGAGATTGCAGTGCCACAGTTTTACAAACTTTCAAGCTAAACAGACAATAAAATTCCCTACAGTCCGCAAGACCTGACCGTACTAGTTACAGATTAAATAGGTTAGACCTGATGACTCGGCATGCATTTGTCAAAAGAATAAAATACAAAGAAGAGTATTGGGGCACTGAAATAAAAGAACCAAGTGAAAGTAAAGGGTAAGTATAAATGAAGTAAAGATGCACTTGAAAACCAAATACAGGAGATAAATTTTGTCTAATAATTGGAATATATTTTCAAATCTCCTGTATTCTAGAAAACACTGTACTTCCAGGTTAAGTCAATAATATGTTTGCCTAAATAATCACTGGCATAGTATTCTCCATACATTTCCAATTAAAATTGTCTGGATGCCAGAATCTTATAAAGGTCCTTGCATCTCACCAGATACAGTGATAAATTGCAAAGTGAGAGTTTAAATGATTATTTTGAGAGTTATCTGTAAAGTGATCTTAACCACAGTATTAACACATTCTATAGAATTTCTGGGTGTGCTGTGACTAAACTCTTCTTAGTATTTGAGTGGCTTCAATCATCTGTTATGTGTTTTGAAATGCATTAAAGAAAGCAAAAATTGTAAAATGATTCTATTAAAAAAAGTAAAAACTGAAACAATGGCAGGCCCATGAAACAGAACAAATAAAGATGGATTTTCCAGCAACAATGTACTGTTTTTTCTGAGATGGGAGTATTTTTAAATTGTTTTAATAAATGCACAAGGAAATGGGTGGATGTAAATTTTTAATGTATGAATCACCAGCAGTGGTGTAGATACTTGCATAAATGTTAAACAAGCAGTAACAGGTAAACATCAGCTAAATTTTGTAACTGGAAAACAGCAGCTCTTTTGAGATGCAGGATATTTAATTATACTGATAAGTTATTGCAGTTCCTACTCCCTGTTTGATTAAATTTTCAAACTTAAGTCACGCAAGATTCACACAGCAATTATATGAGCAACTGAGTATGTTCCTACTACCTTTTTAAGTCACTAATAATAATAGTCCAATTGTTATTGAAACTTTCTGATTAATGCATTTTAGGTAGTGCCCATCTTCAGAATGTCTATCAAAAAACATCACAGCTGCCATACAAGCACAAATTATGTATGAACATGTGGGTTCATCAACAAACAAGTTTACGTAGTATAGAGAAACCTAATTTCAGAATATCATGTCAAGTATTATCTATTGTAATACTGGTGCTCAATGAACAGTGCCATTCCATTACAAAATTAGCTATCATAACATACCACTAGATAGAATGGTTGTACGGCTGCTGGGATCTTGTGTCAGATTGTGATGGACAGCTGTTAACAAAATCAACCATAAAATAACTGTAAACAATGGTAAATGGTTTGTTCCTTTATGAAAACTAAAAATCATAAAAGTGCAAAAGATCACAAACGAAAGTTCATCATTAATACGTGTGGTATGAGCAAGGGGTGATTGTATGGGAAGGGAAGGAAAGGAGGACAAGAGGGATACAATGGGAGGAATAAAAAATAATTGCAGCTTATGTAAACGATAGCCAGCAATACCTAACATTGGCAAACTTAAAATACAGAAGGGAGGCCTACTATTAGGTGTTGCAAAAAAACATAATAAGGCGAAAGTGAAATTTCTTCATAGTGCATAAATATGTTATTACAGCTGTATATAGTTGGGCAGGTAATGTATTGCATATAATATTATTTACAGTTGATGAGTAAGTCGGGATAGGAAGAAGCAAGGGTGAATATGCACCGGAATGGGGAGGAGGATTGTGAAGGAGCACAGGGCACTCGGAAAATGTATCTTTATTGACTTATAATGACACTGCACAAACAAAGTCCAGAACAATAAAATATCTTAAAACATATAAACACCAAAGATGCAATGAAGGGCCGGAATAGTGTTCACCAGGCCTCAGAAGAGTTCATGTACTCCAACATTAAACATAGGAAAATGGCAGGCATTTGAATACACCATGAATAGCATTAAAATTACAGTACTGTTTTGATACCTAATAAGGAATCATCTATTCTCTCAGATAAACAAAAGTTACTCAGCCTGGTTAAAAAACCACATCAGTTTATTTTCACAATGATTACGTGTGAAATGCATAAGTGTGGGGAGGGGAGCAAGAAAAAGGTGGAGTTGATTGTGCATGATTAAATGGAATGTGACCATGCATGATCAAAGGAAGACATAAACAGAAAATAGACTAGACTAGCGGTCTACTGCCTGTCGAATCTCTGGAACAGTTCTGAAGCGAATGCCACGAAGTGGTTCCTTCACCTTTGGAATCAAATCAAAGTCACAACGACTTAAGTCTGTGGAGTATGGTGGATGGTACAGTACTTCCCAGTTCCATCGACCGAACAGAGCAGCCACAGCTTGTGCTGTATGCACCCGCACATTGTCATGCAAATCTGTTCCAACCATCGCACATACAAGAACAGATCAAATGTCGCACATAAGTTAATATATATGAATTTAAAACATAATATTTTAAAATAATTTCAAATAAGGTATTATTACTAAAGCAATACGTGAAAACATGCACTTGAGAAAGAAAAATTGCAGAGGGAAACTTAAACATAGTTTTACAGCTACACACACTCCGCAAACCACCATATGATGTATGGCAGGGGTACCTTGTATCACTACTAGTCATTTTATTTCCTTGGAGTTTTCAAATTGATTTATTCATTTCCTTTCCTACTACACTCACAAATAGAGTGAGAGGAAAATGGGTATCTACATGCCTCTATATGAGCCCTATTTTCTCTCATCATATCTTTGTGGTCCTTATGTGAAATGTACATTAGTGGCAGTAAAATCGTTCTGCAGTCAGCTTCAAATGCCAGTTCAAATTTTCTCAATATTGCTCCTTAAAAAGAGCATTGCTATCCATCCAGGGATTCTTGTTTGAGTTCCCAAAGCATCTCTATAATACTTGCACGTTGTTCAAAACTATGAGTAACAAGTCTAGCAGCCCACCTCTGAACTGTTTCAATGTTTTTCTTTAATCCTGGTGGGGATTCCAAATACTCTAGCAGTGCTCAAGCATGTGTCGCGCTGGTATCCTGTGTGCAGGTTCCTTTACAGATGATGCACACTTTCCCAAAACTCTCCCAATAAACAACAGTTGACCATTAATACCTTATGTACTACAACGCCTATAAGCCAGTTCCATGTCATATTGCTTTGCTGCATTATGCCTAGATACTTAAAGAACATATCTGTATTTCGAACATTACATAACTGTTTTTCCTACTCATCTGCATTACATAGATTTTTCTTAATTAGATCTAGCTGCCATTTATCACACCAACTAGAAACTTCCTATAAATCATCTTGTATAAAAACACCTTCCCATACACCGCAGCATCATCAACAAACAGATGCGGATTGCTGCTCACCCTGTCTGTCAGATCATTTACATATTCAGAGAAAAATAGCAGGCCTATCACACTTCCATGGGGCCTTCCTCATTATACTCATCTCTGATGAATACTCACCTCATGGACAATGTACTGAGTTATATTTCTTAGGAAGTTATCAAATGACTTATATATCTGGGTACCTATTCAATATGATATTCATCATCCGATATGAATGATGGTGCTGCAAGTTATGCAGGACAGCACCACAAATGTAGCGTACGAATGTAGAGAACGTCACTTTAGCACACATCACCTCCATGGTGACATCATGTGTAGTTTAGCCAATCAGGTGCCATCCACTGGGCATAGAAGTGTGAGCCTCACCAGTTTTATGACAGTCAGATTTAGTCCCTGTGAGTGGTGACGAAGGCTGTTATTAAAAGCTTGGGATTTTAGACAGATTTGACGTGGCAAGTTAACACAACTTTTTATCCACGTTAGTAAAATTAGTGTGAAAAACTTATAGCTCAGCATCTTACAGCAATATCTTCAGGGTCCTTGGGAGTCTTACACTTACATGTCAATATATTTACTCCCTAATAGTATTTGTTGTTAACAACAGATGTAATTTTATTATGTTCAGTGAAATGAACTTACAAAATACAGGAAGTAAAAATAATGCCATGTAGATTATGCATCCCTGCTTACAGTTCTGAAACAGAATTTGACATTCTAATAAAAAAGTCTGTAACAGGTTGCTGCTAGACATCGGGCAAAAAACTGGAAATCCTAAGATATTAAAATAATACAAAGTAAAAAAATTATTGTATTTGCCTCTCCTATAATTAAGCATAATGTTTTGATTCAAGGGTGTTTCTGCTTGGTTAACACTAAAGTTTGTATTAAATAGAATTTTAACATTAATGTTATATGTAAGGCTGACCATACTCTTTGTAAAATAATGAAATGCTTTCTATGAAGTATGAGAGAAAAACAGCACTTAGATAAAAAAAAAATTTCTAGCTTTCGGGACCATTAGTTCCTTCCTCAGGGAAGATGGATATGTTTTGGAAGATTGGGAATGAGGGGAAGATCACATAGAGCACCTGTGAAGAACATTAGTGTGACTCATCCATGAGTACTGCTTAAGTGTTTGAGGTACCCACCAGGTCAGATTAAACCAACACACTGAAGCAACACAATGGCAGGCTGCTAGATAGGTTATAGGCCTAGTAAGTTCAAACAACATGTGAGTATCATGAAGATACATGGCAATCTCATATGAGAAGCCCTGGAGGGAAGACAGTGTTCTTTTCGTGGAACACTATTGAGAAAATGTCGAAGATATGAGAAATTAGGGCTCATATGGAGGCATATAGATAGCCTTCCTTCCCTACACTCTTTGTGAATGGAACAGGAAAGCACATGAGTTGTAGTGGTATAAGGTATCTTCCTCCATGCACTATTTGGTTGTTTGTGTAGTATGTACGTATATTAAAACACAGAAGAAAATTGTGACAACCTCCTATGTCAACAAAACTAACCTAATGCTTCTTGACTTATTTCAAATGTTCTGTTCCACATTTAACTGTACCTGTTACACTCTGATAATCAGTGACTTGCATCTGTAACAGTCTTACAATTCGGAGATCTCAGTATTGCTTGCATTTGTTAATAATCCCCCCTTCATCTCTCTTTATCAAAATATAACATAAAAATAAACTGAATTTTTAGAAACTACATATGGGAAGATGTAACTGGCATATAGCTGTTTGTTTACACAACAACAACAACAATCAGAATTTAAGCATATCAGTAACACAGACAGGGCAAGAGCACATATCTGGGCTATAGTACTGTATTGAATTTCTTCCTCCCCCCACCCCCCCACCCCCTTTCCGTAGAAAAACCTTGGCTGGAGTAACAATTTTATCTGATCTGTGGCATAGTCTGAGGTCTACATTAGGTTGAAAAGTGATAATTTCCTTGACAGTTGTGGAACTCAGCGAATGAGAAATAATGGTTTTGGTAACAGACGGACATGTTGCATTCCCTAATATTTTGTTTGTGCTTTATTTAAATGCAGTTTCCCATATTTAATGTATTCCTCATAATAAAAAATAAAACTACTAAGTCATTCCAGAAAACATATATTAGACAATGAACAAGCTTCCGATGTGCATTTTGGTGCATATTACGTACAAATATTGCATACAAACTGTAAAAATGCTAGGGGTGTCCCACTACGTATCTTTTATCAAATTTGATCCATTTTTCAGCATTTGCTACTGCTCGTACGAATGTAAAGACAAATTCGTAGTTAAGTATTGCACACGTCTGACTGGTTGCTACATTAGTAAGCCGCAAGTCATATGCTAGAAAACATTTACACACATTGTCCTGTTGGCATAATATGTGTTATGCTGTAAATCACTCTGCCATTCCGCTAATAATTCGTAATCAATTGGCTTCAATCAATAGCATAAGACTCTAATCTGTCTGACTATGCTGCCGATTATTATCTCACCATAATCGAGATTATTTGCATTCGAACATTGTTTCTATATTTAATTCTCATAATAGAAGTTTCATTCAAGCAGTATGTGATAACTTGACGTTCCTAAGTGATAGCACCTTGACCTTTTTGCCGCATGGTGTAACCAGTGGCTCCTGAAAATCAATCCTTCCAAGACCCAGGCAATCATCGTAGGTCGCACCACTCGCTCCTTCTGGCTCCTGGATTTCTCCCTTACCATCTGCGCCTGTCCTGTCTGCCTCTCCCCCACCCTCACCTACCTTGGCCTCACCATTGACCAGCATCTCACCTGGATCCCTCATCTCCGCTCCATCTAATCCAAACCCCACAACCGCCTCCGACTCCTCAAACTCCTCTCTGGCCGGACATGGGGGTTGCACCCCTCTACCATCCTCCACACCTACAGATCCTTAACCCGCCCCATTCTCTGTTATGCCAGTCCCGTCTGGATATCTGTCCCCCCCCCCCCTCTCAAATTCTATAAGTCCCTCCAGATCCTTGAGTGTCATGCACTCCGCCTCGCCTTCCGTATACGCCTCCCGTCCCCCACGCGGATCCTCTATGACCTCATTCCTTTCCCCCATCTGCTCCTATTCCTCAAACATATCCGCATACTCTACACCTCCCGCTGCCTTGATCCCCCTCACCCCCTGGTTGCTCCTCTCCTCTCCCGTCCCCGCCCCTACCACGCCTTCACTGTTGTGTCCCCCCTACCCTCCATCTCCTTTGCCAAGGTGGCTTCCATCACCTCCCCCTCCCGGATGTTGACCTCTCTCCCGCCATTTATCCCTCCTATAAACTCTGATCCTCACCACCCTCCATTTCCTCCATCCTTTTCCCTGGGCTCCCTCTTCTCCCCTCCCCTACCATCCTGTTTTTTCCCGCCTAACCTCTCCCTACCTCCCTTCTGCCCCTCCCCGAGTCCTTATGTATTCCTCTCCTCTGCCTTCCCCTCTCCCTGTCGCGTCTGCCCAGCACCACCAAACCCTCTTATGGGTCCTCATCCTCCATCGGCTCCTTTTTCCCCCTCCCCCCCCCCCCCCCTTTTATTTTCTCATCATCTGTCCAGTTAGTTCCCCACCACCTACTCTCGGCTGTGGTATGTCATATTTGCCAACTTTTTAGTGCAGTGTTCAAGTGAATGTCCACTGTTGTTCGTCTTTCCAAAGTGTTGCGAACAGAAACCATGCTGTCTCTGGGTGTGAATTTTATGTCTCTTGCGAACAGGAACGAGACTGTCGCCGTGTTTTTTAATTGTCTGTCTATTATTTTACCTGTCGGCTTCATATGTATTTTATTAGCACCATCGTCCCTTTGTTCTATGTTAGTTCCACGATTTTATCGCCTGTTTTTATTATTTATTATCTTTATCTTTTTAAATAGGCTGAAGAGCGGCATACTAAGCTGCTGCCAGCCCGCCCCCTTCGGGGGGATCGAAACTCGATAAAGAAAAAAAAACTAAATGACAGCTCAAGGCACGTGTATAATACGTCTGCGCCAACAGCTGATTTTTTTTTTTTTTTTTTTTTTTCCTTTATTGTGATTTTAATACCTGTGACAAACAGGTAGGCCGGCAGCGGACCAAGTATGCCGCTCTTCGGCCTCAGAGTATACACAGAACAGAGATGAGTGAGATATAAAAACAATCAAGACGGCGGGGTACAAACAGTAGACAAAACAGAGTTAAAACGGAGTCGGTCACGTGCGTAGTACAATGGATAAAAGCGGAGAAACACGGTGCACAAACGCAGATGGCAGATGGCCACACGTGAACCAGCGGAGCACAAACGACGAAACACAAACACACTGCAGGAGAGTCGAGGCACAAACACATGCGATGGTCTTCGGCGTAGGACGATGAAAGTAACTGATGGAAGACAGCAGAGTCGTGGCCTGCCAAGGGGAAAAGGTGTGGGGAAGAGGAGAGAGAGGGGGAGGGGAAGATGCCAGTGGAGGAGAGGGATGGAGGAGAAGGGGGAGGGTAGGGGGAGTGGAAGCCCAAGGAGAAAGGGGAGGGGAGGGAGGGAGAGAAGGGAGAGAGGGTGCCCACAGGAAAAGGAGAGGAGAGGGAAGGTAAGGCTCAAAGTTGGTAGGAGGGGTAGATGGAGGGGAGGAGGGCATCATCAGGGAGGGGGAGTTGACGGAAGCCACCGAGGGAGAGGGTGTGGAGGGTGTAAAGATGGAGAGCAGGTGGGATATAGGAATGCAGGCGCGGCAGCGGGTTGGGGTGGGAGAGGATGGGAGAGACAAGAGGGTGTGGAGGATCAAGCTTGCGGGAGGTGTAGAGGATCCGTAACCGTTCGAGGAAAAGGAGGAGGTGCGGGAAGGGAATCAGGTCATAGAGGATCCGCGTGGGGGAAGGGAGACGGATGCGATAGGCGAGGCGGAGCGCATGGCGTTCTAGGATCTGAATGGACTTGTAGAAGGTAGGAGGGGCAGAGATCCAGGCGGGATGAGCATAGCAAAGGATAGGACGGATGAGGGACTTGTAGGTGTAGAGGATGGTGGAAGGGTCCAGACCCCATGTACGGCCAGAAAGGAGCTTAAGGAGGCGGAGGCGGGAGCGTGCCTTGGCTTGGATCGTCCGGAGATGTGGGTTCCAGGAGAGGCGACGGTCGAGGGTGACACCAAGGTACTTGAGAGTAGGTGTGAGGGTGATGGGACGGCCATAAATAGTAAGATAGAAATCAAGGAGACGGAAGGAACGAGTGGTTTTGCCTACAATGATCGCCTGGGTCTTGGAAGGATTGACCTTGAGCAACCACTGGTTACACCAAGTGGTGAACCGGTCAAGATAGGATTGGAGAAGGTGCTGGGAGCGTTGCAGGGTGGGAGCGAGGGCAAGGAAGGCAGTGTCATCGGCGTACTGGAGAAGGTGTAGGGGAGGTGCAGGTGGAGGCATGTCTGCCGTGTAAAGGAGGTAGAGAAGAGGGGAAAGGACGGAACCTTGGGGCACACCGGCGGAGGGGTAGAAGGTGTAGGAATCAGTGTTGTGGATGGTGACATAGGAAGGACGGTGGGAAAGGAAGGAAGCGACCAGACGGACATAGTTGAGAGGAAGAGCAAAGGTTTGGAGCTTGAAAAGGAGACCGGAATGCCACACACGGTCATATGCGCGTTCGAGGTCGAGGGAAAGGAAGATGGCGGAACGACGGGAATTGAGTTGTTCGGAGAGGAGGTGAGTGAGGTGAAGGAGGAGGTCATCGGCTGAGAAGGACGGCCGAAAGCCACATTGGGTAGGGGGGAGGAGGCGGTGTTGGTGAAGGTGCTTGTGTAGGCGGCGGGTAAGAATGGATTCCAGGACCTTGCTGAAGACCGAGGTAAGGCTGATGGGACGGTAGGAGGAGACAGCGGAAGGCGGTTTGTCGGGCTTGAGGAACATCAGGATCCGGGAGGTTTTCCACAGGTCGGGGTAGTAGCCGGTGGACAGGACCACATTGTAGAGCCTGGCCAATGTGGAGAGGAAGGAGGCAGGAGCTTCACGGAGGTGACGGTAAGTAACACGATCGTGACCGGGAGCAGTGTTGCGTTTAGGGCGAAGTGTAGCAATGATATCTTGAGTGGTGATGGGGGTATTTAGTTCTGTGTGTGTGATGTTGTCCAAGTACTGGAAGCCAGGAGCAAGCGGGGGGACAGAGGTATCAGTTCGATCACGGACATCAGGAAAGAGGGAATAATCGAACTGGGGATCGTCAGGGATGGTAAGGATATCGGAGAGGTAGGAGGCGAAATGGTTGGCCTTACTAAGGGCATCAGGGAAGGGGTGGTCATCATGAAGGAGAGGGTAGTAGGGAGAGGGTTTAGATCCGGTAAGGCGGCGGAAGGCTGACCAGTACTTGGACGAGTTGATAGGTAAGGTGGCATTAAGACGGGTGCATGTCTGTCGCCAGTCCCGGCGTTTCTTTGCCGTGAGTAAGTTCCTGATGTGTCGCTGTAGTTGCCGGTGGCGTCGTAGTGTGTCCTGGTCACGTGTGTGAAGGAAGGCACGGTAGAGCCGGCGGGATTCACGCAGGAGAAGGACGGCCTGTGGGGGTAAGGTGGGGCGGTGCGGATGGATGGCAATGGTAGGGACGTGGGCCTCCACGGCCTCAGACAAGGTCTGCTGGAGAAAGGAGGCAGCACGGGTAACGTCATCAGGTTGGTGGTAGGTGAGGGGGTGGCTATCGACCTGGAGAGCAAGGGAGTCCCGGTAGGCATTCCAGTTGGCACGGGAGTAGTCATGGACATATTTCGGGGGAGGGTCATGGCGCGGGTCGGGACGGGGGCGACGACCGTCTGATACAGTGAGGAGGACAGGGAGATGGTCACTGCCAATGGGATCAAGGACGTCCACCGCTATGCGGCCAAGCAGGGTGGGGGAGGCTAGGACGACATCGGGAGTGGTATTGGATTCAGGGCGGGTGTGTTGGGGAATTGGAAGGACGTCGCCTTGGAGGGTGGCAAGGAACCGATGCCACCGCCGTAACTGGGCGGCAGAACGACTATGGATGTTAAGGTCGGCGGCGATCACGTAGGAGGAGAAGGTACGGTCGATGTGGGAAAGGAAGTCGAAAGGAATAGGTGCAGCGGGGCGGACATAGATGGTGGCACAGGTAAGGGTAAGGCCGGGGAAGAAGAGACTAAGGATCAAGTGTTCTGTGGGGTCAGGAAGGAGGGGTTGGAGCCGGACAGGGATCTGGCGGTGGTGGCCAATGGCAACTCCGCCACGCGCTATCTGGAGTGGATTGTCAGACCGGTGAAGGAGGTAGGGCGAGGTGTGGACGGTGTGGTGGGGCTGAAGAAAGGTTTCGTTCAGAAGGAAGGCATCCACACGGTGGGTCGTAAGGGTATGCATAAGGAGGTGCTTGTTGGTGGGAAGGGAGCGGATGTTATTGAACAGGATACGGTGCTGTCGTGCCATAATGGGAATTTAAACGAGGGTGTCGAGACGGGAGAAGGTGAAATGGGCCTGGTTGTGGGAATAGGTGGCGTAGGTGTTGAGGTGGAACACGGAACGGGCAGCGAGGGAAATCTGGTGGAGGGTGTGGGGACGCTGAAAGGGATGGACGTTCTGGAGCACTATTGTGACGAACCTGATGATGTCCTCTGCGGTGGGGGGAGGACGGAGGGAATTGCCAGGAGGGGTGGGGTCATCCAAAGGGCGGAGAGGAACAGTGAGTTCAGGAGCGGATGGAGGAGGTCGAGCCTTGCATTTCTGGGAGTAGGTAGGGTGTTGGAGGTTGCAGGTATTGCAGGAGGGAGGAGACTGAAGGTTGGGGCACTGCCGGAGGAAGTGCGCTTGCTTACAATGCGGGCAGACTGGGGCCTCGCGGCACTCTGATGTTGGGTGTGCGTTATAACGCAGACACCTCTGGCAGCGAATGGATTGTGGTGGGGAGCGGGAGGGGTCAACCTTATACCGGCGGTGGAAGAGGAGGGCACCCTCCTTAAGGAGATGGTCGATGGAGGGAGCGTGTTCGGAGAAAACTCGCATAAGGCGAGTGGGGCCCGCAGAGTTGAAAATGCGGCGAACAGCTCGCACCTCCAGGTACGGGTGGGCCTTCAACTCCGCCAGCACCTCTTCCTCCGTGATCGTCGGGCTAAGCCGAGTGATCACGGCGGTGAGGGTCGGCGGGCGACGTGGGGGTTGGGGTTGACGGGGGGAGGAAGGGGAAGGAGCAGGGGCAAGGGAGGCATTAGGTCCAAATCGGGTGAGAGGAATTCGGGAGAGGATGTCGGAGTGTAGGGTAGGGCTTGGGGAGGTGATCAAGACAGA